>NC_054539.1:54341065-55008565 GCF_017654505.1 Polyodon spathula
TAGCTGGGTTTTCAAAGCCTACTTTTCACTTCTTATACAAAAAACTATATGCAGTGTGATACACTACATTTTAATATCAGATTGTGACCTGCATATAATGGTAGGAACAGTACTATAACTATATCATGTCCTTGGCACATGTTTGGGGGTGTAGTGCCAAACCCATGCTGCATATAGAACCAGTGTAATGTATATGGGGGATGAAAACATGGGACACGTTTATTTTAAGGATTCAATCTTGCATTGATTAATAAACAATTGACCATTGAAAATGATTGTGGATGACAACATTATGAGATTAAAGCTATGAACTCTAAACATAACTGATTTATAATCAATATTTAATTTGCATTTACTTTTTCAATAAGGCTTTTTTCATTAATTGTAAATCAAGCTGATTTACAACCCAGGAATGCGTAAATAATTGCTTTGAAACAACTGTGAATGTGTGGAAAAATATAGCACTGTGATGCACACGACACAGGATAAAGCGATGGTACAGTAATGTGTTTGTTTTAAACAGTACAGGGGTTCTATAGCACTTTTAATGTAGAACTGTATGAGCAACACCGCCAGAACCACAAATAAATACATTTAGCAAAAAAGGAAATGCTGTACAGTGGTTTTGAATCAGCTGCCCTAGGCTGTTTAACATTGAACACCCCTTAAGCATGCAGATATAGGACCATATTTGAAAACCCTGTCAAGTGTTATTGCTTTCTTAGTCCCATGGTGTTCCACTTTAATTAATTAAGAAACACTTTTTATTATCTGTACATATAAAATAATTTAAATACATAAATATAGTAACTACAAAACATAAAGAATTCTATGGAAGAGCCCTAGGCCCATATGAGAAAAAAATTAAAACTTGAAATTTCACCATTCTACAACTAGACCTACACAACGAGATGGGTCTGAAGAAAAGCCGGCACAGGCGGAACTCAGAACGTTTGTCGACAGCATTGTTGTCTGAAGCCTCAAATTCACTACTGTCACGTTTTAATTAAGTCTAAAATTGTCTTTTCTAACCTAAATTAATTTCCCCACATTTGTTATACAATCATATCTGTTTGAAAAAGCAGTTAAAAATCAATAATTTATCTACATTTCCCTCTTGGCAATTGAGACAAAGTGCCCTCCCCTGTGTATATTATCTGTTATGTGTTGCGTGTGGTGTGTTTAAATGTTGATGTATAGACATTGGCACATGGGATATAAAGGGGTCTGTGTAACACGAGTGTTTAAAATTTATATTTGTATTTAGGCATGAGCATTGCACAGCACTTGACGTGCAAGTAAAATATAATAATATGTGAGCACGGGGAATTGCACTTTATTAATTCACGTGCAGTTGTACCAAGACTCCAACTGAATGATTGATTAGCAATCGAGTCTCGGTACAGCTGCATAAAAGCAGCATGTTTTCACATATGCGGGATTGTGTGTTCAGGAGTAGAGAGAGAGAGAGAGAGAGAGAGAGAGAGAGAGAGAGAGAGAGAGAGAGAGAGAGAGAGAGAGAGAGAGAGAATTATAAATCTCAATTGTTTTGTGTAGCGTTCGTCCACTCTGTTTTGTCAGTGTCTATTCGTTTTGTTTATCTATTTATTTTGGCCTCATGTGCCGTGTGCTGTTTTTGTTACAAACCTTTTATTTTCTGTCTGTTTCATTATTAAACTGCGACCATTCCAAAGCCTGTGTTCTGAGTCAGTTCCTGTTTCTGATCTGTCGTCACCCACTGCGGCCGTCTTTGCGACAGCAATATACAGTTTTTAGTTAAGGCTGTTTTATCAATGAAGGCAGTTTAATTACACCATAATTGATCATTTTTATACTGCATAAACAAATGTCTCTATTAGAAAAAAACACATACAAGTTTGGAGCAATGCAAATTACTTATTTCTATTAAGTATTACAATTAAGTCACCAAATGTGTATATGGTGTGTCATTAAAGGTGTCATTTCTATATTAAGAACATATTGCCCCAAGGTAATTTTTTTTATATAGTGTGAGCATATCTTTTACACAATTTGGGGCAAAGCATTTTGCACAATTTATTGGAGTCTGATTAAGTAAAGCAATACAGAGTCATACGCATTTAGACTGCCTGGAGGATTCCGGTGGCATTATAAATTCTGGCCCCACACTTCCCATCAGTAAAATGTACACTCGAAAGACAAGCAGGTTAACTAGGAAGTTGTGAATGTATCCTCAGGCAATTCTCTGAAGAAAGCACAGGAATTAAAGGGACATTGTACCTGCTTTGGTACATAGTGCAGTTCTACAATCAGCCTTACAGTATCTCAGTATTTGATTATATAATTAGTAAGTACGGCAAGCAATGACAAGCAGAAATAATATCATCTGTTAATGTAAAAGTTAGTGGTGTAAATGTCCCTAACTTATATACTTAACATTGTGTGGACATATTCTGAGCTATAGGTAGTATATTTAAGAAAAGGAAGAAAAGAGAATGACACAGGAGAAAATGAGAGGAGAAAGTCTGATCCTGTTGGATAAGAACTAGATTTGTTATTTCCCTGAATGATTGAAAAAAAAAAAAAGCTTTTGCAGAAATCCTCTGGACACCTCAGGAAACATGTGGGTTAGTTATCTATGTTTGACAAGCCTGTGTATATATCGTAGGACAATATTGGGTCACGCTTTAATTTAAGGACTGTTTTTTGTTTGTTTATTAACTGTTAAGAAACAGCTAATAAACATGTTAATGTACATTATTTATTTTCTGTTAACAGTTAGTAAATAATATATAATAGGCCAGCTACAATTGCAAACACCAGAGCCCTATGGATGATCAATACCCAGTCAACCATATGCTTGAAATCAGTTCAAATTTTTACTGAAGTAATGTTTAGCAAATTAAATCAGGTTTTTATTAACCCTAACCCAAACCTTAAACCTTATCTAAAATTTGTTAACAGTTAATAAACCAAAAAAAAAAAAAAAAAACGACCCTTAAAATAAATTGTGACCGATATTATGTGATGCACTGCAGCCTCTACAGATTCTGACCCATGTTGGTAAACTGAGGTTTAAGAGCCTGGCTCTTTGGTTAATGTGCTCACTAGCGGTGCGAGTGGTTGCTGGTTCGTGCCAAGCATCTGTCTTATTATGGGTGCTGTGGTGTGATCTCACAGCTGATCACCAAGGTTAAAGGGGAATTATAACAGGCAGTGTTGTGTGATGCAGAAAAATCCTTAGCCGCCACAGCTTTTCAAATCCCTGGTACACCCTAATTAACCTTCATGTAATGGAGATTGTCACAGATCGCTATGTTTATTATCTGAGGATTAGTGGAACAGATTTAATTTAGCAGTTTGTGCTGTTGTCACAGCCAAGCCATTAATATGGTAACTTTACCTTCTGAACCTCTCTCTAAAATAACCACTAGAAGTCTCATTACTTATGTATCGGCCTAACCTATGTCTGGGATTGGGGATTAGTGTTAGGATATGAAGGAAATTGACATTTGTTAAATGGATAAATAAAATATGGGGGGCTACAAGTCTAATAAAGAGTTGTTATTGGACTACTTTAAGCAGATGGTTTAGCACATATGTTTATGTATTTATATTATTACATTTTTGTTGGAACTAGGATAGACTAGCTGTTTATCCAGTGCTTTATTGCCTGCAGTGCAGAATCCTGCAATGCCACTGAGAATTTCTACAGACTGCTTGTTTAGCATTTATAAGAAGGACTTCTAAATCTTCAGTTCTCTGAAAGACAGTATTGCTGAGCTCCAAGAGTGCAATCCATTCACAGGTTAGATAAGGTTGTGAGAACCCAACTCTGCTTGAGGGGGAGGGTGGGGGGGGGGGGGTTAATAGAGTTTGTTCACAGCTTGCATACTGTCAAACATAGCCAGCCTGTGGAATCTATTCTGAGATCTGGTTTTGAGACAGTTTGGCATACTTAAATATGTCTAAAAAGAATAAACATGAGCAATGGTACACCTTTTGTACCATTGCTCAGTGCATTGAATCTACAGTGCATTGGCGAATCAAAGCTACTGCCCAACAAATCTTAAAGCATAGCAGCTTTTTGAGCTTTTAATTGTGGATGTGTACAGCTGTAACTCTCAGCTACAGACATGAATTCAAAAAATGTACATGTCCTTAACCTTTTGTGGTTAAGGACATTTTCCCTTTCCAGTCCGATGTCAGACCCTGCCCAACATCATCAAAAAGATGTAAAGCACATGTCTCTAGTGTTTTTTTTCTCCGTAAAAAGCTGACAAAACCTTTCAATGGCTGAGTGAGACCGATAGGAGCCAAATTAAAAAAAAGGGGGGCGTATCTGAGCAATAGACCTAGCCCCTGCACCACAGAGATAAGACGGACACAAACAAAGGAGATGGCTGCTTCCACATCCAGCGATCAAAGAATATCAGACATTTGCAGAGCTTCTTGAGATATTATAATAATAAAATAATAACTTGGATCGCATTATTGAGGAGTTTGGTGATAAAACGAGTGATCAGGAGAGGATGCACGTCTATAAAGAGGTATGTGAAAAATACAGCGAACAAGGGGTGGGGCTTGGCTGGAGATGCAGTACTGATGTCATTTTGCTATGCAATGCCTTTTAAACCTGCTTTACACTGAAAAATATATATTCTAAATAGCGCGCATAAAATAAACAGCGCATGAAAAAATAAATTGGACCTGACGCGACTGACAAGTGCTGAATAAATGGACTGTAAAGGGTTAATTCGTTCTTGCATTTAAATAAAGGTAAGAACATAAGAACATAAGAAAGCTTACAAACGAGAGGAGGCCATAGAGGTACTTCTATGGAGGTTTATTTGCATATATTAAAGTAAAATGTAAAAGCACTTTTATTCTTATGCCTAATGCCACATAGATACCCATAACCTATTGCCAAATGGTATATTTAAAATATTTTATTAAAAACTTAATTCAATGGAATTAGATTATTTATACATTGTTCACAATGAGACAATTTTATGCATTAGGCTGCCAATTCTCATAAAATGCATAAGGAGAGAGCTTTTTGTCATTTGTGACTTAAACATCAGCAGTGTAATTCTCTATTTAAAATACAATCATGTTTTAAGCAGTAATTGCTCATAACAGTAACATAATATGTATATAATCAGTATAATTGAGTCCCAGTCTATATGAAAAAAGTCATAACAGAATCTTAAAAAAAAAAAAAAAAATTGTAATAAAAGGTAGACAGTGATTCATATTTTTATATTTACCATGTTTCAAAAACTAAAAACCTATTTATTTTACAAATGTCATGGCATATTAAACACGCACACACACAAAAAATGGGGCTGCTGTAAATTACTTTTTGTTTTTATATTCTTATGATTTATGTCTCCAGAACCAGCAAATAAAAACAACAGCACTGCAAAAGGCACTCAGCAGCAATACAGTATACATAAGAGCAAGTAGTCAGAAATACTTCAAAAAGGGTAAAATACATAGGTTACTGAAGTAGTTTTAATGTTTAATATAAAAAGAATAAGAAAAAAATGAATGGTCCCAGTAATTCCCTATGTACTGTAGTGCCACTCAATGATGACCCTGATTTTAAAGTCTTACTAAATATACTACACAGATCAAAATACAGTACTATTACTGCCTGCTGCATTGTATGCATCATTATAATGTTTTATTTATTTTTTTAACACACCGTAATCATGATTGTTTTGATATTTTTAATCACAAATCCTTGGCCCTATATCAGTGTTGTCCACTTTCTTCAGTATGATATTGTGTGTATTATTAACCTTGTCTGTCTAAACTTGTGGGTTATCCAAACGTCTTGATATATTTGGAGGTTCCAGGGACATATTGTGTAGTTTCAAAAATACAATTCAAGATGGTACGGCTGCACACAGATGCCAATTCCAAATACGTTCTCTGATTCAATATGAAGCCTGACATGGCTGCTGCACAGTGGCTTATATTGCTCCAAGGTCAACTGTAAAAGGAAGTCACTGCCGGAACACACAGCTGTTCAGACTGCAACTGGAGAAAGGCTGGGTCTACCGTGAGGTTGCAAAAGGACTGGCACTACAACGAACATCTATACAAACTTGCACTGAGACCTGTGTAATTTCCACTTGTTCCATGACCTTTTGATAGCGTATATAAAGTATAACAATTGTGAGCTGATTCAGGGCAGTACCAGGTGGTCCTTTACTGACCGAGGACACACCTGTCAGGCAAGTCACGAAAAGAAAAAAATAAAACATTAAAAGACTATTTTAGACTGTATGGAACCAATGCACAACATAAAACAAGGTTACACTTTATATTCTTAATGCTATTTACACCAAATCTTAGTGCAGTTAAGAAATTAAGAAATTATTAAATGAACCCAATACTTTTGCCAAACCTGTAATAAGTAACCTGGTGTTGTTTCTGATTTGTTTTAGAATCGTAATTATTTCACAGTTTGTGTTTTTGAGTAAGTAGCTTTGAGAATCTAACCCCAAGTTTTATAGAGATACACTTAACTATGCTGTAATAACGTAGGAAGTGCTCAGATGGTGGCTTTGTTACAATGTAATTGCAAGTTCAGAAAATGAAAATTCTAACATATTTTATAATACCCCTGTATTTACTCTTGCATGTGTGTATTTACAATATAATTACTAGATAAGCACAAGTGTGCAAATTGGTGTTACCAGACAAAATACATTAACTGCAATGCCACAAGAGTTAGGCCATGATGTCAAACTGAAAGAAACATACAGTATTCAGTTTCAACACTTAATGCAACCAAGTTACTGCAGAGCTAAAATACTGGATAAGCTGTAAAAGCTGTCCCTATTGGGCAGCCTTCATTATATATGGAGAACATTCTGCTACAACACAGCTCAAGATAGTTCCCTGGCTATAAAGGTTGTCATTACTGAGCTGTAAATCCACAAAAACACAATGCTCTGCTTGAGAATTGCTGGCCTTTATGTCTTAAATTCTCTCTCTACACTATCATGTAATTCAAAGTATTTTAACAGTGACAGCTCTCCGAGCTGCCTCTTTTCATTAACAGAGATGTCCTGGAGGTGACAGCTCTAGGGGTCACAGTTCCATTATGGATATAATCTTAAAACTAAATCTGTAATTTACTTTACATTCAGAAATAAACCCTAACTTCCACAAGCATAATATATCTAGATAGCAATACATGACATACATAAGAATAGAGGGCTTAATCTTAACCCAGATTAATATTTGATTCCGTATAAAGAGAAATCTGCCACTTACTCACCCAGACATTCTTCCAAATACAGAGAAAGTGAGCAGGAAAAGAGGTAACCCTCTGATTGGATAAGAATCAAAATCAATCTTCCAAACTATAAACATATATGAACATCATTTGGATCTTTTACTTAACAACATGTAAGCAAAGAAACTACCGTTAACCGTAACTTTGGTTTATATTTTACTCAGCATGGTTAATGACTAAAACAGATTGTGGCAGTGCTTGTGGTTGTGTGTGATTTTTTTGAATTTTGCTAAAACCAGTGTTTTTTTGTGAAAAAACAAAACCAGTGAGTTTTGTTTTTGCTTTATTTGTGTTTGAGTATCTGTTATTTTGCCCTTGTGCACCTTTATTTTTGTTTATTTATAATAAGATTAGTATTTTTTGAAACTACAGACTGTCTCTGGGACTCTATTCACTCGCCACCCTGCCACATTTGGTATTAGAAGTGGGATAGCGCCACCTAGAGGCTCAGAACAGTATATATATATATATATATATATATATATATATATATATATATATATTTTTTTTTTTTTTTGTGGAATTTTTGGGATCTTTTTTTTTTAACATGGGAAAGAAGAGCAGACAGCGGCAAAGGCAGGACAAGCAGCAGCTGAAGAAATGTAAGCTGCTGCAGCCACCGCTGGAGGACCCGGCCAGCCTCTTCCCCTGGTGTTCCTGGTGCGGGAAGGAGGACCATCGTTGGCGGTCCTGCCCAGACGTGCCACCGGCAAACTGGTGTGGCCGGTGTGAGGAGGACGGCCACAACTGGGCAGGATGCCCCTACAACCAGGCACAGGAAGAGGTGCAGTGTTCACCCCGGGCATCAGGGGCCACCCCACTACCTCCAGCACCACCACCTTCACCACCGTCCCAGGATATCTGGGACTGGTTGATGCACCCTGAGGTGGACCTCGTCCACGATCTCCCCATAGTTATCAATACGCTGTGGCGTCGAGATGGGGAGAGGTGGGAACAGTGGGAGGAACAATACCACCCAGCGTCCTTCCCAGAGGTTGCCTTCATGGTGGTTAATTACCTGGCGGTAGACATGGGAGATGCCCCGGTCACTCCAATAAAGAGGGGTGAGCTGCCTTCCCGAGAGCCAGAGAGGGGTGAGCTGCCTTCCCGAGAGCCAGAGAGGGGTGAGCCTTCTTCCCGAGAGCCAGAGAGGGAGGAGGAGCTGCCGTCCCCAGAGCCAGAGAGGGAGGAGGAGCTGCCGTCCCCAGAGCCAGGTGGGGGTGTGTGGCAGAGCAAAGCTCTGCCCTTTTTAAATTGACAGGGATGGGGTTAATTTCCCCTACCTGCCTGGGTTTATTATGTTCAGGTGGCTGGGGTTGATTAGTTGATTAGGTTAATTAACGATCAATCAGCGCCCAGCCACCTGACATAAAAGGAGGCCTCTGCTTCTCATTTGGGAGGAGGGAGCTGAGGAAGCAGGTTGGTGTTTGTGGTTGTGTGTGATTTTTTGAATTTTGCTAAAACCAGTGAAGACATTGCTCAGTCTGGAAACCTTTATTTTTGTGAGTTTTGTTTTTGCTTTATTTGTGTTTGAGTATCTGCTATTTTGCCCTTGTGCACCTTTATTTTTGTTTATTTATAATAAAATTAGATTTTTTGAAACTGCAGACTGTCTCTGGGCCTCAATTCACTCGCCAGCCTGCCACATTGATATTATCTTTTTGATATCCTATGTCGTTTTGGGTCAGGACCTGTATGAAAGATTTGGACTTTGCACGAATAACTTTTTCACTATATATATACAGTGCCGTGAAAAAGTATTTGCCCCTGTCTGATTTTCTGCATTTCTGCACATTTTTCACATTGAATTTGGTCAGATCTTTTTGTAGGTTGTAGTACTATACAGAGGGAGTCTGAGAGAAAAAATGACACCAAAATTTGGTGCTTCTTTCATTTGTTTGGTGTGCAAGGTAATCAAACATGCAATCTTCAGGTATGAAAAAGTTATTGCCCCCCTAGTTATCTCAACCCAATTAAAGGGATAATTAGGGTCAGCTGTTTGAATACTTTGGTTAACAATCAGGCCTGATTTGGGCCAGCCCTGCCAAATATAAATCTGACCAACTTTGGCTCTTACCATCAGTGTAAAGTTGTCAGCACACAAGTTCTAGAGGCACTTTGTGTCACGATCAAAAGAAATTCCTGAAGACCTCCAGAAAAAAAAAAAAAGTTATTGATGCCTATCAGTCTGGAAAGGGTTACGAAGCCATTTCTAAGGCCCAGGGGCTCCACCAAACCACAGTCGGAGCCATATTGTCTAAATGGAGAAAATTTGGGACAGTAGTGAATCTTTCCAGGAGTGGCTGTCCTGCCAAAATCTCTCTAAGAGCAAGGCATAAAATTGTCCAGGAAGTTACAAAGAACTCTAGAACAACATCCAGGGACCTGCAGCCCTCTCTCGCCTCAGTTAAGGTCAGTGTTCATAACTCCAGCATCAGAAACACACTGGGCAAAAATGGGATTCATGGCAGAGTACCAAGGCGGAAACCACTGCTCACTACGAAGAACATGAATGCTTGTCTCAATTTTGCCAAAAAGCACCTGGATGATCCTCAAGAGTTCTGGAACAGTGTTTTATGGACAGATGAGCCTAAAGTGGAACTTTTTGGCCAACATGGGCCCCGTTATGTCTGGTGAAAACCAAACACTGCATTCCACAGTAAGAACCTCATACCAACGGTCAAGCATGGTGGTGGTAGTGTCATGATTTGGGGATGCTCTGCTGCATCAGAACCTGGATGACTTGCCATCATTGAAGGAACCATAAATTATCCTCTATCAGAGAATTCTACAGGAGAATGTCAGGCCATCCATCTGTGAGATGGAGATGGAGATGAAGCTAAAGCGCAGCTGGGTCATGCACCAAGACAATGATCCGAAACACACAAGCAAGTTTACATCAGAATGATTGAAGAACAAGAAATGTAAAGTTTTCAAATTGCCTAGTCAAAGTCCAGACCTAAACCCCATTGAAATGTTGTGGCAGGACCTGAAACGAGCAGTTTATGCTCAAAAACCCACAAATGTCATTGAGTTGAAGCAGTTATGCATGAAGGAGCAGGCCAGAATTCCTCCACAGTGCTGTGAGAGATTGATCAATAACTACAGGAAGCGTTTGTTTGCAGTTATTGCTGCTAAAGGTGGAGTAACCAGTTACTGAGTCTAAGGGGGCAATTACTTTTTCACACGGGTGCACTGTGTGTTGCATAACTTTCTTTAAAAAATAAATAAGTATCAAAATTGTGTGTTATTTGTTCACTCAGGTTCCTTTTGTCTAATATTAGATTTTGGTTGAAGATCTGATAACATTCAGTGTCAAAAATATGTTTTGCGACATCTTTTTTATGTCAATTGTTAATCAGCATAATAAAAAGTCACTGCACCTGCTCTAAAACAGAGTTTGTCATTTTTTGATCACATCTAGTGAATTGTATCCAAATATATGTTACAAGTTTCTTTTGATGCTCAAATATAAGTGATTACACCGTGTAACAATTTTTTTTTTTTTTTTTTTTTTTTGGTTCCTGGGTAGTAAGTGTTATTTCCTAATTGCTTATGCCTCAAAAGTATAGAAAATGGCTATTATTCCACACAAACTTTGCTTTTGTGACCAGGACAGTGATATTTTGAAATGTACCTATTTTCCAGAACATTCCAGATAGATTCAGTGCTGAGTAAACTTGGAGTAACTTCTAGAACTTTCTAGAACTTTCCAGTAATATAAATAGTAGTTTAAATACAGGGGCCTTAAGCCCACCAGTTCAGTTTAGTTCCAGCTGCCTAAGTGGCTACATATCTGCATTTTTCTGAGATGGCATGAAGAGGCTGCAATGGTGGCATTCCTGATGGGTCTCCAAGGCGGTTTTACCAAGTATATATATATCCTTTTTTTCAGGAAGAAACAGTTCCTTACTTGCTGCAAAAAATATTCCTCACATAAGAAATTTGCAAAACTAGATCATTTATTTTTTATTATTTTTAATTGGAGCAGGTGATTATTAGATCAATAGCATACTTGCTTAGAAGAATTTTCAGGAAACATTTATTGTTTTTATACTAACCCTATTTTAATTATCTAAATAGTACTATGTTACTAAAATACTTGTTCTATGGCATATTTTAGATAAAACGAGAAGGCATGGAAATAAATGTACATTTTTGTAATCTACTTTTTACTTCTTCATATGGCAACATACCATAATAACTCACTTCCTTAGAAGATATGAACAATAGGTATTCTATTTTAAATTGAAAATTCCTGCTTCAACACTAAGTATTTTAGTAATCATCTGACGAGTAAGGCCAAATAGGAAACCTGACTCTAACAGACTTCTGTATCCCAGATTGATCTCCCCTTAATCCCCTAGAATAGCTTTATGTCAGGAAACCCTCTAATAAGCCTCTCACAGGTCGAAATTGCCATGTTAATCTTAAGAGAACAAAGACACTGGCGGTGGAAATTCAGCCTCCATGTTACTGCGCACCTCATAAGCGCTGATATCTCTTGGAGGCTTCTCAATTGACAGGCTCCTCTGTTCTCCTGTTTGAAGTATTCCACAAGGACCTTGCTAGATAAACTTAAAATCCAAGTAAATTACAGCTACTTAACAGTGGAGATACCTTGGTGGTATGTGAATGCTATGACTTGAAGCCTTTTGCACAAGCTTTTCATTTAACCCTGATGATTATAGCATTGGTTTTATGAGGAATTCATATTCCTTCATCCCAGAAAATGCTTTGCTCATTACATGTTTGGATATCACATTTAACATGTAGACTACATTGTTTAATTATTTTGCAACCTATTACACAAGAATTAAACAAAAAGTACGACTGATCAACCTGCCAGCTGCCAACAGAAAAGACAGGTATGTCCCAAAAGCGTAGGAGGAAAATTGCTGCTGTTGCCACTTAGTCACATATCTCGTGAGGAAAGCATACAAGCTACAAGCTGTATAAGCCTATTAAAAATAAGCAAGCAAACAACTGCTGAGTTTCTGTGACAGCAACCCTTCTGTGGATAGGCAGACAGCTCATGTGAAGTTAAGGATGTGCTTATACACCTGGACAGAAAAATTCAATGACGTATGAAGGTATATCTTCTCAGCTTTTTCAGGAGGAAAAAACGACTAGAGACCTGTGCTTGACGTCTTTTTGATGATGTCAGACAGAGTCCGACAACAGACTGGAAAGGGAAAATCATTTGGACTATCTGAATTATCTGAGTGTTATCTGAGTGGATAATAATGGCCTGGATATATTTCACCCACACACACACACACACACACACACACACACAGCAACGTTTAGGTTTAGGTTTAGGTTTAGGTTTAGCAAGGCTTCAAGGCTTCAAGTTATCCATTGGCCTCCCTTACCCCGACTGACCAATAATGCCAGTATTTATACCTGAACAGGTATACCCCTCCCCCTGACTAAACCAAGTGAGCGGTTGCTTCTATTAAACTGTCAAATATTTAAAATACATTCAATAAATCCTAATACACAAATATAAAAAATAACAACATACATACATGCATGTGTATCAAATAAATAATACTTTAAGCAAGATAAACAATTCATGAAATACTTCCCCTTTATTTTCATTTTATGGTGCTGCCCAGGAAGTCGGCACAGGGGTAAGGGGCCCATTGTTTTATTCAGAGCTGCAAATTTATCAGTGTAATCTCCGCCACCAGAGGGAGCTGGACCGCCGTCGACGTATTACCTTGGAGATCCGGGGCCCCCTCAACCAAAGGCAGCTTGGGGGCTCCGACATCAACCCCGCCCACCAAAACAGCCCATCCAAGGGACATAATTGGACTCTTGGGGGGGGAGGAGTTGGCCGATTGCGGCCGGTGTACATTGTACATGGGGGGAGGTGTGTGGCAGAGCAGAGCTCTGCCCTTTAGAAATTGGCAGGGATGGGGTTAAATTCCCCTATCTGCCTGGGTTTATTATGTTCAGGTGGCTGGGGTTGATTAGTTGATTAGCATAATTAACGATCAATCAGCACCCAGCCACCTGACATAAAAAGAGGCCTCTGCTTCCCATTAAGAGGAGGGAGCTGAGGAAGCAGGTTGGTGTTTGTGGTTTTTAAAATTTTCTAAATCCAGTGAAGGCTGGATTATTTTTGTAAGTTTTGCTTTTTGCTTTATTTGTGTTTAAATATCTTTATTTTTTGCCATTGTGCCCTTTTATTTTGTGTTTTTGTAATAAAAGTAGTATTTTTTTTTTTAACTGCAGTCTGTCTCTGGGCCTCTATCCACTCGCCAGCCTGTCACACACTTATTTTCTTGACTGATTCATATATTAAATATGTACTTCAGACGATCACGTGATTACTGGGATGGCTGGTTGCTGTTTAGAGCTCCTGCTACCACTTCGCAATTTTCATTTATAATGGAACAATTTACTAACTTTTTGATTATTTTCTATATAAACATTATATACTTACCATTTTGAAATAGCTACTTCCCATTGCTTCCCCTCAATCCACACTGGAGGGAAAGCGTATGAAGAGGTTGCTGGGCCCCGATGACTGGGACGTCCGCTTGGTACAGGTTGCACACACTTTCCGTGGATCAGTTCAGGAAGCAGCTGATGCTGCTTTGTGGCCTGCTATTCAAAACGTAATTGAAAAAGCTACTATCCTCAGCGCTGTTAAACAGGAGGTTGCTGATATTTCTTCCTCTATGTGATAGCTAACTGCCAGACAGGATATTAACTAACTAACTAACTAACTTGATTAACTAACTTTGTTCCAGATTACTATTAAACAAAAAAATTAAAAAAAAACAATTCACACACAAAACAAACAGCACATTGACTAAAATAAACAGACAAAACAAACACTGGAGAAATATTGAATAAAACCAGTATCGCACTGGTGTAAAACCAGCACGAATAGCAATTGTTATTATACCCACCCCTCATTATATCACCCCTTGCTAAACTACGGATTCGGATATATCGCGGTCCTGGAGTTGGCTCCCATTTTTTCCTATCTAACTACGTATGCCTTCGCTGCAGTATACATAGGCACTTAGAATTACTGTTCATTTTATTTTGTACAGCACATCAAAAACAACAATATGCAAAACAGTTAAAAACTGATATTTTGCTAATTTACAATAAACCAGCACAACAGCGCACTCACTCACTTCACATTATGTGTCCATTCTCTTCCTGGTCTGATGTCACCACATGAGCCAGCTTGTCACATATGAATACATGACTGTGTTAATCTCCACAATCTTTATTAATATCTGTGGCGTTAATGTTATAGTTGGTGCCAATCTGTAGACTAATTATTTCCCTAAACATTGAATACATGTGCTACTAGATTATATGCATGTTGTTTCCAGTTGTTTAATGTGCAGTTCATTTTTCCTTTTTGCAAGGTAGTTTAGCTCACAGCAGGCCGGGGGGTTGGGGAGGGAGGCTGGGGAGGTGGAAGTAGGAAAGGGGAGGCTGGTATTTGGGGGTAGATAAGGAGCGGAAACAGCGAGTCAGAGGATGTACAGATGTCAACTGTGGCTTGAGATTTATGCAGTGTGCTCCCTCTGGCTTTCTTCTTTATAATCCTACATTTTTGTAACCACTCTTCCCTCTCATTTTATTTTACTGTGTTTTTGTCATTACTATGCTACTGTCCTAGAGGATATTGCTATATGATAAGTGCCGATACGGTGATCTTTCTCCATGTCACATATCTTTGTTTTCTAAGTGCTTCGTCTTTTACTATTTCGCTCTCCCTGATCATTTATTCCTATCTTTGATCATGGCTAGGGTTATCATTAACTCCTGGAATTTACGAGGAGCCAGTCATCCTATAAAGAGAGCAGTGCTTAGATTATCTCTTAAGAAAAAAGGTTGATATTGCATGTTTGCAGGAAGCTCATTTTGTTTCAAGCGATGTTGCTCATTTTCAAAATAAACATTAAAATGTACCTTAAAATTCACCTTCAAGTTAATGACTTGAAGGGGAGATTCTACTAAGTGACTACACTGCTAAATCACATAGAGGTTTGTATTGAATTTCTCCATGCACCAAATATCTTAGATGCACAGTTTTTCAACCAGGTGAAACATACATTGGCTTCATTGGAGAATATCCCTGTTATATTGGTGGGGGATTTCAATCAGCTATTCAATCCAGTGTTAGACACATCTCACCCTTCAGCCGGACATTCTCCTAAAATTACTTAATTATTAAACATATTTATCTCCTTTTCTTCTATCTGGTTAGACTATTTACATTATATTATTTCTTTGGAAAGATCTACGGCTTGGTTACCCTTATTCTTGTTTTTGTCTGAATATTATGTTGTATTTCTGTATTAATGTGCCTTTATTTTTTTTTATTTATTTTTTTAAGTGTACTGTCTCCCCTATTTCCCTATTCCCAAAGGGTGGGGAAAGGAAAGGAAATAAAAATTATTGTTTACAAAAAAAATAAATAAATAATGTACTGCAAACTCAGCCATAGCGGAAATTTAAATGCCCCTCTTGAAGACTATTGTTACCTCCAGGGTGCATTGCCCTCAGCCTATTACTGACCGCCAGACTGGGCTGAATTGTGATTGCTTTCTGAGCCACCATCTATTGCATCATATGGTTACACACTGTAGAAGAAAAAGGGGTCTGATAAGGAAGAAGAGACTGGAAGTTGTGAGGAATCAGCAAGTCATACACCAATAGAATATTCCTCAAATAAGGTCAACAATGCATGTGTAGCTGCATTACCCACGTGGCAGTGGCATCTGTTGAAGAAAACAAGAAAAAATAAGAATGTTTACGAAGGAGAGGAGTCCATTCGGGCCATCTAAACTTGTCAGGTTTCTAATAGCTGATTGATCTCAGAACTTTGTCATGTCGGATCTTAAAGGAGCTAAGTGTTTCTGCCTCAACAGCATAACTAGGTAGAGCATTTCATGCACTCACCACTCCTACACTCTGATCTATCTCCACTTGATTTCCAACTGTGCCCTCTGGTCCTGGTTTGTGTACTGCACTTAAAGTAATGGTTTGGGTTACCAATGTCAACTCCTTTAAAGATTTTCAAGATGCCCTCCCCCTCCATTCTTCTTTGTCCGCAGGCTAAATGTCACTTTGGTGCTGTGTTGATGAGAATTTGACACAGTACATTCTCACCAGTGCACTTTGCCGAAGGCTTTTTGGAAGTCCTAGTGTATGATTTCATAGGCTATGTTTCGTTGCAGTTACTTTTTTGAAGAAGTCCAAGAGATTTTTCAGACAGAAACACCCTTTTGTGAATCCGCTTTGGCTGTCTCCTATAATGCCATTGCTGTATAGATACTACTCTTACGTCTGATTCCATGATTTTACATGTTATGTAGGAGACACTGATAGGCTTGTAGTTGGGACATCCCCTATTTTGATTGATTTGTGAAATATCTTGCTGATGACCCATGTTTCTTTAAACACTTGGGTATATGCCACCCGGACCAGTGGATTTGTTAGTTTTGAATGCCACCAGTCCTCTTATAGGCTGATCCTGTTATCTTGGCCATATTCACATATGGTGATTTAATCTCCAGCATGAAACATGGAAACAGCTATTAATGCTTCATTATTCAATTTCTTACATGATCTCAAGTCAAGGTTACAGAATTCCATTATAATAGAAATGAAAACTTCCCTCATAGCTTTTTCTAAAAGGGTTTTAGTTTTATTTAAAATGTTTTTATCTATTCTAAAGGAAACCTGACAGCGTATTTCTGAAAGCACAGTAGGGAGTACACACAAGGATCCTGCAATATAGAAAAGCCTTTGTGTGGCCAATTATTTAATCACTCCAGATAAGAATGTAAAAAATTAAACTCTAAGATAGCATCAATAGGACAGATATTTAACCTTAAAAAAACAATTGCATTGAAGACAGAAACGGGTGTAAATGTCATCCTAATGGAACTTAAATACATATATAAAAGCATAATTTCTACAAAACCTGTTTAATATAATATTTAAACAGTTTCTTATTGAACACACAATTGAACCAAACAGATTTTAGTACCAGAAAACAAATAATCTTAAAAGTATTTTAAAAATGATCTTCTACATCATTAGAACATTGTTTTCTGTGCAAAAGCAATTAGGCCTCTCCTGACCAGGGTTCGACATTAACCATGGCCCAGTGGCCCGGAGCCGGTAGTTATGAAGCCCACAGGACCGACTGGGCCGGTATCATTTTTTAACTGTGTAATGTATATAGTATCGTCCACATGTCTTCCATTTTATGAACAAAGAAAAAATGGGTCAGTGTGCCAAAAAGCTGAAAAAAACTAATTTACAATCCTATTTTTAAAAACATACCCACCCCTACCCCCGATAACAGCGTAATTGAACTTGTCCGAACTTTCCCGCAGCACATTGTATTTGTTGTACAGTCAGAATCTGAGATTACGTACTGAAGTGCAGTTGGTACTAATACTCGTTACCTTGACATAGCAATTCTTTTCAGTTCGTTTGTTTTTTTTTTTTTTTTTACAGCTAAGCAACCAACTGCACCAATAAGCCAAAAGTAAAGTGTTTAAATCAATAATGATAAAGAAATTATAAAAATAAGATGAAAATATAGAGTGGAATGGAAGACTGGCTTAATCTGGCTTCACAATGACAGTGGAACAAATGTCAGTTACCCAGACTTGCTAATAAAACTGCAGATTTTTTGTTGGGAATTCAACACCTAGTTGCCCTCATATCCAGTCTCACAGTAATAGTTCACAAGATAGCAGGTGTATATCTGCTGCTGTGACTGCAGGGAAAAAAATTGCACCAATTGATACCCAGATATGCCACATGGAAGCTGGACAACAGGATCAGATTGTCTAACGTTTTGATTTGGGATACAATGTGTTCAGGTCAGAAATGCCAGGCAGGACTCGTTCGTATCATTAGTAAGATTGGTGCTGACTTGGGAGAGGCTACAAGCGACAACGATAACGATATTATGATTATTGTTTGAATAGTGTTTACTATTATGATTAGCCTAAACCCGTTAACCTTTTAGCGTTGCTGTTATCATATGATAACAGCTCGGTTGCTGGTTTGCTAGTATCATTTGTACACATACATTTTCAAATCTTGAATATAGTATTTTTATTTTTGGACGCGCATGCCAATGTGTGCATGTTAAATGGCTGAAATAATACAACAGCATATATTGAAAGGCTTCACTTAGACACTTTTTTATTTGAGACGTGGGCTCTCTGGTTACAGTATACACTACTAAACATAGGGTAATGAAAAACCATCATGAAAGAATATGCATGCGAGTTAAAAGTTTTTTTTTCTTCTTCCCCATTTCGTTTTTTTTTTTTTTTTCAGAACCGAGTCTGTTTGTTTTCACAATGCAGTTTGCAAGTGTACTCATTTTTTATGGTGAAACAGATGTTTACAATAATCCTGCAAGGCATATTGCAAGATGGCAGCTATTGATGTATTGCTCTGGTTTTTAATATAGCATGTTTTAGATTCTTACATATTGCTGTGGAAGAAAGCACTGTTTCTTATTTCTTGAATGCATACAGTAGGAGAATGCAGTTTAAGCAATTCTGCACGGTTCTCCTAATGCCAGCAGTAAACAAAGTAATTTGAGAAAAGATTGAATATATTTACTATTTCGTGAGTTTTGTCGAGTTCGGCAAGATTTTGGTGTCTGAACAAAATTTCTACCAGATCTTCAGTTTCTCGCATTGTCCATGTAGTTTAGGATTACCAGATTTTTTTTTCTTCTTTAATTTACTGACCCAGTAGAAACTCTGAAGCCAAAAATAACAGTATATAAAATAACACAGTAATACTTTAAAAATTAAACATCGGGTGAATTTATTGCAGATGATAACTATTTTATTTTTATATTGTCATCTAGTCAAAAAATGTTAAATGTACAAAAAGACAGATTTTAAAAAATAGATCAGTTATTACGATTTAAACATATGGTATACACATAATCAGAATGGTTAAACAAATAATCCATAATATTTTTGAAAGGCGCTAAAACACAACCTAACACTACTCTGCTGTTAACTTGCCGAGCAGGGAATTACAGTGGACGTGTTGTTTTATTCACTGGCTGCTCCACCAGTGAGCCTATGTGCTCACCGAACTGTTGTTAAAGTCAGCAAGCCTGCAGGTGGCTGACCAGACTACAGGGGTCGCTGGTGCGAGGTGAGCTTAGGACACCCTGGCCAGCATGAGCCCTCCCCCCACCGGGCGGCGCTAAGCCAGTTGAGCGCCGCCCCCTGGGAACTCCTGTCCATGGCTGGCAGTTGAAAGGCCTGGACTTGAACCAGTGACCTCCAGGCTATAGGGAATCTAATCTAATACAATGTCAAAGCGATTTAAGTCACTATTTAAAACAAAAAATGCACACACACACACACACACACACACACACACACACACACACACACACACACACACACACACACACACACACATACACAAGCTTTGTTTATTTTTTCAACACATACTGGTACTGTAGTGTAGGAAATGTGTTATAATTATGTAGTGCTTTTCATGTAAAACATCTCAGAGCCCTTCACATTACTAAATATTATACATAAATACGTTAAAACATTTTACAAAAACTAAAATTCTAGTACTAGTTGCCATATTTAATATCACCAAACTGTTTTAATCCAGTCATTGGTGGATGTACTTCAATGCACCAATAAATTTGCAGCGGTGAATAAAACAACACCCCCAGTTGTGTAGTTGGGCGAGTAAAAAAAGTCTAAATGTAGAGCCCTGCTGACCCTAGGTAGTCTTGTGTGAAGGAAAGTGAGTCTTATTTGAAGTCTTCATATCTGCTGCACAGGAAATTAATTTATAGTGCCATGAAGTATATTGGTTTTAACTAAATCCAATTAATTTTGGAGTCAAAGTGAAAATAAAATCTAAATAAGGAAACGGTCTGCAGCAAAATGGTAATGGCTTAGTAGAAGTAACGCTATTTTAATGAGAGGTTATTCCACGTTTTAATGCCTTGGTATCCGGGGTGAAATTCTCAACAAAAAAGCGTAGATACTCACATGCACATCCGGGTGTAAACATTTAAAAATTGAGACAATTTGAGTGCCAATGAATAAATGCTTTTAACATGTATACACATTGGTACACAATACATAATAATAATAAATCCTAGTACCAGAGTCTCTAGGAAATTAGTAGACCGTGGAAAAGTGGATCGCACAAGCTCAGTAAGACAAAAGGAAGGCACGGAAGCTGTTTGATAAAAGGGGTGGTTAACTACATGAATCAAAAATTTTCTGTCAAGTCATTTTATTTGCCAGATCGTATGGTAATGTGTTCACACAACACTTTCTTTTTTATTTGTTTATTTTCGGTCTGTATGACATATGTGTGATGCAAAGTGCTCAGTTATTCTGTAACTTATGACTCTCTTTATACTAGGCCTAGTGGTAAACGCTTGTCAACTTTTTTTTTTTTCTGCCTGTGAAAATGTCGTTGTTAATCAGATTTAGTTGATCAAAGACTTAATTACTGTATAGTAAAAGGTTTACACATAAAAATGTTGTCAATCTTTAATCGAAGTTAACATGTTTCAGTAAGATATTCTAATGATATACAGTGCAATAGTACAAAAATGAATACAAAAGATTTAGAAGTGAGTAGTTTTTCGAGATTTACGATTATACTGTATTTATAGTATAATCGTAAATCTCGAAAAACTACTCACTTCTAAATCTTTTGTAGTCATTTTTGTATTACTTTAGTATAAATACATGTTAATTTGGATTCATATGTTGTTTTTTTCTGACTTTATGTGAACGAAAAGACACACATTTGCCAGTTTTCCCATTGGAAATAGTGATATTTTGAAATATCACTGTCCTGGTCACAAAAGCAAAGTTTGTGGGGAATAATAGCCATTTTCTATACTTTTGAGACATAAGCAATTAGGAAATAACACTTACTACCCAGGAACAAAAACTGTGTTACATAGTGATATCATTGTACTATTGCAAGGTCTATTATTATTTTATCAGTAGGCCTAGCGTTAACTATCAGTTTACAAAGAAGAAACGTTAACATCCTTGTTTAAAAAAAACATCAAACATGATAGCTAAATTAGTAAACACATTTCTCCCTTTTTTTTTTAAATTTGCCATGTATTTAGTTAATATATCCAATCTACTTATTCCCTGGGCTCGATCTACTAATTCCCCAGACGTAGTACTAGTAGGCATTAACCTTAAAAACAATGTAACTTCCCCTTTAAATTCTAGACGACGATCCACTTTTTCCCTGGTCTGCTTATTCCCCAGGACACCGGCATCAAAATAAGTACAGGCAGAATTTCACCTGCTTGGTATCCTTAAAAAAAGGTTAATTTAGTAAATTCACAGCCGATTGTAATAAACACAGCAAACCATGAGGAAACAGCAACATTACTGTGAAAATTCAACCTTTATATTGTCTTCACCCCTAAATCATACTGAGCATGTGCAGTTCAGTAATACACACTAGTCAATTGTTCTAACCACAACACAATTTACTCATCTCACCCTTTACTTTCTCTTCCTTTTTTCAATCATTGCCCTGCTCTGTGTTTGTCCTCAAGCCCATTTTCTCTCCTTAGCTGCTTGTATCTTCTACCTGCCCTGCTTAAATCACAACGCTTGCTGCCTCTGCTGATAGTACAGGTCACAATTTAAGAAAGGGACACCTTACTTATTAAACAGATAGGATCCAGTTCAATGTTTTATAAGATGTCTAGACCTCTAGAGGTGCATGTATATCAAAGAACATTAACATGTGTTTTGTATTTACCTTTAGATTGACTTTTTGTTTTGACACATCCAGTTTTACTAGGATTCACAAACTATTATTATTATTATTATTATTATTATTATTATTATTATTATTATTATTATTATTATTATAGTGATTCAAGTATACAGTATAAAACTGAAATGGACTATACATTCAGTGTTTTCTTTGAATTTGCCAAAACTGGGTCTGTAAATTGCCATTTTTATATCTACTGCATGATTTGTATTTGCCTACAAAAGTATCCTTCCCTAACCCTACTGGGAACAGAAAGTAAAATACAGAGGCCAAAGTACATTTAACATTCTGTAGTAGTGTGTGGGATGCATAGTGTTTTGTAAGATATTAGCATTGCCTTTCTTCAGGGTACATAAACCTACCTGAACACATATTGTAACACATGGAGGTTGTCACTGCATGACCATATTCTCCAGGAAATGTACTGCCGTATAAATATAATTTGGTAAAACAACAGTGTTACCCATTTTATAAAACCCTACAAAGCTACATCTGCATGTAGCGCCAAACCGCGTCTTAAAATGATTGCCATGTACTGTAACGTTTAAGGAATTTACAGTGACCCAATCTAATTAGTGATAATGAAGTATTTTCTAGTGGGATGAACAATACAGAAGCACTGCATTAAATTAATGATTCTTATTGTTTGAACAGAATAAGTACCTATTTGGCTAGTATATTATGTATTAATTGATCCGCCTGCACCAATTACAGTAAGTAGAGGGTATTTGACATGAAGAAAAATGCGGTAACAATGAAATACAATAAATGAATAAATAAATAAATAAAACATAAAAAGCAAAAAGAACAAAACACTGCATTTATTTTGGTAAAGAATACATTTGTGAAACCTTAATTCTGATTAAAAAAGTTCAAAGGTAAGGTGTCATTAAGTATGCCATAAGTGTGTGCCCACGTAAAAGTCCACAGCAAACCATATTCTTATTGTATTAGCAGCTCTGAGCCTGGAGTCTCGTTAGAACTGGAGAGAACGGCTGCCTGTGTTTAGTTACTGTACTAATAATTTCATTTGCTGAGAAGGGGCATTATCCTATCAGATGGGATTTTTCAGCTTACACCCTACCCACATTGTTTAGATGTGCACCAAACATACAGTAGCACAACATGTATTACGGACGCATTTATATATGATTTAATAATATGCCAATAATACATTTTAAGAAACATCGAATGTATGGTAATATTGCAACACATGAATGTAGAAATGGCATATGTTTAATCAAAATTTAAACTTCACACCTACCTCCCCTACGATTGAAATGCTTGCTTACTTTTTTTTTTTTTTTTTAGATCTACAGCAAGCATTCTGTATGTACCAGTCATATTTGAAGTGCGATGCATATAGCAGCCTACTAGGAACACTTTTATAGGACAACGCATTCAGCAGCAGCATCTGCTTAATGTATAAAAAACATTTCCCCTACCTTTGTAAACGACCATTTACCCTTTGCATGTCAGTAGAGCTGTAAGAATGCAGTTGCTATTCCAATATTGTTACTATGCATCCTTCAGCTTTCTCCCCCAAAGATACAAACTCACAACAACCCAACGAGGTCCATCTTTTCCAGAATCCTTAAAGAAACTGATGACAAGGAAAATTGATCATCAGCGGCAGCGGCAGCCTGCAAACACTGCACTAGTTGCATCGTTGACTTCCTATTCCAGGTTTAACAGATTCGTAGAGGTTCCATGCGTATATTCCAATAAACAAATACATCAAAATACAACATATTTATTTATTTATTGTTTCCAAATTGTTGATAATTGTAACTGTTCATGTATTGTTCTGTAGTTATTTAAGCCTTTGGAAACTTTAACAGCCGCCGAATTTGCAAGAAAGGACGTGCTCCCAGATCTCCACAAGATAGTGCAACCATGTTGAACAGTTCATTTTCAAGTTCATTATATATTACACAAAGCACTCTAATATGCCTCGCAGAGAGAACAACCGAGAGATGCTGCGCGCAGAGGGAGAAAGACGCAGGTGCAGTGATCTCCAAAAGCACTCTAGATGGCACAACTAGGCAGCACAGCGCGAGCTGGTAAAGAAAGCGCACATCTTGCACAAGCACGCCGTTTTTTTTTTTTTTTTTATAATCATAAATCACAGACAGCTCCACTTTATCTTCTTTAAATGCATCATGCTTTGAGTTTAGCTGGTGCTGTTATTATTATATTATTATTATTATTATTATTATTATTATTATTATTATTATTATTAATGTATACAACTAATGTAGACAAGAGGGTTGATGTGGTGATCCCATTCTCTACTTTTAATTTTAGAAAGTTTATTCTAAGTGTTATTATTAGTATTGCTACTTTTTCTGGACCACGATGTGACTAAGTTATAGTTAAATAATGCTGAAATCGACAAAGAAAAAAAAGCAACAGAGTGATCATTAATTATTAATCGTTAGGTGAATTTTTATAAGCTGTGGTGCGTGCCGAAGAATTAGCGTTGATTTTATTGGGATGCATATTGCTGCAGTGAGGACTTCTGTCGGTTAAACTGAAACCCGGTGCTACTGGAAGATAATGTTAGACCAGGCAGAGTACGACTCAGTAAGAAGATCCATCACCCCGAATATATATATATATATATATATATATATATTATATATAATATATATATATATATATATATATATATATATATATATTTTATACAAGTGATAAGGTTATAAGTTATTTCAACACTGGGCCAGCTGGTAAAAAGTCCTTTCAGTAAACACCACATACAGAAATAGCATCGTAAATTAAGTGGTTAGAAGTGCTCAGCTGCATGTCTGGCAGAAGGAATTAAAGCACAGCAAGGCCCTTTACATACAGTATAAAAATAAGGCCACTACCGAGCAATGTTTGCAGGATATATTTAGCAGGAAAGAGGATTTCCTAAATCCAAATGTTTCCTAAATGCCAAATGACAGTAATATAGATATGCCTGTTTATGCTGTATGTGATTGATGTTTAGCAAATAAAGCCTTTTTGTCATTTTTAAATGAAGGCAGTTGTATGTCTTTTAGATTGCCTTGAATTCTGGTGGGATTATATGAAGATTTCAAAGTTAAAATGTCATGAGAAGAATTTAAAGACAGCAGAGGAATCCCACAGCGTAGCAAACTGGGCTGAACACCACCATTACTCAGCAAGTATGCTTTGATCTCTTATTTCACCTTCAAAATAGTAATAAATCATTTGATTGAACCTAAGAACTAAATGTTGATTTGTGTCAATAATGATTAATACTATGTTTATTATTATTTGTTTATTCAGCAGACACCTTTATCCAAGGCGACTTACAGAGACTAGGATGTGTGAACCATCCATCAGCTACAGTCACTCACAACAACGTCCGACCCAAAAGACAGAGCACAAGGAGATTAAGTGACTTACTGAGATTAAGTGACGTCAGGATTTGAAACAGGGACCTCCTGATTACAAACCCTTTTCATTAACCACTGGACCACAATTTCCTTAATGTTTTTTATATATCAAACAAAGACTTTACCTGTTGATTCATAACCGTCAAAACCTTTGTGAAACCTTAGATGCCCATCTGAATTATAATATTCTTCACGAGACCTCACATCTTGGGGCTTGTCCTGGATATTTATAATAATATATTTGGTTTATGAAGTATTTAAAATTTGATTTATAATTAGGCATATTAATAACATTGTTCTGACAGACATTGTCCTGGTGTGGGGCATGTTCTCCCCGTATTCCCTGGGTCCCTAGATTTTTCTGATGGACCGTAGTAGTTTACTTAACTTACACTAAACAACAAAAAAATAAGGCTGAAGACAGAAAGGGGGTTGTTTACAGAGAAAACATATCTAAAATGCACAGGGTTATACAACAACAACCTACTAATTTTAGAAAATGCAAATAATATGCTGCTTAATGAGGATTGGGATTCAAAATAAATAATTCAACTTGATTTAAAATTGCAAGTTTTAAAAAAGTTTATACAATCCTAAAAGTTATAGGTAAAGTCAACTGCAGAAACCTGACTAAAAATAATTGTGACCTAAGATGGATTCGAACACAGGCTTCCAGGGGTGAAAGACCTGAGAGGCAAAATTAATTAGTCTTCCATTTGCTGCTAAAATATTGTAGTTGTTAGTCACTTATAGCTAATCCAATATGGCAGCTCAAATGTAGCACAGACTTGGTAATCATTTACATATTGGTCTCAACTTTCAAAACCTGTCCATCATCTACAAATACCGTTTGGTATCCAAACAAACACTGTATAAAAAGTAAAAATAAGCTGAACACCAATGTAAACAGGAGCGGCGAGTGCTGGTGCTTTGCTGTGCTGTGCTGTGAGTGATGTGCTCCAGGTTTAGTGCTGGCTCTGTGGCTGCATGTATAACTGGGGATGTATAACTCTATATTTATCAGAAACCCACTACTTACTCTTTAACTCTAACACTGACATTAATTAATCATGAATACATACACACCATCAAATACCACCAACATGAGAAACTGTTGAATGTATCCTAAACAGATGCTTACTTCAAATCAATTCAAAAGGAATATGTTAACTTATACACATTATATTAGAAGTGTACTCCTCCGTGTTTCTAATACTGATTCAAATGATCAAAAGTACTGCAAGTTAAAACTAAGGGCCTAATTTGTGTAACTTTTTGCTAGGAGAGGTATTTTATGAAGAAAATATAGCACATTTGGATACATTTTAAAAGACTTAACATCACACTCACGCTACAGGAACATGTCACGATTGGAATCACACATTATTACCAACTAAATTATTAAAAGGTGATATCGGGACGTGAGGCCAGGTCCTTACTCATTATATATTATATATATATATATATATATATATATATATATATATATATATATAATAATGGTAAACCGGAACTTGATTGGCCTTGAATTAAACACGCCCTCGTATTGACGCTGCATACATATATCAGCTTTATAATAGAGGCCGCCCTCAAATAAACACCACTATCAATAAAGAAACTTTAAAGTATTTTTTTCTGCCCCTACTAAAAAAAACCACACACAGTAAACAAATAAACGTGCAACACTGACTATGTACATATAACGCCCCCAAAGAGAGCCTCAATCTAGCACGTAAATAGCAAACTAATGTAGACTCACAGTAAACACATTTTATTTTATGGTAGTACAGTTCTGAAGGAAAATGCAAGACAAACTACATACAAAACAGCAATCCTTCTGAAGTTCTTATAGGTGATTTTATTGATTTGTTTTTAGTTCGATTGTGATTCCTGTACTCAATCCCATACAAATAAAAGCAATGAGTTTACTATTTTGAGAAGATTTAGTTTCGGTTTCTATAGCTACTGCTTTCTCCTACCTTAACTCGAAAGCTATTTGTATTTACTTAATCTCCTTAGCTTTTCACTTGTTGGCGTTCAGTTACCCTGCACTGATGAGTTCTAAAACATGTATGCAGTTGCTGTACATCAGGGCTGCCAAAACCTCACCTATTGAGCGTCAGACTCATACATTTGGACCTATTCACATGCTCACACACATTAGTACAAAAAATCTCACATGATTTTAGAAATTCTGGGTATTTTTTGGTCAACTTCTAATTGATGTTTGTTTAAAACAAGCAGCTATCAAAAACTTATGGGATGACCGGCTGGATCAAGCTAATTTTCGGCCAATCACAGTGTGCCTCATTTTTGCCACTCCATGCAGCTGTTGTCAGGGCAACCCGAACTACAGGCTTTGTGTAGCATTTGAAGCAAGCTGGTTAATCTGTGCTGGCACGAGTTGGACTGTGGTAAGTTTTCTGAATTTTCGTTATCATAAATATCATTGGATTTTATTAGCAGCAATCACACGTATGGTTTTCTGAGATCTTACCCTCTCAACATCAATGACAAATCTTGTAATCCTTTAATTGAATCGTGCAATATCTGCCATTTACTCTGCCATCTAAGCGATTTCAATTGCATTCCTCCCTCTTTAAAAACAGTTGCTTTTATATTTATAGAGGGATGACTGCAGTTTATGTATACATATGAAAAAAACAAAAAGGTATTTGTTCTGTTTGCCATTAACCACTTTAGCTCCAGATGTAAAAGTGAAATCCCTTCCCAGCTACCAGATTTTGAAAATAATGTTTTCAAACTTGTAATTGCTATAAAATGTTAACATTTGATGAATAAAACAAAATAAATGACCAGAACTGAGCTTTTCATTAACTCTTTATGCTCCTATGTACTACATTCCCATGTTCAATATAGAGATAAAAACAGATTGTTTTCTTATTTATTTATTTTTTTTGTTTAAACAATGAAAACAAAAATGCTTCTAATAACAATAATAATCAGTAAACAGTAATTATCAAATAAAAATCAAAGAACATCAAAACATGGGCCATTATCGACTTGCTCTGTGCCATTCGCAACCACTGCACATTTTTGCTGTGTCCTTTCTTTTGTTTTCATCTTCATAGTAGACCCTGCACCTTTTTTTGTGGTCTCTGCTTCCCTTGCGTTGGAGGGATAGTCACAATTGTGTGTACACAGCTACTTTGTGCAGGCATTGTGATGGATCTGGCTGCCACAGACGCCTGCTTTATTGCCTTGTACCCAGTGCTGTGTTTTGATAGTATTTTGTCACAGCACTGCCATTTCAAACCAACCAGCTTCCCATTTGCAGCTGGCTTACCTGTAAAGTAGCTGCATGCTCTTTTGTTTGTACGGTCACAAAGGTAAGTGATTAGGTTTTTGGGAACAAAAGCCAAAAAGCACTCGAATTGAGAACGCAAACTCTGAAGTTCCACGGCAGGGTGCACATCTGTGTAAACAGGTGCAAAATCAAATGATTGAGGCCTGGCATCATCGCATGGATCAGCAATAAACACCCAGTTCCCTGCTGTTCTTGGCTCCACATCCTCTTCATCATCATCGCTGAGTGATAAGTCAGCATTGCTGGTATCGAAATCATTCGAACCAGCTTTGCAATCTTCATCATTCCCGTTGTTGCTGTCCACGTATTTTCCGTGTTTAGCTTTCACTCAAAACTATAAAAATTACATGTAAACAAGTAAAACAAAAAATAATAACTTAAAACACATATACATATATGAACACACTGGTCATATTTGGATTCACGCCCCTTTAAAAATGTGACCCAGAGATAAAAACTTTGATTTTAAGCGCTTTTGTGCACTTTAATTCAAAATACAAATAAATGAAACCCAAAAACAAACTCCCTCGGAGTGCTAACTAAACATTGGCAGGTCCCTGACTAACGTGCAGGACAGCTATGCTGTTTACCTGCCAAACAAAACACACTTTTGACAACAAAACTTTTAAACCAGACATTTTTACCTCTATATCTGCACCAACAATCAAGCTCTTCACTCTACAGCCACACTACAGAACAAACTGGCTGCACTCTTTAAATACCCTGCACCTGGTTTGAATTTACAGTTACCTCCAGGTGCAGGGGATAATTAACAATTAAATAATACAATTAACAAGTAAATTAAACAAAAGCAATTAAATTAAACATAACATCCTTTTTCCCATGTTTTTAGACAGGGAGGAATCTGACCCTCCCGGTGGAATGTTAATTATAGAATATATATATATATATATATATATATATATATAGATATATATATATATATATCTTATATAAGAAAATTGTATTTATATATATTATATATTCTTTTAACATATTTAATATTTAACAGAATATTATATTGTGTTTAAAATAGACCCAGGAAACAGAAATTGATTTTTAAGCGCTGACGCGAACTTTTAATAAACACCTATCTTCTTCTCTGGAGCACTAACTGTTACACACAGGATTCCCTCACTACTGTCCCGGACAGCTAAGCTGTTTACCGGTACCCAAAACATAAAACTCACACAGATGTCCTACAGCACTTTACCTTGACTGCTTGGAAGTAGACCACACCTTCTGCCTCCCTACGCACAGCAGCCCTGAGCAAACTGCCTGTCTCTCTTAAATACCCTGCACCTGGCTATAATTTCCAACTAACACCAGGTGCAGGAGATTACTAACCAATAAAACAATTAAGACAGTTGCATTTTCACATGTTTTGGCAGGGAAGGATTTTAACCCCCTCCCTGCTACCTTACACATCCTCCCCCTCAAGTGTGAAACACTGATCGGCCATACCAAGGCCACCCCCTCCCCTAAAACACATCCACCCACACTCAAGTCCTGAAATGTCAATTTCCGCCCTCTTCCACGGGCGGACTTGAGGGTGGGTTGGACCTTCCGGCACCTCTGGGAAGGGACCACGAACCGATGACAAGGGACCCCACCGGGATGACAGGGCCAACCAAAGTGACGACCGGGGAACAGGAAGATGCAGCAATGGACAGAGGTCTTCCCCTGGGGACCGGCGCAGCTATGTCCGATCACCCAGGGGGAGAGAAGCAGCGAACGGGGAGCACCAGCGACGTCTGGCAGCAGCCCAGCGACGTCTGGGTGCTCAGGAAGAGTGGAGCAGGGAACCAGGGGAAAAGCTGTGACCAATTTTGCAGATTCCAGCGCTCCAGGTCCAGCGCAGGAAGGTCTAGGAAGACCGGCAGGGTGTCCAAGAGCCAGGGGCAAGGGACCGCAACTGACAGTGCCAGACTGGTTCGCTGGGGTGATGGAGGTGGGCACCTCACCTCCTCCTCTTTGTTCATTGCTTCACCCTCTCTGGGCTCTGGGAGCGGTGGCTCCTCCTCTCTGGGCTCTGGGAGCGGCGGCAGGGCTTTTCTTGCCTTCTCCCATTTTTGAAGGAGCAAATCCAGCTCCGTCGGCTCCGGCTCTGGCATTCCAAGTTTCAATTTCCATCTTTTATTCTGCTCAATCTGGGCAGCAGTGTTTCTGTTGATCGTAGCAATCAATTCTTTTAGGGTTTCCATTTTACTGGGTCATAGGGGCACCCACACACACTTCTGGTACCATATGTGAAAGATTCTTTGCACTTTTCACGATTCGTTGCCCCTTTTAAAATAGACCCAGGAAACAGAAATGGTTTTTAAGCGCTGACGTGCACTTTTAATAAACACCAGTCAAAAATTAAACAAAACAAACAAACACCTATCTCCTTCTTTGGAGCACTAACTGTTACACACAGGATTCCCTCACTACTGTCCCGGACAGCTAAGCTGTTTACCGGTACTCAAATTATAAAACTCACACAGGTTTCCGACAGCACTTTACCTTGACTTCTAAACGCCCACAGGTAGATTGGAATCGCTACATGACACGTAATTGGATACAAATGTTACCTGACCCTCCCCTGACTATCATTGCACATTCCAGTACTAACACTGCCTTAGAGAATGAAACCTGAGATGCTAGACTGAGAAACCACTCATAGAATAGAATGGGAAACTTGACATACACGCGTACGGCATGGTACTGTAAGTGGGTTTTCATTTGATGTACGTGCGTACATCATGGTGGTTAAGGAGCTGTGAACACACGCAATATCTTAAGGCTGTGAACAGAGTCTGGATCCTACACGCGCCTCTACTCTCTGAGCCACCTCTTCCAGTGCAGCTGCGCCTGCTTTCCTGTCTGCTGCTCCTCCTCTGCCGTTCCCGGCGCTAGCCAGCACCTGCTTCAAGATTCTGCCATCAACTCTCATGGCCAGTCATAGCCCAGCTGGCACAATCCTGCCACATCCAGCAGCATCCAGCTGATGTCCACCTAGCCACTCTGCCTCAACTTTCAGAGCAGCCCCTCCTATTAGCGCACCTACGCAGACCGTAGCTTCCAAAATCTTCATTCACATCATGCTCCCCGCTAGCCTCATTGTTCATGTCAGGCTCCCAGCTAGCTTTAGCATTCACAGTAAGATCCAGCCAGCCTTAACATTCATGTCAGGCTCCCAGCTAACTTCAGCATTCACGTAAGACTCTAGCTAGCCTCATCATTCAAGTCATGCTCTCAGCTAGTCTCAGCATTCACGATAAGCTCCTAGCTAGCCTCAGCAGTCATGTTAGGCTCCCAGCCACTCCTGACTCCCTCTACCAAAGGCCAAGTCGGTGGCTCCATTCCACCTACGAAACGGCCTCCTTCTCCAGCACAGCCTCACAGTCAGTAGCTGCAAAACATCTAGCAGTGCTCGCAAGCAGCAGCCACTCTGACTCTGACCTTTCAACCCTATTCCTTCCACCTGCCCAGCTGCGCAGCACACAGCCAGACTCCATCTTGCAGTACTCTGCTCAACCTCAGCCTGCCGTTGCTCTGGCCTTTGAAGCAGCATTGTCCAGCAACTCATCCAAACATCCTGCAGCAGTTCTTGATGGAAGCTCTGCCTTCTAAGCAACTCCATCCATCAAGAGAGCTGCAGTCACGCAGCCTCAGCTGACCTCGCCAAACTCCATCACGACATCAATAGTCAACAGATTCTGCCAGCTGATGCCAGCCACCACTGCTCTCCCTCTGCAAGTTCCACTTCCTCCTCTTCATGGACTGAACCTCTCCCTATATATGCTGCTCATCTCCACCCAGAGCTACATGTCAGCAGTGCTGGCCCTGCTACCAACTGTTTATATTCTACAGCATGGTCCATCTATTCCCAGTGCTGCATGCAAAATCACATAATTCTGGCGCAGATCAACCATATCGAGATCCTGGCCTTCATCGTCCACCTAAGGGGCATTCTTCACCTGTCTCCTTCCACTATTCGCTCCTACCTATCCGGAAGCCAGCACTATTATCGTCTCCAATGCATTGAAGCTGCAAGTTCAACTGCCAGATCCTGCCTAAATCAACATGTTATTAAAACTCTAGGTCACTAGACTTCATCAGCAGTTGAGACGTACATTCGAACGTCAGCATCAGACATTGTCTCAGCCCAGCAATCCCTAGATAGCTTGCCCAGAGTAGGGGTGCCCTCTCCAATGGGACTACAATAGGTTTCCACCTTAAAAAAAAAATTGTTTTTTCCTTTCTGCTGCATGGATGACTTTTTTCTAGGTTGTCTTACTAGTCTTGCTGTTTGTCTTCTATGCTATCTTGTTGTGCAGGGCCCAGTCTTCTTTCCCCTCACAGGTGTATTTTTTTTTTCTAGTGGGGAACTGGGGGTCCATACTCTGGAAGGGAAGTGATCACACTTCTCCTAGCTTCTCAGGTATCCGCCATTCAAGCTATCTAACCAGCGGGACCCCCAGCCACAATCATCTTACCTTTCGTATTATGTGTGCTATTCTGCTACATTTCCATTTGTACTGGACCTTTAATTCCTCTACTCACTCAAACTTTGTAATTATACTAACATCTGTTTCGATAGAGCCCCCTCTAAGTGCTGTTGCTGCGTAATCATTTGGGTCTTTATCTTATTTTCTTCCTTCAAGGACTTGATTACCAGTCCATTCAGCCCCACAGGGTCGGGGCTATTCTCCTCTCCCCTGTGTGGGTTTGCTTCCACATCCAAGCTATCACCTCAGCTCTCCTGTGAATAGGAGACACACACTTTGTTTTCCAGGGATCAGAGGTCATCTGACCAGCTTTCTGTCACCAAGTTTCCCGATCATGAGACCGAGACTTGCTTTCCTATCAGCTTTTTCCCTTCAAGTACATAGTGCTCATGGAGCCTGCTATAAATCATTCTCTATACACGTTTCACCCTCTATACACACAAATACTAAATCAACAAGCACAGGGGTCACAAAGACCAAGAAAGATTTCTGCAAGATGTGGAAGAAGAATTGTTTGAGTAGCCCGGCAAAACTCCAGACTACTGCAAAGATTTGACACAATAATTGACCAATTCAACAATACCTTAACAAGGTTAATGTCCATGGGCGAAAACCAAGATGCAAACCTTGAAAACAATACACAAAAGAAAGCGATTGGAGTTTTCCATTAAATACTTGAAGAAGCCTAATGATTTCTTCAACCAAATTTTATGGTCAGATGAATCCAAAATATATGTTTTTTCACCAAGTAAGCAACACTATGTTTGGAGGAAGAGAGGAGAAGAATTTCCTCAGGCACTAACGACCTTTGTATTGTAGAAGGATCAATGAATGGTTCAAAATATCAAGACATTTTGCACTCTCATTTGTTACCCAGTGTTAGAAGTCTAATTGGATGGAAGTTTGTATTCCAGTGGGATAATGACCCTAAGCATTTTGCAAAGTCAATAAAGGAATTTCTGAAAAAATGGATGATTATAGTTACAGATTGGCCATCTCAGTCCCCAGACTTGAATCCTATTGAGTTGTTGTAGATTGACTTGAAGGTTGATGTTGCAAAAAGTCGATTGCAGAACTCAAAGCTCTATGTGTTGAAGAATGGGCAAGATTATCACTGGAAAGATTCCAAGAACTGGTTTCAAAATACAAAAAAGACTGCAAGGAAGCAAAGGGTGAGAACACAAAATACTTGTCAAAGTATAACATTAGTTTTTACATGTTCTTTTTCAGGTTATGCAATATTGTATTGTTTTATTATAAGCTAAATCTGTACTTTAATGTATACCTTTCAATAGAGCAATTAGAAATTATATAACTTTTTGGGGGGTTTTCTCATTCTTTTTAACTGCCCAGATACTTTTGTCTGTGACTGTATATATGTCTGTAGGTGTGTGTGTATACTGATGTACAATAAAAACACAGAACTCAGGTCTAATGAATTTAATCAAATATTTTAAACATAGCTCAAACAACCATGCTAAGATTTCAGTATGAAACGTGACACACTGTCAAAATGAAAACATTACAAAGTTAGTATTGGGTATGACCTCCCTGAGCATTAACACAATCCTGGCAGCACTGATACATAAACCTGATCGGCCTCTGGATAGACTGCTGTGGGATGTTCTGCCACTCTTCCTGTGCAGCTGCTGCCAGCTGGTGAAGTTTGGCTGGTCACAGTTGTCTCCTGTGGATGGCACTGGAGATTTGGTCCCACAGATGTTGTATTGGACTCAGATCAGGAGGAAAAACTGGCCATGGCAAGACCTCGACATTGTTTTCTTGAATCTATGGAATTGTAATCCTAGCACTGTGTGCTCTTGTATTGTCCTGCTGGAAAGTCGACATTCTGGATTGGCGGAAAAACTGTTGCCTCAAGGACTTTGTCAATGTATCGTTGAGCAGTAAAGGTTGCCCTCAATCTGCACCAAAGGAGATTCCTCCCCACATCATCACACTTACACTGCCCCACTGGTTGGCTTGAACAACTCAACTTTCAGCATAACACTCACTAAGATGTGGTGGGTCATTGCTGACCCTCTGCCTTCCAGGACGTGGTCTGTCCCTCACAGAGCCAGTTTCCTGGTTTCTCTGGACTGGTCTGCTGATTGTTGAAGCAGAACATTTCATTCTTTGGGTAACTTTTGTCACAGACAGGCTGCCTTCAATCATGGTGATAGCAACCAGGCGATCTTCATTATTCAAGCGGGGCATGGTCGTATCTTTTGCTGATCTTGTGTTAATTAAAATAATTTCTTTTCAAATTACTATTTATACAGATTCTTAAGCAACTCATTTTAGCAATTTTAACTAAACTCAAATACCTGGCATTTCTTAATCACATGACTTGAGTTCAGTATTTTGTTACCCCAAGGAACAATACTAGTCAAACAATCAACAAACCTATCTGCTCACTATTTAAAATACAAATAACATTATGTATGTGCCCAGTGAGCTATTGATGTAAAACTTATGTTGTGTTTTCATTGTGCATCAGTATATATATTTATATATTCTCTGTGGCTGTGTGAAAACCCTACCGTTGCACAGGTATGTGTGTTGGTGTGGGAAATATTGAATGGCAGGGGGGGAAGATAAAATCCTCCCTGTAAAAACACGTGGGAATGGGGCTTGAGCCAGGAATTGAATAAATTATGAAATGATTAATTAAGACTCCAGCCACAGTTGTATAAATAGGGTGATTGCGGGTGTATAACTAGGGTGATTGCGGGTGTTGATTAGGATTAAAGTTGGTGTTAGAGGTGTGTGTTTTCTGTTCTGTGTCCCGTCCTGTGTTTACATTTTTGTACGTTTTGTAGTACCTTTTGTTTTGGCCCTTAGGTCTTTTCTTTTGTCAAAAGTGTTTTGTTAAGTGCTTGTGCCATTTTTATTTTGTTTATTGAAAAGTGCATTAACACATTAAAACTGCAAGCTTTCTGTGTCTGACTCTGTCCCTGCCATTACCATCTGGGCTGGGAAGCTAAGGTGTCACATTTTCATTGATCAAAGACCAGGAAGGTTTTTAACAGGAGAAACTCATTACTGATCCAACCTTTTATAAAAACACTGTAAATCACACACATGATTGTGCTATTGCGCTACAACATCCCATTGCAATTATCTTATGAAATCAGCACACAGTTCACCATGACATACATTATGTAGATGTTTTATTGCTTGTCCTTGTGGTCCCTGGTGTGTGGATGCATTTCCCAGAAGACATTAAATACTCTATCATTGTGGCTGCCTCTGAAACGCAGTTAAACTCTCCACTTCATTGATTTAATATGTGGTATATTGATTGTACTGTGTGTGAAAGAACAATTAAGCTAGGTGTGTACGACTATGACTGCGGTTATAGTTAATTTACAATTATTAAATTAAACACTGAAACAAAGTTTGAATGATTAACTTCACAATTTCAATTGTTTATTATACTACAAAACTTCCTGTTTTCTTTATGGTCACTCATTTCAGCCACTTTCAATTCCAGCAGTTCGCTTCAGATAACGGGTGCTTTGTTAAATTCACCGGTGCTCTGCATCGCTGAGTCGGAAGTGACATCATTTGGTGCTCATTGGTCCGGGGAATTTAACAACAGTTTGGTGAATCAATATAGCTGATGATAATAATAGAAAGGTTGCTGCTGCAGCCTGCAAGGCTGTGGTTGACCTGTGTGAGCTGAAATCTTATTCGGATGAAGGTTTAGTTATCTTTAACAGACTAATTAGGAGCTAGCTTGTTGTTACATTAAAATGTAGAAAGCAGATAGCCTGCAAATTTAAATATTTATAAATAGGAATTTATTAATGGATACACTTAACATACACGATAAAAAAAAAAATCTGTTCTCTCTTTCATATCGAATTCTGTACAGCACCAGCTCAAATCGAAAAAGTGGTAAACTTCTTGCAAAACATCACGAACACCAGATTCATTGATTAACCGCACAATGTCGCTAACAGAAAGGTTCTGAAACTCTGGGTCAAAAAATTGCACAAAACTCATTCTTGAGATGATCTAAATCAAAGTAGCTGCCACACGAGTCAGAAAGGGAGTTCAGAGCAGCTGGGGGAAACTGCTAGCTGAAAAATTGTGATGAGTCTGACAGTTTGAGGAAACGGAGAGAATCAATATCAGCAAACCTGTGAGAAAGCTGTGCAACTATGTTATCGACAATTTTATAGTACAGTGACAAATACATGTTCTGAACATCTTCAGGGGATCTGCTTTCAAGGCTGCATTTTTTTGGAGGTGAAGGTAAGTCAGCGAGGGCAGCGGAAGCAGTATTAAACATCTGTTTGAACTGCTCTTCTTACGCAGATCACCGATTCTTGATAGTTAATCGAACCTGGGAAGTGCAGCAATTAACATCAACAGCCTTTTTCTGAAGAACATCGTAGAGAATGTTAGTGATGTTGAAGATGTCACGATAGGTATACGCCAAGAAAAGAAACTAAGTTATTCAGTTTTGCGTGGTATCCTATGGCTTGTTGCCTTGATTCTCCATCCCAATCAAGGCCATTGAGACTCTCCAGAAACACTTCAGAAAGTTTCTCTCTTTCTGAGACAATGTCATGTAAAACTCTGCTGTTAGATGTCCATCGAACTGCACACAGGGACGGGATTAGTCTGCCCACGATTCGGTCCAGCAGCTCACTACGTTATCTTGAGCATGTAAAAAGTGCAGGGAACCCTTGTAAGGTTGCAAAAAAAGTACACATTTGCTTTATACACATTCGCTTTATCTCCCTTGCTGGAGAACTAGATTTAATCTGAGCAAAACAATGCACAAGCAGAGCTTGGGGAGTCTGCTCTCCAGACATGACCACAGCGTCGTCATACGACCGAGACAAGTTTCCTTTTGTAGTCGTATTTCAACAACTGTGAATCCATCACTTGCTTCAAGGCAACTGCATTCCGATCTGTGCTAAAATCTTTAAAACCCAGGAATCTCTACCGTGGGTAGCCTTTCCCATCCACATAATGTAACACAATCGAAAGCTGGCTTAGTTTAGAAATGTCTGTTGTTTCGTCTATCTCACAAGCAAAGAAGCTGCTTTCTCCAATCTCGCGGTCATTGTAGGACGTTATTTCATCAGCCACTCAGTCGATCAGTAGCTCGTCAACCACTGCAAAATTCAGTTTCTCTGGTTTTACTATTTATAGGTATGTGTTTGGGTAAAATGAACATTTTTGTTTTATTCTATAAACTACTGACAATATTTTTCCCAAATTCCAAATAGAAATATTGTCATTTAGAGCATTTATTTGCAGAAAATGACAACTGGTCAAAATAACAAAAAAGATGCAGTGTTGTCAGACCTCGAATAATGCAAAGAAAATAAGTTCATATTCATTTTTAAACAACACAATACTAATGTTTTAACTTAGGAAGAGTTCAGAAATCAATATTTGGTGGAATAACCCTGTTTTTCAAGCACAGCTTTCATGCATCTTGGCATGCTCTCCACCAGTCTTTCACATTGATGTTGGGTGACTTTATGCCACTCCTGGCGCAAAAATTCAAGCAGCTCGGCTTTGTTTGATGGCTTGTGACCATCCATCTTCCTCTTGATAACATTCCAGAGGTTTTCAATGGGGTTCAGGTCTGGAGATTGGGCTGGCCATGACAGGGGCTTGATCTGGTGGTCCTCCATCCACACCTTGATTGACCTGGCTGTATGCCATGGAGCATTGTCCTGCTGGAAAAACCAATCCTCAGAGTTGGGGAACATTGTCAGAGCAGAAGGAAGCAAGTTTTCTTCCAGGACAACGGGAATAAACAAAACACATACAACCAGCCTTACATTGCACCTTTTCTGGTTGGGAGTTCAAATACCTTCTTTCTCTGTCACACCATGTTAAACAATGGGAGAAGCAGAAGGAAATCATATCAATGACCTTGCCAAAGTCAATGGACATGGATCTTTAATCAGTAATAATGTAATAATGTCAATGTCATGCTCTTGTTCCTATGTGAGTTAGTCTATGACCCTATAGGTTTGGATTTAAGAGACCATTAATAGTGAGGCAGATATCAAATTGCTTGTGGACAGTTTTACAATCAATGCAGCCATTGCTTGGAGAGCTGATACGGGTCAGTAATGTCTAATCAGCATACTAATAAAAACTGAATCAGAAGGGCACAGCCTTAGCTGATTTACAGCGATACCTTTAGTAGAACTGAATTGATATTTTAATAACAAAATAGATACCAGGTGATTCAAGATATTCTGAATTGGTATTATTGGCTATTTTTTTAAAATGTATTTCCTGCAAGTTTACTGGCTGGAAATTCATTTATTTGGATAAATATAATTCTATACTACTTATGAATTAATATATGTGAATGTCAGGATAGAACTCCATACATTAACACCTTGCATTTATTTATTTTTTTTTTTTTAAATATACTGTTTGAGATTTTTGTACTATAATGTAACTTACCAGTACATCCCTGATAAACACAAGTCCCATAGTAAAAGCATAGCAACGTATAATAAAGTATGGTGAAATCATGGTAAAGTATAGGTATGCATTTTAAAGCACAGAGAAGTATGGTAAATTATATCAGAAAACATGGTAAACTTTGGCAAGTTCATAGTATAGCCATGGGAAAATCATGGGCGAACTGCTAATTTTGTTATACCAATAATATACTGTACTTGGTTTCTTATAATTGAATATGTTAGAACCCCAACCCAAAATACGCCTCCATCTAAATTGGGTTAACCCCATTTGGTTGGGGTTAATTAATTTTTAGAACCCTGAAATCTTTTTGTCTTCGCGTGGGGTTATCTTGCAAATGACACCATTGCGATGCACAAAATTAATTTAACCCGAACCCGATCTGAAGAAGATCATGCGAAGACAGGCATGTCGGTCATCTAATTAAAAGCTACAGTACCGCATAAGCTGTGCAGTACACAACAGAACAGAATAAAATAACACATCTAATAGCAACCTAAATATTCTACATTTGTTTAATTCTAACAAATAGTAACATTAATAAAATAAAATAATCTGAGTAGTGCAACTAGTCCAGAGTGCTGCTGTTGCAACAATACTGACCAGTACAAAACAAACTGAATATTTACACCTGTCTTGGAAACTTTGCATTGGATATCTTTCAAATATTGGGTTATTTTTAAGATTCTTCAGTTGCCCGTCAGTGTTGTCACGAGAACTGGTCTTAAATATTTACTGGACTTTTCTAGCTTTTGATAATACTTTAATATGTAAATCGTTTTGTAATGTTTGTAATCATGTTTTTATTTCAGTTAATACATTGATGTTGCTGCTCACTTCGAGTTGTCAGATGACCTTCTTTAAATCATGCTTAGGCTTGGGTTAAGTGAATTTTCTCCATCTTGATGGGCTTATTTGCAAGACAATCCCACTCTGAACATAAAGATTTCAGGGTTTTAAAAGTGTTAATTAACCCCAAACCAATGGGGTTGACCTGATCTAGATGGGGGCAACCTGATCTAGATGGGGGTTTATTTCGGGTTGGGGTACTAACATATTGTATCTGTGCCAGAAGTCAGCCTCTTCTGGAAAGGGGGCTGGCGTGCAGATAAGATACCAAGGATGCTGGGATTGGGAAATGTTTTTGGGAAAAGTATTTTGTTAATTAATAGTTGTACAATTTCATATTAAGTAAATGTGCTTCCCATCTGGGGCAAGTGACTCCGCTCCCTTTCTATATGACTTCCACCTTTCCCTGGAATGAATTGTCAGACCATCGAGTCCAGGGCACTCTGTTCCTTTTACACAGGACCCTCACAGGTCAGGAGGGAGATTTATAACCAAGATTCATGCTTTCTCTGTCACAATGATATACAAATATTTAACTACAACACTGTGTATAAACTGCTGTATCCAGTGTAACACTTCAAGTGAAATGATTAGGTGCCAAAAAACTGCAGCAGCTTTTCACCTAGAGTGTTGTTTTGACATTTATGCTTATTCTAAATTGAAGTACTGTATCTGAAACAAAAACACTTTGGAAATGTGAAAAAAATACCAGTTATCAAAAGTGTCCAGTCATTTAAAGTATAGATATCAAAAACACAAGCCAAGTTTCAGGCTCATGCACCCCCTTATTATATAATCTCCTTATACACACTAATGGGAGACTTCAACTCGCCCCCCATATAAAATGGGAAAACCCGGTGGGGAGCACAACTGATGAAATTGAAATGATGGAAATCAAATGACTGCTTCCTAAGGCAATTTGTCAAGACACCGGCTAGAGGGGAGATATGCGTGGATTTAGTCTTTTTAAATAGCAAAGACAGAATAACTAAAACAGGTCAGAGAACCATTCGCAAACTCAGACCACAACATGGTCTCACTTGAAGTGATTTTTAAAACCCAAAAACTAATGACTAAATGTTAAGGTTTACAATTTTAGAAAGGCAAGCTATGAAGGTATGAAACAGACACTAACAGAATAGATTGGAGTAAAATAGAAAAAACATCCACAGAAAAAGGATGGCTGTTTTTTAAAAATGTAGTACTACAGACACAAAGCAATTACATCCCAAAAGTAGACAAATCTAAATCTAAAACAAAATTGCCAAAATGGTTTAATAGATCAATTAAAAAATATATATTCAGAGAAAAAAGGCACTTTACAGAGCATTTAAAAGGGACCAAAAACAAAGTACACAGAAAGAATACTTGGAACTGCAAAGTCAAAAAGGAAGCTAGAAAGGCCAAGAGAGAGATAATAATGAACATTGCTAAGGGGGGCTAAAACCAATTCCAAAATGTTTTTCCAATATTATAACAGCAAAAGAACATTCAAAAGAGGAGGTTAAATTTTTAAGAGATACAAATGGCAAAATCATAGACGAAGAAAAAAAATAGCAAATACCGTATTACTTCAATTTGGCACCTGCCTCGAATTAAAGACGCCCTTGTATTGACACCGCAGTCGTATATAAGCTTTATAATAGAGGCCGCCATCAAATAAATTCGCTATCAATAAAGAAACATTAAACATTTTTTTTCTTTTTTCTCTAAAAAAAAAACACACGCACAGTAAACAAATAAATGCGCAACACTGACTATGTACATGTAATGCCCCCACAACTCTCCAATACATGCAACATAAAAGACAGACAAGACAAACTGAACAGACAACAAGTCCTGCAACAAAGCACGTGCCCAGGTCATAATATTTTTAAATTTCAAAGTAAAAATATTTAAAAGTATGACAACCTTTATGTACAAAAAATATTCACTAATATACAATTGAACAAGAACTGCTGAGTATTTATTTTCGTTTCATACAGTATTACATGGCAGAGTTTATTTATATCTGATAGTGAAACAGAAAGAAATATCAAGATAAAGAAAGAAAGAAAGAAAGGCCTATGTATTCATTTATTTCAGTAGTTATTCATGTATTTATTTATGTTTTACTTTTACCAAATATATAGGCTATCCTTCAGCATAGCTAATTCTCTGAAAAATTAATGTTCTTTTTGTCTAGTGGGTACCACAAATAGCGTTACTCTCAACCAGTATCGGGAGAAGGAACCGTAATTCCTTACACCAGTAGGAACCACAATAAGCGTTCCACTGACAGGAAACCACATTTTTTTCAGAGTTCAAGATCAGAATCTCACAATAATGATGATGATTAAAATGAATGATGACTCAAAATCTCCAAGAATTCTCAACTACTTGTTCTCAACTAATTGTGTATTGTGTAATTGCACTCACAGTAACACAACACGCTTGCAAACTGAAGGTTATAGTTTAAAATCCCATGCATACCAGACCATATATATTTTGAGGACAAATGTTCTACTTTAAAACAGAAATAAATAATTTAATATAAATGATATAGACATCACAATGAAGTGCGTTGACAAAACGAGGTAATTGTCATTGAACTCCCTGGGGTCCCTAGTCCATTATAAAATATCAATAAATGATTTAATATAAATGGTACAGATGTCAAAATAAATGCGTTCCCTAGTATATTTCCATATTGACCAAACAAGTTCATTTTCATTAAGCTCAGATGTCCTGCAATATGCGTGGATAAAAGCGGGATAAATAAAAGTGCCTGGGGTCTGCAAAAAATAGCAATCTCTAACTGTATGACAGGTATTGACTGTGAATAATTGACAGCCCCGGTTAATACATTTCAAATTAAAACATACATTTCAAATTTCATAACTTCCACCCATCAATCAGAACAATGTATTGCAGAGCACCTCTCCACAGTAGAACATTCAGCTAGACTTGTAAAAAAGCAAAATTGAAAGACAAAAATAAAAAACACTGATAAAGTAAAGAAATCCTAAAATGGTTACCATAAGAACAAAGGCACTGATACTGACATCTAATTACAATACAACTCTGATTACCAGGTCCTCTTAAGATGATAAAGTTTTTTTTTATTATTATTATTATTATGAATAGTTTGTAAATATTGGATATTAATCATTGACAATTCACAAAAAAACAAAAACAAATCTGCTAATGTGTTAGCAAACTAGTTAATAACAAGTGCCCCTTTAAATAAAGTGTGGTCATCTCTTCTCCAATACCAAAAACAGGTTAAAAGCACCACCACCCCATCTGCATAGGGTAATGTTTATGTAAGAAGAAGATAAACAGTTGATTGAGATCTGTAGATATGCCACATTTTAATCAAGTAGACACACAGCAATTCTAAGCTATTCCTAACCTGCTTGCTGCTTTGTTATCACACAAAGGAAGTCAACTGCTGAACAAGACTACATAGCCTTTGCTTTCTGCGGCACATGATTCATGCACAAAGCTATTTAGCATGCACTGTTTTAATCTCCACAATACACTGGGTCTGTACAATTGATCTGAACAACAGCAGTGTTAGATACCTCTTCCGGAAGCTAAGTTTACAGTACTAAGTTTATGGAAAAGAACACCTCTAAAAGTGCTTGCAAGTCTGTTGTGTATTTTTGTATGTAAAACACAAAGCTTTAGTGACACGTCCATAGCTTATTTCCTATATGATGATTATTAAGTCACTGGAAAATCTGAATCTTTTTTCACATTACACATTTGCAAATATGTTCAGTATGTATGTACTTGCACAAACCTTACTAAAACACTGATTGAAGGCTCATTTCAAAGTTGAGCAGAGAAGTTGACAGGCAACATGATGAGTCATCATTCAAAAATTTCTAATAGAACAATGTGATTTATCATCAAAATGTCATCATCCACTTAACACATTTTGAAAATAGGGCCCTTAGTACTGGCAAAACTATCAGCCTGTGGGCGCAACAGAAAAGACTTAAATTCTGAAATATACAAAGAAACAATTCAACATCTAATTCTCCTATACTGTCTCCTCAGATTTTTGGTATTACAGATATGTTGCTTTTCATTAGTCATGCTTAAGTTTCTCTCCACAGGCATATATTTATCATACATCTAAACTTGAGTGAGGAATACTCTGGAAAATGTTATTTTTCTAAGCATACTGTATTCTATATGCATGGGTTACAAAAATACTTGAACGTACACAGGTAACCTACTTAGTACTTCCTCTGAAAAGTACTAAGGGGCATATTTTCAATGCGTTTCCTCAGTCTTCAATTCTCCTATTTTTATAAAGGAGAAATTCACCTATTAATTTTACAAAACCTGAGACATTACCTGACAAACTGTGAAACAAACAGCATACTTGAAATAGAAAATCAATTTTTATATAATTTTCTATTTCAAGTATGCTGTTGTTTGTTTCAATGTGTCAGGTAATGTCTCAGTTAAAAAAAATACAAGTTAATTAAAGACTAGTGTAGCGTCAAGTGGGTCTTAATATTATTCTGTGTATGAAATTAACAGAAATAGAGTATATAGGAGGGGGGTCCTAAGCCATTCTGTGTCTACTTGGCTTCTGGACACAAACTCCCCCACTGACCAAGAATGCTTTTAAAAAAAGAGTCTTAAACTGCTGGACAAGTGTTTGATCTTCCCCCATCGCTGAATGAATCATTTGGCGCCAGTAGTATCTTGCACAAGGCAAGCCAAACGGTTTTGGATGCTTTGACACCTTGGACAAAGAACAGTCCATTTCATAAATCCAGCCGACTGGGACGAAACAGCAGACCACTTGAGAACAAGGGGCAGTTTCTGAATGAGGACAACCAATGAGAGACCTCCCATGTGGACTCGGGTACAGCACAAAATAAACTAACTAACCAATGACTGGGTGGAAGTGAGAATGACATAAGCGCACTTCCCACACTAAGAAAGCTCCCCACAGGAGAAACAGGGCTCAATGAAAGAAGTGAGCTCCACACACTAGAAACAAGACTGCTGAGGCAAGAGGAAAGAAAGGAGTGCTGAGAGAAAGTGGCTCGGAGGAACAAAATGGAAGCTAAACTGCTCTGAAGAAAGTTTCTGAATCAAGGGAGCATAATTGCTCGAATTCACAGAAGGCAAAGAAGAACCAATGTTCTGAAGAATAGCTAAAATCAGCTTTGAAGAGAGGCATAGCTCTTTGTCCTACGAGTGACTGAAACAGTGAACTACCTTGATCTGAAAACGGGTCTTGGTTTCCACGTCACTGTACAGAACAAACGTTAGCATAGCCAGCAGCTGGACCTAAGGTCATGTAGCCGAACAGAAGAATTGCAACAAGAACACTTCTATGAACTACATAACTTTCCAATTGCAACACATTATTGAACTGAGTTATGTCTGATCAATGGAACTAATTCCAGTGGGAAAACTGCCAACAACAGACATAATGCTGCAAGACTTGGAAATCAACAAGCTGATCTCCATTTCAAAAGAACTATTTGTTTATTGTGAGCCGACGCAATACAATGCATACTACAAGCAAAATATCGTCTTCTTTCATTGGAACTTCAGATCCAGAGAGTTGCCAGATTCTTCTTTGTTGAAAATCGAGAAGTAGTTAGCATATTAAATACTTTATGACTCAAAATTAACTGTAGCAAATGCTATCAAGTTAGTGGATAAACTGTTCTAGGAATAGAATATAAATTCCTGTTTTACAGTGTGTAAGAAATGTATTTTGTCAATGATATACATCTAGTTTCCCTGACCCATAGTGTTCCAATTACTGAGATGGTTTATGTGTGTTTGCACTTATTTATTTATGTGATTAATAATGCACATATACCCAGGGCTCGAAAATCCTGTGTAATAAAAATGTCATCAATGAAAATGAATGTAGAGTTGCATACATACACCACAACTAAATATAACCAACATAACACAGATTCTGTCTTTAGTTCACTGTGTCTTCACTGACAGTACACAACTACTGAAACACTTAAGATCTCACACAATTCCATCACACATCTCTTATTTGCAAAACGTGATACACTTCTCATACATTACCTCAGCAATGAAACGGCAGACTTGGCAATGAGATCAATAGATTATGTGAAACAAAGTGTTCTGATGACGCTGCATGCTATGAACCCATCACAACATCATAGTGAAACGCAGGAAGATGCTACCAGGCACTACTAGGCAGTTATAAATCATTTAAGTTGAAAAAAAGTCCATTATCATTTTGTTGATACAAAAGTATGAACTGCACAAGTATTATGTAAGAAAGGAAGGAAAAAAAAGACTTGTAGATATTCAAAAATACATTTGAGCAATATTGAAGTTTTTTATGTCCCTATATTTTTCATTGCGCGCCTACATTTAACTTAGGTGCACATTTGCCTAAAAAAAAAAAAAAAGTTTGCTTAAACCCCTGCCTACACCAGATTTCAAGACTCAGATGAAAAATGCTGGTAATTTTCTGTTTTATAACTACCAATGCTTAATATTAAATGCTTGGATTGCACGTTTGTTATGTTTTTGTTGTGGTTGTTTTGTTTTATTTTTGCTATTACATATTGGACACTATCATATTAAATCCCGTTAATAACTGTTGGCCCTAGCTTATTGGTGAATTGCTGAGCCCGTTGTCATAGTTACATTATATACTGGATTGCTGGATAACATGGTAAAGTATGTCGAAGTATAAATCTGTATTGTGCTCCTTCATTGTATACCTTTACAAATAAGTGGTTTACTTTATGAACTCTTCATATTTATTATGTCATTACCTACATTTTCAACCACATAAATTTAATTTAAATACATGTTGTGATCTCACTTCTTGGGAGCTTACAATCATTCAAAAAAGTCCATCATGCAATTGGCAATTTGCTGCAAACCTCTGAAAGTTATCAAAATATTTCAAACCAAATACAAATGAACAGGTCACTGTATTTCAAAACAGACATAAAAATGTTAGTCTAGCAAACACTTGCTGCAATTAGATCCATAAGTGTAGTTTAAACCATGCTTTTGGTGGTTGGTGTTGGGGAAATTGCTTTATGTTGATTTTTTTTTCTTTGGTATCTGAAGAAAAAGGAGGAAGTAGAGAGTTAATTACAGGGCTAGCATTAAGGCCACTGGACTTGAAATGTTGCAATACATACTATGGCTTATCTAGCTGATATAGAGTACTGTATTTTGTTACTGGTGTAAGGGCGAAGGCTGGACATGAACCAGCGACCCCACACACCGCAAGCAAACATCTTAACCATGATGCAAAAGAACCAGCTCGTCTGCGTCATGGTTATAGAGATTTAAACTAATTTTACCCTCCCAATAGGGGAGAGAATCCATAATGACAGGTCATCAAACAACTCTTCCTGTTACACTCTTACCCCCTCCCCCCCTTTTTTATCTCGACGATCGGCTGCAGCCAAATTATGAGATTTGAATCATGACACCAATGTACCAGATCATTGCAGGCAACTGACAACAAAATTAATTGTTATTTTCCTGTTGGCCCTTCTTGCTGTTAGTCCATCATGCTTTCTGAGTTCTCACCTGATCTCTTCAAATACTAAAGAGGGAGGTCATTAAATGCAATTTTGAAACAATGAGTTCAATTAACAATTCTAAATGAAAAAAAAAAAACACAACACACTATATTGACACAGATGCTTGGAATATTGTTAAGATACAAACATTTTCTGTTTGTATATTTATGATTTCTGTAAGATAAGCAATTCTTACCCACAGGGTGGCGGCAAACTGACCACCTTGCACATCGCAAGCGAGAGTCTCAACCAACATGCAAAATAAGATGTCAGAGCCTTATCTCATCTCAGACAGGGTACAGGATCTGTAACAAGAGTGCATTCCCACAACACTGAACAAGTCATGCAAACACAATGTTGCATTTTTTATTTCTGGGTGGAAACATTAAGACAGTTTATAGCAGTAAAAGCATAGCAAAGTTTATTAAAGCATAGGTAAGCATTGTAAAGCACAGAGAGATATGGTAAAGCAAAAAAGCAGGATGGTAAAGTATGAGAACTACAAAATTACTAAGCAAATATACTATGATAAACTTTTATAAGGGTGATAAGTCGAGCATGTACTTTGATTCCTGTCAGTAATGCCTTCCGTGTTTATTACTTGATTTCCAGTTGCAATTGAATTGTTCTGTTCTGGTTGAACTAGATCATTATCAACTCACAATTCTAACATCTGCAGACATAATTGTTGCTGGAAATTAAGCGACACCAACATCAGGTCAAGCAATCAATCTATGCCCTGTTGCAAAGATTAAGTATGCACCAAAACATATGTTAAATGTCCTGATTATGCTGAAAATATTTTTAGTCTGTCATGATAAACCTTTTAAAAGGATCAAATATACAATTCCATAACCAATAAAGGTTTGGGTGTTGCAGTGTTAAACACATGGTTTTTGCTGTCCATAAAAACCATTTAAAAATGTTTGATAAAAAAACATTTCTATCTTTATGGTTTGTCTATCAGCTTCCCCAGGCCATCTGCCTGGATATGAATGGTTTAAAAAAAAAAAAAAAAAAAAACTAATAAATAAATCAATCCACTGCATCTCAGCCCACAATTTATAAAAATATAAGAAAAACAGTCCAAAAACATTCAAACAGCAAAAATTGAAAAAATGTAGAAATAAAAAAGGAGGGAAGAGACCAGTCTTTCAAATCTGAACGCTCCCTCTTACTATTATTTTGCAGGTTTTCTGATTCAGCTTTGCTTAAACTTTAAACAATTCCTCCACATTAAAAAGTTCCCCCTCTCAGTTCTTACCCTGTTCCTTTACCTCACTGTCTTTGTTTTTTGCTTCTTAATGCATTACACTCCACCCTCCTCTGTAGTTGCTTAAATCTTTTTATAACCAAACCTATAATTAATTTATCTTTCAGTCCTGGTGTGTAATTAACAAGCAGTCAACATGAGCACATTCTACATGGGGATACTTAAAAAATAATCAACCAATTAGTGCTAAATAAAAATAATCAATAAAGAAAAACACAGGTGGAAAAAAAAAATTAAAAAAAAGAAAATTACATGGTGATAAGAAGAAAAAGATAAAAGACTAAAAGTGATTTGTCACCTGGTGACACCTACTTAGTCGATACAGTTAAGTACATGATCAAAAGAGCACATATAAACTCATACTCTATAGAGATTAAACTAATTGTGATCGATCAGTTGGAAAAGAGCAAGAAGCATCCAGAAATACTGATGGACTCCAGTGGTTTGAAATGCAAAATGTGGAATACAAAGAAAGTCTGACTCATACCAACAAAATGAAAGTAGCAGGTATTTTTTTGTGTTTTACTTGCAGACACACATATACTGTACAATGTTCTGTGTAAATTATAAAATATATTTATGTAAAGTGCATGCAGTATATGTAAGACACTGCATGGTATCATAAAGTGTCAATGCGGCACCATGATCTATTAATTGTCTACTAAGTAGGCTACTGTAAAAAAGAAAATGTACAAAAGCATTTATTTTAATTTAAAATAATTGAAATAATCATGCAGCATGATTTATGTTGTGTTACCAATAGCCTATAGAGTATTCATTTGATTTTACTACTGCACTGTATACTGTATAAGCCTACTGTACAGATATTATATATATATATATATATATATATATATATATATATATATAGATATATATATATCTATATATATATATTAGATAATTTCTGTGTTATCACATAATCTATGTGGACACAATAATATAAAGTTAAAGTTGGCAGATACCTACAGTTAAGCATATGTTAACCCATTTTAGACAGTTATGAGAATTGTTGATTTTCAACAGTCTATATTAGTTTTAAAAAAGTGTTTCAATGATTAGTCTAGATTGCTTTAGATTTCAGTTTAGGCTCAGCAGACTCCAAGGCAGAAAAAAATTAGCGCACATAGTCCAGCCTTGGTATTTTAAACTTAAGGTGCTATCCTCAGAAAGCACTCCTTTTTATATTCTGAAGCTACAGTAAAAGATTATCTTGAGAAAAGAAAACACATCCTTGTAATTTATTTCCGTAAGTTCTTTCAAACTCAAACAATTCTCCTACTAGGGAGTATAAGGCTAGAGCTGTTCAAACACCCATACAAACGTATAAATCAGCTATTTATTTTCTATTATAACTATATACCAATGATAAACACACACACACACACACACACACACGCACACATAAGCACACACACACACCTGAAATATTGTATTGAATATGGATGCCTGTTTTCTAATAAAAAACGGGTACAGCTGATTTTCAGGAACCTTTTTGGTTGACCCAGTTTGATCGATTATTCAGAGACAGGTTTCAAAGGGAATATATAAACTTGTTATCTAACTTTGACCCTAATTTAATGTCAATATCACCATGTGCGTTATGCTTCAGAATGATAGGGTCTTACTTTCTGGAAGATGGTCATTGTTCACTGTTAATTAACTAATATGTCTGTTTACAGAAACTAGGGGGTATCATTTTAAATATGTTCTAATTTTATCACATCCAATACAAATTAAGGTAATGCCGCTAATACGGTATGTCTCAATGAACCAACTTGTGCTTCATTAGTTTCTGTAGCATTAACTGTGAATGACTTCGAGATTAAACTTGTGTGCTGCAAAATTTATATTGAGGAAAAAAGTCTGCAGCCACTGATTCTGAACCACTGGGTGCAAAGTTTGATTTATGCATTCTATCTGGCAAAAACTTAACTTTGAACAGACTCAGTAGGGTGTTCACAAAACCAGAACCTGGCCTATAACAAAATGGGATTTTTGCATTTCTTCCTGATGTTGATTAATTGTACAGTTATGTCCAGACTGGGGTAGAAGTAGAAGGCAAAACAGAACCAAGATAGTAGTCACATGGCGCTTACCAACTGACACACATAGCTTTCTAATTTTTAATTAATAAACTTTCAATACAAAAGCTATGGAACTTAAAAAAGAAAATCACATTGCCTACGAAATCCTCGTAGATTGTTCATTTTAGACACACAAAAAGCAGACCCGTCATCCATTACCTAAATCCCTGTAATAAAATATACAATCATACATACTTAGAAAAATAAACGATCCATCAGCCATGTTATTCCAACCATTACTGATCTGGGAAAATTAATCTCTCACAACATCATGAGGGTTTTCAGCCCCCAGTTGCCAAGTACAAAATTTGGACATGGTAGACTAATGTAAAACTTATTTTCTCAGTCTATCTTAACTATATTTGCATGTTATTATATGTGTCCCATAATATCCTGAGAGCAAAGCAATCCATTAAATGCAAAAACATTCACATTTTTCACTTTATGAAAGAGAAAAGGCACATGTAGTTGCAGTGTAGGCAGAAGCAGATTAAACAATTGCTTATTGGCCCCAAGCAGTTCAAGGGAGCCCTGATTCAGGGGGATTTTTTTTTTAATCAAAACTTTGATTTCTTTTGTATTGTACTCTTTTAAAAAAAAAAAAAAAAGTATTTTTTATTGATGAAAGTGATCCTGAAAAACACATTTTTTGTAACAGAATGAGACAGGTGTTTAGAATTGCACCTTCAAGGTACTTCCAATTGGGGTTTACCTGCACTGATTGATAAGTACTGCTCTCCCAAGTTAAACTGGTAGTGTGCAGAAACCTAATTTTTAGCCCTCGCAAAGGACAAGTTTATTTATGTAAAAAAAGGGGAGTTTATGAGTTCACGCGAATAAATAAGGTTGACTGTTACACAAATTGAGCTACTTATTTTTTAGACATATCTATAATCAAATGAAAGTTGGGGGAGGGTCAGGTGACATTTGTATCCAATTGTGTGTGATGTAGCGATTCCAATCTACCTGTATGTGTATATATGTATATATGTATGAATATATATATATATATGTGTGTGTGTGTGTGTGTGTGTGTGTGTGTGTGTGTGTGTGTGTGTGTGTGCGTGTGTTTTAAATTATTATTTTTTCCATTGAGGTCCATTAGTGCAGCTGTAATAGCCAAAGAATTATTGCAGATTATGGCTAGAGGAGGGATCCCCAAGGAAATCCTGACTAACTTTCTGACTAACATGTTACAGCAAGTTTATAAAATACTACAAATACGTCCCATCAGGACATCTGTTTATCATCCACAGATGGATGGTTTGGTGGAATGTTTCAATCAGACCCTCAAGCAGATGTTGAGACGATTTGTGAACCAAGAGCAAAAATATTAGGTATTGTTTCTCCCCTACCTCCTTTTTGCAGTGAGAGAGGTGCTGCAGAGTTTGACAGGGTTCGCCCCTTTAGAGCTCTTGTATGGCTGATAGCCTTGTGGCATTCTCGATCTGCTGAGAGAGGGGATGGGAAGAGCACAAAGCTTCATCCAAAAATGTAGTGCAGCATGTGCTTCTACTTAGAGATCGCCTGGATTTGGTCGGTTGTTTGGCCCAGGACAATCTCAGATTGGCTCAGCACTGGCAATAGCAGCATTACAACAAAAACGCAAGAATTTGAATCTTTTGACCAGGAGACAAAGTAATGCTGCTTCTTCCCTCCTCAGAATTGAAATTATGTGCTAAATGGTAGGGGCCATATGAGGGGATTCGGGCTATAGGAAAGGTGAATTATGAAATTAGACAGCCCAATCTCCATAATGAATGCAAAATTTATCATATTAATTTATTAAAGCCCTGGCAGGCAAGGGAGGCCATAGCCCCAGGTGAAGTAGAGGATGATGTAGGCCCCAGTCTAAACACCTTTAGCACTAAAGACATTTCGATGGGGGAACAGTTCAGCAATGAGAGCTGTGTAAATTAATTGAGGAGTTCAATTATGTTTTTTTCAGACTTGCCCGGTACAACTAACCTTGTTGAATATGCCATTATCTCTCCCCCAGGTGTCACAGTGCGAGAGAGACCTTACCAGATCCTAGAAAGTCGACGAAGTGGCCTTAACAAAGAGGTATGTGCAATTCTCGAACTTGGGGTGATTGAACCTTCCTGGAGCGAGTGGTGCAGTCCAATTGTTATAGTGGTCAAAAGGATGGCACCAATCGCTTCTGAATTGATTTCCGTAAGGTACAGTTAATGCTATTGCCAAGTTTGATGCCTACCCCATGCCTCGGGTCGACGAGCTTCTCAACAGACTAGGAATGGATAGGTTTATCTCCACTCTGGACCTGACGAAGAGATACTGGCAGATCCTCTTAACCCGCTGTTCTAGAGAGAAAACCCCATTTTCAACACTAGAAGGGCTGTTTCATTTCATAACCATGCCGTTTGGGCTGCGTGGTGCGCCCACTGCCTTTCAGAGACTGATGGACCAGGTTTTACATCCACATAGTGAATATGCGGCAGTGTATATTGATGATGTGGTTATTTACAGCTCCACCTAGTGAGAGCATTTGGCTAGGGTTGCGGCCATCCTTCAGTCTGTAAGGGTAGCCCGGCTGACAGCTAACCTGAGAAAATGTGTGTTTGCCAAAACAGAAACACAATATTTGGGATTTGTAATGGGGAATGGAAGGGTGAAACCTGTTTTCCCCAAGGTCCAGGCTTTGGTGGACACAGCAATCCCCAAAACCAAGGCTCAGGTGAGGTATTTATTGGAGTTAGCCAGTTATTACTATAGATTCATCCCTGAGTATGCGACAGTGGTCAATCCCTTAGTTGACCTCACCAAAAAGAGTGCACCAAATTTAATTTAGTGGTCAGTAGACTGTCCGGGTGCATTTGATATTATTAAGCAGTGACTCTGCCAGGCCCCCACTCTCATCACACCAGATTTCACCAAGAGATTCATCCTCCACACCCATGCTGGTTGGATGTTGGTTTGGGTGCGGTCTTGTCCCAATATTTGATGTGCATTTTGCGCTTTTAACACTGTGGCATGCTATGGAGCAGCATCCAGATATAGAGCCAAATTGGGAGTTTTTAGTAAACGCTGACAAAGTTTGTCATCCATACATGCAGAAAAAGACTACCCCGATGCGTATATCACAGAGTTTCTTCACCGGAAACAATTTGCAGTAATGTGGCCTACCTGTACAATACATTTTTGCACTTTTTTTTTTTTTTTACTTTTCGTAGGTTTTAATTTTTTAAAAAAAATTAGTGTAATGAGTGGCTTAATAAAGATTTCTAACCGCATACACACGTTTGTTTTGTTTACTGTACTGGTGATCGGGGGACATTTTGAATGCCAAGTTATTGTGTGGGAGTTTATACCGTCCATTGCTTACTGCAGGCGAATAATGTTAACAGAAACGCTTTCATTCTAAGCGGTGGCAACTGTATTACACAAGTATAGTTTATGTATTTCTATATTTAGTTCAATTGGAGAAAATACTTCATTCAGGTTGCAGAGTTGATACAGTGTGTGATGACTTTCAGGCTTTGTTTAATAAGAGCAGATATTCTGGTAACGTTTTCTATTGCATGGCATAAATTTATATTAATAGATATGCAATTGCATATTAAATTAATGTTAAATTAATATTTAATACATATGCAATAGCTGGTTTCTTGCTAAATGTTAACCAAATGTCGATTGAAAATGTAATTGCACACCACGTCCATTTATATTATGTTTTGTTACCCTTGAAAACATGTAATAATTTCTTATTGTTTACATGTTTTTAATTGAAAATAAAGTTAATCTGACTTAAATGTTAATTGAAAGTAACAAGGAATAATTTAATGTAAATGTAACATCAATTGCATATCTATTAAATATTAATTTAACATTAATTTAATATGCAATTGCATATCTATTAAATATTCATTTAACATTAATATGCATATCTATTTAATGTGAATTTATGTCACGCAATATAAAGTGTTACCGATATTCTTCCAGTGAAATTGACTAAGTCCAGGTAGGCCACTTCAGTCCATAATTAATGCTTGAATTATTAGTTGTCCTTTTCTTTTATGGAAATCCAGTGGAGCTCCTTTCAAGTCTTTTAAACAACATTTGACTTTTCTTCCAAGTTTATTGAACCATTCAAGGTGCTTTCTCAATTTTATTTTCAGCTGGCAGTTCCACTTGTTATTCTCTTCTGTTAATTTATCTGACTGCAAACTTTATGCATTATTAAGTCTTTTGCTGATGTTGCTTGGAGCTGTTAAATAAAGCTGGCTCTACAAGCTCCCCTTTGCCTGACTGATTGAACAAACCCAGTGGAACAAAGAAAAACTCTTTCATTATCTTGAAGTTACTTACAAAAGTTAGCTTAAACTTTTTAATTAGTTACTCTTGGTTGTCCAGTGGGCCTGAAACCTTATTAGTGTTCCTATAGTTACCAAGCTAGACTCACTTTTCTCATCTGATTACAAAATATTGAAAGTGCAGTGCAATTATAAATAAGTTAAGCTAAAAAGAACAGGGGCCCCATTTTACTTTTCTGGTTGTCATAGAGACAAGGCTAGCTGGCCTCTAGAAAGGTGCTGGATTATTTTTACCTGTGTTATGGTCTTACACTGTCATGAACAGCTTTCTACCAGAGTTGTGATTTGTTTCCATTGTTTGCTAATGCCGCCATTCCAGAAACACCATCTTTATGGACGTGGTCAGTGAAGAAACAGCAGCAGGGAGGAGGACCCAGTTACACAGGCACCCACTATCTTTCCCCTTGTATAGTCACTGAGGTGTTCCTTCTGCTTTCCCATGACTGTCGATGAATAGTTATACGCAACCCCCACACAGCTTAAATAGGCTTCATGATGTTCCATCACATAAATTTGCATACACTACAGAATTGGGAATATTCACATATTTTGGCTTGTACAAATATTTGTAGTATAGGATTGCACCAATATGTATATATTTTCTCTTCCATTACAGCCGTAATAACCAAAACTTTTTGCAATGTAAAATTTGGTTTCCTAATAAAATGCTTACTCTGTTATTTAATAGATTTACTGTTACCTATATAATGAGAACTTGTAATTTCCAATACAATAGTAAATAATATCAATTCTACAGAAAAAAAAAAAAAAACAACCCGGCAGCAAGTTTTAGTCCTCTTCAAAGCCAAATGGCTGACAGTAACGAGACTGACGCCTGCTATTTATCAAGGGTGTAGTGATGAATCTGTGTAGAGGAGAAATATGAGGTGCTCACTGAGCCGATGTATGACATCCTTTATCTACCCACCAGCCAGCTGGATGTTGATGGATCTGGTGAGGGTTTGAAAGCACTGGGGATTGAAGCCCTTTATTTACCCATATGTGACATATCCAGTGGCAAATTCATTTGTGAAACCTGTTTGTGAAACTAACAATTCAGGACTGGGAAGTGTCTCAACTCGGGTACATTTATTTAGATGGCACAGCAATAAAAGCATCTCCAATCCTAAACTCCCTTCTGCCTGACTGACGTTAGAGGTTCAATGCCATAGCAATCATTCCCAACCCACAGTTGCTCCACTGGTGACTAAAATCAACTCAATAACAAAGCAAACATTAGAGCTGAATTGGGTATGGACCCAACCCAAAGTTTGAGTCATGAATAACATCCAGAAACTAGGGCACCTGAATTGCTTTTTTCAGTTAATTGCTTAATTCACATAATAACCCAAGCATCAGTAGTTTAGTATGAGCTGCTTTATTGGCATTTCCATTTGTGTGAATGATAGAGCTGTCTACATTTACCGAGTGACCCAAATTCTAATGTTATTATCTATGATTATAGCACTGTTGTTTGGATTGATTAAGTGTTGTTTTTGTGGTGTGATGTGATGTCCTTTGAGAGAGAGCATGATGAATTAGATTTTCTAATTAATTAGCTCAAGACAAACGCAAAAGTTCTAAAAAAAAAAAAAAATATATATATATATATATATATATATATATATATAATATATATATATATATATATATATAATGATATATAGTGCAAACATACTTAAAATTAACTGTTGATAACACAAGGGAGTGAGTGTATCAAAAAAAGTAAAACTAAGGAAAAGCTACATAATTAGCATAGGTTTTTCACAACAACTCTTTAATGTATCAATGGCTGGATAAGCAACAGGTTTACTAGCCCTCTTGTATTGAATTTTGATATTAGTAAAGCTGCTAATTGTTTTGTATGAAATATGACATGAGATGAAATTATAGTGTGTATGTTTTTGTCTAAATTATACAAACCTGTTTGTATTAGATGAGCTATCTTACCTCCTTGGAGATATGGACCACTTGGATGAATAAGGAGAATAGCAGTGGTGACCAGACATTCAACCAGATTTCTAGAAAATAGTACAGGGGATTATTCTCAGCAGTAGCAGATGCATTAAGGAGTTGAGCATGTTCTAAAAAATACTCTACAGAAATCTGCAAACAAATATGTCTGAAGAAGAAGAAGAGGAAGAAGATGATTATGATTTTTACCTTCCTTTGGTGACTTATTTCTCTTACTGTATGTCAGGTTGTGACAGAAATACAATGAGTTCTGGTTGTAAATCTCCCCCTCGACCTGTGAGGGTGCTAAATAGCGAAAGGAAAAATATCTGGACTGGCTGGCCTGACAGTTTGTTTCCAAGGTCGGGAAGTTGGTCAGCCTGGAAGGAAGGTACACAAGGTAGCTGCTGCAAGCTACAGACGCAGCTAGAATCGTTTACCAAGGGTTCATGCAGGGTAGCATAAAAGGGGCCAGAGAAATGCTAATCTTTTCCTTCAATTGGGTTGTATACGTACACCTAGAAGGACTGAGAGCTGCAGTAGGAACTGCCGAAGAATATTCGTGAGTGTTTGTTTGTTTTGAGTGTTAGTAATTGTCTTGTTTATTGTATTACCAGATGGCTAAACTTGTTCCGGAGCTGTTGCTTTTGGGCCAGCACAAGCCAGAACTGCACTGCACTAACTGTCACCAAATAACCTGTTATCACCCACCACAAGCACTAATACACACACCCGGGACTGGTGACCATGTTTTAATATTGTGGGGTGGATAATGTTTGTTGTTTGAGACTGTAAACCTGTTTGTTTGGCTCAGCGCATTACACATTGTTGTGTATTGCCGGAGCATTTTTCTTTTTGGTCACCAGACCTGGATTATAATTAATACCCCCGTTTCCTACCGGATTACAATTGTTTGTGATTTCTTCCTCACTGCATCACTGCTACACTTGTCTTGCTCAACAAGAATTAAAATGACACATTCAGTGTTAAATAATCATTAAAGCATTGTATCATCACTTTGTCAGAATTTGTATTCCCAGTACTTTGTGTTAGCCCCACCCACTTCCAGTGACATTATCCCAGTAAAATTCAAGTATTGGTTTATAAGTATGAGTAAGGGGTTCTCTTTCCACCCTTAGTATATATTGCTCATTCCAACTCTGTTATCAATCTTTGTTAAATTTTAATAAAGCAGATGTTTTTTTCTTTGCAAAACAGTATGGGGAAATACACCTACCCCAATGTTACAAGCAAATTAATCCAGAAAAACTGGGCAACTTTGACACTGAGAAAACCAGGCTCAACCAAACAAGTGAATGGTTTCCTATTTCTGTCATTAAGGTGCCTGCTTCTATCTTTTTATTAGACTTTTGGCCAACTTGAGGTTTTTTTTTTTTTTTTTTTTTTTTTTTTTTTTAATCATATTTATATGTAAATTCCATTGGAAGTCAATTATATCCTCTTTAGGGAGTTTTATTCCTTGGGTAAAAAAAAAAAAAAAAAAAAAAAAAAAAAAGGTTAATTATAGCACAAGAAAAAACAGAAAAAGGGGCAATTGGATTTCGAAAAGGAATACTGTGAGGATAAAGGTGATTCATACTCATCTGATTAGCTTACATTATAAAAGTTATTTATTAGTTTGCTATTGCAAGAATTGTTTACACTTAATAAAATGATAATAAGAGGGAACTCTCTGTGGTGACTGCTCAGTGCGTTTCTTCAAAACAACTACTTTTTGACTGGAGAGGGGAAACTTGATAGAGATCAGCAGTAGTGACTATATTTCTCTTTCTACTTGTGTCTGACAGAAACCTCATAACAGTTAACAGACAATGCACTGCACAATAGCCAGAGCCCCAGCAGCACCTGCAATGGAATGAATGACGGATAATAACAAATCTGGATAAACGAAGTGGAAACCACTTTAAATAAATAACTTTTTAAGTGCATGGCATATTTAAATAGTTTAAAATAATTTAAAAAGCTCTGTCAACAAAATGTAAAACTGAATTGTTTACACTGCATGTTGATAAAATCATTAAGCATAGTTTACCTATGCAGATTACTAACCACATTGTTAACATGTTTTTGATTGACAGATTAATCTAATCTTTAAAGGAATACAGCTTTTAAATGTCAGAAAGGTGTTCTGTATGATTAACTGTTTTCTACTTTTCCGCAGTAATATGACTCACCTCACTTACTCATTATCAGTCTTGATTAATTTTTTTGTTGAGTAAGAATGATAAACAATAATATAAGTTGAATGAACAACAGACAGTTTTACAGACTAAACACAATATGATATTGAAAGGTGAGGAATTAAATATTAAGATATAAATGATAAAAAGTCCCTTTAAGGTTAGGACTTGAGTGGATGGTATTATTATTATTATTATTATTATTATTATTATTATTATATTTATTATTATTATTATTATTATTAATAAATACATACATACATAAATTTGCATCTAAACCCATAGCTAGTATCCTTAAAGTTCAGAATGTAGCGGTCCTGTGTCAGACCAGGTCCAACATTACAATTTTCCCTTTCCAGTCCGATGACGGACCCTGTCCAACATCATCAAAAAGACGTAAAGCATAGGTTTCTAGTCGTTTTTTCTCTGGAAAAAGCAGAGAAAACCTTTCAATGGCCGAGTGAGACTGATGAGACATTATATGCCTGCTGTTTAAACATTTTACTTGCAGGACTGATAGCTAGAGATGCCCTCTACTTTCACAGATGGATTCAATTAACTCTAAACATGTATAATTTTTATTGCATGTGAGCAGTCCCCCCAACTTTTGAAATAATTGGAATAGCTTGAACTACACCATTGTTTCCCTTTCATGTGCCATTTGCTGATATCATTGTAACCTAGCCTGTACACCAAAGGAGGCATTTGAAACAGACGTATACTCAGTCTTTAGATTTTTTTGTGAATTGTGAATTCTTCTCTTGGCAAAGGGTAGGCAAGTGTCTACTCAAGTTTCAGGTTGAACAGGGTTGAATTGGAATTCACTTTCTGGAATTCACTTACTTGCTAAATAAACTAATATACACTATAAATACATGTGATTTTATTTACTGTGCTTGGTGGTATTCAGTTATATATGTTTTTAACCTTCTCATTCCCTCAAAACCACTTTTCAATGATCAGAGAAGTGTATTTACTTTCGAAATCCCCACTCACATAGAATTGTGGTGCAATTGTAGGGTGCTGAACTGACAGGAGAGAGTGACTGCAATTGAACTGAGTGCAACACACAGGCAAATCCCATGCACAATTACAAAGTAATTGTCTGTTTCTTCTCATGTTTAGCAGGTTATAACAATAAACAATGTTTACGAAAACTGTTCATTCAATTATGTGTTTAGGTAGTTCATCTAATCACAAATGCTGGAGTAGAACAATAAAGGCCTGGACACACCAGTGCGTGGCTTTGCTTTTTTTTTTTTTTTTTTTTGATATGCGGTAGACAGTGCCACACCAGATCATCTACGTATACCCAAGGGTCAATTCCTTTCCCCAGATAAAAAAAAGGTACTTTATAGCATTCCATTTAGCAAGATAATACCCTCCCTCCCCCACTGTTGCCCTTACCTAATACAGTAGAAAGTGTGACATTAACAGAAGAGGAGGAAGAAGAGATTCGTACTGTACATAAGTTTGAACATAAATGTCCATTTGACTTCAACTTCTTAGTGTTCTAAAATAAAGAACCTTTGTCTTTAATCATCTTAGTACCATGCTTATTTAACCATAGATAGATAATCACAGTATGTGTTTATGCATATTTGTACATGCATGTTTCTGTGTGTGTGTACTTTTTTTTATCTGTATATACATGTTGTGTGTAAACAGTCAATATTATTTATAGACCACAGATAATAAGCAACCGATTATGCAGCAAAAGACCTGACCAGTACAAGTAGCACATATAGTGATCTTTTTCGTTTAATAAAATTGTGCAATGTGAATATCGTTTCCTGAATTAATTGTGTATGCTAGGTTTCAGATCGATCTCAATGCATATGATATTTTACAATGCTATAACATATACTCACTGTATTTTGTACACTTTGAGTAAAAAACAGACGATCTTACATAGAAAACATAGTTGGTTTTTTTTGTTTGTTTTGTTTGTTGATTATACAATTTCATAACTCTGCTGTACGGTTACTGACTCAGATATATGATTGTAAAGGTATATGATCATCTCTGTGCCAGAAATGCTGCCTTCCGGGAGCCTCGGTCAAGCACATCACTGAAAACGTGGACAGGCTCCTAGAACGAACAGGAGACGACCCGGTAGTAGTCGTCCACATCGGTACAAACAACATTGGAAGAGACAGACCAAAATCCCTGCAAAACAAATTCAGAGAGCTAGGAAGGAAATTAAAAGAGAAAACCAAAACTGTGGTATTTTCTGGTATACTACCCGCACCTTGCAAAGGACCATATGGACAGCTGGAAATAATTAATCAAAACGAATGGCTGAAGACGTGGTGCACACGGGAAGGCTTCACCTATCTTGATCATTGGACCACATTCTACAACGAGGACTATCTGTATAGACGGGATGGACTGCACTTAAATAACAAGGGAACCAGTCTACTCGGAGAAAAAATCCTCGAGCAGGTTCAGAAGCATTTAAACTAGAAAGGAAGGGGGGAGAAATCAACAAAAAAACAGAAGGGAGACCGCATCAAAACAAGAACAACAACTCAGGTAAGACAACCATTAAATGTATTTATCTAAATGCTAGAAGTATCAGAAACAAAATTCTAGAACTTGAAGCTACTGCACTAACAGGTAACTATGATGTGATAGGTGTTACTGAAACTTGGTTGTCTGAGAGTGATGGGGACGAATATAATATTTGTGGGTATACACTGTATAGGAAAGACAGGCAGGACAGAAGAGGAGGAGGGGTAGCGCTATACATAAGAAACAGTCTTGAAGCCCAGGTGTTAAACCTGGACAAAGAAAATAAAGCCGAATCAATATGGGTCAGAATAACAGACAAAAATTCAAAAGGCATAATAATAGGAGCATGCTATAGACCGCCAGATTCAGACGGTGAGCACAATAATCTGTTATACAATGACATTAGAAATGTGTGTAGCAAAGGAGAAGCCATACTAATGGGGGATTTCAACTTCCCCCATATAAAATGGGAAAAGCCGGTGGGTAGCGCGAAGGATGAAATAGAAATGGTGGAAATGACAAATGACTGCTTCCTAACACAATTTGTGAAGGCACCCACTAGAGGGGAGGCATGCCTTGATTTAGTCTTTTCAAATAACGAAGATAGAATAACTAAAACAGAGGTCAGAGAACCACTGGCAAACTCAGACCATAACATGGTCTCATTTGAAGTGTTTTTTAAATCCCCAAAAGTAAAGACTAAAGCTAAGGTTTACAATTTTAGAAAAGCAAACTATGAAGGCATGAAACAGAGACTAACAGAAGTAGATTGGAGTAAAATAGAGAAAACACCCACAGAAGAAGGATGGTTGTTCTTCAAAAATGTAGTACTAGAGGCGCAAAACAATTATATCCCTAAAGTAGACAAATCTAAATGTAAAACTAAATTGCCAAAATGGTTTAATAGATCAATTTAAAAAAAATATTCAGCGAAAAAAGGCACTTTACAGAGCATTAAAAAAGGACCAAAAAGAAAGTACGCAGAAAGAGTACACAGAACTGCAAACGCAAGTCAAAAAGGAAGTTAGAAAGGCCAAGAGAGAAATAGAAATGAACATTGCTAAGGGAGCTAAAACCAATTCCAAAATGTTTTTCCAATATTACAACAGCAAGAGAACATTCAAAGAGGAGATTAAATGTTTAAGAGATACAAATGGCAAAATCGTAGAGGAAGAAAAAAAAATAGCAAATATGTTAAATGATTACTTTTCACAAGTTTTTACAAAGGAAGATACTGACAACATGCCCCACATGTCATCCAGTTCCTATCCAGTTTTAAATAACTTTAGCATAACTGAGGCAGAAGTGTTAAAGGGACTAGGAGCTCTTAAAATAAACAAATCTCCTGGGCCGGATGAGATCCTCCCAGTAGTACTCAAAGAAATGAAAGAAGTAATTTACAAACCGCTAACCAAGATCATGCAGCAGTCTCTTGACACAGGGGTGGTACCGACAGACTGGAAAATTGCAAACGTAATACCGATCCACAAAAAGGGAAACAAAACTGAACCAGGTAACTACAGACCAGTAAGCCTGACTTCTATTATATGCAAACTTATGGAAACTATAATAAGATCCAAAATGGAAAATTACCTATATGGTAACAGTATACTGGCAGACAGTCAACATGGTTTTAGGAAAGGGAGATCGTGTCTAACTAACTTGCTTGATTTTTTTGAGGATGCAACATCGATAATGGATAATTGCAAAGCATATGACATGGTTTATTTAGATTTCCAGAAAGCTTTTGACAAAGTCCCGCACAAAAGATTAATTCTCAAACTGAACGCAGTTGGGATTCAAGGAAACACATGTACATGGATTAGGTAGTGGTTAACATGTAGAAAACAGAAAGTACTGATTAGAGGAAAAACCTCAGAATGGAGTGTGGTAACCAGCGGTGTACCACAGGGATCAGTATTAGGTCCTCTGCTATTCCTAATCTACATTAATGATTTAGATTCTGGTATAGTAAGCAAACTTGTTAAATTTGCAGACGACACCAAAGTAAGAGGAGTGGCAAACACTGTTGCAGCAGCAAAGGTCATTCAAAATGATCTAGACAAGATTCAGAACTGGGCAGACACATGGCAAATGACATTTAATAGAGAAAAGTGTAAGGTACTGCACGCAGGAAATAAAAATGTACATTATAAATATCATATGGGAGATATTGAAATTGGAGAAGGAATCTATGAAAAAGACCTAGGAGTTTTTGTTGACTCAGAAATGTCTTCATCTAGACAATGTGGGGAAGCTATAAAAAAAGGCTAACAAGATGCTCGGATACATTGTGAAAAGTGTTGAATTTAAATCAAGGGAAGTAATGTTAAAACTGTACAATGCACTAGTAAGACCTCATCTTGAATATTGTGCTCAGTTCTGGTCACCTCGCTATAAAAAAGATATTGCTGCTCTAGAAAGAGTGCAAAGAAGAGCGACCAGAATTATTCCGGGCTTAAAAGGCATGTCATATGCAGACAGGCTAAAAGAATTGAATCTGTTCAGTCTTGAACAAAGAAGACTACGTGGCGACCTAATTCAAGCATTCAAAATTCTAAAAGGTATTGACAGTGTCGACCCAAGGGACTTTTTCAGCCTGAAAAAAGAAACAAGGACCAGGGGTCACAAATGGAGTTTAGAAAAAGGGGCATTCAGAACAGAAAATAGGGGACACTTTTTTACACAGAGAATTGTGAGGGTCTGGAATCAACTCCCCAGTAATGTTGTTGAAGCTGACACCCTGGGATCCTTCAAGAAGCTGCTTGATGAGATTTTGGGATCAATAAGCTACTAACAACCAAACGAGCAAGATGGGCCGAATGGCCTCCTCTCGTTTGTAAACTTTCTTATGTTCTTATGTTCTTAACACTGTGATGTAAGGAATATAGTCTACGTTAACCTACATAAACAACAAATCAACACATAGATTATTAATCAGACAGGGATGTCAGTAATTTACGGTAGTGATTGTTTTCAGACTACATACAACCGCCGCACTTGCAAAATGTGGGACTCCATTTTAAAACGGCTTCGATATGAAAATGAAAAACAATCGGATACAACTTAATATTTTTATTAATGAACATCATACATAACATTTTCAGAGAAGAAACACCATATTTAAATTGACAATTAAACTGTTTTCTTATTTTTTACAAAAAGAGCAGATATACATAAACATGCAAAATTGTAATAAAATAAACTTTACGCAATAAACTTCTGTGTAAACAGGTGTAGAAAGCTGTATGCACATATACAATTATAAAACATAAACAACTAATTATAAAACTAGTATAAAACAAAAGTATAACATAACTTAGCTCAGCTTTCCTAGTAGAATCTATGCAGTATACATGCTTTTCAACTGTACCAGTGCATTTGCCACAGATTGCCTTTTCACAACATGCGCGGACATCAAAAAATTTGTTTTTATTGCATTTAACAACCTATCAATCAGTACATTTACATGACAAAGCGTTTTCCGAAAACTAATGTTTTCGGAAAACTAAACCAGAAAACTGATTTTCTTAAAATGTCACTTTTCTGTGTTTTACATGATTAACGATAGAAAATCTAATTTGAATTCAACTGTATACATGGATTGAAGTTTTCGGAAAACGCAGGATATTTTCACATGCAAAGTATGAGCCTAAGTACGATTTGAACAGACTGGACATTTATGTGATAGAATGGAGACCAATCCCATAGCTCGAGTGCTTTATCGAAGTGTGAGGTCTTAAATTCAAAGATTACTATCCTATACCTCTATTCAGATTCCCTACAATGTGCAATTAACCTTTCCAACAGCACATCCTGGTCTATATTACCAGTTTTTTTTGCAGACATTATTTTAAATTATCACACCATTTTAAAGCTGGAAAACATTTGGTGCTTCAGTATGGGCTATTAACAAATGCATACGAACTTCAACAAATTTATTACTTTATCCCTAACTAGACAAATGGTTGCATGCAGACTGACTACAGATTATTATTTTCACTGTTTTCTAAAACTGCATACAGGAGAAAAGGGTCAAAGTGTGCACATGCGCAGTATGCTATTTCAATACGTTTTCAGAAAAGTGTTTTTACATGATACACATTTTGTTAGTTTTCGGAATTTAATGAAATTCGGATTATTCCGATACATTTTCCGAAAACTGTGTTCACATTACTTTTGATATCGGAATTATTTTTCCGAAAAATATCGGAATTCTTATGCTCATATAAACACACTGATTATCTTTTATTCCTTGTGACAATGGGCACAGCGCTGGCTGAACGTTGAGTGGCATTTGCAAGCTGGCTTTCGTGCCTTTTATCAAAATTTTTCTGCTGTAGCTCGAGGGCTAGCTGCAAAATAAAGTCCATCCGAAGAGAACATTCAAAGAGAAGGTTAAATGTCTAAGAGATACAAATGGCAAAATCATAGACGTAGAAAAAAAAATAGCAAATATATTAAATGATTACTTTTCACAAGTTTTTACAAAGGAGGATACGGACAACATGCCCCATATGTCAACCTGTTCCTATTCAGTTTTAAATAACTTTAGCATAACCGAGGCAGAAGTGTTAAAGGGACTAGGAGCTCTTAAAATAAACAAATCCCATGGGCCAGATGAGATCCTTTCAATAGTATTCAAAGAAATGAAAGAAGTTATTTACAAACCGCTAACCAAGCTCATGCAACAGTCTCTTGACACAGGGGTTATACCGACAGATTGGAAAATTGCAAACGTAATACTGATCCACAAAAAGGAAAACAAAACTGAACCAGGTAACTACAGACCAATAAGCCTGACTTCTATTATATGGAAACTTATGGAAACTATAATAAGATCCAAAATGGAAAATTACCTATATGGTAACAGTATCCTGGGAGACAGTCAACATGGTTTTACGAAAGGGAGATCATGTCTAACTAACCTGCTCGATTTTTTTGAGGATGCAACATCGATAATGGATAATTGCAAAGCATATGACATGGTTTATTTAGATTTCCAGAAAGCCTTTGACAAAGTCTTGCATAAAAGATTAATTCTCAAACTGAACACAGTTGGGATTCAAGGAAACACATGTACATGGATTAGGGAGTAGTTAACATGTAGAAAACAGAAAGTACTGATTAGAGGAGAAACCTCAGAATGGAGTGAGGTAACCAGTGGAGTACCACATGGATTATTAGGTATTAATATTAGGTCCTCTGCTATTCCTAATCTACATTAATGATTTAGATTCTGGTAAACAAACTTGTTAAATTTGCAGACAACACAAGAATAGGAGGAGTGGCAAACACTGTTGGAACAGCAAAGGTCATTCAAAATGATCTAGACAAGATTCAGAACTGGTCAGACACATGGCAAATGGCATTTAATAGAGAAAAGTGTAAGGTACTACACGCAGGAAATAAATATATGCATTATAAATATCATATGGGAGATACTGAAATTGAAGAAGAAATCTATGAAAAAGGCCTAGGAGTTTTTGTTGACTCAGAAATGTCTTTATCTAGACAATGTGGGAAAGCTATAAAAAAGGCCAACAAGATGCTTGGATATATTGTGAAAAGTGTTGAATTTAAATCAAGGGAATGAATATTAAAACTGTACAATGCATTAGTAATTGTAATAGTATTATTGTAATAGTATTAGTACTCATCTTGAATATTGTGTTCAGTTCTGGTCACCTGGCTACACAAAGGATATTGCTGCTCTAGAAAGAGTGCAAAGAAGAGCGACCAGAATTATTCTGGGTTTAAAAGGCATGTCATATGCAGACAGGCTAAAATAATTGAATCTATTCAGTCTTGAACAAAGAAGACTATGCGGCAACCAAATTCAAACATTAAAAATTCTTAAAGGTATTGACAATGTCGACCCAAGGGACTTTTTCGACCTGAAAAAAGTAACAAGGACCAGGGGGCAAAGGAGCATTCAGAACAGAAAATAAGAGGCACTTTTTTACAAAGAGAATCATGAGGGTCTGGAACGAACTCCCCAGTAATGCTGTTGAAGCTGACACCCTGCGATCCTTCAAGAAGTTCTTGATGAGATTCTGGGATCAATAAGCCACTAACAACCAAACGAGCAAGATGGGCCAAATGGCCTTCTCTCGTTTGTAAACTTTCTTATGTTCTTCTTATGAGTGATTATGATGCTGGAGCACTTCTTGTAGAAAACCAAAGCGTTGATGGCTGCCAGGTCCAAAACATTGTAAAAAACAGCCACAGGCCACCTGCGAGTACCACCTTTGACAGAATACAGCCGTGCCATTTGATCCAGTATATCCACAACGTACTTTGTTGCATTATAAAACGCAACAGTCTCTGGCTTTCGTTTAGCATCAGTCCTGATAGTCACTGATTGTGCAAAGAGCTTAGAAAAATGATTTTTTGTTTTTTTATTTTTACACTTGTACACACACAGAGTGGAACAGTTGTTCTGCCTTAGGAGTGAAGTGGGGTGCAGGGGGCAGTTACAAACTTGCGAGCTGATTAAGGGGACAGGCAGATGAGATGTGTATATTTTGTGACAACTGCTAATACAATCAATAATAAATAATAATAATAATATAATAATAATAATAATAATAATAATAATAATAATAATAATATATGATGTGTAGAATGACTTTCATTAGTGTTTCAGCATTTGACAGAAGTATATAATATTCTCTTTCACAATGACTGATTTTATTACAAAGGCCCGACTAAATTGTTAGCTATATTGTATTCACTTCAATATGCCACATAAACTGCGGATCTGGCGATTGAAGAAGCAAGTGCTTAGAACGTATTCATTTTTACGATTCTGCAGCTGAAACATCGTATGGGTATTTAATTGATATATTTAGTAACACTTAAGAACGGACATGCATGAGATATTCACATAGGCGGAGATATTTAAATTTGAATTGCAAAAAACGTTCAAAAAGTAGCTATGGTGGTGCTAGTGCTAAATGTTTACTTTTATCAGTGATGCTTGTAAATTGAAAACATTCTTCTACATTCTGTGGGCTTTTTTTTTGTTTTTACATGAAAGACACTAATTGCCTTTATTACTGTATTAAAAGTGTAAGCTTTATAAATAGATTTAAAAAAAAAAAACTTAAACACTATGGCATGATAATAATAATCATTTTAATGGGATTACTGCAGCTAATTACAATAAGAAATACAAGACACAAAAAAACCTGAACATTTAAAAAATGGTAAAAACATTTTTTTTTTTAATTTAAAAAAACCCACTTGATTATTGATTTTATGCAAACCAAAAATCTACTGTAACTTCTAATGACTTACCAGTCATCCCACTGTAGCATCATATTGACATGTAGACTATCATATTTACAAGTAACCTGCATCATACTGACAAGTTGCCTGCACCATATTGACAAGTAGCCTGCATCATATTGACAAGTAACCTGCCCTCTTTATTTTGCTCTTAGTGTACAGTATTAACCTGAGAGGATCTCTTTGTGTGGCAATAAAATTTTAACCCACAGTATTTCTTTGAAGCCTCTTCATAACACACTAGTGAAGAATTACCTTTAATATATACTTATTGAACAATTTTTCAGGTTGCTTATATTTATGGGTTCTTGGAAATATCAGAGAGCAAGTAGGGTCAACAGTAGCTCTACTTACAGATGAAAGGTTCCTTTTTTGAACTGGAAAGCTGATATAAGAACATAAGAAATGTTATTAATGAGGAAGCCATCCTGGCCATCAATGCTCATCCAGTTCCCAGTTGCCGATTGATCCCAGTAATTTTTTATTTGTTACCAATCACTACCATCTAACATGAGTCTGTGTCCACTTAATTTTCAACTGTGTCATCTGATCCCTGTCTTTATCTTGCTCTGTAACTGGGTGAATAGGATTTTTTGACTCCAAGAATTGTAAAGACTTAAGGCTCCCTTCCTGATGTTATAGGGTAAATAGGTCAAATTCCATCAACCTTTCTTCACTTCAAACTATGACTAATGCCTCAGCAGTTGTTGCTTCCTTAACCCATTGCAGTTGCTAGGTTACAGTTAATCATAAGAACTTTCTACAAAATAAACCAAGTTAAATTGATTTACATATATAAAATACTTGACATAATATGTGGTATAGAGCTTTTATTTTTGCTCACATGACATCCCTTTAAATGTATTTTGAGCCGATTCTTTTTCCTAACAGAAAAAGCTGTTAATTTCAAAACAATGTCATTTGTTTTTACCTTCATATCTTGATTTTTATTATTTTAATTTCAAACAGAGGTGACAAATTATGTTAATTGCTCATGAATTGATCAGAATTGCAATTCATTCTTGCATTTGCTTAGTTTCTCGTTCTGCTTTTGTTATTTTCAATCGTTTAACACAGTTATCCTGACATATTTTCAGCATAAAATACGTAGTATGGAGTTGTGGCAAAGTGCCCGCCCCTGTGTGTATTTTGTGTTGTATGTTGTGTGTTAATCTTGGTGTGTAGTCATTGGTACACAGGATATAAACGGGTCTGTGTAACACGAGTGTTTAAAATGTATATTTGTATTTAGGCACGAGGATTGCACAGCACTTCAAGTGTAAGTAAAATGAAATAATATGTGAGCACGGGGAATTGCACTTTATTAATTCATGTGCAGTTGTACCGCGACTCCAATTGAATGATTGATTAGCAATCGAGTCTCAGTACAGCTCCATAAAGGCAGCATGTTTTCACTCACTCAGGGTTGTGTGTTCGATGAGTGGAGAACGGGATTGGAGACGGAGGTAATTGTAATAATAATAATAGTAATAATAGTTTAAAATAGAAGCTCACCATGTTTTGTCTGTATAGTCCGTTTTGTTTGTCTTTTTGTTTTGGCTACGAGTGCCTTGTCTTGTGTCTTGTTTGTCTTACAACCTTTTATTTTCTGTCTGTCTGTTCGTTATTAAATGCTGAGTGAGACCATTCGCTCAGCTTCACCAAACTTCACCTCTGTTGTTTATTTCCTGGTTCCTGGTTTCTGGTCTGACGTCACCCACTGCAGCCATCTTTGTGAGTTGATAGTGCCAGTGCAGCCGATGATAGTCATGGGTTGATTATAAAAAGGGAGGCACAGGGACCAGGAGGACAGAGAAGTGTTTTGGTAAGAAGCATGTCACCGAGACGGCCGAAGTGGGCGGCGTCAGAACCAGGAAAGGTAATGAAATACACAAAACACAGGACGGATGAAATGAAGTGATGAAGACGCCTGTTGGCGCCGGTTTAATACAAAATAAAAGGTTTACACAAACACGAAAAACACAGGACACGGCACTCTACGCCAAAATAAAATAGACAAACAAAAAACGGACTAACACTTAACAAAACGGTGCACGGACAGACACTGACAAACACGGTGAGCAGATACTTTGTTGTTATTATTTACTACTTACTTATTTCCTCCGTCTCCAATCCCGTTCTCCGCTCACCGAACACCCAACCCCAGTATGTGACAACGTGCATCTATATATACTATTGTGCTGGGATTCAATTACCAATTAATTATTCACTTGAATCCCAGCACGTGAATTAATAAAGTGCAATTCCCCGTGCTCACATATTACTACATTTTACTTGCACGTGAAGTGCTGTGCAATCCTCGTGCCTAAATACACATATACATTTTTAAACACTCGTGTTACACAGACCCGTTTATATCCCGTGTACCAATGTCTATACACCAACATTTAACACACCACACGCAACACATAACAGATAATATACACAGGGGCGGGCACTTTGTCACATATACCCCCTCCTGTGCAAAGCACACATGGCCTCAATGGCCACCTCCCCCCTTAAAAGCCCAAAAGTCCCGCCCAAAGTCCTTGGCCAGGACCAGAGGCTTCCAGGGGCCCACAGGTCGTAATGCTGTCAGCAGGGTAGCATTCTCCTGCCAGGGTAGTCCTAGCAGCGGAAAGGCTGCTTGGGGTGTGGTCTCCTGACCTTCCCCCTCCTTCGGCGCCGGCAGCTCCCCTTGGTGGGGCTTCAACCACCGTTCTTCCTGCAGGGAAGAAACTGCAGAGGGAGCAGGTCTCCGGACCTCCTCCCCCTCCTCCGGCAGCGAAACTGCTGCTGGGGTTGGCGGTCTCCAGACCTCCTCCCCCTTCTTCGTGGCCGGCAGCTCCCCTTCGTGGGGTTCCGGCCACAGTACTTCCGGCTGTGATGCGGAGCGGCGGGCAACCCCAGGCGATGCAGAGCGGCGGGCAACCCCAGGCGATGCAGAGCGGCGGGCAACCCCAGGCGATGCAGAGCGGCGGGCAACCCCAGGCGATGCAGAGCGGCGGGCAACCCCAGGCGATGCAGAGGCATCCTTGGGCGAAGCGAGGCTGGCATCCTTGGGCGAAGCGAGGCTGGCATCCTTGGGCGAAGCGAGGCTGGCATCCTTGGGCGAAGCGAGGCTGGCATCCTTGGGCGAAGCGAGGCTGGCATCCAGGACAAGCTGGGGTGCGGGTGTTGGCCCTCTTTTCGGCCACTGCAGCCGGGAGGTTCTTCCCCGTGCTTCCCTCAGCAGCCTATGCAAGGGCTGCTGAGGACCGCCAGCATCTAGTCCTGGCCCTTCTGGTGCAGGGAGAGGCAGCTCCTGCTCCTCTCCCCCTGATGGAGGTGGAGGCAGAGGAAGCTCCAGCTCCTCTCCTCGTGATGGTGGGGGAAGTGATACCAGCAGGCATTCACCCTCTGCTGGTGGGGGAAGTGATACCAGCAGGCATTCACCCTCTGCTGGTGGACAGGGACCCAGCAGGCATTCACCCTCTGCTGGTGGACAGGGACCCAGCAGGCATTCACCCTCTGCTGGTGGGGGAAGTGATACCAGCAGGCATTCACCCTCTGCTGGTGGAGAAGTGATACCAGAGGCAGAGGCAGCTCCTGCTGCTCTCCCCCTGCCGGGGGAGGTGGCGGAGGCAGAGGCAGCTCCCTGCTGCTCTCCCCCTGCCGGTGGAGGTGGCGGAGGCAGAGGCAGCTCCTGCTGCTCTCCGCCTGCCGGTGGAGGTGGCGGAGGCAGAGGCAGCTCCTGCTGCTCTCCCCCTGCCGGTGGAGGTGGCGGAGGCAGAGGCAGCTCCTGCTGCTCTCCCTCCTGCCGGTGGAGGTGGCGGAGGCAGAGGCAGCTCCTGCTGCTCTGCTCCTGCCGGTGGAGGTGGCGGAGGCAGAGGCAGCTCCTGCTGCTCTGCGCCTGCCGGTGGAGGTGGCGGAGGCAGAGGCAGCTCCTGCTGCTCTGCTCCTGCCGGTGGAGGTGGCGGAGGCAGAGGCAGCTCCTGCTGCTCTGCGCCTGCCGGTGGAGGTGGCGGAGGCAGAGGCAGCTCCTGCTGCTCTGCGCCTGCCCATGGAGGTAGGAGCGGCGTGTAGTCTCCTGGTGGTGGAGGTGGGAGCGGTGTGTAGTCTCCCCTTGATACAGGGGACTGGTGCGGCTCTCCCTCACTTGCAGGGGACTGGTGCGGCTCTTCCTCCCTTGCAGGAGACTGGTGCGGCTGTGGAGACAGCGGTGGGACCTCTGCCTTCCTCTTCCCCTTTCCCCTTCTCTGCCACCTCCTCACCTTCCTCTCCTGCGGCAGTTCCTCCTCTCCTTCCTGGTAGGGGCAGCGCACCACCGGGTGCCCAAACTCCCCACAGGCAAGGCACCAGCCCTGGTCCTCCAGACCACCGAGGAACTCCTCCAGGTCCTGGCAGCCCTCTCTCCAGTCCCAGCCTTCCATGTTTATTTTTTTTTTTTTTTTTTGTTGTTGCTGTTTTTTTTTTTTTTTTTTTTGACAAAACACCTCTCCTGGTCTGACGCTTGGAGGCGCTGTTATCCCACGCAGGACACCACGTGTCACAGAGACGGTCGAAGTGGGCGGCGTCAGAACCAGGAAAGGTAATGCAATACACAAAACACAGGACGGATGAAATGAAGTGATGAAGACGCCTGTTGGCGCCGGTTTAATACAAAATAAAAGGTTTACACAAACACGAAAAACACAGGACACGGCACTCTACGCCAAAATAAATAAACAAAAAAAACAGACTAAACTTAACACAACGGTGCACGGACAGACACTGACAAACACGGTGAGCAGATACTTTGTTGTTATTATTACTACTTTACTTATTTCCTCCGTCTCCAATCCCGTTCTCCGCTCACCGAACACCCAACCCCAGTATGTGACAACGTGCATCTATATATACTATTGTGCTGGGATTCAATTACCAATTAATTATTCACTTGAATCCCAGCACGTGAATTAATAAAGTGCAATTCCCCGTGCTCACATATTATTACATTTTACTTGCATGTGAAGTGCTGTGCAATCCTCGTGCCTAAATACAAATATACATTTTAAACACTCGTGTTACACAGACCCGTTTATATCCCGTGTACCAATGACTATACACCAACATTTAAACACACCACACGCAACACATAACAGATAATATACACAGGGGCGGGCACTTTGTTACAAGCACATAACGCATCTGAAAGAACAATGAGGAGACAGCAGTATTGGAAAGAAACAGCAGCACGGAGAACACTCTTGGGTGCAGTGTAAGGTTGACTGCAGGAACAAAGGAACGGGTTTGGAGTTTTTGTTTTTTTTCTATTTGGGATTTTGTTGAAGTGGGACTTGGTTGAGATATTTTTCTATGGATTTTTGTTTCTTTGGATTTTGTGTTTTTTGGGATTTTGTTTTATTATCACCTGCCACTGTTGGACTTTTTTGTGGTAACAGGTTGGTGTAGAGAATTATAGACAATGAAGACATTTTCTGGTTTACAACCAAATGGATTTTTAGTTTAGATAACTTTCCAGGTTCATCGAAGGTTTTGGCCGGTCAGCGGTTGGAGGTTCTGGTGGCGGGCATGGTGAGGTCCACGGCAGGTTTGGGTTGCGAGTGAAGTGGATGTCAGGGAGAGGGGTCTCTTGGGACTCCCTGAAGCTATCAGAGACTGATTCCTTCTTTTTGGCTTATCAGCCATTTTAGACAGTAGCCTTTCCTTTTTTTTCAAAGAACTAACAGGAGAGGAATGCCTGGTGTGTTTTTTATTTTTGTGGCTTTCCCTGTCTTTTGTTTTTTTAAACTTGTTGCTATGTGGTTTTTAGTATTCTATTTTAACCCTGTTTAGAAACAATAGAAATTGTTTTTACCTATCCAAGCATGCAGTGTGTGTATATTGGAACCCGGGGATAAAAAGAACCAACATAGGAGAAATTATTATTTAATCAGTCATGAAGGTCCGTGTCCTTGCCAAACCTAATGTGGCATAGTATTTCAAATTCTAAAAGCATGTTTACTACAGTTGCCCCAGGTCACCCCACCCATGACACAGCTAGCTGCCACCTTATGACCACCAGTTATTTAAATGTTGGATATGCTTTATTCTGGAAAATTAGCCCAAGGATAACTTCCAAGAACAAAAATAGCTCCCTTCATATACACTGGTGGTCACAATTATTGGGACATCTGGAAATGTTACTGAAATACATCTAAGAAAGGAAGAACCAGCATATATATATATATATATATATATATATATATATATATATATATATATATATATATATATATATATATATATATATATTAGTGCCTTGCAAAAGTATTCAGACCCCTGACCAATTCTCTCATATTACTGAATTACAAATGGTACATTGAAATTTTGTTCTGTTTGATATTTTATTTTAAAACACTTAAACTCAAAATCAATTATTGTAAGGCGACATTGGTTTTATGTTGGAAATATTTTTAAGAAAAATAAAAAAAACTGAAATATCTTGCTTGCATAAGTATTCCACCCCCACACATTAATATTTGGTAGAGCCACCTTTCGCTGCAATAGCAGCTTTAAGTCTTTTGGGGTAAGTATGTACCAGCTTTGCACACAGTGTCGGAGTGATTTTGGCCCATTCTTCTTGGCAGATTTGCTCCAGGTTGTTCAGGTTGGTTGGACGACGCTTGTGGACCGCAATTTTCAAATAGTGCCACAGATTCTCAAAGGGATTGAGATCATAACTTTGACTGGGCCACTGTAGGACATTCACCTTTTTGTTCTTGAGCCACTCCAATGTTGCTTTGGCCTTGTGCTTGGGATCATTGTCCTGCTGAAAGGTGAATTTCCTCCCAAGCTTCAGTTTTTTAGTGGACTGAAGCAGATTCTCTTGCAGTATTTTCCTGTATTTTGCTCCATCCATTCTTCCTTCAGTTGTTACAAGATGCCCAGTCCCTGCTGATGAGAAGCATCCCCACAGCATGATGCTGCCACCATCATACTTCACTGTAGGGATAGTGTGTCTTGAAGCATGGGCAGTGTTAGGTTTGCGCCACACATAGCGCTTTGAGTTTTGGCCAAAAAGCTCTATCTTGGTCTCATCTGACCACAAAACCTTTTCCCACATCGCAGCTGGGTCACTCTCATGCTTTCTGGCAAACTCCAGACGTGCTTTCAGATTATACTTTTTGAGTAACGGCTTCTTTCTTGCCACTCTCCCATACAGGCCAGTGTTATGCAGAGCTCTTGATATAGTTGACTGGTGCACCATTACTCCACTCCTAGCCATTGAACTCTTTAGCTCCATCAAAGTGATTGTTGGCTTCTCTGTGGCTTCTCTCACAAGTCTCTTTCTTGTTTAAGCGCTGAGTTTTGAGGGACGGCCTTTTCTTGGCAGTGCCTGGGTGTGTGATGCAGCTTCCACTTCTTGATTATTGATCCAACTGTGCTCACTGGGATATCCAAATACTTGGATATTATTTTGTACCCTTTCCCTAATCTATGCATTTGTATTACTTTATCTTTAACTTCTGTAGAATGCTCTTTGGTCTTTATTTTCCTACAGATTCACAGCCTTACCAATGATCCTTCAACAGTGGGGTTTTTATCCAGAAAATGTGACAGCAACTTTAATGGTTCACAGGTGGAGGCCAATGGTAAGGTAACTGTGTCCTCGTTAGGGCAACTTCTTTCATCGGTGCAAACTGGGAGTTTCCACAGCACAGGGGTTGAATACTTATGCAAGCAAGATATTTCAGTTTTTTATTTTTCTTAAAAATATTTCCCAACATAAAACCAATGTCACCTTAAAATAATTGATTCTGAGTTTCAGTGTTTAAAAATAAAATATCAAACAGAACGAAATTTCAATGTACCATTTGTAATTCGGTAATATGAGAGAACTGGTCAGGGGTCTGAATACCTTTGCAAGGCACTGTATATATTAAACTTCTCAAAAAAAATGCAACTGAAGTTGTGTTTTGCTGGTATTTTACTGTAAAATGTCTCTCCTTGTTAGCAATCACAGCTGCACATACTGTAAGCATTCTGTCACACAACTTTAGCAGTTTATCACTGTCTATGTTTGTCCAATCAGTCCATATCATCTCCCAGAGCATATTTATGCTCATTACCCTTTTCTTTTCTACTCTCCAGTCAAGCTCATCATAAAACATTTCAATGGGGTTAAGGTCAGGTGACTGGGGAGGCCAGAGCATCAATTTCAAAACCTGCTGTTCTTCTTTCTGATTCATGGTGACTGAGCCAGGGCTATAAGAAAAGCTAGTTAGATCATAGATTGGGATGGTAGAGGATAGACCTCTAGAGAAAATATGTAAACAGGTTGTCTTGCTTGTGGCCTCCAAGACTGTGCACAGCATCCCTCGAGGATGGAACAGGTAGCTGATGCAAACCTGAATCTCTCGAGGATGGAATAGGTAGCATATGCAAACCTGAAAATGAAAGGATATTGGAGAGTTGTTTGTAGTGGGAGCAGAAAGCCTCCTTGAGGGAATCTGAAAAGAGGTAGAAAGTAGAAAGGTTAGTTAGGACATTGTGCATTAAGCATACAGCAGGCCTGAGTGCGGTAAGGAATAGCTCATGAGCTGCTAAAGAATAGATGTAGCCTGGGGTGCCTATTGACTCGTACGATGAGAACCCCCCTTATCCGAAGGCAGAGGTGACCTAGCCTGACCCGAGATCACTTGCTCCCCAAAAGAAAGACCCCCATCTCCATAAAAGTTCCCGAAAACCGTTAGACAAACAAGAAAAAAGACCACGTGCCAACGCATAGGAAAAAACACACAAGACAAAAAGTGGTTATATAGATGTATGGATTATGTGTATGTATAACTATGCCTTTATCTCTCACTCAGTGGAGAGGAAAAAACCCTTGTGGGAGGAAACCTCTGATCCAGGCAAAAACATAGCCCCCCACTTTGGGCAAGCTAGCAATATTTATACAGCAATACAGGCTGTGAAATGCCCACCTTCAAGGAAGCAAGAAAAAGAGAGCCAAGGTGGACATTGAGATCATGGGAAAAAAAAAAAAAGAAATTTAGAAGTAGCAAAAATAAATCTAGAAATGAAACTTTTAAAAGAAAAGACAAAGAAATTGTAATTACTGTAAACATGAACAGATATTTTTATTTAGTTTTACTAATGTATTTGTAAAATTATGTTTTGATCTTGCTATATTTAAATGAAAGTTATTATTGTTAAATTTAAAAATGACAAATAAATGTTTGAAAGTCACCAAAAAAATTGAATTATTTTAAGGTCCAAGCCATTTTACAACAATGTTCATAATTTTGTAACATTGTAGTTTTCATCACATATAGCCTAGAATTAATGGGAAAAGAACATGATAAAAAATCAATTTCTGTGTCCTGGGTCTGTCTGAAAGGGGCAACAAACTGTGAGAGTTGTGCAATCTTTCATATATATATATATATATATATATATATATATATATATATATATATATATATATATATATATGGCTTCAATCAATTTTTTTACCCACGAATCAGAAGACAAGCTGCAATATGTCGCTTGGGCATGTTGGCAAGGCCTGTGACGTCAAGTTTGCAGCTGTGATTTAGCCTCTTACTCCCTCTATGTCACGCGGGCGGGATATGGTACTGCAATTACACATTATATTTCAAAAATCATCTGTAATATTATTACAAAAGCAAAACAGCAAAAAAAAAAAAAACTGACTCAATATCAGAAACGTTGTTTTCTTACCGTCAAACAGCGAAGGATATTTTCTTCTCAGTGTGTCTAGTACCTCACTGTTCAAAAACAACTCAGATCAACTAGCTGTGCGTTTCGCTGCTCTGGCCTTACATGTATCTGTTGATGATGAAATCTCAGTGATCACGTTGTAGGGGAGGTCACAAGCTGTCCAATCATACCTTGACTTTTTTTGTAGCCTAATCCATTGAAGAGTAATCGATGTGCGTCTGTAAACAACACACATATTTGCAAGTGAGAGTGCAGTATTAAGCACTTAGGACGAAGGTTTCTTACTGTTTTCTGATCATTTTTCACTTTGTAAAATTTATAAAATCCAACGAAATGGCGAGTAGTGTTCCAAAGCATCCCAGAATAAGCCGACTCAGTCTTTTTGAAGTTTTGGAGGAGATGGATAATAGTGAAAGTGACGACGAAAATGACTTTCTGGGTTGGAGAGCGCTGATTCAGCATCTGTGAAGCAGCATTTGAAGATTGATTGGAGCCTCTTCAGGATTTCTAAGTATAATGGAATATATTTTTTTGAATGAAATATTGGACAAATAAGTAAAAAAGACAATTACAAAATCTAATTCATGTGGCAGTGTATAGCATGTGAGGTGCCAGAAGGTAACCTCCCTTTTAGCTCTTGCTCAAGAAACTAGTGTATGACTGGCCATAAAGATGTACACAATATTCATTTTTGGAGAGGTTTGGGGACCCTTGGGCTTAGCTTTGTATAAACTCATGTAGAATTCCCCTTTATCCCCTTTATTGATCCCTTTATTCAATCAGTTTCAAATTTGTATACAGTATAGTAGACATGTTGGGGAAGCACTGTAAAAAAATCTGGCTCTTTTCATGTGTTACAAGGTGAAAAATTGACGATAGAATATAAACAAATGAAAAACGTTTCTTGTTTTTTATGTTTTTTTTTCTCCTTCCAGTGTGGTACTGAGTAAGACTTATATCAAATCTGAGTCCTAATGGCCTAATGACCAGGGGGTTACCTTGAATTCAAGTCCTGAACAATACCTGTGCTGTCTATACTTTGGAAGATAATGTGATTTATTTAAGGCCATAGCCCTCCAGGCAGAAATTGCCTGTGGGAGGCTTGGGGTTTAACAGGTTAGAAAGTGCAATGTTGTCTAAAGAAGTACTTGACAGTCTATGAGTTTCTTCCCATAGAAAAATGTATATCCCTTATGAAACGGACCCCAGAATAAACAACGGACCTACTGATATGATGGAGAGTGAGACTGAGTCTGGGTCTGAGGACGACGGAGCAGCTTGTTATGATATCAACACAGACCGGTGACAAGCATATTTGTAAAGTATTGCTTTGACGAGAAGGTTTTCTAAAGTTGCCCTGAACAATTCATAATATAATCCAGGTGCACTGGTAGATAGCTAGATGGACATGTAAAATAATTACAAAATCTTTCTCTGAAAAGTTTCAGAAAATCATATTGTAGTCATGGTAAATGTATTAAAATTTACCGAAGCAGAGTGTGTGTTGTGTGAAATCAAAATTACATTTCGACTACACTTCTAAAATAAAATATGCTTATAGATATATATAAAATTTTGATTTTATTATTTTGATATGATTTATAAAATGCATACATTTAAAATGTTTAGAATGATTTTAACATCAACAGGAACCATGATTCAAGCCTTTAACATCCTGTAATTTGCATCACAGTGAAGAGTTTGTCAAGAAAGCTGGAAAAGCAACAGGGGTACTGCAATCCATCAAAAAAAAGTTTGTTTTACAACTATAATACATATTTGTATATGCTTAGTGGAAAGCTAAAATACGGTAGTTAAATTAACGGAAACTTTTACTCTTAAAACAAAATTATTGTGTCCCATCTTTGTGGGCCTTCTGAGAAAGTGACTATTTTGTTTTTAAACATAAGATCTAAGGATTGTATAAAACCACATGTTTTTTTTTTTTTTTTTTTTTTTTGGTGAATGACTGATTTGGAGATTGAGCATAACATACATATATAAATCCCACTGAAGTGTTTACATTCCAGGATGGGCTCAACGCAGTTTTTGCTAAATGACTCAAGGCTATGTGGTAAAATACATTTGTGTCTGTTTCATCTAAAATTCACACACATTTCTTAAAACACGAACATATGCAAGTGCCTTTTGGCAAACTGCACTGATATTAAAGATAATATATGAGTTTATGAACTCACCTCCAAGTTTAGTCACTTTACAACTGCCAAACTTCTGTTTGCTTTGATGCCTGGTCTGCCACCCCTTTCCTAAGTACAGGCTGGGTAATGCATCCTTCCTTATTTCGTATTTCCCTGGCATAAATCCAAGAATTTTAGCCTGATTTGGGGAAGGAGACTTTAAGTCATTTGGTCGACAAAATGTCTCCCACAAACCTAATGTGATGGACTCAAGTCCCGCTCGGTGTAGTTTTTCCTATTTCATTTTCATATCCACTATTACCTCAGTCGGATGTCAGATGGAAACCGATTCCAGGTTGCCTTTTCTCCTTTACTAGTTTCTGATGTACAACCTACTACTTTGCAATAACCCATTTTCTTTGTGAAATCTCTCCTCAACAACGTTTCAAATGTTTACATTAGCTATGCTTGCCCTGAACAGAAAGGTTGACGTCACACACCAGAAATGACTGAACTCTTCCGAAGCCTGAAATGTATTTATTTACTTCATTTCCACACAGACCTTATTAGTAACATCTGCTCTAATGTCAATAAAATTTCTGAATCCTTTGCCTATGACCTTTAAATAGGAAGTAGGTAATGATTGACAGGAGCCAAAAATTAGAAGAGCCCTAGCTCTGCCCCCTGAACCTGACTTAAAGATTAACATTTCAAGTAATTGAGGGTCATTGTCACCACCTCCATGTTTTACTGTAGGCATGACAACATCCTACAGACAATCTCTCTCTTGTTTTTCTTGTGTACATTTCATGGAGCTGAAACATTCAAACATTGATTAACCCTTTGTGGTCCTATGTCGGACCAGGTCCGGCATTACCGATTTCCTTTTCTAAAAAGATGTCAAGCACAGGTCTCTGGTCGTTTTTTCTCTGGAAAAAGCCAAGAAAACCTTTCAAAGGCCGAGTGAGACCAATAGGAGCCGAGAGAAGCCAAAAAAGGGGAATGTCTGAGCAATATACACAGTCTCTGCACCACAGAAATAACACGGACACAAACAAAAAAGACAGCTGCTTCCATATCTAGCGCTCAAAGAATATCACAGACATTTGCAGAGATTTTTGAGATGTTATAGTAATAAACTAATGACTTGGATTGCATTATCGAGGAGTTTGGTGATAAAACAAGTGATCAGGAGAGGATTTATCAGTATGCATGACTATGAAGAGGTATGTGAAAAATACAGCGAATAAGGGGTGGGGCTTGGCTGGAGATGCAGTACTGAGTGTCCTTTTGTGATGCAGTGCCTTTTAAACCTGTTTTTCTCTGAAAAAAATATTTTAAACAGCATGTGTAAAATAAACAGAGCATGTGAAAATAAATAGGACCTGACAAGCTCTGAATAAATGGACCGCAAAGGGTTAATCTGTCAGCTGCAGCTCTGCCCATCATACCAGCTTATCAAAATCATCTCTTTATTGTTTCCTTTGATTTGATGACTTTTGATGTGGAATTGAAATCAGCAATAAGTTGAGTGCTGGTTAGGAAACGATTAGCTTGGACTTTCATCAGTCTGTCTTCTCTTCTAGTTGTTTTCTTCTTTCTGCCTTGGCCACTTTTGTTTGCATAGCTACCAGTTTTTCTGTATCTGTTGATTGGGGTCTGCACTCCATTATGTGAAACATATACTTTTCTTTCTTTCAATTTCTCTCATGGAATACCCTTCCTTGTGAAGGGTAAGTATGGATACACAATCATCATATTTGATCTCCTTCCTTGGAGCCATGGTAACTCACTTATTGTACTCTCCTCTACACTCTTTCTGGTTCGTCATTTAAAAGAACCCAGATTTTCACATGACTCACTTCTCTCAATTAGTTCAGGTTTTGAAAGCTGTCTGTAGCATTTTGACCGAGAGGGGAATGTAAACTCTGTTAGATGGAGTAATAGTTTCATTGGAGAAACTGAGGCAAAGTGCCAGTATAACTTATACACTGTTATATTTCCTTCTAAAATGCATAATAAACTGTTGCATAAGCCAATGGTGAATGCATAGTTCCTTTCTTTGTAGGATTTACAGGTGTCCCCATAATTTTGATCACCAATGTATATCTTTGTTTTTTGCTGATACAATATGAATTGCTAACAAATTTTAAGGTATCCATTCCAAGTGCAATACTCTTTCCACTCACAGAGACCCCTCCTCTGCTATGCCTGGGTCAGCACAGTACCTGTAAAATGTTTGCGATGTGAAGCCTCCATCCTGTTACATTGGTGCCCTGACTCGGATCTCATAGACTGGCTACAGCTGATTGTCAAGGTTAAAAGGGGGAACAGTGTAATGACTGGTGTTGTGGTATCCGCTTCTGTTACAGATTCTGACCCTTGTGAGATGTCGTTGCATGACTTGTGTAAGCCATTAGTGGTCAACAGTTCGCATCCAGCCTTCGTCTTGTTGAAGAAGCATCCTATTGATTGCTATATCCACTCACATGATATCCTGGCTCTCTCTACAGGATCTTTAACCTCACTATTTCCATGTGTTTTTTAAATTTTGGACCTGCCTTCTGGCTCTGGTCTTCAACATTGATGAGGGTTTGTGGCAAAGTGGCTAGTGGAGGGGAACAGGTATAGCGGTGATGCGATGCCGGAGTGACAGGCAGACAACAGTTTCCAGTGAAAAGGTGCTTTTATTTATAATCCAGGTCTGGTGACCGTTAAATAATAAATCCCCGGCTATACACAACAATGTGTAAAGCACGGGGATAGCAATAATAGGGCACAGTCCCGAACAAAACGAACACACGGTCACCAGTCCTGGGTGAGTGCAGACGTGCTTGTGGTGGGTGAAGACACTGTATTTTGTGACGGTTCCGTGCAGTGGTGATCCGGATTGTGCTGACCCTGGTCGACAGCTCCGGATAGGTGAGTTAACTGTCTGGTGGTGCAAAACGCAGACAATTACAAACAAACACAACACGTAATTCCTCTTTACAACGAGAGCTCCTCTCTCGATCCTTCTCTCTCCAAGCGTTGACCCAAACGAAAGAGAAGACCAGCGTTACCCTGGCCCCTATGTGTAATCCCGCATGATATCGAGATAAACGGTTGCAGCTGCCTTATTACTTGCAGCTGCCTCTCGTTTACCTCTCAAATCAATACAGTCTTACAACAGAGTCGCGCTTCCCTCCAGGCTGACCCACTTCCCTGACCCAGAAACGAACTGTCAGGCCAGCCCTTCCAGATACTTCTCCTCTCGTTCTTTAGCCCCCTCACAGGTTGGGAGGAAGATTCGTCACCAGAACTCATCTTTCCGTCACAGGGTTATAAAACCATTTTTTTCCAGAACTGTCTGCGGTAGCATGAGTGGCTAGGGGGAAGATTTATTCAAGTGAAAAAAAAGTCTTTAAGTGTGAGAAATGGAGAGGTAGGATTTATGAAGCTTCATGTATGTAATCCTGGTCCTGCAAAGTCTCCCTCTTATTTCATCCACACAAAAACCCTTTAGGCTGTGTTCCGTCTTTGTCTATTGCATTACACAAGGCAAGTATCATTTTCCCCCTACTGACAGATTTATCCACAGCTCACAAACTTAGTACAGTAACAAGTAAAAAAAAAAGAGAAAAATAAAAATAGACTCAGCAGGTAATCAAGATATATAAAGCTTCTAAAGAGTTTGTGTGCTGCATGTTTGTGCATGCAGACAAATGTATTGAAAGTTTGTGGCTGTCATGAAAAAAAAAAAAAAATCAGTGATTCAATGTCACACCTTATTCTCCAAGCTATAAAGTTGGAAAGGAAAGATGAAAAATGACAGTTTAAGAAATAGCATGATACACTTTGTTAGTATATTCTCTGTAATATTTCAGTTAAAACTGTGACAACTGTGACTACAGTACATCATTTTAATTGTAGTTACATGGCTACTGGCTGTAAGGAAGTTATTAGTGAATGTTGAAACATCATAAAGAAATTGAAAGTTTGAACAATTGTGTTCTTGTACAGTCTTCTAGTAAACTTAGAAGCATACATTACTCCTAAGCTTGGATGCATGGTGGAGTTCAGTGACCAATTAGATGAAAAACTGTCTGAAACAATTATTTTATTGGATTTTATATTTATTTTGACGGTACAATACCCATTAAAGTCATGCAACCTTGAAGAGTAAGTAGCGGGGTTCTGAAAAAATATAGCGTTACACGTCCCCGCGTGTTGCTACAGCTGTTTAAATAACCTACCTGTAATTTTGGGGTTTGACATCTGTCCTCTAAATCACTGCAAGGAGAGCGATAAAAATTCTGTTCTATACTGCATCATGGATTGTTATTGCTGTGTTATCTGTTTGACAATGTGGGCAATAATCCTTACACTATTAAGTTTAAAACTTAAGTTTAAAAAGTTGTCAGGATGTTAACAATGAAAATAAAATTTACAGGTAGTGTGATAGGATAGCGTTGCAGGCCCAGGTGGTATTGGCAGGCAAGGAGACTCAGACAAGGAAACTGCAGTTAAAGCGCTGCTGTGCTGTTTAATGAACAAAAGTAAATCAAAAAGTTGAACCAAACACTGCTCACAGAGCAAAATAAAAGGTTTAACAAAAACAAGTCACAAACACAATAATCAGAAACAAAAATAACCAGCCCAAGGGCCAAAACAAAAGCTTTAAACAGAACTGTTCAGGCTGGGCAGGGCCTTCACTGAATCTTCTCCAAAACACCACCTAACAAAAATTCACTCCCAAATTCCCTCCACCAAACAAAGGATTTTCCCCTTTTTTATATCATGTGATTGGAGCCTAATTATCAGTTATTCAATTAGCTCCAGCCACATTCTCACATGTATTTTGGCAGGGATAGGAAATTAACCCCATCCCTGCCAACCACCACCAAGTCACCACACAACAATATTATAATTTACAGACAGGGCCCTGCCCTGCCACAGGTAGGTTATTTAAACAGTTGTAGCAACACGGGGGGACGTGTAACGTTCTATTTTTAAGAACCCCGCTACTTACTCTTCAAGGTTGCATGATTTTAACGGGTATTTATCCAGTCAAAATAAATATAAAGTCCAATAAAATAATGATTGTTTCAGACAGTTTTTCATCTAATTGGTCACTGAACTACTATATACACTATACTCTATAAACTATAAAAGTTTAAAATGAATAAGCAAAACATTTTTACCTTCTTCACAGTATGACTGTTGAGTCCCCTGGCCACTATTTAAATGAGAATTGCTAGCTCTAAATGGAAATTTAAAACTTGAAAACCTAACTTGCCAGGACTAACTTCTTATACACTTTTAATCTAGCTAATTTTTTTCTCAGCCAAAAAAACTTCTTAAATGGCAGGCATCCACTTACTGTGAGAGAAAGTCTACCCATCTTTAGTTTGGTCATTGTACCACGCAGGCTCACAGGACATGACCTAAAACAACCTTGACAAAAAAAATAAAACTAACTGCAGAATAAGAAATATAAAAAAACTACACACCAGTAAGAAAGAATTTAAAGCATCTATATACTATGCTACTCCACTCTTCATTCTGAGATGTCTGCCAGTGGATCGACTTTTTTGGTTTTAATAGTTTATCAAAAGCAAGTTCACATTTATTTTATACCCTGTTATACCCATTTTTAACTTAACAGATAGGTGGTAAAGCTAATTATAGGGAAGTACTGTGAAGCAGTTCAGAAAGGATGGGGCTGCAAGCTTAAAATGTAACTTTCACAAATACCCTTCTAAAAAAATACCATGAAAAAGCGTAGCAAGGTGTAATAAAGTATATTACAAAGAATAGAGGTATGGTATCGCATATTTAAAAAGATAGCAAACTGTGATAACCCAAGGTAAATGTAGTATAACCATGGGAAAAGCATGATAAAACTATAAATGTATGATTCTCATCTCATTCTTCACAAGGCTTTTTTATTGGATGGGGAATTAATCACATGCTTGCCACAGCACACAATTCAGAACAATAATACACAATGCAGAACAAAGAAAACTGTGGCAAGCAGTAGCACTATTCAAACAAATGCCATCTGAGAAATCACCACGCAAGTCTCACTCAGCATGTAATATACTGTATATGCAGCAGTGGCATCTACTTATTAAACTAAATAGAGCCTTATAAAACTGACTAGCAAGTATGCAATATTTAAACTCGACACAACAGATACATCTTACCCTTCGATTTCAGAAACACATTTAAAACAAAATTAAAATATCTCCTGCTCTCTGCTGACACAACTGTTGGGCTTTTAAACAAGGTTGGGTTTGGAATAGAATTCTATTGTACTCGCCGCGGATGGGAAACTGACACTGAGGTTGTTTAGTCCACACATCTAATGCTGGTTTACAATCGAGGGAAATTATGCTGGTTGCCAGCATTGGTGTGAAAACAGCCTCAAATTATTTGTCAGCTTCTCTTGAAGACTACAAAGCCTTGAGTAGGATAATTTCTTACAAAAACAAAAAAACACTAGGAAGCCCCTCCCTCGAGTGCCAGTGCAGTGCTTTCAATTCACAAATGTCATTTAATCTCAAAAAATGTTACTATAAATAGCAATGTTCAATGTAATGTTTATGGCAAATAAAGTACAAAATATGTTACAATCAAACAGTCTTCAGGGATTATCTTTCAGTGGAAGGATACATAATATATTTTTTTTTCCTTAAAAAAGACAGTTTCTGTAATTATTTTTTTTTTCTTTTTTTTGCTATTTTATAAACAAAATGACCCACTCCAATGTGTAAGGCAAGACAATTCTTATCGCATTTCCTGGGTGGTTGAAGGTACTTGGTCTGCAGCCTCGTGCCTCACAATGCACCCAGGGTGGCCATAGCCTCTGTGCACACCTTTATTTTACAGCAAGCTCTTACAATATGAAACACGTTAAAATAGAAAAATATCCCAGGAGTAAAGAATAAGTTGTGTAGGACTTACTTTACCCCAGTGAATTAACTACAAAACAAAGGATGCCTAACAGCAGTTCAAGTTAAATGTTGTTTTGTTTATTCCCAAAATAAATAATACATAAAGTTTACAATGTTACGTAAAATAAATTAAGAGAAAAAAAGTAATGAACGGTATCGACTCAGTATCATTTTGTCACCGGTGCTAAAGTCATGTCATTAGTACATGTCATTAAACACGGAAAAACATCTTGTTCTGTTGTTTTTAACTTTAATTGAAATTTATTTATTTCGAAATTTTATTTTGTTTACCTTCCCCCTTTTTTGAATTTTACACCAAGAGAATAATATAAGGTATATTGTCTTTCAGTGAAAAATATATAATATATATATATATATATATATATATATATATATATAGTCACCTTTTTGCTCGCCACACAGACTCTCACGGGTTCTTCTCCCTTTTGAATCACGACCCAACACACAGGATTGTACTGAAACAGCGCTCACGCGCACTTTTAATAAACACAAATGAAATAAACACAAAACAAACACCTAGTTCCTATTTGGAGCACTCACTAAACAAACAGGAACCTAACTATCACGCAGGACGGCTAAACCGTTTACCTACCACAAACATTCAAAAACACACCCTCACACAATACCGCCATACGACTGCTCACTCACACAGTCAGGCTCTTCTCTCAGCAGCAGCCTGGAACAGACTGGCTGCCTCTCTTAAATACCCTGCACCTGGCTCTAATTTACAATTACCACCAGGTGCAGGGGATTACTAAACAATAAAACAATTACACAATTAAACCCCATAACACCCAAATGTGCATTCTCATAAGGTTTTTAGCAGAAGGATTTTAACCCCCTCCCTGCTATCTCACAATATATATATATACACACACACACACACATACAGTCTATATTTAAAAAAAAAAAAATCACTACACAACATTTGCAGGAAGATGGGTACAAAATAAGCGAAGCAATTCAAAGTGACTTGCTTGCCTTTTTTCTGTCCCATGAGATTCTGACTCACTTTAAAGCAGCACAACGTATTTTTGTCCCAGATGACATTCTATAGAAATCACTATGCGTGTTCGAGAGCGAGCATAGTCTGGCTTGTTTACTTTTTACGGTCTAAAACTTTTAAATAGAGGCTCAAGACCTACTGTGTTGATTCTGTGTGTTACATATATATATATATATATATATATATATATATATATATATATATATATATTGTATAACGGTTATATATATATGGTTTCAATATATATATATATAATACTATTCAATATATTATATATATATATATATATGACCGAAGTTATCAATTTTTTTACCCATGAATCAGAAGACAAGCTGCAATATGTCGCTTGGGCATGTTGGCAAGGCCTGTGACGATATATATCATGCTGAGCTCATTTTCATTTGCCTCTTTTTGAAACTGTTGTGCAAATTCTGGTGAGACTTTAAATAACCTTGCTGCCCCCTAAAGGGTGGTGGAGGGCCGAAGAGGATTATTGGCCCTATTTCCAGGATCACCGGGACTGCCAGTATACAAATAAATCAGGACTGCAAATTGCAGCATGGGACACAGGTTTTGGGCCGTAGTCATTTTCTCCCAACCCAACTGGATTAATTGGACATGGTTGGGCATTCCAAAGATCCCTAGAGTTACAGAGGCTTGGGTTTAGGGCTGATGCATTTGTTATGTAACTGTATATATTAATTATCCAGTGGTCTGGGTGGGTAACTTGAAATCCAAAGAACCTATAAAGGGGGAAAAAGAGCAACATTAATTATATTATTAAATAGTATTTACCATTGCTAGGAGAGCCCATGTGACGTGTACTTTGCAACATTTATTTTTTTTTTTTTTTATGTGAGCATGTAATAAATTACCATCTCAGCCCACTGAACTGAATGAAAAGGCAAGGGCTGGTAATGAACCACGAACCATACAGTTCAAGCATCTAATCACACTAAGATCTAAATAGGATTACATTCACTTTGACCATCGCTTATAGCCAAAATTCACATGTTATAAAACCTTGTCATTTTTCAATGTTCAAAGAGAGTAAAATATATTTTTAAGTAGATCCACCACTGTTATCCACCACTGTTATAACAACTTATCTTTCATCAAAGAAAAATGTGCTGCTGTGTTGTACACCAATCCTACAGTAATTTATAAAAATGTGGAGACTTTCACTTTAATCAGAAGGACAGGACCAAGGTGTATTAAGGAATTGTGAAATATATTATAGAGTATAGTATAGGGTTGCTTTGTCAACGTGAACAAGAAATAAAAACAATACAGCCATCATAAAAAACGTAAACAAAAAAAAAAAAAGAAACTGATTTATTACACTCCTCATTTGCTCTTTGGGGTTTTTTAATAAATAAATCTTGATAGAACTACTGCTGATGGCTTAGCTGTAAAATCAAATCAAAACTATCCATCACCATTTCTGCAAATCTTTGTCATTCACTTCGATTAATAAGTCCAGATATACTATGAAGTATTAATAAAGTATTGAACAGGCACACAAACCAACAGGCCAAAGGCAGGCTTTGATGAAACAGTTACAGTTTTTTTTTTCCCCATCTTGAATAGACACTTGAGATGGAACATCTTGTTTTTACTGATGGTGTCCCAGAGAACTACAGACATGTAACATTCTCTATCCTTTCATTCATTAAAAAGAAATAGCCTATACAAAAAATCTCAGCAGTGGAGCTGAAAAGCAAAGTTAATAACAATCAGAGATTTGTATTTATTTTATGCTGTAGTAATAAAGTAACCAAATCATAAAAGAAACAACTTAGTCATTTAATGTATGGACTTATAAGTAGTTTAAAATGATTTCTTATTTGTTTAAGAATAAATTGGTGATTTTTTACATTACATTAAATAGATGGTGCTAATAATAAAGGTCTTCTTCTTCTTCATATCGTAAAAACACATCTAATATGGTAACTTAGTTAAATCAGAAATAAACAACTCAGATATTTAATCTAGGGGCTTGTGAGTAGTCTGAAGCTGTTTATATTTATTTTAAATTTGGTGTTTTTTCTTTCAGACAAAAATAATGCTTGTGACAATTTGTACTAGAGTAAATAGCTTTTATAATCTAGTCCTTAGTTTGTTGCTATGAAACTTCCTACAATAGGTCTGCCATCCAAATTACTTGACATACTGTATATCCACTGAAGGCTGGATTGAAAGGATTGAGTTTGTTGTAGTGTCCAGCTCTCCAGTCCCCAAAGTGTTCAGATTCAGATTTGAAGTATCAGGGCAAAACTAATGTTAACCTATTAAGTATGGTTTGGGGGGTGGAGCTGAGAGTTGCACTCAATTGAGATGAGAGTTCTTAAAAAAAGTGCCCACAGTAAAATATTTTCTTATAAAATCTATATCTGTGTTAAAATAAATAAATAAATCTACAAAACATTGATTACAGTAGCTGTGCATAATTCAAATTGAATACATATTTGCAGAAGATTTATCCCCAAACAATTAAGTGCTCTGTTTGTTTCAACTAACAGGACATCAGGATATCAAGGCGGGGAGACATGCACTAATGTCTTTTCGCTGGATGCAGAAGGCTCTTTAACACAGTCAATTGACCATATTTTTTTTTTGTCTGGTCTTACTGATTTAAGAAATGCTATACATAAACAGCCTGGAGGTCAAGACTCTGAACTAATCAAATAATGTTGGGTATATTTAGCCAGTCAGGGAACTCCACGGGGTGGAGTTTTCCTGTCCCTCATATACAAGTATAAGTGTTCCACGGCTGCCACTAATTCCTTTGACAGTGGCTTCTCATGCACTCTTTGTTGTGGCAGGAACAAGAGAGGTGAGTGCAAGAGAAACCACTCAATGTGATTACATGAAAAACGTATGAACATATATGAGAGGTAGGAAAAGGGATTTTAAAAGGCCAGAAAATACAGTCATGATAGCGATGTGAAAAAATGCTACAAGCATTTATATATTATATATTTATTGAAATTCAAACTTTACCTATTTTTCCTTGGAATTGTTATGAGTAGGTGAGGGTTGTCTTTTAATCTAATTTTTAATTTTACATAAATGCTCACTGTGTTAAGAGTCAGTGACATTCCAAGTGCAAGACTCCACTCAAAAACGATAACAGCAATATTCAGAAAATAATCACCTGTCAGCTAAAAGCATTGTAGCCCTGTGCATTAACCAGTTATTTGATGCTTTATTAATAATTAACAACTGGTACTGCTCTCCCATTGTGGAGGTTATACATCGTACATTGCTCAGTAACGCAACGACAAATAAAGCACGTCCAAGAAGATTCTAATATTACATAACATGCCACAGCAAGGCCATTAACCTTTAATTATGAAGCTTTCACTGCAGAATTCACACAGACTGTACCTCCCTGTGTATGATGGCACTGACTGGCTTTACAGGAAGGGTTTCCTAAGTGAAAATGAAGTGACATTTGAAATATTGACATATTGAAATGTTTTAAGGAGGGCATTGTTAAAAGGAATGCAAGGAATTCAGACTGGGAGCTCTGAAAATGCGATTAATGTGACTGTATCAGGTTTGCCACTGCAGCCAATTGAAAAATCAAAATTAAAAAATACAAAAAATAAAACTCCGATCTTTTGACACTCAAGGGATTGTCACCATTTGACGTAAACACAGTGGGATTCCATTTTTAGCTTTCATCAGATCTTTCCTTATAAATCTTACATAGCAAACCATTTATCTTTCTCATTTCTCTCTCTCTCTCTCTCTCTCTCTCTCTCTCTCTCTCTCTCACTTATCTTTCTTTTGTGCTGCATCAGGAACAATTTTAACTGCGGAGGTGCCTGATGGCTTTGAGGAAAAGGGAAATGCTGGGAAATTATAATTCAAAATATAAGACAAGGCATCATGCAGTTTTAAAATGTATCCCACCAGTGCCTGTACAGATCAATTATGATATACACACTAATTCCTTCTGCTCCTAAGGCAAAATTATCTCTCTATCTCTCTGTGTGCCTCCATTGCCTCAAATTCTTAATACCACAGAAACTGATCAATACCATCATTAATCTGCACTAAACTTGTGCAGTTGGTGGTTTGGTAAATTGATGCCATTTTATGGTTGTTGTTTGAGTGTATCAAACATGGTGGGGGTTAAGTTTTTATTTTATTTGCTTTTGCTTCCCTCTTCTTTATGTCTGTCCCTTTTCTACCTCTCTCTATTTTAACCCATTCTTTTCCTCTTTACCTTGCTCCTGTTTCTGTTTAGATTTATTGGGCTTGAACTAAAAAAAAAGGGGAGGCAGCCTCTTTGAAAGATAATGTATACAAACTGCTAACTCTACTTTCTACTTTGAAATGCAATAAAACTAGATTCAGCATCAATGTACAGAAGAAGTGGTTGAAATGGTCAGGAGGTGTTTGAGGTGTTTTGCTGCCTGCATATTACCTGAACTGGGCAGACCATCTGTGCAATCTGTGCAGCTGTAATACTGGCTCTACTCTTGTGTTCAATTTCTCCGCAGTACACCTTCGTTCTTGTCCCCGAGACATTCTTGTCAGGGTATGTACGCAGTTATAAATAAACCTATTCTTGTTTGCTGTTAGTTTTGTAGCGGCATTGGTCTCATTTCTTTAAAGATTGATCGTTTTCTTGGTACCGGGGGTGATAACATTGTTTGGTTCCCCACATTTGTGTTTGTTTTTCACTTCATGCAATGCCCTGGCAGTGGTGCTGCTTGGGCACCAGCTTACTTGTTCCCTGTTTATTATACAACACATTAAGCTCACTAAATCAACACATTACACCTCTATTTCATATTAGTCGTTGCTACCTAGTTGTTATTATTAGGAAGCCCTGTAAGGGGGATATTTTATGTTTTAGTAAGGGCATCTCTGTAGCTAAGTTCACATTTACAATAATTTGACAAACAATCTTAACACCTGCCATAACAACAGGGTGTAGGGCCACCATGGGACATGTTTAACTTGTCCTGGAATGTTTCCATTTCACATTGATTACCGAAAGTTTTTGTGTTTTTTTGTTTTTTTTTCAGAGAAGGTGGGGTACAAATCTACAGCAAAGATGTAATTCAAAAGGCAGAAACATATTAATATTTTCACTGGATGCAGAATACTCTGAGTTGAGGTAGAATAGTCATTTTTCCCCCCTTCAGTTCTCCAGTTTTTCAATATGAATGTAGATCCTAAATATCACTGAATACATTTGAATATTCTGCTATGGAAGGACAGCTCAGTTGTACAATAGAGGGGTCCATTTAAAATACATAAACCATGTATAATGTTATGTTTTCCATATACTTAATGAAAAACTGACAAAAATGGAAAAATGTGAAATTTGAAAATCTAACATGAAATACTGTACTACTATTATGGCTTCTGGTAGACTTTTGCAATATCATTCTGTAGTTTATTTGATTACATGATATTAAATATAATATCAAAATTATGTTTAGTTGTTTTAATGATTTTTCAGTCCTAAAATTGTGGCCATAATTGTAGGCCATCAGTGTAGTTTGAGGCTGTGTGGTCTATTGGTTAAAAAAACAGGCTTATAAATAGGAGGTCCCTGGTTCAAATCCCAGCACAGTCACTGACTCACATGTGACCCTGTGCAAGTCTGGGTGAGATGTTCTTGTAAGTGATTCTGCAGCTGATGCATAGTTCACACACCCTAGTCTTGTATCTTGCAAAGCATTTTGTGATTGTGATCACCTATGAAAGGTGATATATCAAAATAAATATGATTTTATTTATTATTAGTCTACTAATATCCAACCTGAAACGTCCTTATAGATTAAATATTGCCTGCAGTTAAATCTGCTGATATGCAGATACAGTTTGAAAAACTGCACTTAAAGTAAACACTAGAGGTGCCTGTTATTACAGTTATCTTAGGCCCTTGATGGTTGTTCAGAGAGCCTGATCTCAGTAGTTAAAAACAAACAATAAAGAATGCTGAATTGAAAAAAAGAGACCAAAATAACCAAGCTCAAGTTTTGACCTAATCCTGCAAGGTCTCTTATAAATCATATTAGTTTACCAGCCTACACTGCATAAAACATTGCTTTTCTTTTTAACCTCAATAAACCAAACTCTTTTTATCTTTAGACCTGTCACTACTGTATTAATCCATTTTAGGAGCTGTTCGGTGCACTATTCTTTAAATACAGGCACTTTGTGAGCCCTCACCCTTTAGATTGCTCTGGACGGGCTGTCACAGTTCAGCTCAGTCAGTTTGAGAGAGCAAGAGTGTGGATAAACAAAAGAGATGAGTAAAATGTGCTTGTACTGTTAAGAGCCTTGTGAGGGACTGTGTGTCGTTCGAAGAAGCAATAGAAATGTCTCCTGACCCTCAATCTTGCATGTGAATCTTGAATGTTTATACTGGTGATTGTTACTCCACCACCATTGTTTTAAGTACAGTTTTGCATGTATTTTTGGGTAAAATTGTATTTAACTGCAAATGGCAGCATGTTATTACATGTTATTCTTGATTAATTCTAGCATGATAATTATTTCTTTTTTTCAAGAATACATGGAGAGATTCTGTAACAGCCAGGGGTCGTATTCTTGAAAGTCTAAAAATAGTTAAGATCTATGATTGTTCCTAAATTAAATTCTTCAATTATGTATTACGCTGTTCTTAAATTTCTTCGTAAGAACTTCTTTCATAAACCCGAAAGGATTGTTTTAAATAATGTTTTGTGAAGAACTTTTTATAGCTCATTTTGAGTAATTAAACCAAATTTGTCATTCATAAAGAGGGTTCAAAATCCATCCTCGTTTTTTCAAAGCACCACTTAATCTGAGATAATTTGTAAATACCCTTCAAAAGGAGTAAAAAAAAAAAAAAAAAAAAACATCCCTTAAAACAGTCCTTAAAGTTTTGTAAACAGGGCCCTCTACATAAGAGATCAGAGATCTGAATAAGAAAGATGTAAACTCTTATAGAAAAGTGAATTTGACTGCACAACCTGAGGGACCCAAACTGCTTTTAATATATTAACATACCTTTGAGGCCATTTATTTGTTTTACATAATTGATTCATTTAATATAGTTATCCTAGAAGGCACATATTCACACTTTGTCCTTGTAGATTATTATTATTTGTATTTACTAGTTGCTATTTATATATTTATTTTTACTTGACTTGCTGGTCTACTGTATAGCAACTGAGGCTTGCAAAATAAGCGTGTAAGGCTAATACAATAAACAATGCATATTATCAGTAGTAATTGTCATTTGATATATACAATAGGGGGTTAAACGCAACATAAGTCATGGCAAACATATAAAATGAGCGAATACAAATAATATATTTGATTGTAATTTAACAGACATTATCTTCCTATTCAAACCATGCACTGGGGTTAACTGCATCATCAGTTTGTTCCAGGTTGAAACAGAACAGACAGTCAAAGGGTAAAGCCATTGATGTCAGTCTTTATGGGGTACTGGTGATTTCTTATTGAGCAAGAATGACAGCAGGAATGTTGCAGGGAGGGTGAGATACAGCAAAATATTTCCCAGGATGTTCAGTTAATGTTTCATAGCCCCTCCAACTGTACAGCGCTATCTAACACTAAGCTTGGGCAATGGTATAGTTACCTGTCCTAGTGCTTGTCAAGTCTGATCTAATTTAGTTTTTGAGGGCCGTTTGTAAAGTGATATGGCTGCAGGGACCTCAAACAAATAATAACAATTTTTGATTTGTCATTGCAAAGAATGTAAATTTGCACAGAAATGCATGCTTCGAGTTGTCAATATTTTATTTATGCATGCATTTGTTTACTACAATTAATGACCAAATAACTCATTACTCTCAAGTTTTTGATGTTAAACTGAATTAAGTCTTGCAAATGCCCCAGGGCAATCATTGAAACTACCACTGCAATATTAACAAATTACGTTGAAAGCAGCACCCTGTTTGAAACTCAATAGGATACAGCTTTGCTAATTGGGGATTTATGAAGATGGATGGTTGTGTCAGCTCAAGTGAAAAGGCAATGCCTGTAACAATGGAATTTGTGTATTTATGATTAAATGAGTTGATGTATGCGAGGGAATAAGTGGCATGTCATTATTAAATAACGAGTCTATCAATGCCGATAACTGGCTGCATTTAATGAATCATTACATCATTCCATACTGCTGGAAATAGGTTTCTGATTTGCTTAGTGGTTATGCCTTATTTTGAGAACACCACATAGTGCTTCTCTGTGGTACGTGCAGATATGTTTGATGAGACTAATACAGCCATAGCAATTTGGAGTCTGATTTAAGTAACAAAGGTAAAGCAGAGTTGAGCCTGTCTATTTAGATAATAGACCAACAAGAGGTAGTCTGAGCTGTAGTGAGCAGTGTTGATGATAAGCAGGAAGTACATTCACCCAGCATGGGATTGGAGGGCACTGTGCTTGTGCAAATTGAAGTACAAAAAAATAACAGATTTGTTAACCTTCTGCCCAGACTACATTTTTTTCCCTTTATTTAACGAGGTAGTCAAATTGAGATTAAAACCTCTTTTACGAGTGAGATCTAGCCAAGCAGGTAGCAGCAAGTCAATTGGACAACAAGAACAAATACACAATAAAATATAATTAAGACACAGGCAAATCACATTTAAAACAATAATCAAAATACACAAAAGCAGTCAACTATCGAAAACATTTGCAACTCTCAGTCACGAAATCATGCAGTTTGCTCTTAAATTGCAATAAAGATATCTGGGTCTGCAGCTTTAGTTTGGGCTGGAACTCATTCCAGGACCATGGGGCATAATATGCAAAGGATCCTTTACTAGCCTCAGTATGCACATTTGGGATTTTGAAATGCAAAAAAGAATGAGATCTGAGGCTATGGTTATTATGGGAAGCTATAAGGTATTAATTTAAATAAGATGGTACTTTACATTGAATAGCCTTATATACCAGAATATACCAGTGCTTAAACCTGCATAGAGCCAAAGATGTCCAAATCGTAAATTGCCTACCAAATCGTATAATATACAATAACGAGTATTAAATCTTGTATTTGTAATGTACCTCAATGCTGCATGATATAGCGAGTCCAGATTATCTAAAGTTGATGGTGATGCAAAACTATATACTGCATCACCATAGTCAATTTGAGGCAAAAACATACAAGCAATAAGCCTCTTTTTGTTTCCATAGAGAAACAAGATTTCAGTCTGTAAAAAAAACCAACATAAATTTCAGTTTTTTTGCAAGATGTTCAATATGAGCCTTAAGATCCACATTTCTGCTGGGCATGGTTGTCATTGTGGATTGGAAATTGACCTGTAGGGCTTGGCATTTTGAACTGATGGCTTTGACTATATCCGGGTCTGCACTATTTGAATTCAAACCTTTTTGCTTGCAAACATCTAGCAAGGCCTGCAATTTGCTAGCAGCTGCACAAATGGTTGCACAGCATAGTCAGTCATGAAATGCACTAAGCACAACAGACAATGCACGGTAAAAAGCAGACCGGGAAATGCCAACAACAGCTGCCACAGTCCCCTGAAAGGATCCAGAGGTAAGATAATGCAGGGTTGACAATAGTTTGGCCACTGCAGGGATAGCATGGCTTCTCTGGGTGATAGGCTCCAGGTAATCTTTTAAATCAGACAGCAGCTCAAGAATTATGCCATACTTGTGCTTAATTTGGTCTTCATTTAGACCAAACCACTCGTACTTGCTGAAGACATTGTCTCCTTCTTGTTGCAATCAGCAGGAACTCCCATAATTACATACTCAACCAAGGCTGAACTGCAAAGAAAAACTGTGCCACAAAGCAATCCCTAACAGCATTGTGCTTTTTTAGTACATTTCACCTACACTTTCAACTTGTTTGCACCTGGTTTGTGACTATAGTGACAGCTGCAACACTTTAGTACATTTACTCCTCTGAGTTCTTGTGGCAAAGTGGTTGGTAAGGGGAACAGATGTCGCGGTGATGCGGTGCAGGAGTGATGAACAGACAACAGTGATTCAGTGAATAAGTGTGGTTTATTGCTCTTTTCCAGGTCTGGCGACCGTCAAAAATAATAAATCCCTGGCAATACACAACAACGTGTAAAGCACGGGGATAATGAAAACAAGGGCACAGTCCCGAACAAAAAAACAACGGTACGGTCACCAGTCCTGGGTGATCGAAAACGTGCAGGTGCTCAGTGCAGTGGTGCTCCGGATAGTGCTCTCCTTTCGACAGCTCCGGAGATGTGCGTTAACTGTCTATTGGTGCGGCAAAGACAGACAATTACAGACAGACAGAAAATAACACACAACACGTACGACAGTCTTCACAATACTCTGAGAGCTCCTCTCTCAGTCCTTCTCTCCTAACGTTAACCCAAACGAAGGAGAAGATCAGCGTTACCCTGGCCCCTATATGTAATCCCGCATGATATCGAGATAAACGGTTGCAGCTGCCTCTCGTTTACCTTTCAAATCAATACAGTCTTACAACAGAGTCGCGCTTCCCTCCAGGCTGACCCACTTCCCTGACCTGGAAACGAACTGTCAGGCCAGCCCTTCCAGACACTTCTCCTCCCGTTCTTTAGTGCCCTCACAGGTCGGGAGGAAGATTCATCACCAGAACTCATCTTTCCGTCACAGTTCTATAGTAAAATACATGTTTGATAACTTCTATAAAATCACAAGGAAATTAAATAAATGTTAGGTTGTTAATTATCCCTGCATGTCTATTCTTTAGTGTTAACACTAAAGATGGGTGGAGAAAGACTGAATTGGCATTATGGAAATTAACATTTGCATAGCTTGTAACACGTCATCTATTTTAAATAGTATGGTTTATAGAACTAATGCTTTTTTTTTTAAAACACGGGAGGCTGCATGAACATTAAATAAAAATAGGTGGGCTCAAATGGTTCTTTTAACAGAATTTAAATACAGTGCCTCTACATGTCATTAAGCATCTCCTTTTGGGGTGTGGGGCTCGAAATTAACATATTTCTAGTGCAATCACTACTTGATCTATCCCGTTTGAAGTTTCTCATTTTAACACTAATTCATCATCATATTAGCATTTGTATATTACATCTTCTATTTAGTTATGTGCCGTTTCTGTTTGTTTGGTTTCATTGACATTTTTAACTTCAGGCTTGTCTGTTTGTTTGTATTTTTTTCACTAACTGTTCACCAAAATAAAACATTGATTTTTTATACTTAACTTTGCTTTCTTGACTGTTTTTGTATCTACACTAACCCTTGGTTTCACAATCTTACAAGTAAGCTACCCAAAATCATGTTAGAATAGACTAGGGTTATAATAAATACATTTAATTGATAAAGTAAAAAATAAACACTGGATGCTTTCGGGATTCAAGAAAATGCATGGACATGGATTAGGCAGTGGTTAACATGTAGAAAACATAAAGTACTGATTAGAGGATAAACCTCAGAATGGAGCAAGGTAACCAGTTGATATTAGGTCCTCTGCACTTCCTAATCTACCCTAATGACTTAGATACTGGTATAGTAAATTTGTTAAAAACACAAAAATAATAGGAGTGGCAAACACTGTTGCAGCAGCAAAGGTCATTCAAAATGATCTAGACAGCATTCAGAATTGGGCAGACACATGGCAAATAATGTGACATTTAATAAAGAAAATTGTAAGGTACTGCATGCAGATGATAAAAAAGTGCATAATAATTACTATATGGGAGATACTGAAATTGAAGAAGGAATCTTTGAAAAAGACCTAGGAGTTTATGTTGACTCAGAAATGTCTTCATCTAGACAATGTGGGGAAGCTATAAAAAAGGCCAACAAGATGCTCGGATATACTGTGAAAAGTGTTGAATTTAAATCAAGGAAAGCAATGTTAAAACTTTACACTGCATTAGTAAGACCTCATCTAGAATACTGTGTTCAATTCCAGTCACCTCACTACAAAAAGGATATTGCTACTCTAGAAAGAGTGCAAAGAAGAACAACCAGAATTATTCTGTGTTTAAAAGGCAGACAGGCTAAAATAACTGAATCTATTCAGTCTTGAACAAAGAAAACTATGTGGCGATCTGATTCAAGCATTCAGAATCCTAAAAGGTATGGTCAATGTCGACCAAAGGGACTTTTTCGACATGAAAAAAGAAACAAGGACCAGGGGTCACAAATGGAGTTTAGACAAAGGGGCATTCAGAACAGAAACAGAAAGAGGCACTTTTTTACAGAGAATCGTGGGAATCTGGAACCAACTCCCCAGTAATGTTGTAGAAGCTGACACCCTGGGATCCTTCAAGAAGCTGCTTGATGAGATTCTGGGATCGATAAGCTACTAACAAGCAAATGAGCAAGATGGGCTGAATGGCCTCCTCTCATTTGTAAACTTTGTTATGTTCTTATGTTTTAAGGTGAATGACCAATTCACAAGCAGATCCACTATACTTAATGGCTACAGTACACACCTGACCACTTCACTTCTAAGCTTTTTTTACATACCCAGTGCCACAGAACAAACGCATTTGTTATAAAAATTCCTATTTTTAGTTATTAATGAAGAGAATAAAACTAAAATTAGGTGATGAAAACCACATGTTTATTGTTTATACCATTGGAAGAATACAATGAACACATAAAGACATAATAATGTTGTCTGCAAATATTTTATGTTTTTAATGTTTTCTCATGAATGTTCTGGTCAAATAAAAAGGTGCTCTGTACAGCTCTGAATTATATGATTTCCACTTTAAGCAGTTTTTCAGTTGGGCATTCGTAGAATCTCTATTCTCTACTATGAGTATCTAGTGAAGGTCAGTGGCCTGGACAAAATCAAAATTATGGCAACTCCATAGCATAAAGTATTGCTATTGTGGCACAAAAAAAAATGTGTATCAGGTAATGAAGTGACCCGCTGCTGGCCTGATATTTTGCAGACCTGACAGGAATTTAAATACTGGGTCTCAAGGAGCTTAGTATTGTGAAATGAGCCAGAATAAAAATTATTACACTGCAGACTCTGGAAACATGCCATAACTTTTATCACATTCACTACCTACCATGTACAACTGTTTTAATATTTTTAAAATATGCATGTGTTAAGGGCTTATAGCCTTTAATTAGTATAACAATCCCGCCATCACATTACTGATGACAATATAGATCAGGCTGAGAATGTTCAATGAAGTCTCACATTTAAGTGGCTAGAATTGCCTGAATGTAAAGGTCAATGATCAGAGCGTGAATCTGATTCACAGAACACATGCTGCCCATGGGACTATTGGATACTGTGGCTGTTTCAAGAAGTGTTTATATTGGAATGAAGTGTTGTACAAATCATCATAGATAAAACAGAAGTTGTTTAAACAGGATAGGTACTGACAAGTGTAATATCATTTTAATTCAAATCCCAAGTAAAAATAAGCTATTGATTGGTATCAGGAAATGAGATGACTGGAAATGAAGGCAAGGCAGTGAATCACAGATCTGAGGTTTGTTATTTTTATGGTAATTAATACTAGTCAACTGAAAAGCTCTTAAATCATTATTCTGTGCATTAGTCACCGCCACTTGGGGTGCTAACACTAAGCATTTCCCAGCATTGATACCACTAGCTAATTATCTGTGGTGATACAGTGAATACACAAAGAAGATCAGCTTCCTCCACTATGAAATATAAGAGTTCATCCGGCCTGCATTCAAACTCCCCTTTCGTCCTGGATTAACCTTCCCCACTCTGACCTTGCGGGTCAAGACAGGCTGGGATAATTCCAAACGGACAACACATGAGAGGTTTAAATTGCTAAAGCCCTCCCTTCAGCAGCTGTGCTATAATCTGCAAAGATAATAGGCATTGAGCCAATGTTAGCAGCTGCATTACCCATTCCGTGTTACAGCATTATAAATTCAGCTGCAGTGCTCCATTTCAACAAAATAAATAAATAAATAAATAAATAAATAAACCCAAAATAGCAACAATACAAACACAAAAAACACACACACAGACCCATGATAAAACATAACTGGGGTTACCTGCATTCATTAACAGTGGTTCCCAACTTTGGTCCACAAGATCCGTTCCAGTCCAGATATTTCTTTCCAATCATGTCTGAAATTAGTTAATTGAACAGAATAAAAGTTGAAACAAAGTCATGGACTTGAAGGCCAGAGTACTGGCACCGATGCCTGTTCAAAAACTGTACAGCCTTTACTGTAAGGATCCATTCATTTTATTAATTTATATTATACACCACTTCTTTGATCCACCTGATCAAATTCACCTTCCTGCCATGGTAAAATCAGCTTTCTTGTTACACCAAATGATGGGATGATTATTTCCCAGTTTTATAGGGGCACATGATTATTATTATTATTATTATTATTATTATTATTATTATTATTATTATTATTATTATTATTATTGAGAATTACTACGTAGGTTATTGGCTTTGTTTTTAGATCTGGTTAATCTGTTACAAACCCTGCGGTATTCTAGGCACTTCAAATTAAAGCTATTCTGACAGTTGTGAAATCAGCTGGAAGACTAGAATAAGCAGGACACAGATTGTTTAAGGGTGTTGTTTAAGGGTGTGGTTCAATGGTGAACTAGAAGAATTACTACTGGAAGTTTTATTAATGCTCTTGGTTTCCTCACCACTTCACCATGGCAAGTATATTTTTGAGAGCATGCATTGCATTTAAAATGCAGTGTGCTTTCTCCTTAACAAATACATATTCAAGGCTTAAAACTGTTCATTAGGCTCATTCAGTAGAGCAGTTTTGAGTTTTACTGAGTTTATATTTTTTAAGATTACTGTAGAAAAAAAACAAACAGATGTAGAGCTTTTAACACACTCATCTACACACCGGAATCCACAAAAGGCAGCATACTGCACACTGATCATTATTTTTTTATCCGTACGATTGTTTCAGTAATTGAACTTAAGTTTAAAATTTAAACATGTAGGTTCAGGAGGAGGGACAGCCTCTAAGCATTACATCATCTAATTGTATCAAAAACATATACCTATCCATGTAGCTCAACCCTCTATAGCATTTGATTAATTTGCATCCCCCAACTCTGCCCCAGTAGCTTCTTTAGGTACAATCTATTATGGGCCAGGTGGTGTACCTTCAAACCAAGCAGTTGAAATTGCTTTTTAGATAGAGATTGCATAATCATGAATAAAAGTTTCCTTAAACTCACACCTTATATTCTATATTAATTTCCATGGAAACAATGCCATCTTTAAGATCAATAAAGCAGACAGGGCTTGGCAGAAAATAAAAACATGACAAATTAAAACTGTTTTATTTTAAAATCACATAAAAAAACTGGCCTACTGTTGCTTTCATGTTTTTACTGTAAGATTGTGTTGAAGGTGAAATTTCATTTTCTAACAAATGTGATCCGACATTCCTTGTCTATTACGGTTGTAACACTCCCCCATCCCGCACCTCCCATCCACAACAACCACTTTTTTTCTACATTCTCTGTTTAAGAGCACGCAGGCGCCCCTCCAACACGCTTGCATGGTAGCGGACCATGATGATGGATGTGTTGTACGCTGTTTGTCTTACCTGATGATGGTTGTCAGTGGTTGCTTGTGTTACCTTTCCATTTCCACTGCTTTTAAGGTGGATGGAATGCAATGTTAAGGCTGAAAATGAAGTAACAATGTTTTTTGCAAAGAACATCCTTTCTTCTTGACAACATTTAGCTAAAAGGGAGATATCCTCTATATTGTAATATAGATCACTATAAGTAAAAGTGGCAATACTTTTTTCTCAGTATTTATATTGCAAGCACTGTTATCTTTCTAACAATATTATAACATATTGGCACCTGTCTTCATATAACCAATGTGTCATCTTTTGAAAAAGTAAAGTTAGCTGACTCTTAACAACATACATTCAGTATTGGCTTTCTAACTATTTGCAGGAGTGTACTTGGAGAATTCCACATTTGACCCCTTAACAAAGGCCATCCGGTAACACTTTTAACTATCCTTTGCTTTTTCGACGTTTTATGTTTATATCTTATATATGTAGAATCAGATCTTATATATATATATATATACATTATATATATATATATATATATATATATATATATATATATATATAATATATATATATATATATATATAATTATATATAATATATAATATATAGATATAATATATGTACTTTAATATAATATATAGATTATATATATATGGAGATATATATATAGTAGATATATGATGTAAGATATAATATAAGCATAGAATATAGACTATCTATATATATATATATATATAATATATAATATATATATATCACTAAATTAAAGGGTTATTAGTGATGGTGAATAAAAGTGTTAACCATGCAATAGCCAAAGACAGAATTATGTTTAAACATCCCAAATTAAAATAGGTGGCTAAAAACTGTCCCCTTTCTAAAAACATAATCTGTCTATGGCTATTGCATGGTTATAAATTGCCTATAATGCATTATTTACACTTTATCTATAACATATGTATACAACATATATAAACATTAATAAACATCACCTTAAATGTAGTGTTACCAGCCATCCTATGAAAAACCAGGAACAGAAATTGAGCAGCATACTAGGTGAATGCTTCTGTTTACATAAAAATGTTCATTACATATTAACACATTCTAGCAAACTTCAGCTGTAACAATGTAAATTAAAGAGTAAACTGGTAATAAACAATACATTTATAAATACATGTAAATGATTCTTGAATCCACGGAGAAATTACATAAATACAATATATAAAAATGCACAGACAAACACATTGTCATATCATTTAATGATATGTAAGTATTGTCTTTTAAAAGGCAGTACATCTTTTTTTGGCCTCAGACATTAAACCTGAAAAGTTGTACTGAGCACACAATTTAAAATCCTCATAACTTAGGAAAACATTCATATTTTTTTCACCAGAGGCAATATTCTGGGCCACTTACATATGTTCCCTGAAAATGTCACACCAAAAGTGTGACAGGGCTATATATTGCCTCTCAACAATCAAAACAACAAAATAACTTTGGAATTCATATAAATCCTTCTTATCACTTTGCACAGTCTATGGGTGTACCAATACCTTATAAAAGTAGTGAATTGAACATGTCTAGAATAACTGAAACAACAGTTTTACTTGCCTTGTAACTACCTTGTTGTTTGTTTTTCTCAATCTCCTGCTGTGTTATCCAGCTTCTTCCTTGGGATCCTGGATCCTGGATCGTCCTTTACTGTCTACCTCCCAATCATCCATCCATCATCCAACCATCATTAATAATCAGTTAATTTTGTGTTAATATATTTTTTAAATTATTGTGCTTTTTTTTTAGGACAGGACTACGTCTTCATTGTAACTGAAGGTAAAGCTAACTATTTTGTATGTGGTTGTAATGAAATAATTGTATAGAACAATGTATTGAACAACCTTTTTTCCCCCGTAAGAACCAAATATATTACATGGCAACTGTACTGTTAATATATAAATATATTTTATTTCATAGATACACAAAAGACTCAACAAATTACAGAGAAACAGAGGATAAGAAAGAAGAGGAAATAGACATTTTAATATTAACAAAAACAAAATTAGAAATTGAAAAATTAGAACTAGAAATAAAAAAGCTGAAAGAAAATTAATTATGTACATATAATACAATGTAGTAATTGTTGTTATTGAAATAAATAAATATGAATGCTATTGAATTCTGCAATGTATATGGTGTTAATAAATAAATAAATTTGGAAAGGTGACTGTCAATTCACCGATAAGAATTTAACTGTTCATTCTGTTTTTAAGAAAATATAATTCTCCACAATATAATTCCTCATCATTTGTCCTGCCCGTAAATTATCATTTATTTAATTGAGTTCATTATTGATTTCTTCATTTGCATCTGCATTACCTTCCGGAGGAATTGGTTCGTTGACCTCGATACATATATTGTGCAGACTCTAGCAATCATTTGTTCAGTTTTCACCCTGGTTCTGCTGTGTGCTTTGTTGTACCTATTAAATAGCACATCGTTCCTTTACACTGTATTCCACCAAACTTATATGAGGGTCACTTTTTAATTCTTTTTAATGTAACTTATGTAATTTTCTACACTTTAACTATACAATATGTAGCCTAATTGAATTAAACTACCCTGTTAAACTACAGTTTTAAATGTAAAGTTTTGACCAACCTCTGCTGTGAAAGTGTTTGGGGGTGAAGGTAAGGAGTTAACAGAGATAGCCTTAGGCAATACCCACTGTCACCCAAAGATGTCCAATGTTCTCTTCTAAGTAAGTAAAATCAAAGAGATGTAATAATCACATTTATTTAACAGCATCACTGTTTTATACACTATACCCTATACTGTATATGTTTTATATACTATGCTACTTAATATTTTTTCCTATTATGAACAACGTAAGATGTGGTTATGAAAAGATGAAAAGGTGTAATCATTTGAGATAATTGACTGCGATCAAATACCATTCAGATAACATATTTGGATTGTTATTTATTTTGTTACAAGGTATAAAAGTGGTTATTTCTCTTTAAACTGAGGTCATTTATAAATGTTTCACCTTACTATCTCAAAAACTAGAAACAATGTGTGAGATGATTGTGGTACCAGTACATAATGTATTACAATCATTATGTAACTGCCCTTTTTTGTACCTCTGAAAGTAGTAGCCTAGTAGTCATAGTAATAATAATAATAATAATAAATAATAATAATAATATAATAATAATAATAATAATAATAATACGTACGAGATTCTAGATAATTGCACACATTGGTTAGATCCTGCCCTTTTTGCCACAATGTTAGGGATCCTGTAATTTGCATCACAGATTATCTAGTAATAAAAGGAATATTAATAGGCTGCATGCTATTGGTAGTCTTTTTCTTGAGCAGGCTATTGTGCAAAGCAAAGTCTATGTATTTAACTAGGTACTAACGTTCTAACTTTGATACACATTTCTTACAGATATAATGCAGTTAATAGAATTCACCGGAACATTTATTGATTGAACTTGCTTTCTGTTAACTTAAACTGTCTCATCCCTTACAGGTGCAATAATATAGATATGGGTGCCGTCAACAGCTCCAATGACACTCGGGAAGCCTAATGAAAGAGTGAATAATAAATCTTTCTGAAATCTGTGCTGTACTGTATTGCTTACAAGTTTATTATTTCAACAGTCTTTTGTGCACTTCATTTCTCAATTGCATACAGTATTATTAGGCTTCCAAGCCTATTGTTACAGTTTAAAAAAAAAAATTCTTCCCAAATCTTTAAACTGCTGCTTCGAAGCTGTGTGATTGATCAGGTTCTGACTTGGCAGGTAACAAGCTGGATAAATTTGTTGCTGCATCCTTTCAATTTTGGCGCCGTGACACATTTTTTGATAAAACCTTTCAAAATCCTCTTCTTGGAACCAGTGAAGTGATTGATCTGAAACTTGGCATATATCATCAGCATCCAAACCCGCATTAAGTTTGCAAAGCAGAAGTTGCTGTGATAAATTTTAATGTCAAAATGGCTGCCAAAAATCTTATCGAAACGCGTCCCTAACAACAAACTGCTGCTGTTTGAAAACAGTTTGTACAACAAACTCCAAACTTGATAGTTATCATTCCAGTAACAATGGGATACAAATATGTGAAAATGGTGATGTTTTATAAAACAAGATCTCGGCCAGGTGTACGTTTACATCCGAAATTTAAAACTGCCTCAGCTGACAGTCAATTTACTTGACTAACTCGAAACTTCACAAGCGTCATCGTTGACACTGTAGCAATACAACTGACTTTTAAAAAAAACTGGTGTTAAACTGAAATGGCCGTGTGATGCATTTCTTCATGAATGTTCTTCTTTGGCACAGTTGAAGTGATGATCTGACACATGGCAGATATTATCACCATCCAAACCTGCTTGCAAAGCAGAAGTTGCTGTGATACAATTCAATAGTAAAATGGCTGCCTCAAATTTCACCGAAACGCGCCCTTAACAGCATACTGCTTTTATTTCAAAACTGTCTGACCAATAGACTCCAAACTTGCTAGTCATTGTTCCGGTGACAATGGAATACAAATACGTTAAACTGGTTATGTTTCGTGAAACAATATGGCTGCCACGCCTAGATTTTCTTCTTATATTTAAAACTGCTTCAGTTTAAAAATGGTTCACTTGAGACACTCCAAACTTGAAAACCATCGTGCCTGTGTCGGTAAAATTTGCATTTGTGCGTTAAACAAGATGGTCGCCTGATGCATTTTTGGAAAAAAAACTTTCAAAATCATCTTCTGTGGAACTGTTGAAGTTGCTGATTTTAAACTTGGCATATTGAAAACTAAACATGCTTAGATGGGTACTGATATCGGATCAATCATGTTTGTTAAGTTAATTATTGTACCTGGTGTTAATCTGTATCGTCTTCTCACTTCTTCCTAGCTGAAAACCTCAAGAGGGTTTTGCTTATCTTTGAAAACCCAACCTATACCTGTCTGACGTATATAATAAAACTAATTACTAAAGCACAAACAACAAAAGAAAAAGATATTGAGCACACATAAATGGAGATATTTAAATGGTATAAAAGAATGAAAGATGGTATATTTGATGGCTGTTTATCTTCTAACTCGTAGTTTCACAGAGAAAGTGCAATATGCACTCTGATATATTCCTGTTTCTGGTAAATATGTGTATATAGCTGGGAGTCACTCACAAAGACACCCGTACCTGAGTGGTTAATTAAGTGTTAGGATTCTGAGCAAAAGGTTGTGAAAACCACTTTTGCTCTTTGACAGCTTGCCATGGTAATAACCCCTTTGTTGAATACATCATCTTCACTTGTCAACTCTGACACATAAAAAAGGTCGAAGTAGAACGTCAAGAATATATATATATATATATATATATATATATCTATATATATATATATATATATATATATATATATATATATATATATACACACACACACACACACACACACACACACACACACACCGTAGTACAATAGAACAAGGCATATAAATTTAAAAGACAACTTTTATATAACTTGAATATAACATTGACTGGGGAAACGGAATACTTACACAAATAAATAAATATATAAACACACAAATCATGGCCTGGAGGAATAAAATAATAAAATACACTGCCTTCTACTTTTCAACTGTGACTGAATCTGGCAGAAGGCACCTAATTAAGACAAAAACAAGAACTGCGTAGACAGGGTATAATGTAATGATAATATATGTGATGTACATGTGATAGCTATCGCGATACATGGGTATGATGTGTTGCTTTGTATGATGTATAAAGAGACTAAATGACTGAACTATTAATTGTGTATTTCGCCCACTATTCCAAATTCAGCATGCAATACACTGTAAAAAAGGAAAATCAATTTCCACATGTTTCCAACATATTGTACCTGCAAAAACTTTGCCTCAAGACCACCAGTCTCTCTACATTTTTTTTTCAAAATGGTCAGTCATTTAAGCAATTTATGTTACCTGCTTTACAAGGAGAGTTGTAAATAACAAAGAGACTAAGAAATAGAGGTTCCTAAGTGGCTTGCCCAATAATGACACGACCATGTGGTTATGCAGGGCGAGTCACTGTCAAGGGAGCAGTTCTGCAGCTGTACAATCTTCTACACAGGATCTTCCTCACTAAAAAAAAGTCTTTATTTATGAGTAAAACAAATGTCATGTTCTTACATTCAGCAACTTAATGTCCTTCAAATAAACTAATGGTGAAAAACTTGTGTATTAACAATCTTGCATCAGCCAACACACTTCACATCATATACTTTGAATAAAACTAGAGAACATTTTCTATGTCTGGTATAATATTGTTTAGTTAAAATGTCCTTTTTTAAAGACACCATTTTCTACGTCTACCAAACTAATAACTTTCTTTATCACTACTCCAATAAACCTGTAGACTTGCAGTATGTCATCAGGGGACAAGCAATTAACTGGCACAAAGAAGATTGTTGTTTTAATATGTTTTTTCTTTCAATAATTAGGTACTTGCTTGTATTGTGTATCACTGCTGAATACAACACAATATAAGGCACTAGGGACTTATAGTATTAATACTCCCATTTTCATTATATTCAAATGTGTTAAGTATTCAACACTGTAATTTATTCTACATAGAAGAAAAATACTTAAGTTTATCTATTTTAATTTTTGAGGATGAGTACCTCATATAATAGAGTAATTTACAGCTATTTAAATACTTTATTTTGGAAACTATTTTGATGTGTTAAATACAATCTAGAAAGTTGTTTAAGAAGCCAACAGCAGTCTACAAGCATTGTGAGTAGGTTCTATTGTTTCAAAGCTAGTGACAAGCAATATCTTGATTGCCTCTGTACACCTGAGGTGTGGTATTAACCTCTTAACCGCATGTACTGGAAGTTTTAACAACACTTTAGGTTAGGTATTCATTTTATCTGGTCATATATGTTAAGGGAAAATTCGTGAAAACAAAAATTAAAAACTTTAACACTCACTTGTTTGTTTTTCGATATTTAATTGATCAAACCCCGAAACGGGCACACTCTTAGTACCAGACAAGGTGTGACCAAGAGACCCCCAGGCTTAGCGAGACGGGACAAGACTGAACTGTCGGACGAAGGGCCTTTGTTCCTTCGGCAGAAACCCCATTGACACTTGCAAAGTGCTATTAGCAACAGCGTGGTCTACCTAGGAATAGAATATATATATATATATATATATATATACAAATATATATATATATATATATAATATATATATATATAGATATAATCGACGTACATCGGAATAAAAATGAACATGAGGTACACACAGACCTAGGGTATACCCTGTAATAGTGTGTCCATTGCTCTCTGAGAGATGGTATTTCTTGCCTTTGGTATTTAACCAAAATGCTGATAGACCTCACAGTGAAAACTTGTTCCCCTGTACAGGTGCAAAGAACTGTGTCAGAAGTGCTAAGAGTAGATGTGCTCAGACCACTTTCTCTAGTATGTTGATTCACTAATTATCGATACTGAAGCACTAGTATCAATCTCCATAGTTATTTCTTACCCATTTATAATAACATCTACTGTCATGGGCTTATCCCTCTGCTGTCTGCTTCTGACACTGAACATTCTGTACACGTCACTATCCTCCTGAACTACATGCATAGATCTTTCCTAGGCTGTTTCACTATATATTTCTTCTTACTACGGCATACTCTTGTAATATGGCCAAGTTTATTTACAGGAAAAACATTCAGCATCTTTAAACTTGCATAAATCAGGTGCAGGTTTTCCCCCACATCTATAACAGTTAGCTTTACGTTGGTTCTGTGTACTACTTATTTGTTTTCCAGGCTTTACAGAAGAAACAGCATAAACAGTACCAGTGGTTCCGCTGAGCTCCGCTTGTGATAGTCTGCTTTTTGTAATCCAAAGTCGATTGCAAAAGTAGCCGAAGCTGTATCCTTTCGTGGCAAATGCCACAGACGAGCCGGTCTCGCAAACAATCACTCAATGAGTCTCTGAACTCGCAATACTCTGAGAGGGCTCTGAGCTCTACTATAAAGCAGCTACGGACATTCCTGGCTTGGAGTAACAGCTATCAAATTTAAATCTCAGTACTATGGGTTAACACTAGCACTGCCGTAGCCGCTTTTTGAACAACTTTTTCAATTAAAATGTAAATATCTCCGCGTATGTGAATACCTCGTGCATGTCCAAGGTGTTACTGAATATTTGAATTAAATACCCATACAGCGTTTCACCTGCAGAATCGTAAAAATGAATACGTTCTAAGCACTTGCTTCTTCTACCGCCAGACCCGCAGTTTATGCAGTATGTCGAAATCAATACCATACAGCCGACAATTTAGTCTGGGCTTTGTGATAAAATCAAAGTCATTGTAAAAGAACGTATTACTTACTACTGTTGGGTGCTGAAACTATTATTTATTTTATTAGCAGTCACAAAATATACACATTAAATCACAATACAGTGTGATATAGCTACGCTACATTTTTCTCGTCTGCCTGTCCTCTAAATCAGCTCACAAATTTGTAACTGTCTCCCTGCACTTCACTTCACTTCACTGCTCAGGGAAAACGACTGTGCCACCCTGAGTGTGTACAGGTGTAAAAATAATAAAAAAAAATCAGTGACCATCGGGACTGATGCTAAACAAAAGCCAGAGACTGTTGCATTTTACAACGTTGTGGATATACTGGATCAAATGGCACGGCTGTATTCTGTCAAAGGTGCCACTCGCAGGTGTACGGTGGCCCTGCAATGCAAAACACAAACACAAATTACGCCACAACACAAACTAAATTCACAGCATACACAAAACCAAAGCCACAACACAAACACAAATCACAGGACACACAAACTCAAAGCCACACCGGAAATGAAATCCACATCGGAAATGAAATACGGAAAGGTTTAGTATTTCTTTAGATTACATCTTTATCTTCTTAAATGTGTTTGTTATTGTAGGCAAAATGTTACGTGACAGCAAGAACACTTGCTGTTTACATTTATATCACGTCCGGCCCGTTAGCTTGTGATTAATTATTGTTGTAGTTAGTGTATTGTAATGGCGGGTCAAGCGGCACTGACAATTGGGACCGTGTGGGGACTTATATTGTAAATAATTGTACTGCAGAGTGTTTTGTTTTGTGTGTGTGTCTGTCTGTGTAAATGTGGGAAGAAGACGACACTGCAATGGAATTTCCTTCGGCACTTGGAAGTGCCGTTTATTGCTTTTGCAAAACGGGTTGAAATGGCAATTAAGAGTGTCATTGGTTCTCTTTATCTCTCTCTATGCCACTCAGCTTTCTCCACCGAACAGCGCCCGTAGGTTACAGTTAAATAAAGTTGGCCCCGCCCCTCTGCGCATTCAACCAGGCAGGCTGCTAAAAGCAGACATAGTTGAAACACATTTACAGACAGACACACAACACAACACACTGTGCAATACATGTGCAATTATGCAGTTTAATGGAATGAAGTCCCCCACACAGACCTAAGTAAACGTGCATTGTTTTCACTAACGCCTCTTACATAGCATTAGCAAGTTAACTGGTACCGTCTTTTCCCTGGCAGAAATTCAGACCCTCCTGTTCAGACAGTATATTCCTAGGAGTTAAAACTCTCAATGTGATTTTTATTTATTTATTTATTTATTTATTTTTTCAGTAGGAAAAAATCTGACTAGAACTGCAGTACCTTGGGATGGCTTTCAATTTAAAGTTTTTTTTTTTTTTTTTTTTTTTTTTTAAAGACGTTTATTAAACGTACACATGTTAATTATATATGCACTTGGCAATTAAAGACATTTTCCACTGTTTTTCATACCATATCTTTTTTCACCAGTGCATATAAAAAGACAGTAATAATATTTTCGCTTATACTTGATGGGGTACAATACAATTCAATACAGTTTTGTAATAAAACTAAACTCTTACTTAGTTCCCACTGACACACAACCTTTTAACAAAGTTGCTGGAATGTTTAAATTGAGTTACGATGTTACTACAAGGTTACTACAAGGTTACTACAACTTCTCAATGACCGCATTCAGCATGTGAGCCTTGTGATCTAATGTAAATGCCAATCTCCAATACGCACCAGGTCTGTTGGCAAATATTGTAACTAAATGCCAGAGGCATTTAATTGACGTTTTATGATATACATATACAAAAACCATAGAAAAAAAAAATGCAATCGTTATTTTAAATTAGCAACAGCTTTAGAGTCTTTGATAGTTCTGTGCAGAGAATTCAGTAATCTTGAATATAGATTCCACAATATAGAACAGGAATGTTTTACAAATAAACATATGTTTTTCCTTATTTAAGGTAACTGAACCATGGGAACTTGTAGGCATGGATCAGATTGGAAAACTATCCATAACTAAAAGAGACCATGAATATATATGCACAAATGTAGACAATTATTTTGTCAATTTGGAGCACCAAAAAGGCTTCTAACAGACCGGAGTTCAATAATGAGGTTAAATTTTTTTTTTCTGATGTTTGTTTGAACAATTGTTATACATTTAAAACCTATTTTGAAAAGTATGCTTACTTATAATTAGGTATTTACTGCAATCATTAATGTCATTTTGTATGTTACTATATTACTTGTAGCTGAACACAACACTATGCAGTTTGCTCGGCATCAAAGGGAGCCTGTCATTACTGTACCACCCACAAACTAACGGACTGGTAGAGAAAATGAATGGTACAATACAAAAGTAAGTCCAGGTCTATCTAAAAAATACTTTTGTATTTATTTATTTATTTATTTATTTTTAACGTATGTAACCCCAGATATTTCTCCTTAAATACACAAAACCTATTTAAAACCTATTTGATCTTTTATATTTTAGTTTCTGTCAAAAAAAAAAAAAAATGCTATTTAAAAAATACAAATTTGGTATTGAATCATTTACATCAATGCTTTTAATTAAAAATCCACAGAGTGCTCCACAAATTGGTGGGAAACAAACTTGACAGCTGGGACCTGTAGCTTGATACTGTTTTATTTTGTTTAAGAACAAAGAAACAACTAACTACAAAGTACAGTCCATATTTTCTTATGTATAGAGAGCTCAGAAAATACCCATCAATAGGCAAATATATCCCATACATAATGTTTTGGTGGTCATCTTCAAATTTTAAGGGAACTGCAAAAGTAGCAAAAGTGATATTATTGACCTGATCAGTCATGGTGTATCGTAGAGACATGATCACATTGAGTAAGCGAGTGTAATTGAATCTGTAGTAGACTTTCCCTTAGTAGTTGACATGACCGAGCATAATTGAACTGTGATTACCGAAGTGATAATGTAACCTGATTACTAACAGTGTAAGTGAAAAGAGACACTTAATACATTGAGTAAAGTAAAAGTACAATTCTGCAGTAGAATTTTTCAGTATGCGATCTGACAAAATATGATTTGTACAGAATCTAATAACAATTGCCACCCTGTATTATAGGCTGCTTGGGTGCTTTGGAAACTAATTAACTGTAGGTTGGACCCTGAATCGCCAATGTGTGTCTCTAAAATAAGGGTTTGATTCATATAGGATGAGGTCCTTGAACAATGGGCATGAAACCAGTAGAGAGACTTGTGCTAGAGAGCAGTACGGGCTGCAGAGCGAGCCATGCTCAGGGAGGCTTAGCTCTGTACTGATGGCTGGAGCCATTAATTATTGCCACAGTAGATGCATGAGCTTCAAAGGAAATTGAAATAAGAGGGCTGCTCCTACATCCATAAGTAAGCATACTGCAAAATAGAATAGATTTCAGTTGAACCCCGCATGGAGGAATAATGCAGTTGACGAAATTGAGATGTCCCAGACACGAAGAGTTACAGTTTTGAAATGGTTCATTCCCAGTCCCATCCTAATTTATTTCTAATTCCCTATGGTCATACCATATTATTTCAGAAAGGAATTTAAGTGAATCCAGGTCGAACTGAAGACATTCGCTGTGTCAATTTAGATACAGCGCAAAGAGACGAGATATTTGAATTGTTAGTTTATTTGGAAGAATTTAGTGTGTGAGTGAGTGGATACCTTCCAGTTTATTAGGTAACACACAATAAGAGCGGTTGAAATTTAGAAATAGCAGGTGTCGGGAACAAGAATGAGCATCACTGTTATAGCTGCATGTATAATGAAACAGCAGTTTGCTTGCATGGTATTATTTGATGTTAACTTTGCTGGTTTGTAAATGCATCTGATTTGAGGAGGGAGAGTGTTGGTGACCCATTGAAGCAGGGTGGTTTGTAATGTTGAGAACGGCAGCATCTTCCAGCAGCAGTAATCTCTCCATGCCCGAACAGCAAAGCACAGTACAGCACAACACAGTACGGCACTTTACAGCACAACACAGTGCAGCACAGTGCGGCACAACACAGTACGGCAGAGCTAGCACAGTGCCACGCAGCACAGCACTCCTGTTTTAATAATTCTTGTTTTACCACTGTGTACCTTTTGGAATTATGCTCCATTACACTTGGTTAATGCCACGAAGAAAATTAGACAACTCAATTTCAAGTTCTGTATTGTCCCTGTGAGGTAAAATTAAAAAAAAATAAAATAAAAAATCAGAACATCAGAAAATAAATTATTACATGTTTAAACTAGCAACTTAAAATCTCTACTATTTTCATGTTTCATAGAGGCATCATTATTCTCAATAGCTCATGTAATTTCTTTGGAAAAGAGTCAGTCCAATAAGGGCCTCACTTTATGACTTGTATGACTTGGCATATTAAAATGCTTACCGTATAAAATAGGTCTTTTTTATCTATATCTATACTAACTGACATCACTTGTTATATTTTCATTTTTTTTAATTTCTTTTATGTGGTTTGGAATAGCATGGATAATTATAGAATCCATCCTGTAACCAGATTAAAATAATCCCTGCTGTCATAAAATTAATATCATGTGGGGTCTTTTTTACATTCCTTTATAACAATATATAACTATAACAATATTATCCACAACACCAGAATAAAAATGAACATGAGGTACACACAGACCTAGGGCATACCCTGTAACAGTGTGTCCGTTGCTGTCTGAAATATGGTATTTCTTGCCTTTGGTATTTAACCAAAATGCTGATAGACCCCACAGTTGGAACTTTTTCCACTGTATAGGTGCGAAGAACTGTGCCAGAAGTGCTCAGACCACTTTCTCTAGATATTTCTTACCCATTTATAATAACATCTACTGTCATTGGCTGAACTACATGCATAGATCCTTCCTAGGCTGTTTCACTGTATAAATAATATATATATATATATATATATATATATATATATATATATAGTATATATATATTTTATCTTCAATTATTGTAAATAGTTAATGGAGAACTTGTGAGATCCTACCTGCTGTGTGTGATTGCCAGCTGTGAGATTCTAATCAGCAGTTAGGTGTGTTCCAGCAGGGTGTCGGGTACAAAACACCTCAGGGCTGCTGCAAGGCCATAAGTGCCAGGATTACAACCGTCCACACCAGAAAATGATCTTGCTGAAATGCTCAGTTCACCGTGAGGGTGAACCGTGATCGGAGCTTGTCGAGAAGAAACTGAAACCGTTGATGGCCAGGTGTGTAACCAGAGTCAGGGTGTGTTTACTTGTTTACAAATCGGAGATCTAGAAAGGGGACAAAGCTATGGCACACTAAATCATCGACCCGGAAGTTGGGTTTACAAACTTTTTCTCGGCACTGTACCTGTGATTTTCTTTCGATGCTTTAATTGTGGATTTTAGTATTACATATTTTTTTGCTACTGTTCTGTAGCTATTTCCATTGTTGTAGTGTGAATCTGACTCCTTTGTCTTGAACATCATCAGCTGTGTTGCCAAAATGTTATTCTTGGACATAATTACTTATTTTTCAGTCCACCTTTTAAATAACCACCTTTATTAGAATACAACATCTTATAGGTATTCAAAAACATTGACCCAAAAATAGGTGAAGAAAAATAAGTAAAAATAGTTGGAGCACAACCTTATCCTTCAGAGCATCCCGGTGCCGCCTGCAAAAAAAACAATCAATAAAATAATACATATATGCGATGTGTTCATCCTGATGAACAAAAATATTATGTAGAGGAGCATCGTATACTCAACCCTCTGGACGAGGCTGGGAGTGAGGTGGTGGTGGTTGTGAAGGAGGTGGTAATTCGAAAGCACGTCAAGACTGTTTGCGAAATAGGTGTATGTACACTTTATAAGTTAATGGGAACTTGCCGGTAATAGGCTTGTAAATTTATCAATGAATGTACTCGGCACTTGTATTATAGATTTCCTGCCTTAAAACCTCTCAAGCTTTATATTCCTGCTATTAAATTTATAATGCAGCTTAGTTACAGTGTAATGGTTTTCAATCAATGACTATATTTAATTAGTTCTACTAGATTTGTACAGACTTTTAATGTAAAGGTGCCAATACTTTTGTCGTCAACAAAAATTGAAATTGCTGAAGTACTTTAGTTTTTTTTTATAAAGATTGTTTGGTAAACTACCAATGGAACAGATTTGTCATAGTAATTAGTTCACTTAATGCTTGTATTTAACCTTTTTTGTTGAATTATCTTATATTACGTGTTGGTAGCTAATACATAATAATCATATTTACATTAACAGGAAGAGGTATCATTAACAAGGGCATTGCACACAGGTTAATGGTGTTGGCATGGTAATGTCAAAAAGATCTCAAACACAACTATGTGGACATTATTTCTACATGCATATGAAATTCAGCCAGTTGCAGCAGAGAAACCCCATTTGTCTGTTGCTGGCAGGCATGCTTTAACTGATTTCAAAGATTTAATCAGAAAGCTAACATAAAGGACAGGAAGACTAGGACATTTCTTTTCTGTCCTTTGGGTCTGTACAAATTGATCAGTCATTCAGTAGCATGATAATGCAGTTCATAACCCAATCTGTTCTTTTGTGGTTGCTAGTCTCATGTTGATTCATTGTTTGCCTTGAAAACAATATAGTCTTCACAGAGTGCACGTTACCTTTGCAGGCTCCTTCCCTTGGCGGTGGTGAAGGTTATGTGTTTGATCATGCATGATTCAGTGTACACAAATTCTTTCCCAATCCTTGGGGGCTTAAGCTGGGCACTTAATTTTTATCCAGTGTGATTGTAGCTATAAACTTACTACTTCTTCTGTCAAACATGTGTTCTAGATTGCCAAAGGTGTTCATTAAGTACATAAATGTCAATGGAACAAATTCTAACTCAAAACTGAGCTTCACATGTAAAAATGAGTGATGCACGCATTGACAAATTTGACAACCTAAAAAAACATATTTCTAAAAGCATTCCTGGAAATGTAGTATTGTTCTCACACAACGAACATTTTGAAATCCATATAAAGAAAAAAATAGTTGGTTATAAACAAGCAAAGAAAGTAAAATATTGTGGTGTTCTCTTTAGGATTGCAACCTTTTACTGACACCCACGTTCTTTATTATTTATTATTACTTTCTTTTTTAATTGTCTTATCAAGATAATGTCAATGTAAAAAGGTTAAAGTCTTCTTTGTTCTTCTTCATTGGCTTAAAACAGAATATTAAATCGGGAAGAATGAAATTACTGTGTGTGTGTTTACCTGCATTGCATGTTGATTGGCTCATTTTGTGATTGTGGCAATTAAGAGCTAATAAAGACAGCAGAGCAAGGCATCAAGTTATGTCACCTTATTTAAGACAGACAGGAGGATTAGCGAGAGCTGAGACAGGTACAAAGCTGGTACAGTTTTTTTTTTAATATTGGTAAGATGAAAGGCACAATTAACGAGAACGTTCAAGAGCTCAACTTGTATCATGCTGTCTTCTTTAAAGTCTTAATTTGCTCTCCTAAAAAAATAATAATAATAAAACACACACACACCACTGCAGTGACTGAAATACCTACAATTATCAAAAAGTACGCTACACTATTGAATATGAATGGTTCTTTTGAATATGTTCTTAGTTTGTTTGATAACCAAATCAATACACTTATCATATATAAAATTACCAATGCAGGCAATTTTGCTTTAAATTTACGTAAACATACTTGTTCAGTAAAACTGCTTTTGGTGTACAGACGGCAAGGTTGAACAAGGCACAGTGTCAGTGTCACATTCATGCTGAAACGTAGCTGCAGTTTACTTCAGTATCCAGTGCATTGTTATGACTGAACGAGCTACTTAAACATGCAGAAAACAATACAAAATCACCCTTAAGATCCCCAAGCAAAAGTTCAGCTTCATGGCTCTGACTCTTTCAAACTCTCCCAGCTTTGGTGCGTGATGCTCCCTCCGTTGCTCGCTTTAAATCAACTCTCAAGACACACCTGTTCTCTCTTGCTTTCCATGCTCTTTAAGCCTGATATCTGCTATTAGCTGCTGTGTTGTTGCTACTATTTCATGTATTATGTTTTTTTTTTTTTACTGTATAATGTATTATGTATTTCTCTGTATTTAAAGTATTATGGATTTTCTTGTTACTGCATCTTGTAAAGCGCTTTGTGATGTGGTCCACTATGAAAGACGCTATATAAAATAAAGATTGATATTGTTAGTTGTTTTTGTTTATGTGTTAATAAATACTGAGTACCGTGCTGGCATGTTTCATTTCACTTCTGTGTTTACATGCCTCCATTCCAGCCCTCACCTGCCTGGCCTGCTTCAGTGCGGGAACAACACGTAAAAATGCCATACGTACTTAAAGAGTGAGTGGTCTGTTGACTGCTAGCCTTCCTACAGTGTTGTTAATGCTGTCAAGGAAATTCATGGTTAAATTCCTTTTAATATAAGCATTTCTCAGATATTTAATTCAGTTGTCTGTGTGACATGCTGTGGGGGGTGGGTTGTTAACACCGAATCCAGAAAATTTTTAACCAGATCTACTATAAAGGTTGTAGATAAGGCACAGAACACAAACTGTGTTAACTCTTTGAAGCTCGCCTTCCAAAATGCTATCTGATAATTTAGTCTCCTAAGGGGTCATAAAACTTACCAAGGCAAGCTATAGCTATAATGCAGTTGTACCATTATTGTGTTAAATGTTAGTTAAAATGCTTTAAGAATCATGTTTAATTGCATAACTTGTGGACACAAATTTAATAGTTATTTAAAGTAAGTTTCACAATAAATCTGAAGTGTTTATTGTGTTTCAAATGAATATTATAAACTAATAACTATTTTTAAATATTATCATTTCATTGTATTATGATGTGTTTTATATGCTTGTAATCAAAATTTTGTATAGAGAATGAAACAGAAGTTCGTATGCTTCTCCAATGAATGTAACTAAAGTTATATTGAATAGGATGTTTAAATGATAAATGTAAAATCCTTTGACAACAATAGGCGGATACATTCCATTTCTAAACACACCCTTTATGTGTGACACGAAACTGTCTATCAAATACTGTGAACCAATGGAAGGACCAACAAAGATTTGTTTACAGTACAAGGGAATGCCTATACATTGTGTTATTTAAACTCAAAACAAGGATTTTCACTCTCTGAGCTCTCTACTCTTCTCTCTGGACGCTGGACTCTCTCTGGATTCTCGCTGGATTTGCTCTTTCTTCAATCTCATCACTCTCAACTCGTCAAACTCCAAAGTTCTTGAACAAAGATGAAATAATGTAATCTTCAAAACTGTCCTGGAGAAGATGGGTTGCCTCCGGAATGAGGAAAGCTTTTGCCTACAGTACAGACTTCACAGAGATACTGCACTGTGCTGCTGCACAGTTAACTTCTACAGAGAGAACGGCTGTGTTAAGAAGACTTTGTTTTAAACATTGCACCAACATAAAAAGCATCAAACTTATATTGTGTGTTTAGAAGTAACTCTGACTGCTTCACTAATGCAAAACTCTATCACCAGAGAACCCATCAAGGATTTATAATGAACATTTAACAATGCATTCTTTTTCCTTGAATGTTGTAATTTGTTTCTTCTTTATACATATGTTTTTAACTAAACAGAATCACTAGTTCTTATTGAGGTATTGTGTTTATTATGGTTAATAATTACATTATGAACTACAATGTGTATTTTCTTTAATGGTAATTGGTGAGGACACAGTTGTGCCATAAAACCTAGATATACAATGTAAATATACACGACAATGCAGACCCTGACAGTTGCTGGGATATAAATAGACATGTTGCAACAAAACAGCCTTCAGGTACCTGTATCTTCAATTCAGATTATTAATGTCTGCTGGGCAGATTGATGTAATTGCCAACACTGATGCCAATATCTAAGATCTTTGAGGGAGAAGATTTGCTTCTACTGGGATCACAGCTGAAAATTATAAGCTATTACACATTATCCATCACTGTAATGGGTTACCTGCAATTTTAAACAACTGTATGCCATTGTCAATTCTGGTATTTTGCAAAGAAAATAGATTCTAATGTGTTCTATTAATACTGGGAAAAGGACCTGTAAGAGTGGTAGAGAGATCAATGATATATTTTTTTTTTTTCCCTGAATTTTGACAGACTGTGTTTCTGATAGGACTGATCTTATAAAAATCAAAAGGGGTATATCATGAATCCTTTATCAGTTTATTTTTTAGTGGAGAGAATAAGCAGTACCTGGGTCTTTTAAAGCTGATCTTAAAATTAGCACACGAGAAAAACAAGAGCACATGCTGGTAATGGGGCTATGCTTTTGTTTTCCAGAGAACTTAACTGTGTTTTGATACTGTTAGAATAGTTTTGGAGATGAAAGGAAATTCAGTGATTCCTGTAATGTTGTTGAAGCAGGATAATGAACATAGCATGATAGGATGGCAGATACAAAGTGTGCAGCAGATACTGCGAGGGTAGGAGCAGCAAGCAGAGCACCTGAAACAGGAGGAGCAACAGTAGTGACAGCAGCAGGTACATTTGAGCTCATGATTGCCTAGAAAGACATCTGGAAGATAGGGGGAAAAAGACTCCTGATTGGTAGGAAGGCAAACATGAATGACAGAATTGTAAAGAGAAACTACAAAGTTTTGGAAGGAGTTTTATTATTATTATTATTATTATTATTATTATTATTATTATTATTATTATTATTATTATTATTATTTGTTTATTTGGCAGGTGCCTTTATCCAAGTTAGGGGGGAAACATTTAGATCTCCTGGAGCTTTGAGTTTGGAGATAAGCCAGTCTGTTGGCTCTTGTTGTTAAGGGTTAGTGGATAATCCAGTGGGCACCCAAGAGCTTTTTGAGTAGCAGTGCTGGTGAAAGAGTTGTTCAAGAACAGGGGGGGAAAGCTGGATATCAAAAGCGACTCATCTGTGAAATTTGAGGTCCATGTCTGATCAGCATGACAGACACGTATGAATGACAGCGAATGAGAGATATGCTGGTAGCAATGTACTCAGCCCATGTTCTTGAATTTTCTATAAAAATGATGTAAACCCAAACCAAACCCTGCATTTATTAATGCCTGAATCCTAAATAAACAGGATATTGAATCTTGTTTGCATGGCAGTCAAAGCAGAAGAGGCTGTTAATGACAAGTTATTAATAACAAGACATTGCCTTTGATGGGTTTACATGTTGTTAGTAGACATTAATTCATTTTCATATCTTCACGCTAAATTAAAAGCCCTTTGTTGCATGTTCAAAGAAGAACTGCAAAAATACTGAAATTCACCAGCTGTGAAAACAAAATCGACAAGAATATAAAATTGAACAGTTCCCCATACAGAGGCCTTTTTACACCTCCTTTTGTTTTTGCCAGTATTTAAATGAAGCATTTGGAAGTAGACTGATATGCACCACCACCAAAAAGTCACTATGTTAGCAATATTACAGCAATCAGCTACAGTTATAAGTGTGCAGTATTTTGGACACATATAGGAGGAGTGTATAATATATCTTAATACAACATACAAAGGGTTGACTTACTATGTTGATGGGGTATTTTCCCCCTATTTCTCTTTTTTTCTTTTCCTTCCCCTATTAAGTATAACAATATGTTTTACCTTGAAACAAGAGCTGGAGCAGAAACAGAAAACCAACTGAAAGGCAGGTAATATTTAGGTTTCAAACATATTTAAGTTTACCTGCCATGTGCAGCAACCATTACAACATCATGCCAATTTTTCTCCAGTTTCCTCCTCTAATCACAGTGTGAAGGTCAACAGGTCTGCCACTAACAAGTCAGCAGATAAGAACAAAGGGTTGAAATGGGTCTAATACGATTTTCCTCCTGCTGCCTTTTCACTTTCAGCCATCATTTCAGACACTGCAGTATAAAGCAGCCTCAGAAAAAAGCAAGATATGTTTCTTAGGGTTATCACAGGGGATTTTAACTTGCAATATCCCAGAATCTCTTTCATAAACTGATTTGACAAAATCAGCTTCAAAGATGTACTGTAAAGACATGTTGAAGAAATTATGAATTATGGATCCGAGCAAGGTATTATTTACTGGTGAAAGCATTTTTCCATTCTCTGGTTGTATGAATCATAAGAACAGAATAGTGTTTGGGGAATTTACACTTGGTTTTTGTTACAATGTAAATGTGAAAAAGCAATCTGAATTCAGTAAAAGATTTATAACACTATCCAGCTTGGATGAAATCCTTGGACAAATACAGTTTTTGCAAGGGTCATTTTGTCCTGAATTAATTTTAGGAATGTGTTATATTACTTTGTATGACCAAATGCGGCAAAACAGTTGTGACCCCAAACACCTTGATAATTAATGTTTACAAATACATATTTAACTGGTCCAAATAAAGTCAGGTTTGATTTATTTTCCAACTTCAAAAAGGAAATGCCCACTTATGAACAGAATCTGACATTTATCCTTGAAAAACGCTTGGGGGAAAAATGTTTAATACCTCAGGTCAGTCTTCATACCCTCCACTCAAACAACCAGCGCTAATATACTGTGTAACATGCTGACTGTATAACATTGCACTTTGTCTTTACAAAAAGCAGACTGTAGCTTTTATGTTGCTTAAGTAATAATGATAAAGGTTTAGGTTGTTCTAGTATTAATGACTGACTGGGAGGATTGGCCTGAAACAAAGCTACATTTTATTGAAAGACCTCTAGCAGCTTTTGCCTTGGGGAAACACAAAGTTAAAGTTTGCAGAGTACTTTGATCATACAAGTATCCAATAGGATTAGTAATTTTTACTTGTTATTTATAGAAGATTATTTTTCTATGTAAATAATGCATCATCAGTTCCTGGTCCATACATAAGATGAAGTACTTCACAGATAGGTAGCAAATTATATAAACGAACAAATAGCAATAGTGGATCTTCTGCACATCCCTAGTAAAAAGTAAAAAATAAATACAAGCATTCGTGTAGAGATGAAAAGTACCAATGAACCTTACTGCTGGCAATGAAACATGTTTGTACAATTTTAAAAAGATAAAGTTAAATACAGGATACTGTTGTACAAAAATGGAGAGAATGTAATTCCATGTTGAATTGATAAATCCATGAAAATAAACATTTATGTTTAGGCATGCAGCATATTAAGTTATTATTCTGTAGCCCAGTCCAATATCTGCAATTATTAAAACATATATTAACATAATTTACCATGCATTCAAATTAATTCAAAATCACAATGTTCTAGATAAGAGAGCATCTTTTCGAAAAATGCATAATTTCATCCATACCTATCACAACACTACCACTGAGCCCGATAGAACCTGTCTTTGAAGTTTAAAGTGCTACAATAAAGGGGACTGCATGGGAACAAGGGGAAAGGGTATGTGTGATTAATGTGATGAAAAGAAAGCCTCAAAATACTGACCTTGAGAAATGTAGTGATGGGTTGCTGTCTTGTCAGTTAGAAAAAAAAGCCATGCCAATAAGACAGTATGAGATCAGAATAATGAAAAGACTGAGAAAAGGAGACAAGAACTAGAAGGAAGAGAAGAAACATGGGAGAGCCAAGATCTTTTGAAATCGTACAGATTCAGCACCTTATGATGGGTTGCACCTGAACAGGAGGGGATTCAGTGCACTGGGGGAGACAGTTAACTGAGTAATCAGGCAGAGTTTAAACTAGGCAACTGGGGGGCAGGGAAGATAGAGACCAGCGGAGCTGCACTAAAAACTACACAGCCAACAATAAAATGCAACCAAATTGTTGCAGATGTTCATAAACTGAAGTGCCTATATTTAAGTGCAAGAAGCATTAGAAAGACAAGATAAAAGAGGAGGAGGGGTCACAATATACATTAAAAGCTACTTAAAATGGGAAACACTGGAAATTAATGGCAGCAACAATGAATCAGTATGGATTAAATTACATATATAGATAGATACAGACACACAGAAAAAAAACAGGCGTGTAAATATATCCATTATAGCTCCTGAGCAATATATGAAAAATGGGGTCCCATATTTCAATAAATTAATTGTATTTATCATGTAGCCTTGCTGTAATATAATTATTTATTTACTTATTGTCAATCAATTGTCAATTGTAAGGGATAGTAATACAAGGTCAAAGTATGAAAGGTCACCTAATAAGGATAGTGCAGGTGAAGCAGGGATGTCACAGCCAAGGATACACGATAGAGTGCTCAATTCCTTCTTCCAAAAAGTATAGCTGTCTATCTCATCTCCAGAACAGTACTGGCATGTTTGGGTGTCAGAAAAACTCAGCCTTCTGCTGGAAAGATATGCTCTGTGAAGGATCTTATATTGGATTACACCACTCTTAGTTAAAATTTTAAAATAAATGTAAATTATAACTGTAAATAAATAAGGCAGAATCCAAGGACATTTATACACACATGTATTGTTCCGTACTTGTTATAACCGGTTCTGCACTATAACGGGTCACGTTATAATGGGGTAGCACTATTATAATAGTATAATAGTTTATAATAGTAGCACTATTAGAAACAAATTGATTCATCCCTTTGTATTTTAAACACTCTGAGCCAGATTGGAGGGGGTCATAAGTATCAACTTGGAAGATAATTTAGTTTTAATAGAAGAACCTCTGCGGTTATACTCTTACCTAAAAACGCTGCCGGCAGTCATTATGACAGTAAAATTTTAAACATCAATATTAGAAAGACTCCTGAGAAGAATATCCCTTGCTCTGCCAAGGTATTATTATTGAATGAAGCTTTCTACTGTTCAGGTCCATGGTCCAAGAGGACTGTGCAGGCCTGGAGATCGGCTGCAGACTACATTAGATCTTTGATTAATCCTTCTTCAGTTTTATCTGACTGATATTGGTTAGGGAGGTCCTTTGTGGGGGTGGTTTTTGTGGAGGGTGGTTTGGGTGGGGGGGGGGTTTCGGGTGTGAAAATGTAAAACTTCGGGAATTATTGTATCGTATTTGAAATTGTATGTTTTTGTATTCTCCCCAATAAACATTTGATATATATATATATATATATATATATATATATATATATATATATATATATATATATATATATATATATATATTAAAATGAAAGACAAACTATCGAATACAACTCAAAAGTTTTATTCACGCACGTCATATCAAACATTTGCACAGCCAAAACGTCGTATTTAAATGAACAATTAAACACACAATGTTTTATTTTCTAACTTCCCACATATAAAGCACTACTTCACAAAATGAAAACTATAATAAAATAAACATTTCAAAAGAAACTAGTGTGTAAACTAGTGTAAACCGGTATATGTACATACAAACTGTAAAAGCCAAAGTATTTTTTAATTTAAAACAAAAATATCATGTTTTCTCTTGCATGTGTCACTGTGCTGTATATACCATGCTTTACTTATAAAGTATCAAGGTTATTTTCTATGAATGCTTTCCCCTTTTCTCCAAATATACTGTAGTCCATTTTTAGTTTTTTTGGGGTAAAAAATATAATTGGACCAGAGCATTTTGTTGAAGAATGCTTCCGATTCCTGTTCACATTTATTGGCAAACAGTAGATGGTTTGTTTAATGACTTTTCTATAAAAGTGGTTTGCAGCGAGGTCTACATGCATACAACTTTCTTTCATGCACTAGTATATCTGATGCTTCTAAATGTTTCTTTAAGACCTTGGCTTTTAATGTTGAATTTTGTTAGTTGCTCAGACAATTCTCCATATTTTCTTTGGACATCCACTTATTTTAAGCACTACAGTTGAATGTGTTCAATGGTACTTCTTGATTATTGCTCTGATGGTGGAATTTGGTATTCCATATTTGTTTGATGCTGAATCCAGCTTGACCATCATATGCTGTGTAGACAAAACATTCTTCTTCAACAGATATTGAAAACAATACATTTTTCTGGTTACTGACTGCATAATGCAGCTTTGTTACTGTTTAATGGTTTTCAATCAATCAATAACGTTTTTAAATTAGTTCTATTACATTTTGAAAGGTGCCAATACTCTTAGCATGAACAGATATTTGAAATTGCTTTTTTTTTTTTTTTTTTGTAAAGATTGTTTGTTAAACTACCATAAAGTGTGTATTTTGGTATTTCTCATATTAATTACTGACTACTGTTTACTAAATGCTTGTATTTAAAATGTTTTCTTGAATTATCTTATAAGTGTTGGGTTCTCATACTTTTGTCTGTGATGGTAAATTAAATTAACTTTAGTTGTACATCTTGGTCTATATACTATCATAGATTGTAATATGGCTCCAAGATTTTATTTTATAAATTGTTTCTCAGATGACCTGAAAGTAATACAAAAAGTAAAGTATTTCATGGTGCATTTAAATTTGGGACAACTGTGCTTAAAAATGTTTTTGTTTTTTATATTAATTCCTACATGACGTATTTTTATAATGCCAAAATATTTTTAATATCAATAAAATGTATTCTGTTTTCATGAATATAAAGGTATCTGGTTTAATTTAGTTGAAATAAAGGGGCTACATGAAACAATAACAAGAGGCAGGCACTTTAAAAAAGATATATATATATATATATAAATGAAATAAATAATCTGAAATAAATATTTGACTTTGTAATATGCACAGTACTGATAATGTATGGTGTTTTTGAGTAATCTAGGGAATAGAATGTGGACTGATTACAAATATGAATGTACCATGAACACGTAGAGCTTTCACTCAGTATGTAACAAAATTCCATTACAGATTTACCCTTTTTTTTTCCAAAGGATTTGTATTTACCATTTACAACAGGTGAGCTCCCTGAAGACTGAAAGCTTGAAAATGTTGTGACATTATTTAAAAACGAAGATAAGACCCAGGTAATTATAGACCTGTTAGTTTAACTTCTGTAACATGCAAAATTATGGATGGAATATTAAGAGATAAGCTTGAAGAATATTTATACAGCAACAGTATTATAGGGGATAGCCAGCATGGAGGGAAAGGGAGTTCATGCTTTATTACCCTACTTAACTTTTTTGAGTATGTTACAGCTAATGTAAATTATGGCAATGCTTATGATATAATTTACATTGATTTTCAAAAAGGCTTTGACAAAGCATCACATGAAAGACTTGCACATGATACCAAACTTGGGGGAGTGGTGGACTCTGAAACTGCAGCATAGCTAATTCAAAGGAATTTGGACCGTCTCTGTAATGGGGCAAACTTGTGGCAAATTAAGTTTAATCCTAAGAAATGTAAATGATTGCATATGGGCATAATAATACAGGTTATTATGTGTGTGACCGCCCTTACCAAGATGTCTGCCACAACCCAGCCCTAGACTTGTGTCAGATTTATCTTGGTAAGGAAAGGGAAATTATCCTTAGTATCACAACCATCTGTCAGGAGGCCAGACTTCACTCCTCTTTATAACCCTCACACTGTCACATGTGGTTTATGTTTTCAAGGGCTTATGACATTTTTTAACATTTAATTTAACTCATAAATACTTTCTGCTGTGTTCACCATATTAGTAATGTGAAGGACCACTTCACCAATATGTATTTCTCAAAAACTGCGAATAGTAGACTTTGAGACAGTAGTTTGTCAAAATTCAACCAAGTACATTGTTTTCTTTTGAGGTGAATACGTAATTTTCAGCTTCTTGCAGGCAACATTTCAGGTACGTTTCTTTTAAAGACAGTCAGTACTGATCACTGTGATCATATTTGTTGTCTTAAAGATGATCGATGCAGTTTTACTGTAGGTCAGCCATTGTGGTTAGTTCAGATTGATAAAACTGGGAGAACTTCTATATGTAGAAAAAAGTGAAGGTGGAATAATTTTTTTGAGTAATTTGTTTTTGGTAATTCAAGTACTGTCTATTTATCTTGCTATCTGCATTTCTCTCCATCTCATTGATTTACTGCTGCAGTACTACCCAGGTGAGATAGATTTAATGACTCAATTACAATGAATATTCAGAAACAGTATCATATATGAATATCTGTCAAGATTATTTATCAGTTCATCAAGAAAGTTCACTTGGGGCTTAGTGTATGAACTGCTGCTGATTACTAATTGACTGAATTGACTTAGGTCAATATTAATGAAAAATGATTAACTAATGTTCATTTATGGGTAACTGTGGCAGGATAGAAGCCCTGCCAGTGTATAATGTGTGGTGTGTGTGTGGGGAGTATTGGGTTGGCAGGGAGGGGGTTGAATTCCTCCCTGCCCAAACAATACATTGGAATGTGTCCGTGGCCATAAAGGAACAATTGATCATTAATTAGGTTTCAGTCACAGGTGTATAAAAATGGCAAAAACTATTTGTTGGGTGTTGGTTTGTAGGTTGGTGTTTAGACAAATGATGTGCTGTTTTGTGTTATAAGTATGGCGTTTGATTTTTGGGTTTTACCCAATTTAACCCAATTTCTCCCACCCCTCAAAGTTCAAAGAGCCAGCTGCCCAACATATACAGTATATTTTATATGAGGTTTTTCAAAATTACAGCAATAGCTTTAAGATTTTGCTTTTTTTTGCACACTTTTCTTCCCAGTTATTTGTTTCATGATTATGTGTTTAAGACAAGAGCATTTAGATGTAATAGTCGATCGTTTCTCTTTGTAAAACAGCATGGAGTAAAGTGGTTTAGTTTTCCCATATTTATTTTATTTTATGGAATTATACTTGAAACTCCACTACAAAATAAAACTTGATTGAAACGGAGAAATGCCTCCATATACAGTATGTGTGTGTGTGCGAGAGAGAGAGAGAGAGAGAGAGAGAGAGAGAGAGAGAGAGAGAGAGAGAGAGAGAGAGAGAGAGATATGTTGTCAAAAGTTTGCAAACACCAACGTGTGGAAATATACATATGTTGGTGAATTAAACTGTTAACAACAAACTTTGTTGTCAACACTTTGTGCTTAAGCACTTTGTTTATTTCTTTCTAAATAAAACCCGATTTCTACCAGAATACTTATTCTTTCTTGACTATATATTGAAAAAAACTATCCAATTTTTTCATTAAATAAACCTACCTGATTTTTAAAAAAGCATTCACTTGAATCTGGAAAAAAAAATACTCCCGAAAAGCGAACACCCTAGTTATAAGGTAAATGTCCAGTTGTTTTGGGTTGTCTGTTTCAACACTTTTGTTTAATTGAAGTGTGCAATAGCACTTAAACTGCAGCTTCTTGTTTCTGAGTCTCTCTCCTTGATGGTAATAAGCCTTCCAGTGACATTATCCTGTCACAGTAACACTTTGAATTAAGCTTTTTACTACACAGTAAATACAGTGCAGTAATACAGTCATTGCACATAACAAGGTGTCTTTACAATGCAATAACACATTTAGTTAATCACTGTTCAAATACCACAGCATCTGACCTACCACAACTTTACTCATGAAGTGTTATACATAAAGTGTAAAGGTAAATTCCACATTTAAATGTGAAATACATTCACCTGTCATAGTGATTTCTTAATAGATAGGGCGAAGTGACTCAGAAATGTGAGTTATCTGGTTCTCGTGGGGAATCTATCATAAATAAAATGATTTCTTGGCTGATGCATACAAATGTATATGTAGCAAATTGTATGAACTGATTCTATAATTCTGTATTAATTTAAATACAATTTATACCACCTTATTTCTGCTTTTGTTTTATTATTATTTTGTATTTTGTTCTTAATGCTTAAAATTAGACTATTAAATAATGTATATAATCTCTGTCCTTAGTGGCTACTGTCTCAATTTTGTATCAGTCATTTGCACTAATGAAACTATCCAGGAGAACTAATCAAAACATGAGGTTAATTAATCAACCATGGGCTGCCTATAACTCTTTATGGTGCACTAAATTGCTTGTGACAACTTCTTTGATGCAAAAGCCAAATGTCAGCAGGGAGCATGCACATACAGTTCAGACTTTTGCTACGAAAGATTTTTCGTATAATTATTTGTTTTTGAGAAATTTCTAGAAATTATAAATTTGCATTGGGGTAGGTAAACAGTTGTGTATGTATATGTACTGTATATACTGGCACTGTTATATTTATTATTTGTATCAGAAAGTATTTCACATTTAAGAAATCATACATCTTACTGCTAGCTAAATATGAATTTACCTAAAAACACAAATAAATCAGTCAATTAACTGAAAAGTCTATAACTATAAATGACTGGAAAGATCAGAGCATACAGTAGTGTAACTGCAATGCATGGCATTTAGGAGGAAAAGACATAACCCAGGAAGGTGTTGAATAATAGGTAAAAGACCATTGAGATTTACCAATCAAGATGGGTTAGCAGAGAACAAACGTGAAATGCTCAGTACCCAACAATGGTTGATAAAAGTTACACAGTTTATCAATCAGGATTAAGAAAGTTTATTAAATACAAAAAATACAATATTGTTAGTCACTAATATTAATGTGGGTTAAGGACTTTAGAGCAAATAATTATCACCTAACAGATGTTACTAGCAGCCTTAGCACATGTAAATTAGCTTTAACACATACAAATAGAAATAGCAGCATTAAATGATTCTTTTTAATTAAGGTTAATCAATGTAGACTAATAATAGAAGCATTAGCGCATATATAATACTAACATTGCACACATTATTACATTGCACAATTAGTGAACCAATTAAATATATACAGTGACTATAGAAAGTCTACACACCCTTTTTTCATATTTTGTGGTGTCAGTGCCTCAGAGTTTCATACATTTAAATGAGAGGTTTTTTTTCCCACTTATCTACACACCATACTCCACACTGTTAAGGGGGAAAAAAGTTTTTATTGAGAAAAAAATTATATATTAAAAATACAAAACTGAATTTGATCGGGGCTTTGACTGGGCCACTCAAGGACATTTACCATTTTGTTCCTTAGCCACTCCAGTGTAGCTTTGGCTGTGTGCTTTGGGTCGTTGTCATGCTGAAAGGTGAACTTCCGTCCCAGTTTCAGCTTTCTTGCAGAGGGCAGCAGGTTTTCCTCAAGGACTTCTCTGTACTTTGCTCCATTCATTTTCCCTTCTATACTGACAAGTGCCCCAGTCCCTGCCGATGAGAAACATCCCCATAACATGATGCTGCCACCACCATGCTTCACAGTAGGGATGGTGTTCTTTGGGTGATGCGCTGTGTTGGGTTTGCGCCAAACATAACGCTTTGCATTTAAGCCAAAAAGTTCCATTTTAGTTTCATCAGACCAAAAAACTTTTTGCTACATGGCTACAGAATCCCTGAGTGTTTTTTTTGCATATTTCAAATGGGATTTAAGGTGGGCTTTCTTGAGTAATGGCTTCTTGCCACCCTACCATACAGGCCAGATTTGTGGAGTGCTTGGGATATTGTTGTCACATGCACACTTTGACCAGTCTTGGCCATAAAAGCCTGTAGCTATTGTAAAGTTGCCATTAGCCTCTTGGTAGACTCTCTGATCAGTCTCCTTCTTGCTCGGTCATCCAGTTTGGAGGGACGGCCTGATCTAGGCAGGGTCTTGGTGGTACCATACACCTTCCCCTTAATAATTCTCTTGACTGTGCTCCAAGGGATTTTCAAGGCCTTTGATTTTTTTATACCCATCCCCTGATTTGTGCCTTTCAACAACTTTGTCTCAGAGTTCTTTTAAAAGTGCCTTGGTGCTCATGGTTGAGTCTTTGTGAAATGCACTAGCCAGCAGAATCTACATGAACTGCTGAATTTATTCTGAAATCATTTGAATCACTACAATTTAACACAGGTAGAGGCCACGTAACTTGGTGTGTGATTTTGAAGTTGATTGGTTACACCTGAGCTGATTTAGGATTGCTGTTACAAGGGGGGTGGACACTTATCCAACCAAGCTATTTTAGTTTTTATTTTTAATGAATTTTCGACAAATTTCTAGAATTTTTTTCACTTGGAAGTTGTGGGGTAGGATGTGTAGAAATGAAAAAAAAAAACTATTTTAGTGCATTTTAATTCCAGGCTATAAGGCAACAAAAAGAGAAAATATAGCACAGTGGTAGAGAATATGCACAGGCCCACAAAGGCTATACCTTTTTGTAGTATTGGCTCAGACAAAAAATGGTGAAAAGGTTTTCTCGCAGGGTTGGGTAATTACTCATCCCCATCGCATATGTAGAAGACTAATATTGTGTAAGTGCAATTTGCCAAGACTGCGTTGGTTAATTACCTATTGAAATGCAGTGGTCCTATTCCAAAAAACATAATCTAGGGATATCTGATGCATGAAAGCATCTGGCTGTCTCTAACAAGGAGCGGGCCAGGTCTGTGAGCCAGGAAGGATTGCTAGGTAATATAAAATACACCTGTTACTAAAAGTAAAAAGTTGTGGCTATACTCATACCTAAAACTGCTGCCGGCAAAAATGAAAGACAAACAGTCGGATACAACTCAAAAGTTTTATTCAAGCACATCATATAAAACATCTGAGGGGCTCCTGAGTGTTGCATTCAGTAAAGGAGCTCTACGTGGAGTGCAGGATGTGTCCTATAGCCTTGAGGTCTCAGCTTCAAAAACAGGTCATTGCCAACCGTGATTGGGAGTTCCTAGGGGGTGGCGCATAATTGGCCGAGCGCCGCCCAGGTAGGGAGGGCTTAGGTCGGTAGGGCATTACACGGTTCACCGCGCATCAGTGACCCCTGTGGCTTATAGGGTGCCTGTGGGTCTGCAGTGGAGCGATTCATATCTGTGTTGTCCTCTGGCACTATAGGTCTGGTGGCTTCGCTGTGGAGCCGCAGTGCGAAGAAATGACAGATTGGTAGGAACACGTTTCGGAGGACTTGTGTTTCAGCCTCCATTTAACGTTCACCGGGGGATTGCAGCGGTGAACCAGGATAAAAATAATAATTGGGCATTCCAAATTGGAGAGAACCAGGGTAAAAAAAATAAATAAAAAAATTAAAATCTGCACAGCCCAAGCGCTGTATTAAACAATTTAACATAAAAGGGTTTATTCCCACATATGAAGCACTACTTAAAAAAAATGAAACTATAATAAAATAAACATTTTAAAGAAACTAGTGTGTAATCACGTGTATGTACATATAAAACTGTAAAAACTAATTTATTTTTTAATTCAAAATGAAAGTAACATGTTTTCTCTTGCAGCACTGAATCCAGGTTGATCTGTAGCAGCCTGCTGCTTTTCAGTTTTCTGATCAAAATGTTTCTGCCAAAGTGCTGTGGCATTCCTTGTAACAAAACGAAGGAATTGATGGCTGGCAGGTCCAGTGGAGATAACAGGATTGTGTGTGTGTGTGTGTGTGTGTGTGTGTGTGTGTCATATGTCATATATATCTATATATATATATATATATAGATATATATATATATATATATATATATATATATATATATATATATATATATATACACACACACACTGAGTGTACAAAACATTAGGAACATTTTCTTAATATTGAGTTGTACCCGCTTCTGCCCTCAGAACAGCTGGATGTCCTTTGGGTGGTGGGCTATCCTTGATATACACGGAAAACTGTTGAGCATGAAAAACCCAGCAGCGTTGCAGTTCTTGACACACTCAAACCGGCGTGCCTAGCACCTACTACTATACCCCTTTCAAAGGCACTTAAATCTTTTGTCTTGCCCATTACCCTCTGAATGGCACACATACACAATCTATGTCTCAATATCACAATACTGATTGAAGTGCATTTAACAGGTTACATCAATAAGGGATCATAGCTTTCACCTGGATTTACCTTGTCAGTCTATTTCAAAAATATAAACGCATGTAAGGTGTTGGTCCCATGTTTCATGGCTGAAATAAAAGATCGCAGAAATTTTCATATGCACAAAAATCTTATTTCTCTTAAATTTTGTGCACACATTTGTTTACATCCCTGTTAGTGATCATTTCTCCTTTGCCAAGATAATCCATCCACCTGGCAGATGTGGGATATCAAGAAGCTGATTAAACAGCATGATCATTACACAGGTGCACTTTGTGCTGGGGACAAACAAGGCCACTCTAAAATGTGCAGTTTTATCACACAACACAATGCCACAGATGTATCAAGTTTTGAGGGAGTGTGCAAATTGGCATGCTGACTGCAAGAATGTCCACCAGAGCTGTTGCCAGAGAATTGAATGTTCATTTCTCTACCATAAGCCGCCTCCAACGTCATTTTAGAGAATTTGGCAGTACGTCCAACCGGCCTCACAACCGCAGACCACGTGTAACCATGCCAGCCCAGGACCTCAACATCCGGCTTCTTCACCTGTGGGATCGTCTGAGACCAGCCACTCGGACAGCTGATGAAACTGTAGGTTTGCAGAACCAAAGAATTTCTGCACAAACTGTCAGAAACCATCTCAGGGAAGCTTATCTGCATGCTCGTCGTCCTCAGCAGGGTCTTGACCTGACTGCAGTTCGGCGTCATAACCGACTTCAGTGAGCAAATGCTCACATTCGATGGCAACTGGCATGCTGGAGAAGTGTGCTCTTCATGGATGAATCCCGGTTCCAAAAGTACCAGATGGCAGACAGTATTTATGGCATTGTGTAGGCAAGCGGTTTGCAGATGTCAACGTTGTGAACAGAGTGCCCCATGGTGGCGGTGGGGTTATGGTATGGGCAGGCATAAGCTACGGACAAAGAACACAATTGCATTTTATTGATGGCAGTTTGAATGCACAAACATACCGTGACAAGATCCTGAGGCCCATTGTCGTGCGATTCATCCGTCACTATCACCTCATGTTTCAGCATGATAATGCACGGCCCCATGTAGCAAGGATCTGTACACAATTCCTGGAAGCTGACAATGTCCCAGTTCTTCCATGGCCTGCATACTCACCAGACATCACACATTGAGTATGTTTGGGATGCTCTGGATTGACGTGTACGACAGCGTGTTCCAGTTCCCACCAATATCCAGCAACTTCGCACAGCCATTGAAGAGGAGTGGTACAACATTCCACAGGCCACAATCAACAGCCTGATCAACTCTATGAGAAGGAGATGTGTCGCACTGCATGAAGCAAATGGTGGTCACGCCAGATACGGACTAGTTTTCTGATCCACGCCACTACCTTTTTTTTTAAGGTATCTGTGACCAACAGATACACATCTGTATTCCCAGTCATGTGAAATCCATAAATTAGGGCCTAATGAATGACTGCACAGAATACATTGCCCATTACAGACTAGAAAAGAATACTGGAACAGTCAATAAAAGAAAACCAAATGATGAAGCCTTAGCAACCTACTAAGAAAACTGATGGACATTTTCTCTTCCCACCGTTTGTCATTATCTGAAAATGAATCCACAGAACAAATTAAATTAAGGTCTTATATGTGGAAATAGAAGAATGAATGGCAATTGTAGGCTATGTGGTGGAAATACTAATTGCAATCAAGTTAACAATTCAGACCATCAATTCTAGCTAGTTTAGATATTTCAGAGTAATGTTGGGCACAGTAATATTTCAGAGAAAAATTTCATGAAGGAGACTAGACATGTTGTTTTCAAAAGATCTTGGCTTATTAGAACACATTAGAAACAGAAACAATTTGTTTATCTTCTGGTGTTTAGTGCTAGGTCTGACATGCATTCAGATTGTAACATTTAAAAACAAAAGCTTGAGAAAAAAAAGAAAAGTAAGCAAGAATAAAAAAGTAAAGTTTTCCTACTGGGATAGAGGTAATGTGGGGCAAGCTTGTGAACACAGGGACCACTTTGGTGGTAATCAGACAACACTATAAACTCTGGGGAATAGAGCCATGGGTTGTACACTTCACAGCAGATGCTTGCAATGATTGAAAAATCTTAAAAGCTGAGTTGCTGAGTAAGTGAAAGTGACTGTGGTTAGGAAAGAAGGAGTAAGAGTTTAAGTCCTTGAAAAAGAACAGTTGCTGTACATTTAGAGGTTTTTATTTCCCTGAGTATTCTTCTGCTCTTTTAAGTGTGTGTGTGTGTGTGTGTGTGTGTGTGTGTGTGTGTGGTGTGTACTGGGGGGGGGGGGGGGGGGGAACTGGTCTATATGTAAGTCTGTTTGAACCAGATATACATTCAGACTCAGTTGAGAATTTATATATATATATATATATATATATATATATATATATATATATATATATATATATATATATATATATATATATATATATATATATAAATGGTAAATGGCTTAGCCGTCTGATTTTAGTTAGTCCTGTGAAAATTAAAGTTTAGTTAGTACTCCATGTGGGAGTTAGACTTTTGTTTTGTTTTGATTGATCTTTTATTTCTGTAAATAATAAAATTGCACCTAAGTACTTTAAATACGTAAATATCTTGTGTCTGGGGTTGTATTGAAGGGGTTACGAATTAGAAAACGAGTGAAATTGTTCACAGTATATATAGTGACAAAGTGCTTGTTTGTCACCTTTAAAAATACACCAGACTATATGCACTTTCACTGTTAGCCACCAAGCATGTTTCTTATGTACTGGTGAGTCTTATTCAAATTCTGGCACACACACTCCTTCTACCAGGTGTTTTTCTGTTTTCAATCTCACTGATTATCAGAGTCCTCTTATAGAGGCCTCTAGAAGTGAGTGGTGGAACAGTGGGGTCCTCCTGAAGGTCCTGTTGAAGCTTTTCTAGAGAGCCAAGAAGCGGTAGTGAAGGCCCCCCATTTGCCCCTTGTGGTTTACCAGGTAATTGTCCTCCTGTTTCCTTCCACAGATACCACCCTTCGGTTCCAATGAGAATAACACAGTCACTGACTTGTCCTTATCTTTTGTCTTTTCTTTGCCCAAAACTGACAGTGGTACTTTAATTTAATTTTATTGTACTAAATAAACCACTAAATAAACCACTTGATTCAAATTGTACTGCTTGTTGGAGCCTGCTTTATATCTATCTATCTATCTATCTATCTATCTATCTATCTATCTATCTATCTATCTATCTATCTATCTATCTATATATATATATATATATATATATATATATATATATATATATATATATATATATATATATATATATATATATATATACCCCAACCAGGATTACCCCTAAAAATTAGTTGACTGATGTAATCCAGGGCAGGTGTAGCTTATCTCAGCGAGGCATAGGTTGATCAGTTCGAAACCTTAGTCAATAATGTACTGATTTTCTAATTTGCTAAACAGTAACTACAAATCAGTCCAAACCACTTACAAATAATCTCTCAAAGACAATGCCTTCCTTTGGCTGCTTTGAGTAGGCACTTCCATAGCTCATTATCACGTACTATTGAACAGACCATGATGATTTTGAAATAGGTGAAGTTCCTTGTTCCATTTGTGTTATCGGTACCATGTTTATCTAACAACAACACACCACAACAAGTGTAGAATCTAATCAAGCATTTGTCAGAATCAGTTTTAATGAGCAACGAAAATTCATCGGAAAAACTGAAAAGCCTTCCATTACAAGTAGGGTTTTCAAACGTATTTTTAGATTTAAACAGAACAAAAATAATAATTGATTGTAACCTAACTTAAAGATATCTGAAACAATAATGATTCTAAAATAAGTCTGCTTCAATGTCACCAATAATAAATTATTTATGACACTGATAATATTTAACTGAGAAATGTGAGCCTTCAACAAAGTGAGTGATATCAGTCACTTAGTAAGGGACAGAGGGGTGGTTAGAAGACAGACACCACAATTAGATCATATACTCACAACATTTCCATACATGCTATTGCAACAATCATAGAGGATTGAAACACAAACCAGGGGTCTGGTGCTTGAGCTAGTCTTCCTTATGGAGCAATTTGAAAGCCTCTTATATATTGTAACAAGCAGTTTTGTATGATGCATAGAAATCATGGATTCTGACCTCTGTTGGTTAGATGACTAGTTGAAAGCTATATAACTACACATGTCAAGAAGCCCAGCTCTTTTGCACAGTATTTAAGGCACTCACTTGCAGTGTGGGTAATCACCGTTTTGAGCATCACCTCATCTCCGATGTTGGGGTTAGTTTTGTATCAACACTTACACTTTTACCTGACCCATCACCCAGTTACAATTATTTTCAAATGTAATTCTGTGCTTGTATTTGTAGATGATGCTAAGTTATGAGTGAGCTTGTTTGCATTCCTAGATAATATCAATAGCCAGGCTGTTTTTTTTTTTTTTTTTTTTTTTTTAGAGTGCTAACACTGTATTATGTGTTGGAAAAAGCACTGTCTTGTTTATGCCTCTTTCTGTGTTCATTTTTATCTATACGTTTGTCCACTGTTAACATTTCCAGATTTTCCAGGCAGTAAATGAAGCCTAAATGAAATGTCATATCTCCAAGTAATCATTATATATCTTGGGACATCAAGAACGTATCCTAGAAAGTTTGAAACAGTGTTTTCTCGGTCAATAGCTTATATATATATATGGCTATAAAAAATGCATTTGATACATGAAACAAATATTTTCAATGCCTGCTGAGAATTCAGGCTGGTGAGTCAGAGATACAGCCCAGCAAGGGATCTCTGGGGATGGTCCTTTTGGACAACAGACTAATGGAAGTACAGGCAGACAAAGATCAGCACTCTGGACAGCAACCAGTGGAATTGTAGTGAGCGCTCCTTGTAGTTCAGAGCTCCAGGTAGAACTAACCTGCTGCAGGGAACCTCTGGTAAATAAACACAGGGCTTGATGAGGGGACTACTGCCTCCTGGACTCATTAGGCAGCAGCAACCCCCACTGCCCTAGAAAGAGAAGAGTTAAAGCACCACACCTGTGAGGCGAGGTTTATGGAAACCAAACAAGAAATCTCAGGCACTATATCAATTTGTGTGTAATGTGGAAGTGTCAATGAGAATCAAACAATTACAGGGCCAGCACAGCAACATCAGGGGGCAACTACACTCGGGCTAAAACACCACTGCTACGCCGGGTATTAATCCGACTACGCCAGGTTTAAAATTGAATGTTTCCCACTTTTGCCCTAGTTTAGCAGCACAGGTTATTTTATTGGAAACGAGCAATGCAAGAAACACAAGAAAAGCAGAGGACAAGCAACAATTGAGTTCAATGTATTTATTTATAAAAGTGTGTGGCAGGGTAGCGCGAGTGCAGAGGCTGTCATGCAACAATGCAGAGACAGTGCATGTATTTATTAAACAACAAAGAACCCAAACGGGCAACAGAACTAAACAAGTTAAATAAAACAATTCTCAAACTCTTACTTTACAAAACAAAAAGGAAATCACCAAACACGAATACCTAAAGACAAACCGTCTCCAGGGCTGCTGTCCCGAATGGAACCGCAGCTCCAATTTCTACATTTGTGTGAACATCTATTTGCACCAGTTAACTAATTATCCCACCACCATATTCTCGAATGTTTTTCAGGAAGGGAAATTAACCCCTTCCTTGCCCATCACCAGCACAAATACACCAAAACACACACTATTTACTGTACATAGGCAGTGCTCCCGCACTCCCACACAAAAAGCGCAGTCGTTAACACTAGCTACACAAATTATAGACAGCGTCGTTCACAAGTCAGCATCACAGGTAGTAAAGCACTGAAGGGCACCTAAGGCAGAATAAAACAATCCAGACTTAGTTACACTGGTAAATTGGAGATGCCGTTGAGGACTCCATCAATGAAAAATACTAAAATCTAAGTAAATCGGAGCTCCAACATTCTTACACACATTTAAATAATCAAAATGCAATAAAAAAAAAAACCCTGACACAGATCTTAAATCATTGTAGATACAAAATAAAGTTAAAAGAAAGCTTAACCCTGTTAGATTGGCACAACAACCAGGACCAGGGGACAAATTTAGAAATTGACATGGAGAGAGATTCAGGGTAGAGGGGTGACTTGTGATGTGTGTGAAAGGGGTTGACAGGTCTTGTTGTCATTGCTGATCACTGGTATCCTTTAAGAGCTTGAAAGAATAGCACACTAAAAGAGCAATGTTCTTGTATTGACGGTGTGCTATAGGCTGTCAATTGTGTTACTGCACTGGCCAAGGCCAGTAGCCACAACATGTTTTCGTGAATGTGCTTCATTGTCTATTCATAACGATGTTATAATAATAAACATATAAGCATAATAGCAGATACCTGGTGAGTGCTTGACTTTTTATGACATTCTGTATCCTTTAAAAGCTGCTTGGACACAGCGCTGGGAACAATCATTAATTAGGGCTTCTTTTCCTGCAACATCTGAAAGATCCAGGTGCTGACCATGTGCTAAAGTGAACTCACTTTGCTTTGCTACTCTCTAAATGTCATCCATCTATCTTGCATATGTACAAGTCCCTTATAAGATATTAGATCACATATTCCTCTCACGGTCTGTTGGATTAGTATTGGTTGCTGTATTGGAAAAAAAAGAAAAAAAACTTTTTCAGCACGCTTTATTGAGTTACATAATAAGTTTGCCCACAGTTTTCTTTACTAAAAAATCGATTGAAAAAACATGCACAAGAGTGTTTTTTTTTTGTGATTTTGTATTTTGGGTGTCATGACTACAGTACTAGGCATACAGTAAAAATGTATTAAATTTATAAATAACGCTGTCAAAATCCCCATAATGTTACAGACCTATTCCTCAACACTATAAATGTTCCATGATTGGCTTTAACCATATAACACAATAGATACCTACCGTATTGCACACATCTAATGACCTTCTGAGATAAACTTATAGTTGGCAGTAGTTTTTTATCTGTTTTACCTCATAGGTAATTCTTGATGTCGGTAGACCCGAACAAAATAACATAAATCTTATTGTGATTGGGTGTGACCCAAAAGCACTAATGGTTCATGTTGCATGTATCCGGCTGTTGACTAGAGCCATCAAAACACAACACTATGCTAAATCCTGTATCATTCCCTAAGAAATAGTGCAGATCACCTGCCCTCTAGCAAAAGGTAATCTCAGATTCTGGCCAAGTGAAATTATTTACCATTCTGATTAGTGCACTGGACTAGAACTATAATCTTATCACTTGAATACTTCCAATATATTTCTGGAAATGGGGATTGCTTCTCTGCTGTGTAACTCAGAGATCCTAGCTGATGAGTTTCTCTAAAACATATTCAAATAGATTCTGTTTTAACACAAAGTGAGAGTTCAAAGGAAAGAGGCTATTAACCTTTACATTTCAACACACTGTGAGTCTGCTCTTTGCTTCAGAGAGAATACCAATAACCGAGTTTAGTGGCTGTTTTGACTAAAAGCTGACTATTAGGCTTCCCGTTAAATACATTGCAGCTATACCCTTCCAGCAGTGTGATATCACAGTGTGACCTCTCTGTGACTAATATTGTCACTTCACGCAGAATGGTGAGTCGCACTCCTAGGTATACCCCACAAGGTAAATCTAAGGTAAAGCCTTATAAGGAATTCAAAAACACACTTGAAAAAAGAATGTTAGCTGGACAACAATTAGCAGTAATAAAAGAGTAATTAATTAAGTAATTATTGTGTAATTACACATCAATAACTGTTAAAGTATTACTAACTAGGGATGTCCATGAATGATCTCCTTTAACATTCTTTTATGTCAGCAAGTATTAATTAGAACAGAAATCTACACATTTTTGAGTACAAAGCAGTGACAATAAAACTCAGATTTCTTACAGCATTATCTAATAGCCTAGCCATGGCCTACCTCTCACCACAAATATGACATTCAAATTAAAAAATGAATTAACCACAGTGCATTCCCAGTCACTTTGCAATTATGATATTTGAACCAACCCTTGTGTTTTCAATTTATTCTTTAAGGCTGAAAGAATTTCAAGAAGTGATAACCAGTGAGATATGTCTAAAGTTTATTTTCTCAGATATAAAAGGTGAAAATGATACAACAAATTGAATTTACATAGGTTTCTATATGAAACTGATGAAGTAGAAAAAAACTTAATTTATTTAATAATCTCTTGTAACTTTGTAATTCATTTTTTACACATTTCATTTAGATGCAAACATGGTTTCCTTGAGAAAATACATTGGGCTTTATTGAAGGGAAAGAGAGAGAGAGAGAGAGAGAGAGAGAGAGAGAGAGAGAGAGCTCTTCATCTCACTCTCGTACCTCATAAGGATATAAATAATATGAAATGAATAATACCCATTCTTAAACTGTGAAAACAGCTTTCCTCATCTTAAAAAAAATAAATATAAAAAGACCCTGGACAAACTGGAGGGGCATGGAATACACTATTTCTTTTCTGAAGAGACTCCACAAATGTATGATTTCACACTCTTCGGCAGTCACAATATAAGTCATGTTAGTCATGCTGTTCTTTTACTGGCTATACGGGAAATGTTCATATTGTTATTAAAAGGTTGACCATTTCTCTAGTATGTATTTTAAACTAACCAGTAATTGCTTTAGATCAATTATGACTGGCACCTCAGAAATATAGCTGAGGCCTATTTTGTACCAAGCTGAGACAGTGATGTGTGCTCCAAATGATTATGAATGCAGGCCTGGTTGGGCTTAAAAGAATTTACTTTTATTGCTGTAAACAACACAGTTACCCTGTATGCACATACCATAACTAAACAAAATACCTGCGTTTATGTTTTATTAATTTACAATTGTTCTGTATTGCTCATTATTGCATCGCTTGCAGTGACTGAACTTGCACGTACATCAGTGTGTAAATTGGTGTGAAGACAGATAGAAGGATAAGCATAAACCAGTATAGTCTTAGAAGACAGAGAGTATGTCAAAAGCAAATCAAAAGGGTTTGGCTACATTGAGATTAAGATTTAATGGAAATAAAATATTAACATGCAGGGTGTAAGGTGCAGGTTGCACTTTTGAATGTTTATTTAGTTTAGTTAATTATCAGTACTGATTAAAAAAAAAAACTAAAACAAAACATGGCTATTATTTTGCATTTTGAACTCCAGCATGATTAATATATGGTTAAAGAGTGTGTAAATCATTAAAATAGACCCATGTGTTAGTACCAGTGTCAATGCCAAAACTTCTGAGTGTACAATACTAATGTAATGTACCAGTGTCCAGGTGTTAATTGATTTTTTATGACCAATTAACCCCTGACCACATCCTATAAAAGAGAACAATGCAATATGTGTTTGGATGCAGCAGATGGCAGAGAGATGGTTCACTGGAGGCACTTGCCTAGCCTGAACAGTGGGAGAAGGAAAAGAACAAAGAAAGAATGTACTGGGATAGCCAAAGTTTGGGTGCTGTTTTGTTTGTTTATTCAAATCTTTTGTTTTGTTCCTGTTTGTTTTGTTAAATGAATAAAAGTGCACAAAGAAGTGTTGAATTGCAGTTTCTGTAGTTTTTGGTTTGGATGAAATATATTCAAACTCGTTATCGTTCAAGCTTCATATTTGTGCATATCCTAATAGTGGAATTGATGCCAAAGCATAGTAATACAGAATAATGTACAGCACAGGTATGTCAAAGTGCAATTTCATATGTAATAACCAGGTTTAAAATAGTAGGTCTCTTTATATTAAGTATTTCATTTTAATTCATTGAAATAAATTAATGATGCATACAATCGCTAACTAAATTATAATTAATCAAAACCACACACACGTATTTAAAAGTTTTATCAAGTCACTAAACTTGAATAGTAAAGATAATTTGGTTACATCATTACAGTATTACAAAACTGTTTTATCATTTTACTGATTAAAAATAAAAAGAGCTTTGCATAAAATCTAGTGATGATGAAAAAAAAAAGCCAAAATGAACTGCACTTTATACAATGGTGAAACTTTGACTAATCTCTTTGCGAAATATGTGGTTTGAATATCTTTTCACAATTATAATAGAACATCTTGCCTCTGCTTCACTAATCATGTAAGCTGTCCATTGTCTTGAAATGTATTCAGATTTAAAAGAAAATTTACTTAATGACACTGATGAGCTAATGTCTATTGGAAGAACTAGAGTATTCATGTAATCTGGTGATTTCTTTCTCATGAATGTTCTGCTTGCAACAATCTTAACTGTAAAGACAGGCCAATATTTGTCAGTTACAAGAAGAGACTTTTCACATGGACAGACTCTGATTCAATAGTCGTGTAAATAATGCAGGTACTGTGTAGCCCCCAGGCGCGACATGAGTAATTTTATGGGTAATTGGTCATGCTAGTCCTTGCAATTCAAGCACTTCTGTCACCAGATAAACAGTTTTGGATAAAGCCCTTACTATATTGAATATGATACAGTACAATACAATGCAATTCACATTTCTATAGTGCCTTTCATCTCAAGGATCCCAAAGCGCTTCACACACAGGCACACAAAAAAGAAAAAAGAAAACAGTCTAATACAAAATGTAATAAAGCAGAGATTAAAAAGTGGTTTTGTACATTTTGAAAGCTAAGATAAAAAGCTAGTTTGCAGCAAGAGAACAATTAAATACAGTCTAATTTAAAAAAAAAAAACAACTGGAATTAAATAAAAAACAAAAATGAAATGTCATTTTGGCTGTAAAATGAGAAAACAATGATAAAAAGTTATTTTGTAAAAACAAGTTTACAATCTTGATTTAAAAACAGTAAGAGTCAAAACTTCCCTGACATAAGGAGGCAGGCCATTCCATAGGAATTTATGAGCTGTTGAAGAAAAGGTTCTTCCTCCTATATTATTTGTATTCACACTAGTAATAACCAACAGCCCCTCATTAAAAGATCTAAGAGTGCGATCAGGAGTTTACAGGTTCAGCAATACCTGTAAGTAACAGGGTGCTACTCCATTCAGGGCATTATATGTTAAAAGCAAAATCTTAAAATCAATTCTAAATTGCACAGGGAGCCAGTACAAAGAGGCCAAAACAGGGGTAATATGCTCACTTTTTCTGGGTTTAGTCAAAATTCTAAACAGTGTTCTGAACGAGCTTTAAGTGAGACAGCACACATTTTGGGATACCAGAAAAAAAATAATCAATTCTAGATTAAACAAAGGCATGTATTTGTCTTTTAGAATCAGGTACAGGAGTAATACTTTAGCTATATTTGTCAAATGATAAAAGGATACTTTCCTAATATGAGTCTCAAATGATAAATCAGGATCAAAGATGACCCCCACATTTCTCATTTCTGGTTTTAGTTCAAATGAGAGAATGCAAAAGTTAGTTTTGAGAGCCTGTAATTTTCTGCACCCTTGCCTTGGAGATCGCCAACATGGTTCCTGCTGTTGTGCTGTTGTTGTTACCGAACCTCTCAATCAGATCCTATCTCTGTCTCTCTCTCTCTGTCTCTCTCCACAGCCTCCCCTCTATCATCCAGCGTCTGCAACAGTGTGGATAGTGTTGTGACGTCCATAATCCCATGTTTCTGACACCACGTGTGGCAAAGTGGTTTGCAGTGCGCAGGTGCTGAGGTGATTCAGTGATTACAATAACATGACAAACACAGTTTACAGTCCAAAGAAGCTCTTTAATTCTTCTAGGCATGGTTTGACACCATTAAATAATACTGCTGGTAACTGCACAACAATGTGTATTTATACAGCTCAATAATAAGGATTACAGTCCCGAGTCAATAATAAATGCAGGCACGGCCCAGCGTCCTTTTGTGTTGCTCCTGTGCTGGTGGTAAATACACAGTTAAAGTGACTGGTGTGGTGTTTTGTACTCCGGATATTAATCCTGGCTTCACAATGACATTTCCCCAGGTTAGCCATCTAATAGTTATAAAACAAACACTATTAGTACAATAAACAAACAAGCACAAAAACACCCATGGTTACTTTTATTTTCTCTGTCCTTTACAGGTCTTTTCTCAACCATAACAAAGGAACAGATTGCTCGGCCACATCCCCTGAAATAGTTTCAGTCACGCCCCCTTCAGTGGCGAGTCCAATCATGTATCCCCCAATCCATGACTTACACATCGCCTACCGCATTAAGGAGATGACTTCTGGTATTTACCGAGATGATCTTTATCCCTCACCCTCTCCGCACTTCCTTGGAATTCATCTTGTTTTGTTCCACTTGACTAACACTGGGTAGCACTTCTTAATAAAAAAAAACACATGCCTCCAGCTAGGATATTTGGCTAATTGCATATAAAAGTTAAAAGACAATTTTTGTCACAACCAGATTACTCCAACAGGCTTTGGAAAGTGCAACATGTACATGTACAGCAGTTATAGGTACAGCAGCTTTAGTGCCTGTGGCTCTGGAGAGAAAGGACAATGTGTTGACTCCTGAGGTGTAATTTCCCGAGGCACTCAGTTTCCTTTTAAGAATGTTGTTTATTAAAAGGAAACTAGTGTGAACTTTAGCCTCTGTGTGTGGATATTTATGGGTAAGGTTTTTTCTTTCTTTCTGTGTTCTATAGCAACTATCATTTTATGAGGATGGTTTATCAAAATTGGAAAAATGAATTCAGAACTTCAGCTTACATTCATAATTCTATCAATTCAGTCTGCAGTGTTCATGTCACTGTGGCAAAGTGATTTGCTGTGCACAGGTGTAGAAGAGATGTAATGTGTAACAGATGACAGCAACAATGTTCACGGTCCAAACAATTCTTTATTGGTTCCATTTTGTAATTCAGGTTGTTGTAACCATAAATAATAATCAGAGGCAATACACAACAATGTGTATTGCACTGTTTTAAACCACAAGTTTAACGAAATACTAAACATAGTATAAACACACAAAAAGACACACACACGATCACAAGTCCAGAGTGAGTGCTAACGTGCATGTGGTGAAATATAATTTATTCGTGCACAGTGGTGAAGTGTCGTGTGGGTTGGTGCTGGCCTTAAGCAACAGCTCCCGCTATGTGTTAGCCGTCTAATAAGAACAAACGAGTACAATTAGAAACAACAAAACAAACAAACATTAAACACAGTTATTTTATTCTCCTTCAGCAGTTCTCTCACAACCATAACAAAGGAACAGATGGTTTAACCATGTCCCCTTTTGTACCATCAGTCACGTCACCTTGGTTAGCGAGTGCAACCAGTTCTCCAATCCACGGTTGCCACATCTTTTCCCTTCTGGGGCGATGACTTGGTGTACTGTGGCCCCGCCCCCTGTCTAGATGGCAGTCTTCCACCTTTCCTTGGAATAAATTGTCAGGCCATCCAGTGCAGGGCACTCTGTTTCCTTTACACAGCACCCTCACAGGTTGGGAGGGAGATTTATAACCAAGATTCATTCTTTCTCTGTAACCAACTATAGCCAGCTTTCTGCTTTATTTTCTGATGAAGCACTGTAAATGACTATGGTGGTGTGTTGACTTGCTAACCCATTTAAAAAGCAGATGATACACATTATTTATTTTGCTGACATACTGCAAAGGTGTTACACTTTCACATGCATTTCTGACAGATGCTACACAAGTGGAATATATTTGTGTGCTCAAGGGCATGATCTTTTGACAAAAAAAGCAAAACCACAGCTTCTGTAATGTTCAATTTTACAGAACAAAGACTGCAAGTCTCCAAAGATAATTCTTTATACCTTTGTTGAAAAAGTCTTTCTGTCAGCCTAAAAGCCATGTTATGCCTTCCAGGGTAATAAATGGACACAGACTATTTTGCATGTGAAAGTGCATGGAGAGTCTTATTTAAATCTAAACTAAGCATAGTACAATTGAATGGCTGCTGTGATTATTTTATATAGATGGCCTTTATTTGTGCATCTATATAAAATAACTTTTATTAACTGAATCAGAATATCTGTTTGAAACTATCTTGTAGCTATGTATAGTTTGCATCTGCTTCCTAGAATTTATTACAACCTATGTTACAGAATATATGTCTGATTTTGTCATAAATGATAAAAGTGTGACTATTCCAAGGATCTAAACAGTAACATATCTTAATTTGTACATCATAGACATCACTCCACTGTTTTTTTTTTTTTTTTTTTTTTTTTTTTTATTGTACTTTGTGGCTTTTAATATTTGCAAAACCCAGACAAAACATTATTATGAATTACTGTATATGCTGTTAACAAAAATAACTGTGTTCTAGTTTCTCCTAATCTCATTTATTTTCTGATCTAATGATACCAGTCTGTAATTGGTAAAGTCAGTAGGCTTGTCCTCATTGTGGGTAAGAGATAACATTACTGGTCTTTTTGCTGTGTGTGGGTGCTTACAGAATCCAATGACAAATTGGTGACATGTTATATAGGACTCTCCTATCACATTACATTAAATTACATTCCATTTGTATTGTTGTTAAAAACCAGGGCTGAAAAAGGAATAATGTGTATTTAGAAAGCAATCTGCAGACTAATTGGTGAATTTATGAGCCACTACTAATATAGGAGAAGAATCATTAACTTAATTCTAAATGTTTACATAGCTTCTTTGGTGTTGTGTGGTTCTATTAAAAAAACATTTTGATCCTTTTCCAAAACTTTCTACTAAATTTAATTCTATTGTCAATATGATCTATGAAGTATATTGTTCTCATTATTCCTGCGGTGGAAATGCATCTGTTTCTCATTTTGGAAGTGTGCAGCAGGGAGCTTTGTGTGCTCTCCACACAAAGTCTCTTATAAAATTAATGACCCCTGAAGACACAGAAACAGAGAACCTTGTTAAGAGTTTAAAGCAGGTAGAAGTATGGTTAACAGGGAGGTTTGCAACCCAGGTAGAGTTTTTAACATAATCCCATTCTGGTTCCCACAACACAAAATGGACCGTGTTGTCTTTGAGACAGTTCGGCAAAGAACAACCAGACTAAAAAGAATGAGCTACTAAGATATGTTGGGGGAAACAATTTGTAAATGTTATTATGTTCTAAATAAAATTTTGATTGAATAAGAATCCCTGGAAACAGAGTTAGAAATGAAACGCATCAGCATGTAGCTTGAGGTCTCTAAATAAATAACAAGCTTCAATTTGTCTTCATTTTTTTGTGATTACACAGCTTCAGTATAATTAAAGTTTACAAAACACTCAACAAAAAAAAATGCATTGTGAGACATGTATGATAATTCCTCTCACATTAGTGTCTTAGAGAAAAAAAAACAATGGGTTATCTGTGAACATGTGGGTCACTGGACAAAAAAAAAAAGTGTGCCATCTCAAACCTAAAGTGACAAACAGCCAAATTAAGATTACAACAGAAATATCAACTGCAAAAAAAAAGTGTCACATTATTATTTGGCCTCCTTTGATCTGCTATGAAGATGTCCTATGCATGGGTATAAATACAATTTGTTACAGAAAACATTTTATGTTTAAGTGAATTCCAAAGATACATCTATTCTGTTGTAAGTTTATATTAAAATTAGGTATGTAAGTATTTTTTAAATATTTTTTACTTGCCATTTACATAGCTGCGAACTTTTGAAGACAACTGGGGCAGGCGCTTGTTAAAGAATTTACTTACTGTAATAATGCATTACGATTGTCAAAACATTTTTTTTTTTAGTCTCACCGGGAGATGAGAGATCATGCCTCTATCAGGAATCTCCTGACAAAGTCAGGAGACTTTGTAGATATGCAGCCATTATTCAATGTACTCTAGAAATGTTTTTGTTTCAAAACTTTGTAGCATACCATACAGTATATTAAGCCAAGTATGTATTTGTCTGATGCGTTAAGAAAACAAAAAATGCTGGCTTGGCAGCTTGACTTGATGAAAATGTGTCAAATTTTGCCACAGGCTCCACTACATGCTCAATTTACTAGTGATATATCTTTTTTTTCACATGATGTGAGGACTAATGATTTATCTTTCACATATTATCCTAAAAAAAAAAAAAAGGTTGTGGTAAGTGACTGTTTATTTAGTGTTTTCATTAGACTGCATGACACCACTTTTGAAAATGACTTGCTTGTGTACATTAAGGGCCTCATTTACAAAAGTTAGTGCACACGTAAAGTAATGAGCCTAACGTGTGTAATAAATTTAAAATTAGTGCCACATTTACTAACAGAGAACGCATTAATTTATGTGCACAGTATTTGGCTAATTTACATACCATACCGTGCACACTACTGTATCTGTATTGTGAGTGATAAATGTTGTGCAATGGCAGATTCTTCTTTTTGTTCTGCTTACTCGAGCAGTATTGATTAATGAGAGTGGCCTCAATTCTCTTCCTTGTCGGCATTGCCACCCTGCAGAGGAGGCTCCATGGATCAGGGTGACAATGCTATGTGAATACAATCAATAGCACACATTCTGTAAACCTGTCCTCTTTGGGAAATTTCATATAATTAATTCCCTGTGAGCTTTAGCAGGGTATTTTTTGTGTGTGTAATAGCAGTTTATTAAATAGATTGCAGTTAAAACTGAATGACATAGTTTAAAATAAATAGTTAATACTCACTATAAAGCAGGGGTCTCAAATATACGTCCCACTGGTCAATTTTTCATGGCCAGCCCATTACTTTATAAAATTGCATTGATGTACTATATCGTTTTGAAATTCTTTAAAACAACCCACCTCTTATAATTTAACACGCATATTCAATGTGCATTCTGCATCGTATGAGTGACGTTCCCATTAAGCTAATCACTGCTTACTGAAGTAGTAAAATAGCCAATCAAATAGCACACAGGATCCATTTCCTCATGCACATAATTTTGATTAAGATAAGGAAGCGAAGGCTTGTTTAAACTATTTATTTTACATTGTGTAAAATTTTAAATTAGTAGCAAAAAAGTAATTGGAGATGTCACAGAAGTGAAAGGTGGAAGTGGAACAGAGAAGATTCCAAAATTGATAGCCAGATGATTATTTTTTCACTGAATAATTTTGACAACAAGGCAACATGTCTGATTTGCAGTGTAATGGTTATGAAAGAGTATACCATACAAGGGCACTATGACATGCTGCACAATGCAACGTATTTTTAGTTTACTGGAAATTAAAGAAGCTATAGAGTCTCAATGAAAGGAAAGGACTATTTAACTGCAGATAGCCATGGAAAGTGCAGAAATACCTTGGAAGTGGTATTTCAACAGATAGTGCACCATATATGACTGAGCAAAAGAGTGGATTGGCTAGCAGAGTGCTTAAAAAATTAAAGAAAAAAAGCAGTAATCATTTTCTTACACTGGATTCTGCATCAACAGGCATTATGTAGACAACTTGAAGAATTAGAACACATAATGAGTATTGTTATCAAGTGTATGAAGTCAAGTGTCCTGAAGTGTCCTGACAAAATGTACAAAAAGGTACATTTCAAAGTGGTACTGTTTACTATTTCACATTTTCACAGCTTGTCAGTATCTTTTTTTTCAGTGCTGTTAAAAACTTAAGATTTTGGAATATAAGTTAAATGTTGAGACATTATATACATTATATATCTTTTTTTTTTTACTATTCAAGATTTAATTGAAAGTAAAATACTCTTCTATTTCCTGCACTATATTACAATATGATATTGAGTTGTGTGTGTGTGTGTGTGTGTTTTTTTGTCAGTTCTAGTAAAGCTGCTTCTAGTTAATGTGTTTCGTGTAAAGTAGTATATTTGAGTATATTGGCCTACATACAATCTATACAGACATTTTCACATACATCACTGTGTGTGTGTGTGTGTGTGTGTGTGTGTGTGTGTGTGTGTGTGTGTGTGTATGTATATATATATATATATATATATATATATATATATATATATATATATATATATATATATTAGGGTGCAACCAACCAAGTCAACAGTCTTAACTTAAATGACCCTTTCTGTTAGCTTTTTCCGTTTAAACTAATTTTCATAACCAAGTAATTCAGTGAATCAAACGAACAAATCTGTTGAATTGATTCACTAAACTGAATGAATCAAGCTAATCGAGTCAGTAAAAACGTCAAACTACACAACTAATTTTTTGAGGCCAGAAAAATAGGTTTAAATAGTGCATCTATCAGTGGTTAAAACCTGGTGTCCAAACAAACTAATTATCGCTCACTTTAATGTGCACAATACAATTATCGCCTTTTAGTAAATGCAGTGTGAATGAAGCTTATCTTATTATTCTGAGCAGGGTGCCTCATTTAAAAACATTATTATCTATTACCATACAAATCACATATTCATTCTGATTACCATAATATGGCACAATACAATTGGTGTGTCCATAATATGCCAACTATTTCGCGTGATAATTGCATTTATTGTGCTTCATAAAGTTTAGCGCCCTTTTGTAAATGAGGCCTGTGGAAGGGTGGTGGGTAATTCACTGACACAGGAGACAGACAGGTGAGTTTGGCAACACAGCACAGGTGCCCAGTTTTATTTCAGGGTGCTGGTTTTTCTTTAGTCCCGCAGATGGCGCTGTGGGTCCGTGGTCTGATTTACCAACGATGGTAAACAGAACCACGGGCATACCAAGCGATGGTACACAATACCGGTGCTTGCAGGTGCTTCAAAACAATAATTCAAAACAGAAGGCACAAAGAAACAGGTCAAATAAAACAGTAACAAAAACTACAAAGAAAAGGTGCTGCACTTTGCAGCGATATCCCGGTCGCCGCTGCCCGTGCGACCCGAATCACCGTCCTACACTGCCGGCTCACTAGCCTGCTCTGATATACTCATCAGGGGTCTGCCCAAGGGTTCCCCGCCCTCAATATCTCGCTCTGAACCTCTGTTTCTTTCTCTTCCACTGGTTCTCGGTCATTGACCAGCGCTTCCGCACTCTCAGCACGTTTTAACAGGGCAGACCTGAGGAAACAACAGAGCGTTAATTTATAGGGCTAACAATCTCCCAAGTCCATACACCCACTTTCCCACCTCCCCGTGTTACTGCCATGACTCACAGGTGGTTGTTGGACGACTGCCGCCCTCTTCCTGCAGCCCGTGAACACTCCAGCAGAGTCAGCATAGATCTCTCCCTGTTACAAGACCCTAAATCTATTTATTAAAGATGATTGTTGTTATCCTGATTCTTTTTTTGTGACTGCGTTAAACAACTTGAGATGTATTATAAGTTGAGACAAGTGTGTTTTACAGTCTTTAAAATACTCCAGAGGAAAGGTCAATAATTTCCACCTAACTAAGGTTAGAAGGGAAGTCTGTTCTCCACAATGTCATTTCTTTTGAGATTGCAACTCTTGAAATACTATTCATTTGAACAGTATTGTATACTGAGCACCTCCACTGTAAATATAAATGAGATATTGTGGTATTTTTGTGCTGTGGTGTTTGCTATTGCTGAAGGTAGGTGACTGTGTAACACAGGTTACTATGTTCTGGAAGTATAAATGAAGTTCTTTGATTATAATTGTATTTTTTTTTTTTTTTTTTTTTTTTTTTTTTTAATGGAATAAGGTGACAGTGTTGTTGCTATTGATATACGATATATATATAATATATATTATATATATATATATATATATATATATACTATATATTATATTGAAATTCACGTAACTGTAAAAGGGTATTATTTATTTACGTTTTGATGGTTATATATGCATTTAATTATTTTAATACTCAAGCAAAACAACTCTGGAGAAAATGTATTTGATTTCTGCTGAAAGTGATTCTATAAGCAAAAACAAAACAAAACAAAACAAAAAAACTATAAACTTCAGCAGTTCAGGGCAGTTTTTTTTTTTTTTTTAATATTGCATGATTGTGTTCCTCTTCACTTGTGTACTTCATTTGTAAAGTACAAAATTCAGAAATCTGCATCATATACCAATCAACTTTAAGCCAGTCCTGTATTCTGGCACTCGATATGCAGTAAAAAGTAAATTCATATTTATTGTATTTTGTGCTTTTTTTTAAATCTTGCTATTCGCTAAAGTAAACATATTGAAATTCACAGTACAAAGTTATTACTGAATTTCTGAACATTCCTTCAAATGAAATGTAAAGTGGAGCAATAGTGGTCTAATGTGGAGATTAATCAATATTTACTCATTTCTCTGGAGAAAGATATCAGCCCCAGGAAACTGATTTGAAATGCACCGAACAAGTTGGCTTCCAAAAGGACACAGTGAGAAATTCCTAAGAGATTAATATTCAAAAATGTGCATTTAGTCAGATAAAATATATTGACAGATATAAAGGAGAAATTTGTTATGGAAATGCATGAGGAAAATATGTTAAAAGCTTTACAAATTCTGTAAGCCAAGCCAACATAGAATAGACTTGGTACAACAGTAAAGATTTTACATTTTTGATGATAATGATAATGCAAGCTAAATATTGCCATGAGTTAGCATTGAGATTACCCAGATGTACAAGTAATTCAGACTTTATTTATTTATTTTTTTTATAATAAATTTGAATTTCAATTAAAACTAACATTTAGTACAGCACACAGGCACTCGCTGAAGTACTGTCCATAGCCTCTTTGTTCTGTTTGATTCCCTATGTGACTTTCACTGTGGAATGTACTTTGTGATTATGTAATAAGTAGACCACCACTTCAGCATAATAGCAGAAAATGTATTTGTCACATGAATGTGGAACTTGCTGGATACAGTAAGGTAAACTTTGGAGGTGAAATATTGTGGGTGACTGAGGCAGGGCTGAGGCCCTGCACAGGTAAATAATGTTTTGTTGGGTTTGTAAATAAACTTTGTCTTAGATATGGCAAGGCTGGATGGTTTTAATTCCCTCCATACCTAATTGAAAGCCATGTGCAGCATGTGGCCAAGTGTTAGATTATGAATTAAACCTGGCCGTCTGCCTTTAAAAAGGGGCTGAAAAAGCCAGTGCTTTGTTCCTCTTCATCTACCAACCTGAAGTTCATGACTCCGTGGCTTAACCAGGGTGAATGAATCAAAAACGCAGGAATGATTGTGTGTATACCGTGGGTCCAGTGTTTAGCGCAAAGCTGTTTAATTTAGGGGATTGTGAATCACACAAATGTATATTTAGAGTATGTTAGGGAGAAGGTTCCTGGAGCAGGACCTCCCTTTTAGTGGGAGCAGAGCTCGGCCAGTGTTGGCCAGCTTTTGTTTATTTAGCTGTTTTGCCCACTGTGTTTTATTTTGCCCTTTTGTATTTAGGATTTTCATGTACACTAGTGTGTATGTCCTTCCACAATACGGCTGCCATTGCCGGTACCCTAGTGGCGGCCACCCACCTACTGCACCTGCCTGTTTATCTGTAACTTGTTAGTAAAACCTGGACGCCTGCATGTTTTCAACCTCTGTGTCTCCCTCGTCTACCAGCGGATACCCACACTTGTAATAGAACACCCCTGTTGCAGTGACACAGATTGGGTGGTAAATCATACAAGCAGCTTAACCACTCTGCAAAAGAGTGGTCTACACATATGGATATCATGCTTTAAACATCATCTCACCAACAGCAGTGTATCATCCAACACTGACCATTGCACTTACATGGAACACATGGCACAGCAATTAAGGATGTTGCTAAAGATTAATAGCCTCTTTATTTTCCATAAAATGTAATGGGTTGGTGGCTTTTCAGTACTATTCATAAAGGGAGCATTTTATCAGTTTGTTGTTTATGTTTATATTTATGGTAAGACATATCAAAGAACAATGTATTAAATGTAGGAAACTTTCTAAACCTCTGATGGTTTGAATAATGAAACATAACAACTGGCATTAATATATATTCTCACTGTGAACTACAAATGCACAAGTGGCACCAACAAGTGCCCGTTGGCAGCTACATGCCCCTTGGAGAAGTGGTGTGTACACTAACAATGAGACATCTGCTCAGTTGAAGTGATTTCCAGTGTCATAATAGTAGTATAGTGGGGCATGTATCAGGCTACCATCAGGGACTCTACTGTTTCCGAACAGATGTTAATCTAGCTGCACAATACCAGGCAAGTGTCAGTAATCATTTGGAGTTTTGACCTGAACAATCAAGCTTTTATGGACCATGCTACAGCCAGCTTGGCTCAGTATGTTCTCCTAAGAAAACTTTGTGAAAGAGTCTAAAAATAGATAGACGTTATAACTGCAAAATTGAAGGCGAGTAATAGAGGCAAAATATTTGTGATAAATTCATCTTGTTATACTGATGGCTCTGTTTTTGTAAAAAGTAGATCAGCCACCATGATCCACAGTTGTATTCATTTATTTCTGTGTGTTGCATGTATGGTGTACAAAAGGTTTTGTGGGTGTATATTTAGTTCTGAATGTGACCAAGAAGAGAGGTAGTTCGACTGTGACTAGTGATTCAATTCATACCTTTCTGATTTTAATTTAGTTATGGGAGTGGCCCCATTTAGACATCTACACAAAATCCACTGGCTGTATTACTACAATAACACCAACTGGAGACAATCAGAATATGTAGCAATGCAGTACATGGTAATTATTTACTCTAATACCCTGTTTTAAGTGAATGGTGCTGGCAGCAGATTACAAATTATTTTAGTTTCAGGGAAGAAAGGAAATTGATGATGGAAGCTACAAATAAAACACAGTACCAGTGTATTCCATTGTAAATGTTAGATTCACTGAGTACTTTTAAACCATTAAGATGTCACTGATCCTTTAGCTTTAAGACAGGTTGATTACCCTGAAGTCACAAGTACCCTGTTATCTCAGGCCCACTGTGACTGACTAATGGCTTCACCTGCTACTTTCAATATCAGTTCTGAAATGTTCATAATTTGTAAGCCCTTTTACAGAAGTGACTTGAGGATTGATTTCCTCATACTGTCTGTTTAAACTTGAGCACTTCTTGATCATTGTTATTAATTTAATTCTCTAAGCCTACTACATATGATCCTGTGCTGCTTTTATCTAGAATTACAATAAACAGCTTGCTCTGAGATAAAAAAAAAAAAAACAATCTAACCAAAATTACTTAAACTGTCAGCATAATAACTTTTCAAGTACATTTGTCACTGTTCCCAAGAGTGTAAAAACAGTAATATGTATTTCATTCAAAGGAGGCATTAGGAATCATTATCTCTTTTTTTTTTCTTTTTTGCTAACCTTTGTAATCTTGACTACACAGTGCTTTTAGTCTGAGTGACAACAAAGGGCAGCTGTGATGCTACAAAAAATTCCTTTGTTATATAGTACTTAAAATGTCATTAGTAGCCTGTGAAAGGGTTCCTTTCAGGGGTGACTTCAGACCAGAAACACACACTCAAAACAATGAATGGCAAGTGAAATTGAGGTGCAGTGGGGCTCATTGCTTTATTAAATAATATATACTAAAATATTTAAACAAACAGAAATCTACACAAAACATAAAGGCAAGTAGGCCAAACTAATAAATAGGTATCGTGCTGGTGTTTAAGGCAGCATTTTTAGCAATTGTTATATTTCTCAGTTTACCTCCTCGCTCCCATTCTCTAATCCTAGACACTCTCTTCCGCGAACAAGGAAAGCTGCAGGCTTTTATATTCTGGCCGAGGGGTTAACTAGCTGTTTATTATCTTATTACCCCTCGGCCATAGCACTCCGCCATACAGCACCTTTATATCAGTCTGTAGTAATGGAAGAGTGAAAATCTAAAATATAAACACCTGCTGTAACAGTGTGTCAGGCCACCATGGGGAGCTAGGATCAGGCAGAGTTGATGTTACCGTGAAGAGTTTAAATTGTTCTGAAAGGATAGGTGACTGCTCCTCAGTCATTTGTACCACCTCTGATAACTCCTTCAGGAAATTTGAAAGTGCAAATCAGCAGTGAAGTATTTTCTCCATTCAGTCATCTCGTCTAAGAGAGGTCCTTGTGAAATCAATGCTTTGCAACCCCCTGCCAACTGGAGCCTGTTATCAGCCTTCTATCAGAGTTGCTCAGATCTACTGGCTTGCTCATCATGACTAAAACTGACTTTCAAAAAGTGTGTGCTACTTAACAAATGTTTCCAATATTAAGCCTAACCCCTGTATATCAGTGCAATATTGTTAGCATGTTGTGTTTAGACTAATCCACTATATGCATGCACCTTAAAAGCCTAATCCATTTCCTACGCTTTCAGAATTACTCCAGCCTATATGAAAATTGATTTTCTCTGACTTCTGTAAATATTTAACTGTTGCAATTGTGAACTGACATGCTGCATCAAAACTGTTTGTTACATTACAGGATAGATAGAAGTATTTCTAATGCGGCAAGATTTAGCACCAGATTGAATAATATGCAATACTTTAGAGCAGGATGTTTTTAAAAATGATGCCTTGTACATTCATAAAAGTGGCTCAATGGATCTCATTAGTGAATCCACAGTCACATCATACTAATTCATTACTGTGCTCAAGGGACCATTCATACTGGCACAGTTTATCATTCTAAAGGGCAACATTATTATTTTTTAAACTGTTTAAAGTTCTAGCTCAGCTCTGTTTGATTCAATATTATCTATTTTCACTTACCATATGAAGTGTGTGGTTTCACTTTGCATCTTATCAGCACTCCAGATAAGATTTGGGGTCTGTGAGTAATTAATTTTAACATTAAGAGAGTAAAATGCAACAGTACCTTGAATTCATGATTAATCTCAATAAATACTGTAAAATCTGTAATGGTAATGGGGTAGCGTGACGGAGTGCCACAGGGTCTCTGCTATGCTTGATGTCTGCCTCATCTGTCTGAAAGGTGAGGAATGGTGGGCACATAGCACCCGACCAACCCCCTCCATGGCAGGAGCTGGAGGAGCCTGAATGTTCTGCGCCCATGTGGGAAGAGGATTGCCCAGAGCAGGAACCGGATGATGAGGAGTCGTTGTGGCCACAGCCCAAGAGGGGGGAGGCCGAGTGTCCACAGCCCAAGGCTCCACTAGCATGGGAAGAATACCTGCTGGTTTCACCTCCACAACCACCATCCAAGGGAAAGGAGCGGGAGCTGCCTCTGCAACCTCCGAGGTAGACTGGTCCACTCTTCTCTGTGGGGATTATGGACTTGCTGACGGAGCCTGAGAGGGATATCGAGGAGGCCCTCCTTGCTGTGATCAACCTCCTGTGGGCCCGAGATGGGGAGCGCTGGGAGGCCTGGGAAGAGTAACATCATCCAACATATCCCCCAGACAGCGCAGCCATGGTACTCAACTACCTGGCTGCAGATATGGGAGGGGCCCTGCTGCCGTGTCCAGCACCAGAAGGAGAGGAGCCATCACTGCCATGTCCAGCGCCAGAGGGAGAGGAGCCATTGCCACTGTTTCTAGCGCCAGAGGGAGAGAAGCCATCACTGCCATCTCCAGTGCTAGAGGAAGAGGAGCCCTCATCAATGTTTCCAGTGCCAGAGGGAGAGAAGCCATTGCTGCCATCTCCAGTGCTAGAGGAAGAGGTCCCACCACTGTTTCCAGTTCCAGGAGCAGAGCAGCAGGAGCTGCCTCTGTCTCCACCACCTCCATTGCCAGGGGCAGAGCAGCAGGAGCTGCCTCTGTCTCCACCACTAGGAGCAGAGCAGCAGGAGCTGCCTCTGTGTCCACCGTCATGGGAGGACTGCATCCTTCAAGGCGTACTGGTCCACTCTCCTCTGAGGGGATTTGGGACTGGCTGACGGAGCCAGAGAGGGATATCGAGGCCCTCCCTGCTGTGATCAACCTCCTGTGGGCCCAAGATGGGGAGCACTGGGAGGCCTGGGAACAGCAACACCACCCAGCATCCCTCCCAGACAGCGCAGCCATGGTGCTCAACTACCTGGAGGGGCCCCACTGCCGTGTCCAGCACCAGAAGGAGAGGAGCCATTGCGGCCGTCTGCAGCACCAGAAGGAGAGGAGCCATCGTTGCCATCTCCAGTGCCAGAGGGAGAGGAGCCCTCACCACTGTTTCCAAAATCCACAATGGGGAAACTCATTTTTGAAAACATTTTTAGAGCTTTAAGTTTTTTTCTCTGCAAATAATAATAATAATAATAATAATAATAATAATAATAATAATAATAATAATAATAATAATAAGCTGTATTTTTATATAGCACCCTTCATAGTGGACCACCATCACAAAGTGCTTTTACAGAGGTAGGCTGTGAACTGTGCATTATATGCAGTCACTTACAATAGGATATTGATTTAACCTCTCAGACATCCCTTTCCCTAACTGCCACATCATAAGTAGACATGTGCTTTAATGTCTTGATGTATTTTTGTTAATATTAATACGGCAAAATATGTCTCCAATTTAAGTATTAAGATAGACATGGAGGCGATTGAAGACCGAAAGATCTTGAAGGATGAGATTATTAAGCAGCCTTTTAAATATCAGAACAAGCCATCTGTCAGTGACATTTCCAGTCCCATTTTGCTTCTTTTGTAATACACTGATCATTCTCTAACTTTTAATGAGTAATATCTGGCATCAGTCATCCTCAATATAAAGGTGACCCTACACTATGAGAAGTGTCCAATAACCACCAGGGAGTTGAAATACATACAATATGTGGAACAGATACAGTACATTCCCAGCAGCCAATTTTACAAGTAGCAAACCAATTGACAGGGTTTATATACAAGCTTCAGCTGGCAACATGATGGTCTGAATGGGAAAGAATGTGTCTTTTTAATAATAATGTAAGAATGTTTATAATCAGTCTGTCTAAAAAAGAAAAATAGCTTTGGCTTGGTATTATGGCTATGATATGAAATTATGGATTCTGACTTTCTGACTGTTGGAGAGACGAGGTTAAGAACTGTATAACCAATTCTATTAAATTTCATTTAGGTTTCAACTAAATGCTCGATCACACTTGTTTAACATATATTGATTTTAAATGTTGAATTTGCAATAAACATTTTTAATATTTCTAAATTATATCTGAAAGTACAAATTTAAAAAGTTAAAAAAAAATGTATTTGTTAACATTTATGTATTAACACTTTAAGGACAGTGAAGTATCTTTCTGGGCCCATAATCGGGTAAACACAATAATAAACACACTTAATTTTATTGACTTTCCGGGACTGTTGTAGGGTCCTTTGGGTAACAGAATAACATGTGTTGCACCTTTAGCTCTTTGAAAAACCCAAATCTACTGAATAAGAAAGAACAAAAACAAAAAAATCTTTTTTTTTTTTGTTTTTTTTTTTAACTTATTGAAGTGAAAAATCATTAAAATGTCTCTTTATATAGTTCTTAGTATTGAATAATATTCTCTAGTGTCCTGAACCAAAACATACAAAATTTCAAGTCTCTACTTCTAAAAAAACGAGAAAAATGTCTTGTGTAAAAAGCTTTTTTTGGGTTTCCATTTGCTCAATTTATTTTACTCGAGTAAACCAGGCTTTTCACTCAATGTCATGCAAATGAATGGGAAAGGTGAGGGTTGATGCGTAAAGTACTCCTGCTGTTTTTGAAGATTGCTAGTGAAATTTTGTGAAAATGAGGTTTCCATGCGCAGTACACAAGTGGATCTAAGCACCCAAACATACAGCCAAAGCCACATTGGGGTGGCTTAAAAACAAAAAGGTCAGTGGCCCAGTCAAAGCCCGGACCTCAATCCAATTGAGAATATGTGGAAAGAGTTGAAAATTGCTGTTCACCAAAGGTCCCCATCCAACTTGACGGACCTTGAGCAATTTTGCAAAGAAGAAAGGACAAAAATGCAGTGTCCAGATGTGCAAAGCTGGTAGAGACTTACCCAAATAGATTCATGGCTGTAATTGCTGCCAAAGGTGCCTCTACCAAATATTGACTCAAGGGGGTGAGAACTTATGCAATCAATTATTTTCTGTTTTGTATTTGTAATTAATTTAGAACAATTTGTGGATTATTTTTCACTTTAACATTATGGACTTTTTTTGTGTTGATCAGTGGCAAAAACTCCTAATTAAATCCATGTTGTAACACAATAAAATGTGAAAAGTCCAAGGGGGGGGGGGGGGGGGGGGGGGGGGGGGGGGGGGGGGGGGGGGGGGGGGGAGCCAATACTTTTGACAGCCACTGTAGTTAAGGATAAATACGCTCAGGTCATATAAGAACACGTTTTTGTATATCTTTGAAGTCACTAAGTGGAACACATAGCAATAAAAAAAAAAACTTAACATTATATATATATATATATATATATATATATATATATAATATATATATATATATATATATATATAGTGTAAGGTAACAGGGAGGGGGTTAAAATCCTTCTCTGCTAAAACTTGTGAGAATGCACATTTGGGTCTAATTGTTTAATTGCTTAATTATTTAGTAATCCCCTGCACCTGGTGGTAGTTGTAAATTAGAGCCAGGTGCAGGGTATTTAAGAGAGCCAGGCAGTTTGTTTGGGGCTGCTGTGTGTACGGAGGCAGAAGTTGTGGTCTGCTTCCAAGCAGTCAAGGTAAAGTGCTGTGTTAAACTATGTGAATTGTGGGTTTGAGTTACAGGTAAACAGCTTAGCTGTCCTGGTTGAGTTAGGTTCCATACTGTATAGTTAGTGCTCCAAGAAGGAGCTAGGTGTTTGTTTTGTTTTGTTTAATTTATTTCAGAGCTTAAATCAATTCCATTTCTGTGCCTGGATTTTTACAAATTTTCCTAATTGCTATTTGCATTGCACTTTTCAACTTTCCTAGTTTCATATATATATATATATATATATATATATATATATATATATATATATATATATATATATATATATATATATTTATTTTATCACACACACTAAATATAGTGTTGAAAAAAGACAAATAAGTTGTTATGGTTTCTGAAGTTTTCTGAAATGCTTGGTCCTAAAGGGTTATGCTAAATCTGAAAAAAATATATAATTTAAGTAAAACCTGAGGAAAAACACCTGGTAAAATATTTGTGCTTTATTTTACACTTGGCATCCCATATGGCACAAAGTGGCAACCGCTCACCCCACAAGCGAGCTGCTTAACCACAGTGGAAAAGAGTTGGGCTGGGCTGGGCTGCATTCATGGTTAAAGAGATTTTTTTTCTTCATATCAGATCTCCCCAATAGAGTTCAGATAGATAATGACAGTGTATCGCACTGTGCTGACTTGCAAAGTGTGGTTGCTGGACGCAGTATCTCTGGTACAAGTAACATGTCTTTTGAATGTAAATGAAAGGGGCTCCTCTAGCACAAGAACAATAGTACAACTATTTGCCCTTCAGAAGTTCAGTTATTATTATATAAGTTTTTATAACAAGTCAACTAAAACTATTATTATGTATGTATTTATTTATTTATTTAGCAGACACCTTTATCAATGACAACCTAGAGACTTATGAGGGGCTTCAAAGAATATTTGGGCTATTTAATGGAACAGATTTACAGCAATCTTACTGTATTGACCATACAGTCTCTAATGACCTGTGCTGCAATAAAACTTGACCTAGAGGGTAGCTTATCTCTATAAAAAGCATTACTGATCCCCTGACACTTGACATTCTGGTGATATCAATTACACCTCTGAGCAGTTCAAAATCAGTTCCATTTTGTAATGTGATATTTTTGTAGAAAAAGTATTGTTTGTAGGAGATTAACTGTCAAAGGGGAAATCAAAAGGAGTGATGAACTGCGCTGGCTGTACGACAGCTGTCATTAACTCACTTGCAGCATTTTTGCTCATAGTACTTGAGAGTTGTCCGTTCGTATTCTCTTTTTTATTTCACTACCTTTTGATGATGCGCATTAGGAATTACTCTAGAGGAATACCTGTTAATTATATAATGATTTATATAAATAAATATTTATTTTGAAATCCAACTAAATCATATATACACACATGCTTAGGGCCCACAAATCTCTAAATTATGTTTTCCTTTATTGGTTTGAATAAGGTTTTGTACGGGCATGACCATTGACCCCAAATTAAAATCCAAATGTCGTATGTTTGTGCATATTTCAACTGACTTTCTATACTGTAGATTTGCTGTGTTATTTAATTGAAGAAATATATATTTTAAATATAGTTACACACACATACACACACAAAATATACACAAAACTGATTTTACACCATATACTTAGTGCAGCGAATAGTTTGACTTCATGTCTGTTACTGCTTGTAACTTCAATTTGAGGTTGTACAATTCATGGTTGCATTATTTAGAATGAAGGTACACACTGGAATTGTATTTAGTTTGCAGCAAGAGGTGGTCAATTAAAAAAGAAAGAATAAGAAAAAAGTAGGTCATAAAAATATATATTTCATGATTGCAGCTGCTGTAAGTGTCTTCACATTGGCTTAGCACATAATAGCACTTTGCTTTAATGCATCAACTCTTGGCACCAAATCAGTAAAAGGTCAAACAATGGACAATAAAAATAAAACTGGTCATTAGAGGCTGAAATCCACAGGTGGCCCTGCTCTGGCACACACACACACACACACACACACACACACACACACACATATATATATATATATATATATATATATATATATATATATATATATAACACACACACACACGTCTCCCTAAACATGGACAAAATGTCCAGTCCATTAAGACTCTGAACCACCCTTTATGCTGTGGTTATAAAGCTGTTAACCTCATCTTGCCGACAGGGGTCATAATACACAATGTAATTATTTACACTTCAAGTCTGTGACACTCTTTTCCCCCTGTAATCTTGGTGATCATATATATGAGATCTGAGTCATGGCACAAACTGGATGGGGGCTGGGTGGAAACCAGCTCATGTTGTCCTTTACAGACTTATTCCTAATTCAAAGGCGAATAAGATATGCCTTTAGGGGTGTCTGCATATCTTTCCAGTTTTGCTCTCAAAGCTAACATGTGTTCCCAGCTACTGGAGATCCCCTGCTGTCATCTAATTGAATTATGCAGTAATGTGAAGCAGTGACAATATTAAGCAGGTTGTGGGGATAGCTTGGGGCAGTAATGAACTACCCATGAACAAGTGTGTTTGTTTCAGTGCTTTGAGGAAAACTTGTTGGAAATACACTGGAAACTGCCTGTTTAATGATAATTGTTTCTATGTATTCAGTAATATATATATATATATATATATATATATATATATATATATATATATATATATATATATATATATATATATACAGCTCTGGACTTGCTATTTATAGGTATGTGTTTGAGTAAAATGAACATTTATTTTTATTCTATAAACTACTGACAACATTTCTCCCAAATTCCAAATAAAAATATTGTCATTTATAGCATTTATTTGCAGAAAATGACAACTGGTCAAAATAACAAAAAAGATGCAGTGTTGTCAGACCTCGAATAATGCAAAGAAAATAAGTTCATATTCATTTTTAAACAACACAATACTAATGTTTTAACTTAGGAAGAGTTCAGAAATCAATATTTGGTGGAATAACCCTGATTTTCAAGCACAGCTTTCATGCGTCTTGGCATGCTCTCCACCAGTCTTTCACATTGATGTTGGGTGACTTTATGCCACTCCTGGCGCAAAAATTCAAGCAGCTCGGCTTTGTTTGATGGCTTGTGACCATCCATCTTCCTCTTGATCACATTCCAGAGGTTTTCAATGGGGTTCAGGTCTGGAGATTGGGCTGGCCATGACAGGGTCTTGATCTGGTGGTCCTCCATCCACACCTTGATTGACCTGGCTGTGTGGCATGGAGCATTGTCCTGCTGGAAAAAACCAATCCTCAGAGTTGGGGAACATTGGACGATATTTTTTATATAAAAAAATTTTGTGCATCGTAGACTCTGTCATCTCATGGTAAAAACATAATAATAAAGGTCTGGGAACGGTCTTGTGCCCCTGATGTAAAAGTGGGATTGTTAAAAAATAAAAAAAACCATACTAGTATATTGTATGTTGATGGAAATCCTCTATAAAAAATCTCGTGAAAAATTTTTTCTTTACAATGGTATCCATTGGACCCATTTGATTTCCCTAAAAATAAAAAATAAAAATGTCAAATTGTAGTTAATTTATTGGATATCAATGATATGAGTTGTATTCGTGGAGATGTGTATCATTTTATCATTTGACGTCACTTTACAATCGTTCAACGTATTGTTATGTTGTGTACAATAAACATTAATATATATATATATATATATATATATACACACACACACACACACACACACACACACACACCATTTATCGTAGTGGGGGATGAAGAATTAGTAAGTCTACTTCTTAATCATTCAGCAAACATATTTCCATAGTTATTATAATCTAGATGTATAAAGGAATACAATAAAAACTGTTATTTTCACTGATTTATGTAAAACAAAAATAATTAATATATACAGTAAAATAGAGATTACTATACATGTGATGTTACAGTTTATTTTTTTTAAGTTTAGAATATCACAAAATGAATTACTTACATGTATTAGATGTTTGGTTGTTCTTTTACATACAAATAGAAAGTTTTTGTTGGACCATATTAGGGACCAGTGTGGGTAATGTAAGATGTTGTAAAGTACCAAGCGATGGCCAGAGGAGATTTTGTTGTGCCAAGATGGCTTTCTTTATTATACAAAACAGGAGTGAGGAACACATGAACAGAATGGAACTCTATAACCAAAATAAAATTAAAAAATAAATAAATCAATAAACACTTGACTGTTTAAAAGAAAGCAATAGTCTGAAAATAAGGTTTGCCCTTAGTCCTTTACACAGCACCAACCAGTTTAGCAAACTAAACTAACTGAGTGTGGGGCTTGACACAGGCTATTTATACCCAAACGTAGCCCCTCCCCTTGGAACATGTCAAATAACAAACAGTAAATATAAAAAATATTTATATCTTACTTTTAAATAAGTCAATATATAGGCATTGCATTTCTTTTATAAAACCAATATACTATAAAACCAATTTTCTTCCTTTGATACTTCCATCCCCATAGACTTGCATTAATGCGTGTCCACTATCAGTGTACACACACACACACACACACACACACACACACACACACACACACACACACACACACACAGAGTCAGACCACCCCAAATTTTATCTAAGTCTTAGTTACAGTAATTATACCAACTTCCCAGTTAAATATTTCTTTATTCTTGTAAATTCAAATCCACCGTATCACTCAGCTGGATTAAAGTTAGTATTAATTAATTAATTATTTTAACAGAGATGCTGCAAGTTCATTGACTGTAGGTCTTCATTCGAACTCTGCCATCACTGTGCACGATGCCATTCAGATACAAACAAACTTTGTTTTTTCTTTTCTTTCAAGAACCTAATCAACTCGTCCTCCCCCCGGACCCAGGATCTCAGCTCCCCACATTGGTAAATACATTCTCGTTTCACATTTTACAAGCAGGTAAACCGGAAGATAAACAAGAAAATAATAAAATGTTTACATGAAGTTCTTATTGCAGTTCATTCTATGTTATAACCAATGTCTTATAGTTCCCATTATTCAGTAACAGTGAATTCAGTCTGTTACATCCCACCCCCCCGCCCTCTTTCACAGTTGCTGCCTGAGGCAGACATGAAAGGAAGTCTGCTGTGTGATTCTGTGCCCCTGCTCCATAGCACACATCAAAGTCAAAATGCTGAGTTTCTCATCTTTCCCAACCAGGATAATGCACGATGATCAGTTTCAAGCACAAACTTCCGGTCCATTAAGTAATATCTAAGGGAGTCAAGGCCCAATTAATAGCGAGACACTCTTACAATCGTGGAGTATCTTGACTCCCTGGGCAAGAGCTTTCGACTGATAAAAGCAACGGGCCTCTGATCTCCCAGCTCTTCTTGAAGTAAGACTGTTCCCAGGCCCATTCCAGAACCATCTGTTTGCATTGTAAAGAGCCGGTTAAAATATGGGCTTTGTAGCACAGGCTCCTTACATAGTGACTCTTGAGTCCTGGAAGGCTGTCTCGCATTTGGTTGTCCACTGCACCTTATTAGGGCCTGCTTTGTTGGTTATCTCAGTTACCCCTGTGAGTAGTGAGTTTTAAAATGCACTGCAAGTCCTATGGGAGAGAGTGTTTTTTCTTATGCATGCGCTTGATTATTATGAGTACAGCGTACAAACAAGCTGAAAGCTATATGTTTGTATGTATGTAATGAATACTGATGAAATACAGACAAATCATTTTTACCATAAATAAAGAAAACAAATAAATGAATAAATCATATCTGGGTAAACAGGATGTGGGGGTGGAGGGAGTGAGAGTGTCTAATGCTTCAGCGTCTGAGATAGTCCTTGAAGCATGGAGCAACGTACAGAGCTTGGCACCGCCTCTTTGCTGTCACTTGATGTTGATGGTAAATAGTCTTTGCTTATGTCTTCACTGACACACTCGCTGACATCTGATTCAGTGAAAGAATTGTATATATTTGAATTTATATCAGAATCTGAATTCAGTATTATTACTAATACTTCTTTCACACTGAGCGATTTTTGCCGGTTTACAAACACTGTTGACATTTTTGTTTATTATGTGTATCTGGTAGAGGGTGCAAGAAACCAATAAAATGTGTTACAGAAACTTAGTGTTACAATATTATGTGATAAGGGGTTTGATAGGTTTAGCAATTCAAGTTTGTTGCACCTTTCGCTGCAATAACAGCTTTAAGTCTTTTGGGGTAAGTATGTACCAGTGTCGGAGTGATTTTGGCACATTCTTCTTGGCAGATTTGCTCCAGGTTGTTCGGTTGCTTGGACGACGCTTGTGGACCGCAATTTTCAGATAGTGCCACATATTCTCAATGGGATTGAGATCAGGACTTTGACTGGGCTACTGTAGGACATTCACCTTTTTGTTCTTGAGCCACTCCAGTGTTGCTTTGGCTTTGTGCTTGGGATCATTGTCCTGCTGAAAAGTGAATTTCCTCCCAAGCATCAGTTTTTTAGCGGACTGAAGCAGATTCTCTTGCAGTATTTTCCTGTATTTTGCTCCATCCATTCTTCCTTCAATTGTAACAAGATGCCCAGTCCCTGCTGATGAGAAGCATCCCCATAGCATGATGCTGCCACCACCATACTTCACTGTAGGGATGGTGTGTCCTGAGGCATGAGCAGTGTTAGGTTTGTGCCACACATAGCGCTTTGAGTTTTGGCCAAAAAGCTCTATCTTGGTCTCATTTGACCACAAAACCTTTTCCCACATCACAGCGGGGTCACTCTCATGCTTTCTGGCAAACTCCAGACGCGCTTTCAGATGGTACTTTTTGAGTAACAGCTTCTTTCTTATCACCCTCCCATACAGGCCAGTGTTATGCAGAGCTCTTGATATGGTTGACTGGTGCACCATTACTCCACTCCCAGCCACTGAACTCTGTAGCTCCTTCAAAGTGATTGTTGGTCTTTCTGTGGCTTCTCTCACAAGTCTCCTTCTTGTTTGAGCGCTGAGTTTTGAGGGACGGCCTTTTCTTGGCAGTGCCTGGGTGGTGTGATGCAGCTTCCACTTCCTGATTATTGATCCAACTGTGCTCACTGGGATATCCAAACACTTGGATATTATTTTGTACCCTTTTTCTAATATATGCATTTGTACTACTTTATCTCTAACTTCTGTAGAATGGTCTTTGGTCTTCATTTTCCTTCAGATTCACATTCTTACCAATGATCCTTCAACAGTGGGGTTTTTATCCAGAAAATGTGACAGCAACTTTAATGGTTCACAGGTGGAGGCCAATGGTAAGGTAATTGTGTCCTCGTTAGGGCAATTTCTTTCATCGGTGCAAACTGGGAGCTTCCACAGCACAGGGGTTGAATACTTATGCAAGCAAGATATTTCAGTTTTTTTTATTTTTCTTAAAAATATTTCCCAACATAAAACCAATGTCACCTTACAATAATTGATTCTGAGTTTCAGTGTTTAAAAATAAAATATCAAACAGAACGAAATTTCAATGTACCATTTGTAATTCGGTAATATGAGAGAATTGGTCAGGGGTCTGAATACTTTTGCAAGGCACTGTATATATATATATATATATATATATATATATATATATATATATATATATATATATATATATATATGTAAACACACCATATTATTTCAATTTGGTGCCGCCCCTTGAATTAAAGACGCCCTCATATTGATGCTGCATATATATATCAGCTTTATAATAGAGGCTGCCCTCGAATAAACACCGCTATCAATAAAGAAACATTAAGGTATTTTTTTCTCCCCCTACTAAAAGACACACACAGTAAACAAATAAACACCCAATACTGACTATGTACATGTAACTCCCCCAAAGAGACGGGAGCCTCAATCTAGCATGCAAATAACAAACTAATGTACACATACAGTAAACACATTTTATTTTATGGTATTACAGTTTTTAAAGAAAATGCAAGATAAACTACATACACAACAGTTTTTTTGTTTTGTTTTTAGTTCAATTGTAATTCCCGTACAAATAAAAACAATGTTCTTACTATCTATGAGAAGATTTAGTTTTGGTTTCTCTTGCAGAGAAATTACAAACAAGCAAGTTACAGTAAGTTAAAAAATAACCGAGTAAGATATAGTGTAGTTTTTACAGAAATTAAACTGATATTCTGAGGTCATTTTTAATGCAGAAAAACATTTACATCACAGTCTTGGATTTAATTGCCACACCAGCATTGCCCCGCCCCTTAATAACCAATACACACTCCTCCAGTACTCCCCTGACCTTCCAACTCCCACCTAATAGGCTCTCGGTAACTGTCATCGATAAATTTACTATAGTCATTGTAGGTTAGCTACACACATTGCTTCATAAAGGTAGGCTACCGTGTTACAGAAAATAAGCAACCACGATACATCTAAAATGTCATAAATCATGTAATAAAATATTGCAGCATTTGAAAATCATAGTATTATTAATAAAGGTCGCCCTCGTATAAAGGCAGCCCTCTTTTAAGCGTCGCAGTCATTTTGATCAATTTTAAATAAATGCCGATGCGGCAAATTGAAGTAATACGGTAAACTACTTTTATAATTAGATATTAAGTCAGTGTTGAATTTTACACTTTTGTGTCAGACAATAAAATACCCTGACACACTCTTTAATAAAGTTTTGATGAGTGATAATGATATGTGAATAATAATAAGTTGAAATTGATAGTTTGACTAAGAGCTCACTACTGTACTGCTGTGTTATTTAACTATTTATTCATGGATCATTCTTGATGTTTTTTCTAAGAAAAAGTAAATTACCTAGACTGTCTTGCACTGCACTTTATGGACTTGTCTATTTATTCCAGATTGAAAATGTAGAATTTCTATGCTCTTTTGCCTTTAACTCTAAGTAATTCCTGCTGAATTGCTAACCTGACTATCTTTAAACTGTAGCTCAGAAAATGTTAAAAAGAAAAGTCAGATGTTAAATTATCTGCAACAGGGTGTAATTGCTTAAGTGTACTTTTGATTGACAGTTAGATCCTTCTGGTTGTTGTTCAATCTATTTCTATTATTGGTGCGTTTGATTATATCTACCTGGCACCCGAACTAGATAATAACCGTTACAATATGATATAGGTAGGTGGCAGGAAACCTCTCAGTTCCCCTCAGAACTTGATCAATCAGTCTTTGGAATGTGGCTGGGGCACCATGTAACCCAAAAGGGCACAACAGTAAATTGGTAAAGTCCATATGGTGTTCTACAGGCAGTGTATTCACGGCTTTCCAGCGGGAGCAGCAGCTGCTTAAGCATGTTAAGATGTTAAGCATACTGAGGTATTTCGCTTTCCCCAGATGCTCCACCAGTTCATCCAGTTGAGGCATTGGGCAGGAGTCAAATTTGGAAATACTACTGATCTTGCAAAAGTCAATACAAAATCTTATACTTCCATTTTTCTTGGGAGCGGGGACAACAGGACTGCACCATTCACTCCTTGAAGGCTCGATTACCCCCCCTCCCCCAAGTCCTGCATCACCTTCAACTCCTCTGTGATGAGTCAAAGGGGTTTCGGTCTGCAATTCAGCCTCCCAACAGTAGAAGGCATCAAACCAACTCGGGATTTCCCTTACCAAGGTCTTGTGACCATGACAAAAGTCATCTTTTTGAGGGGCGGCACCTTGGTGAGGGGCGGAAGTACGAGTATGTAAATTCCAGCCACTGGAGTCAAGTGAAATTAAGGATACCTGTCAGTTTGGGATTGGTGATCCACTGACTACCGGGGCGGGGTTTGCATACTAAAGGGAACGTGCTACTGTGTTCGGGGTTTTGGTCCTAAGGAATAGAGGCGGGGGAAAAAAGGCTGGAGGGAAGTACTTGGGAGGTTGGACTGTGTCACGAACGGAGGCCTTACTAACTTGGTTCTTTTCTGTTTTTATTCCTTTTTGTTTTATTTCTGGATTTAAGCAGAACGCGAAGAGGACTAAGAGGCTTCCGTTCCTTTATTTTTGATTACTCCCGCACTCCCTCCCTCACATCCTTCTTTATTATTTTTCTTTTTTTCTCGTGTAATATTAAATAAAATTTTAATTGTTACACGTAAATCACTGTCTGGAAAATCCATTTGTACTCACACGCCTCACATCCTCCTTTAAGATAGGAATGTGATACAGTTTTGACAAGCAGGACTGTTGTCTTTTACAATGATCAGGTGATGGATTACCCCAGTAAGTCCTGGTTTCTCCATGAACAAGTTGGTGGGAAGACATTGCAGCAATTCTTGTTTTCCCTGTGGCAAATGCTGTAAATCCACTTCCCCCTCTTTATGTTGTCCTGGGAAGTAGTGCTCTGTGGAATCATCTTCCTCCTCAGTGGCTCAGATGTACAGGCTCTCTGCAGTAGGATCTGTGCATTTTAACCACTTTAGCAAATTAATATGAAAAACCTGCTGTAGTTTCTGGTGCTCTGATATACCAATTTCATAAGTGACTGGGCCCATCTTCTGAATCACTGTGTATGGACATTTATATTTTGCTAGGGCTGACATTCTTGCCAGTTGGTCCCTCACTTTAAGAACATAGGTGATCACGCTTATTTTCAGTGGTTGTGCCTCCTCTTCCCAGCTTTCCTTCAGCACAGGTCCTTGCACCTGGCGTCCGTAAATTAGTTAGCGAAATGCCTGTGGAGACCTGGGGAACTTCTCGATTGGCAAACAGCAAGTATGGTAGCCATATTTCCCATGTCCATGATTGTTAATGAAATTAAGGGAGCATGAGCTACTGCCTTTCCTCCAGAGATCTGGCATTCCAGACAAGTTCGACAAAACCCTCTGACATCGCCATACATTCCCAGCCAGCAGAACCTTCTGGCTATTTGTGATTGTGTTTTCACAGTGCCCAAGTTTCCAGCCCAAGGGATGGTATACCTCACCTCCAGCACTTAGCTCCATAACCTTTTTGGTAAAATCAGCTGCTCACCCTGATTACTTTGATGGTACAGGCTGTAAGTCTCCTTTTCCAAAACCAATAACACTAGTTTCTCCCTCTGTTACCTTATTAAAACTATTTTTTAAACTAGTATCTTCTAACTGTAACTCAGCTAGATTAATGGGCAATGGTATCACCCCCTCATCTGTCATAGGTGGATCTAACACATTCACTCTCTGATCATCACCCTGCTTTGTTGAACCCCTACACTCTCTCATTACATGTTTTCTGGGTCCTCTTTTCATCCTGGAAAGGCATACCATCCCAGGGGTTAGATTCCACCTCATGTGTATCTGTGTCCAGTTTCCTAGCCTGTGCTCTCGTGCCTAAAATGATTCTGCTATAACAACTCTGGAAATATAGGCAAGTCTTGACCTAAACCAGTGGGGTATGGAAGTATTGACACTATCCCTACTGTCAACAAAAAGGTTGGTTAAGTGCACACACCTAACTCTCAATCTGCTATCCCTGTTCCATAAATGTGGAAACGTGGCAAATGTCCGCAATTTCCTATGAGCGCTGGATGTGGAAGCAGCTATCTTGTTTGTTTATGTCTGTGGTAAAGGGACTATACGTATTGGTTTTTTTCTGGCTTCTCTTGGCCATTGAAAGCTTTTCTCAGACAAAAAAAAATGACAAGGGACCTGTGATTGATGCCATTTTGATGATGTCAGATGTCTACTCTCTGTCTGAGTAAATGACTGACAGTCTATTGTTTTCAACAGCCTTTTGAAGGCTGGTGCCTGCTTGCCAGTTGTGCTGCTTTGGTCAGTCGATTAGCATCAGGACTAGTGAAAATAAATACCAGAGACTGTGTTGTTTTACTACCAAACAAATTATGAAGTTGATGTTTTGTATCAGATGGCACAGAAGTATTGCGTGAAAGCTGTCTTCCAACAGTGGTCTGTTCGAGTGTTTTACATTGTATTGGACAGAGCAGCCATCAACTCCTGGGTCCTTTACAAAGAATGCAGAGAAGAATTTACTAAGGATATAATATATTTTACAGTTAGCACAGGAACTTTGCAAGAAGCATTTGGAACAGAGGGAGACTGCCAAGCATGTACCTACAGCTCAAGCTGGCAACCCTGCTGAGAACTGCAAGAGACTCCAATGCCAGGTTGGCAAGTGCAATAAAAATAAAACTTCAGACAGCTGTGCCCTGTGCAGAAAGGCGATGTGGAGAAGCACATTACCTGTATTGATTGTGAACAGCCTTAGACTCAAGATATCCTTTTGTCGAAAAAAAAGATATAACACTTTTTTTTCTAACCTTGTGTTGTGCGCATCTGTAAATTTTTATAAATATGTACAGCATGGCGTAAACCGATGTCTGTACAGATGTTTATTTAATTACATTGTCTTGATTTCATTTGTAAAATAAATGTTCATTGATCTTTATATATATATATATATATATATATATATATATATATATATATATATATATATATATATATATATGCTTCTGTTGTTCAGATATTTGTGGCGTACTCAATAAAAAAGAAGAATTACATATGACTTTCTCCTTTCGTTATAATATTTCTAGTGTTTTGAATACAGCCATCAGAAAGACTGCTGCGAGGCTTCTAGGTATGATTATATCTCTGGTCCTTCTAGTGTTAATAAATGTCAGGGACAAAGTGAGGATACTTCAGCCAATTACTGTTTTTGAAATTTCCCATTATTCTAGGTGTGTGGACCAGCCTCCTTCACTAAATCCAATCACACAGTCCATGCACACCTTTCCCAAACTCTTATTAAAGTCTTTCCACCAAATCTTTTGCAAAATTAATGTAGCACCTGCCCGCCGAGACAGAGCAGGGGCAAGTGCCAGAGAATGGACAAAACAGTAGCGACTACGCCACATAGGGAATTTCACACTCAGAATTAACATTATAGATTTAAACAATGAACTAGGTCTCTTAATTTACTAGGTTCTTTTATAGGGAGTTGAGTTGGAGTGTAATTCAATAGGAGAGGGAGGCACACACACAATGATTAAAAGGAATTACATATTTATTATTGGTAACCAGTTAGGATACAGGAACTCGGACGGATCAAATAAATAGCACACAATAAATATAAAATCAATACATTAATACAATCAAGAACAGTCTCAATAAATGCAGTGTTGTCATGTAGAATAGTTAAAAAGACAATAGCAGCAAGTACTATGCTAAATAAAAGTAAAGATAATAAATACATAAATCAAAAACAGTTTAAATCACAAATGCGCAAACCAATAAAAACAGCGCGCAAGTGGAAACTTTATCATTATCTATCATTAACAATTCTATTTCTGTACACACTCAAGTGAGTTCTCATAACCAGTGCTGATCTTTTCAAGTTAGTAGTAATTATATATTATTTATTGTGAGCTGGAGTTGGAACCTGTACAGGAGATTAATCACTAAGACATTCCCAATACATAAATAACCTACATAAAAACATGATAAAACAATCGGGGACATATAAATAATGGACGCTAAAACACATACAAGCTATAAACAGAGGAACGGCAGGCTGTCAGCACATTACCAGGCCTGTGTGACGGTTCATGAGTAGCCAGCCACGTTGCTTAAGTAAACAAACTTGCTGTTTTAAAACAATATTTCCTTTGAATTAGTCGGTCCATTTAAGGATTTCACAACAACCAACAATGGTTGTAACTGACTAGGAGAGAATAATGGCTTACTCACGTCGTACAGCCTAGTTCAATATTACTGCCCTTACTCGCAGACCACACAAAAAATCCTTTTAAACACACTGCCATTGCACAGACTGCCAAGCAGCCATATTGCCCCCGCCCCAGTCCTGACAGCCTCCCTTTCACTTACATTTTGCTTCCTATTCTATTCCTCTTTGCTGCAGCGAAACCAGCCATTTTAAGAGCCAGGTAAACAAATCACCATTCTCATTGGTGTGTGGGAGAGACAAAAGATAAGGGGGCATTTTAAAATGACAGTAAATGCAAATAGTAAACAAATACAAAGTAGCAACCCTCTACATTAACAACAATTAGCAGATGCTCTTCATCACCCGACGTTCACTGACCTCCACTGAGAGCAGTTTCAGCTGGACTGAAAGGCTTGGATAAAACTGTTTAAATATTCTATCCTACATTAATCTACAACTTCTTTCAAAGCTGTGCCTCAGTCTTTGGATAATTGTGTATGCAAAATTACCACCCAATAACACCAATATAAATTGCGAAGTCGGGTTCTATTAGAAATAATGGTATGTATATTCCTGTTATTTTATCTTTATTGAATAACATTGGTTCAATTTTCTGTTTAGATTAGCCATTTTGTTTTCAGCCTCCAGCACATTATATTAATTAGCTGTGCCTTTATGTACCGGCAGAACATTTAAAATTTGAACAAACTGGGACAAGCACTGATGATTAAAAATGCAATTTTGCCATTTTTCCATGTACCTGCAGCAACTTATCAGAAAACTGAAGAAGTGTATTGTCTGCATATAACAATATTTGATGAGAAATGCAATATAAAGTTAATTAACTAACAACAAAAACATTTATACATTGAGATTGCCATGCTGAGTAAGTGTTTAAATATTTCCACAAACCTGTAAACAGCTCTATGAAACAAGTCCACTTACAGAACACGTTTGCAATATAGGAAAGACAACTTCACTCAGAACAAGACCAGTAAAGTCATTCATACATGCATGTTTTAATTTATTTTTCAGTAAAATAGTGAAATAACAGGACACTCTTAATACAGACTTATTTTGAGTGATTTTGTCAATACAGAAATCCAAGCGAAACTGTGCTAGTGACTAAGCACAAAAGTAACCCCCATGACATCCCTGTGTAATTCAGCTGAGTAACTAAATTTCAGTAACAACTGCTCTAAAAGATGAGCCTAAGCATCAAACCCAATTAACTCGAAATGCTGTCATACAAGTTTGTTGACCGTTTATATTTTTGTTGTTCTTAAATTGCAAGAGTTGTCCTGAATGAATAACTTGTGACCAAACACAGGCATCCAAAAGCTGTAGGCTAGACATGTGCTGCTTACAGAATTCAAGTAATTTATAATAGATAAAGGGAAAGTGTATAGATGGGTAATTTATTTTTTGGGCAAACATTAAAAGGCAGTAAAATATATTTAGTCTTCTTCAGATGAATGTGTGCACTTTTGTTTCACAGGTATGCATCATTCACGGTTTTGAAAATCAATTGCCATTAATGTTTTAAACATCAAGTCATTTGTGGTTCTCGTCAACTGCAGGTGATTAAAATAAGATTTAGCAAGACATTCATCTAAGGGGCCTTAAGTCTGTAACAGGGGCACATTATTAATACCACTAACAATGAAAAGGTAATTTTTCATTGCAGTCAAATAAAAAAAAAAAAAATCCTGAAGGGGTTTGTATGTTCTAATAATTGAGTTTGATGGCAAGCTTTTCCAAAAAACAAACAAAAAACAAAAAATACTGGTCCCCATATTCTGAAAAACAAAGCATACAATTCAGTGTTAATGTGCATTAAAATATTAAAATAGTTCCTTAGCAGTAATTTATTTTCATTTTGAAAAAGTTGTTGCCTTGTTTCTTGTTGCTGACAATGTTATTTATTTAGCCTTCTGCCTTTTTTCCTCTAAGTACTGTGTTATTATTGTATTCTGCTTGTGTAAAGTGTGTCTCTTATGCACAAAACATGTTATTCAAAAACTTGGTTCAGAGGTGAGAAGAGAGATTTGGGGAATCTGGAGCTTCAAGTGATTTCTGTAAAGTGATATTGATGCATACAAATTGAGGTAGACTAAAAACCAGTAAGACACAGAATATGAAATAAATGTGTACTTATGCAAACAGGCTTTTGTTTGCAAAAAGCTGGCTTATTTCTGTTCTGTGTTGTCCACTGATTTATTTTATTTTATTAGATAGTGATGTCCATTTAGGATATTCTATCCCCCCCCCGCCCTCGATTTAGGATTGTCCTGGGAGCTGATTAAATGGATAAAAAAGGTGTTAACATAAACTGATTGTAATCCATCTGCTACATTAACAGGAACCTGGGTAAGATTCAGATTTGAGATTGCAAACATAATGTTTTATGGATTTTTGGTACATTATTTAAAACATGTGCTTACAACAAAATTATATGATCTAGGACATAATTGTGTTAAAGGCATGCTGTTTATGTATGGATTTCCACACTCTCAATAAGAATTATGTGCTAAGTGCATGCATTAAATATGATGACTGATAAATAATGATAACTGCACTGTAGATACACTTAGTTAATGTATCTATATTTTGAACTGTATCCCATACAAAAAAATTAAAAAATAAAAACTTAAAACTAGATTAATTGTATCGTTGAATAATATATTTTCATTTTCGGATGCGCCATCTAGTGCAATGCAGACCAAAAAGTTTCCATTGCTATATTTGTTTTCTACTGTTGGTAATTTATAGTGACCTAGATGGTGCTACAGTAACTCTGAATTCAACAGTCCTTTTGGTTGACTGAGCCCCCATAATATGTCTATGGTGAACATGAACAAGGTAATGGAAGCAAAAAACAGTTACAACTGAACACTAGGCCTTGATTTAGCTCAAATGATCGTAACACAGTGAATTTAACTCATTAGTTTAAATCAACAGATCGCAGAACCGTAGAATAATGTCAATTGCCGTAAAAGGTTTTTTTGAAATTATTCAAATTTCACCAAGTGCAAAAAAAAAAAAAAATCAAAGTGACTCTGCAGACATGTGGAATATCAATAATATTTTATTATAACTAATAACAATAATAATCCCACCACCAAAAGATACATTAATTCTCTAAAGGGATTTGGGAATATGGCTTCCGCATCAATTGTGACAGGAGACCCCCTCTATCAGAGCTGGATCAACATGTACAGATCTTTATTTGCAGTCCTAGGACTAAACACAGACTAAACGAGGCACTACCCCCTTTGTTCTACACCCCTGATTTGACTCACAAGAAGCTTGACCGCTTTGTACCTTTTTTGTACACTTCGACAAGCCACCCTTAAATCATCCTGCTTTCATCTTATTATTCTCTTTTATCAAAGAAAATTTGATTTGCTCTTGCTTTCATAATAACACCACCAACACATGGAGACAGCTTCCAGAACCTGGCGTCTCTTGTACAGCCGAGATGATTTTTTTTTTTTTCCAGTTGATCAAGCTGATAATATCATTAGGAGGGGGCTTGCTGTTAAGGCCTCGGCTGATTGCTTAAGCTAGCCATGAGTATAGCGGGGGGGTGCAATTAAAAGCCAAGGTGGAATAGAAAAACCATGACTCTTCAATACATCTTTCTTTAGTTTTAATTAAGATATAATAACAAGTAAGTTGATGTGTTAGATTGAGTCAGAAAACTCAAGTGTAATAGATTTGGTCTATTAAAGGTATAATGCTCTTTTAAAGATGTGCTCTGGCTGGATGTGTTGCTACTCTGCCCACTAGCAGCTGAGTATCCACTACAGGGTGCGGGGCATCTGGGTTATTGTTCTTCTGTGAGTATCCTGCTGCAAGTTCTGTTCTCCAGAATGGCCAAACGATGTATTTTAGATTAATGTGGAACTTCAGTAATTTGTGAAGCCATGAATACAGAAGCACTTGCCAAGTGACAAATACTTTACGTCCTTCTATCAAGTGCAACAAATACGACAGAGTGGCTTTAATGAGAATGTCCAAACTGAACAATGTCCAGTAAAACATGTTTTTAATGAATGAATAAATCCAAAAAAAAAAAAAATCATCTAAAAGAAATCTACTCCCCTGGAGTCAAACTAAACATATAACTGGCTCCCTAACTAAAGTATATTAGAGAACTTGATTCTCTAATATATAACCTAGCGTGTACTTCTGTGAGTGGTCAAAAGTGGCGTAACATATTGGTGAACTTTTGGGTTATTGCAACTCAAGTTTATAACTCTTTTTCTGAAAGGAATTAACACAAGCTTTTCCAAGGTTTTCACTTTCTTCAGGTGAGTTATTATTAAATATTTTCTTCACTTTTCAATCATGGGTTCTTCAGTAATTAATTTCTCTATTGTTTTCTTTTCACAGGCAACCAACTGGTAAGTATCAGAAGAGAAAGTTTACTGGTGTTTCCAAGTAACCATGATTTCTGAAGCAAAGAGTGCTTTTAAACAAAGTGATTTTAAATTAAATCAAGTTGCACACGAACCTCATGCTCTAACTTCATTCCATAGACATGCTTCCTTTTATAAAAGTTCTCCTTGAACTTATTTCTACAATAACATTTGGTTCAAAGGTTTTCCAGTCATTTGTTTTCTTTTTACTTTCCAAACAAACACTATCCTTTATATGGCCACACTTACCTATTTGGAATCTTACATTAAGAAACACCACCCCACCCAGAAAAAAAAACAAACACTCATGCCATGTGCTTGCTGCCAGACCACCACTTCCTCTCTACTCCTGTCTAAATATTTACACAGCAATAATGCTACAAAAATTATTTACACTATTTAACACAGTAGCACATGTTTTTAAAATAGCAATTTATTATTTCTCTAAAATGATAATCCATCTTAGTTATTAATCTGTATAATTCCACTCATTATATAGAGCAATTAACCTGCTATTTTAATGCATGAACTACACAAGCCTCAGCCCATTTTGAATAAAATCATATTTTATGCAGGGAGAAGCCTTTATAATACAGAATGCATTGGCTGATTATGACCCCTGAGATGAAGTTCTGTAACCACACCTGCAGAGGAGCCTTGCTCTTTTGCATAGTGGTTAAGACTTTAGACTGCAGTGTGCGTATTTGCATATTACAGTACATGTTAGGGGTTCCATTTACATAAACAAAGTACTGTATCCGTTACAGAAGAAATAAGTGATACAGTTGCTACAGTTAATATATATATATATATAGATATATATATATATATATTGCCAGAGCAGGGTCACCTGTGGATTTCAGCCTCTAATGACCAATTTTATTTTTATTGTCCATTGTTTGACCTTTTACTGATTTGGTGCCAAGAGTTGATGCATTAAAGCAAAGTGCTATTGTGTGCTAAGCCAGTGTGAAGACACTTACAGCAGCTGCAATCATGAAATATATATTTTTATGACCTACTTTTTTCTTATTCTTTCTTTTTTAATTGGCCACCTCTTGCTGCAAACTAAATACGATTCCAGTGTGTACCTTCATTCTAAATAATGCAACTATGAATTGTACAACCTCAAATTGAAGTTACAAGCAGTAACAGACATGCAGTCAAACTATTCGCTGTACTTAGTATATGGTACCTACTTATTATTTAATAAACAAGTTTAAAAGAAGGGACTAGAAATGTTGAATATGTCTTTCTCTCAAGACACAACATTCACCAACCCCTACTACAAAGTTGAAGAACAGCTGCAAGAACGTCATACTGTAGGGAAAGTGGTATTTGTATAGAGTCAGATGTGTATATTGATATTAACTGATAGCAAATAACTAGAGCTGTTGCTATTGACAAGTACCATCTCCTCAATCAATCAATCTTTATTTTATATAGAGCCTTTCATAATGGATCACCATCACAAAGTGCTTTACAAGATGCAATAACAACAAGAAAATCCATAATACATTAAATACAGTGGAAAGAGCATAACGCATGTTTGGCAGGGTGCAGCCTGTCTTTGTGTTTTTGTGGTGTTTAGAGTGGATGCCAGTCTGCTGTGTGGATCTGAGTGAATGAGTTTGTGTGAGGAATGTATGAAAGCTGCTGCAGCTGATGAGGTGCGAATTTCCCAATTAGCTGCAGCACCTGTATAAAAGGGAGTGGTTGGGAGTGTTAGTTGTTGAGTGTTTGTGAGAATGAGAGGAACTGTAAGCAGTGGTTTTGCCTGGTATTTATTAGCTCTTATTTAGACTATTTTGTGTCTTTATTTTGCCATTGTGCCCTTTTGTTTTGTTTGATAGTATCATACTTACACATTCTTGCACAAACATACTTAATACAGTTTGCTCTTTTCATATTACTTCGCCCTTCACCCTGCAATACCTAACAGTTTTTTCAGTGAAAATATTTTGCTGATAACCTGCACCAATCACAATCATTTTGTTTTAGGCTTCAAGAAGGTGAAAACCTCAAACATTAACTATCACTCAATGCCAGAACTCCTGCTCTTTGTCCTTCCAACCCTCTGTTCAATCTGTGACATGTCTGTTTTAAGAAGAATTACCATGTTAGTTACTTCCATCTATATAAATTGTATTAGGTACAAAAGATAAATATACTTGAAAAATAATTTCAATGTATTTTTGCAATGTTTATATGTTATACAGTATTTAGTTATGGTGGGTTTGTTGTGCTCTGCTCATAGGACCGACTACAATGTTAAATGTATCCAGGAAAATAGAGGTACTGGTTACAGCAAAATGTGCTCCAATAAAATGTGTTAAAACATAAAAACATTTTGACCTCTGTTTGGCAACACTGTTGTAAGCATGTGGTGTCCAGCTAATTACAAAAACAGCCAGTATCTGACATTAATTTGGAATGAGCATACCAAGACTTACTCATTATTCGATTGTTGAAATTTGTACTTTATTTACAGACAATGACCAGGATAAAGTTCATCAGCCCTCAGTGTAAAGCAAAACAGATGTTTCAGTTGATCATGAGACCTTTCTGCAGTCATATTAAGCATGTTGTTAAATGATAACTACACAACCAAGATTAGTTACCCATGTTTGCATTTGCACAGCAGTACATAGAGTACCACTGAAAAGTCACTGTCACTGGTTACTGATCAGTTACCGTGGTATCTTTTTAAATATTTTTATAGAGAAGCATCAATTACCTTTTGTGACAATTCACCTGAAGAACAGCCAGGTGGTGCATTTTTCTTTATTAATATAAAAAACTACCATGGATGGACACCAGGTGGTGTTTCAAATTAAGCAGCAATTTATCGCGTAATAAATGATAATTCTTCGACCCAAAAAAAGAGAAAATATATATTGGGAATTTACTTAAAACTTAAATGTAAACTGAAAGCAACAGAAGATGTTGTCCTAATTTTGCTAGAAAGATAAATTAATAATGGCCAAGATTTAAACACTTATTATTTTCACTGTCTGGTTCTTGTGTTGCACAAGCACACTGGTTGTTTGATTAGTCAGTATATTTTTGATAAAAAATAAGTCTAATAGACACTTTGATCTATTAGATCTTATAGTTGTACCTTTGAACTTGTGACTGGATGTTTGAAGTTACTACTACTCTCTGCCACACTTCATATATTGCTTATATTACAGCTGTGAGTCTGTTGGGATAGGTCTCTACCAACTTTGCACACCTAGATTTGGCAATATTTGACCATTCTTCTTTACAAAACTGTTCAAGATCTGTCAAGTTCCTTGGGGAGCGTTGATGGCAGCAATCTTCAAGTCATGCCACAAATTTTTGATTAGATTTAGGTCGGGGCTCTGACTGGGCCACTCAAGGACATTTATCTTTTTGTTCCTTAGCCACTCCAGTGTAGCTTTGGCTGTGTGCTTTGGGTCGTTGTCATGCTGAAAAGTGAACTTCCGTCCCAGCTTCAGCTTTCTTGCAGAGGGCAGCAAGTTCTCTTCAATGACTTATCTGTAATTTGCTCCATTCATTTTTCCTTCTATCCTGACAAGTGTCCCAGTCCCTGCCAATCAGAAACATCCCTATAACATGATGCTGCTACCACCATGCTTCACAGTAGGGATGGTCTTCTTTGGATGATGTGCTGTGTTGGGTTTGCGCCAAACACAACGCTTTGCATTTAGGCCAAAAAGTTCCATTTTAGTTTTGTCAGACCACAAAACTTTGCAAAGTTGCCATTAGCCTCTTGGTAGCCTCTCTGATCAGCTTCCTTCTTGCTCTGTCATCCAGTTTGGAGGGACGGCCTGATCTAGGCAGGGTCTTAGTGGTGCTATACACCTTCCACTTCTTAATAATCATCTTGATCATGCTCCAAGGGATATTCAAGGCCTCTGATATTTTTTTATAACCATCCCCTGATCTGTGCCTTTCAACAACTTTCTCCCGGAGTTCTTTTGAAAGCGCCTTGTTGCTCATGGTAGAGTCTTTGCTTTGAAATGCACTTCTCAGCAGAGGGAACCTACAGGAACTGCTGAATTTATCCTGAAATCATATGAATCACTACAATATAAAAAAAGTGGAGGCCACTTAACTTTTGTAGTCGATTGGTTCTACTTGTTTCCACTTATCCAACCAAGCTACTTCAGTTTTTATTTTTAATTAATTTTCTACAAACCTCTAGATTTTTTTTTTCACTTGGAAGTTGTGGGGTAGGATGTGTAGATAAAAACTATTTTAATGCATTTTAATTCCAGGCTATAAGGCAACAAAAGGTGTACAAAAGGTATATATTATATATATATATATATATATATATATATATATATATATATATATATCATAGATATACCAATATGTATCATTCATTATAATAACTGACATTTAGTCAGTGCAGTTGCAGTGTTGAAAGTAACAACAAAATATTGGTGTAATATGAGAAGACTAAAAATTTTATGGACTAAAACAGATGTTTTAGTCCATAAAAAGACCACTTAGTCCATAACAATACTGGGTTTATTCTTGTCCAAAAAACTATGATCCACTTTTTCATTTCTTGGCTGCTATGGCTCTATAAATTGCAATCGGTGAAGACATTGTTTAAATTAAACTGTGTGGTGTTTAATACAAAGAAAAATTATATTTCTGCAAAACTTAGCAGCAAAAAGCAAAAATGAACAGACTCATTTAGCCAGCAAGCTTTTGAATCCAGATACGGGTTTAATCTAAATTATCTTAACAGCGATGGATCTAAATTGTGCTGCACTAAAACTCACTTACTTGCGCCATTGCAGGCCTCCATCTGTATATTTTTATTTGACTCAGTGACATTAATTAGAGGGGCTAAACCATCCCTCCTGGAAAATACCAAGTGACAGATATGTCAGCTACCAGTGTTTACATACTGTAACATAGTCTCTCTCTCTAGTCGTCTCGTTTGCATCCTTAAGCAGCAGACTCAGGCACAGAATTTTGAGTTTCACCACTTTTGTTCGCTTTTATTAAACACAAATTAAAACAGAACCAAAAAAAAAGCCTATCTCCACTTGGAGACCTAGACTAAACACACATTTCTTTAATTAAAGGGTTGGGATGGCTAAGCTGTTTTCCCAGCAAAACACTTTTCTAACTTTTAACCAGACCGGACAGCTAAACTGTTTACACCAATTATCTCATTTGGGAATAGCCACATTCTCACATGTATTTGGTAGTGTAACAGGGCCAGGAGCCCTGTATATGAAAAGGGGGCAGGGCCAAGCCCTGCTATAAAATGTTGGGTTTTTTTTATGTGGAGGATGCGCAAGGTGTCGTCCGCCAAGTTATTGTTTTCTTTTGATTTTGTATTTATTTGTTTATTTTAGAATGGCGTACCCCTCCGCCCCTGTGCAATTTATTGTTTTGTATTTGTTTGTTTATTATAATTTATTTGTAAATATATAATGGCGAGAAGTCGTAGGTTTTGTTTGGCAGCGTGGATAGGAAGCCCCATCCACAGTAAAATACCTTGTGTGAATGCGTGACTGTCATCTAGTCATCATTGAATTAGCTGGCAGTCACGTATAAACTGTGCAGACTATGGCTGAGGGTAATGAGAGAATTAATAGCCAGTTAACCCCTCGGCCGTGATATAAAAGATCTGCATCTTTGGTTGCGAGAGGTGAGTATTCAAAGGAGAGAACAGAGCGAGAGCAGGTAAAAAACTAAACAAAAAAAAAATACTGTACACAGGCTCAGTGAAAGCGATCTGCCCAGCCTGACCTGTGTGCTTAGTTTTGTGTTCGTGATTTTTGTTTGTGTTTAAACTTTTATTTTTGCTCTGAGAGCAGTGTTTTTGTTAAACCTTTTTTATTTATATTTTTTGTTTGAAAATAAACGGCAGCGCAGCATCTTTTGCTCTGAAGCACTGCATTATCTGTTATTCTTCCTGCTTCAGGCCTGATGTCACCACTACTGCCATCCCTGTCACAGGCATTAATTAACCCCATCTCTGCCAACCACCTCCAAAACACACAACACCAATGCTTTATTTACAGACAGGGTCCTTGGTTGAATAAACATACTTTACACTTCAGTCAGAAATGAAGGATAACACCAAGCTACAGGATAGATTAGAATTTTCAGAAGCTGTTCATAATGCTGAAAATGTAAACAGCACGATCCCTATATGGTCGTGACAGTCCTGATTTCTTATCAAATATCGCATGTCCTGATGCATAGGAAGAAACCCCCAATATTTACCTTATACTAACGTGAAAATCTCCTTTTTTCAATTGTTGCTCTCTGACTAACAAATCTCTGCTTCTCAGTTAACTTATAACCAATATCAATCTAGATCTTCTCTCTCTAGCTGAAACCTGGAACTCTGTAAACGATATGCACTTGCTGCATCTAGCCACCGCAAAGGGCTATTCCCTCTTTGACAAACCTTGTCTCACTGGCCAAGGTGGGGCCACTGCTGTTATTGTTAATTCTGTGCTCGCTTCCTCAGTTCTTTCTTTGCTTGCCTTTTCTTCATTTGATTATCTCACCATCAAGCTCCTCTCTCCCATGTCCCTCACTCTTGCTGTTATCTACCGTCCACCTAAAAGCAACTCTGCTTTTATTGCAGTTTTCAGAATTCTCCCTCGTCTGCACTCCAAATGACAAAATCCTACTCCTAGGTGACTTCAACATTCATGTTGATTTGCTTTCCTCCCCCCCCTAGTGACCGACTTCAGCATGCTTCTGGAATGTCTTGGACTCTCTCAATCTGTCAATGTCCCCACTCACACCCGAGGAGACACCCTGGATCTGCTCATCACCAGGGGCCTTGATGTCTCCAATCTCTCTGTCTCAGATGTCTCTCTCTCTCTGACCATTTCTTAATCATTGCAAATATGAATCTCCTTGCTCCTTCCCCCTCTACTGGTACTGTTGTCTCCTTCCGTCCCAAGAATCTGCTGAATCCTCTGTAACTCTCCAGAATGTATCTCTGTATCCCCTCTAACTGGTACTCTCCAGCCCTCAGTTGATGATACGGTCACCTTCTACAACCCCACCCTTACTCATATCATTGACACTGTTGCCCTGCTTACAACCAGAACTATCAAGAAAGATCGAAACTGCCCATGGTACTCCCTCGAACTTCGACCACTTAAATCTGCCTGCCGCAAGCTCGAGTGCAAGTGGAGGTCATCTGGACTAATGGTTCACAGAGAGATCTGGACCGACCATCTTGCAAGCTACAGGCGTGCGCTTGCCACAGCCAAGCTGAAATACTTCTCTGAAATCATAACTTTGGGACACGGTAAACCCAATGTTTTCTTTAAGACTATTTTCCAAATCCTACATCCAGCCACCAACAAATCCATCTCCCGTCCATCCTCCTCTCTTACCTGTCATGATTTCTCCTCCTTTCTTTCAGAAGAAAATCGACAACATCTATTCTACGCTAGCCCATGCCAAACCCAGTCTAGTACTTGACCACCTTGACCCTCCTCTGGTTGCCCCTCCTGCCCCCTCCTCCTTCTCCCCTCTGTCCATTGTTGATGTTTCCGACTTACTGTTGAAATCAACTACTGCCACATGCCCCCTGGACCTATGGCTGACTAACCTTGTCCGTCTCTGTGCTTCTGATCTTGCTCCCTCCATTATGGACACCCTTAACTTGCCCCTGGACTCTGGCTCGGTTTCTGCTGCCCTTAAGCTTGCCAGAGTTACGCCTGTGCTCAAAAAACTCTCCCTTGACCCGGCTGATTTATCTAGTTTCCGTCCCATATCCAATCTCCCTTTTCTCTCAAAAATCAAAAGGGCTGTAGCCAGTCAGCTGATGAAACATCTCACGGACAACAATCTGCTTGAATCTCTACAGTCTGGTTTCCAGCCACATCAAAGTACTGAAACTGCTCTGCTCCAGATTATGAATAATCTCCTGCTCAATGCTGATGCTGGTACTCCCTCTGTGCTTGTCCTCCTTGACCTAACAGCTACTTTTGACACAATAGATTCTTCTTGAAGAAGTATGCTGAAATGTCTGGAACCTGTCTCTCTTGGATGCCCTTTTACCTATCTGGACGCATGCAGTCTGTTTTTTATGATGGATGCAGTGGTGTCCCCCAAGTATCTGTTCTCTGGTCCCTTCTCTTGAACATCTACATCTTCATGTTTCACTTGTATTCTGATGACAACCAGCTCTACTTAATACTTTACCCTGGAAGCCCCTCTGCCATTGTCCGGCTCTCAGCTTGCCTTCAAGACATCGAGGCCTGGATGTCTGCCAATTTTCTTCAACTGAACACTAACAAATATGAACTCCTTCTAGTAGGATCCAAAACTCAACTTTAGAATCTCAATATAGCTGTCCTGAACCTCGGAAACTGTCTGCTGCTGCCTTCTCCCACAGTACAAAGCCTTGGTGTGCTTCTTGACAAGAACCTTCAACAATCTTCTTTAATGTTCACAGTGGTCAAATCTTCTTTCTACCATCTTCAAAACACCTCCGAAGTCCGTCCCTACCTTTCCCTCCCAGATGTGGAGATACTTTGTCATGCATTTGTCTCGTCTTGACTCGACTGCTGCAACTCTCTATATGGTGGTCTCCCGGCAAGCACCATAAACTGACTGCAGCTAGTTCAGAATGCCGCTGCTAGGATTCTTACCAGATGTAAAAAATGTGATTACATCACCGTTGTCTTACCCAGCTGCACTGGCTACCTGTAAAATTCAGGATTATTTTCAAAACTATCCTGCTCACCTACAATGCCCTTCATCACACAGGTCCCGAGTACCTCCTAAACCAGCTGACCCAGTATGTCCCTGCCTGCAAGCTGAGGTCCTCCATCTCTGGCCTGCTTGTTATCCCCAAGCAAATGTGCACCACACTTGGACAACGCTCATTTAGCTTCAAGGCTCTGACTCTTTGGAACTCTCTCCCAGCTTTGATGAATGATGCTCCCACCATAGCTCACTTTAAATCAACTCTCAAGACCCACCTGTTCTCTTTTGCTTTCCATGCTCTTTAACACTAGAACTGCCATGCGGGTCACTGTGACCCACTTTGCATTTAAAATGTTAATTACTCTTCTGTTGTAAATCTTATGTGTGTGTGTTTTTTACTTTTCCTAAATATATGAATTAAATATCCTGATGGCATTTGATAGCCAGAATCGAAAAAATGATCAAGTTATAAACAGTTCTACCTAGAACTGCCACGTGGGTCAGTGTGACCCACACATTATAATACATGTCTTTTTTATATAAAGTAAGATATTCTATTTTTTTTTTTTAAATGCAGCAAACAAGACACGCCTCCTCCTAGCTCATGCCTTTGTTTGTAAACTGACTATGAGACAGAGATTGCTATGGTTGTCAAGATGCCAACTCAGTGAAAGCCTAGTTGCTTCTTTTTCAATGTACCTGGGGCGGCGAGACAACAATCCTTCTTTTTGTTCCACAAATGCAACTGAGAATTTATCAGAAGGAAATATTTAATCTTGAAAGTAGTCATTTTGATTAGAATATGGCAAGCTGCACTTAGATGCATGCAGAAAACTGAAATTACATGTGGGATAACAACTTATGTGCCTAATATAAAATGTATTTTCTATATTCTTTTTTATATTACTTTTAGAAAAAAAAACATTTCGGTTTTACGGGTTGCACAATAGTGTTCAATGTAACTGTGTCTGTGTTTACAACACAGCTCCTGGATGCAGGCACAGTCAGCTGGCAGACGCATACGCTCCTCTATAGAGTACAATGCAGACATCATACCGGAAGTAGTGTTATATTTTATTTTTATGAGGTATTAGAAACAATGATTTCAGTTTTATAGTTTTGGGTGTACATATACCTGTTTACACATGTATACGGGTATATGTACATACCAGTTTCTTTTGAAATGTGTATTTTATTATATTTTTTCACTGTTTGTTATCTGTATATGGGCACATTTTAAAAATAAAGCATTTTATGTTTAATTTTCCATTTAAATAAAGTGTTTATGCGATGCAACTGTTAGGTGTGATGTTCATGAATAAAACTTCTCAGTTGTATCCGATAGTGTATCTTGCATTTTCATAATGATGCATTTTAAAAATGTATGGGTCAAAGTGACTCATGTGGTGGTTCTAGTTGTTAAGCCTGCTATTAGCTGCTGTGCTGCTGCGACTATTTCATGTATTATGTTACTATCATATATTATGCACTTTCCTCTGTATTTAATGTACTATTTTATGTATTATGCTACTATTGTGTACTATGTACTTTCCACTATTTAATGTATTATAGATTTTCTTACTGCATCTTGTAAAGCAAAATGTGATGGTTGTCCACTATGAAAGGCACTATATAATAATATATATATATATATATATATATATATATATATATATATATATATATATATATATATAGATATATATATATATATTATATCTTTTCTTTTATGATGTGTAATCTAAAAGCAATTGACAGTAAAACAATTTTATGTTTTGTTTTTATTGCATAACATTAAAACACTAACAAAATAATAATAAAAAAAGCTTAATAATAATAACATATTGTAGATGGCATTTAAAAAAGATACATTTTCTGTAGCTCTGGCCTAATGTTGTAAAACCATCCAACCCAGCAATTTGTGCATGTCTGCAAATGATTTACATTAATTATAGATTTTTCAAGTAGCACTGTCATTTATTAGTCTTTTCATTTTATTTTGTAGTTGTATTACAGTGTCATCGCAATTGGTATTCTATGTGTTCCTGTGTAATTTATGCAAGTGTCAGATAAAAGTGTTTAAAAAATAGCATGGTTAGGGAAGACTTGATTTAGTTTTTTTCAAACCCAGTCACTGTTTCAAACTTTTCATGTTTCGTGAACAGAGGATACAGTTAGAAGAAAGAGTAGGAAGCACTTTTTCACAGAGTGGATGGTTATGAAATGGGTTGCCAAGTCTTCTTGTTGCAGCTGATTCTGGGAACAATTAGCTACAAGGAATCTGGTGAGATTAAATGTGCAGAATAATGCCCCCTCCCATTTGTTTTCTTAAAAGCACACATGAAATCAATACAGTATAAAGGAACAGTTCTGTATTTAAGTAAAAAGACCTATCACACATACATTAATCAACTGCAGTAAGGAAATTAAACAGGCATTACCTGGGGAATAATATTAACAGAAGAAAAATAAATTAGGCCTAAAGGTTTAAAATAAAGCGATGTGCTACGCTTGCTCAACCTTTCCTGACTGTTATTGTGATATTGTTCTGCTTTGCTCAAAAGATGAAATAAATTGCTTGTTTTGGGAATGTGCTATCTCACACAACATGCATACAATTTAAAATTTCAATGATTAAAATCAATAAAAGAAAAACAGATGTCATCGGACCGGAGCTGTTCAAATGCAGCCTTTACTTTTAATATGGCCAGTAGATTTTACTGTATACCTCTAAAAGTAAATAGTTGTTTCCCCCTAAGTTCAGACAGTAGGTTGAAGACAAGGGGCGTAGGGAGTGCTGAGGTGTCTGTTGTGAAGCCATACGGTCCAGACAGGGTTTAAAATAATGAGAGAGCTTTTAAAAATGTCTCTGTGCTGCCAAAGACCTGCCCTAATGCAGGTCATTGATAAGGATGTATTTTTTTTGATTGTCACAGATTTACCCATTGTCATATAATGTGTATTCCCCCATGAAAATTCCAAATTACTGGAAGAATAGTGTAAATATACATATTTTTATCACTTAAAAATAAATACAGTAAACATTTGCCTTATTGACATATCAAAGATTGGAAATATTTCTATTAAAGATTGCTCTGTCCAGTACAAGAAGGGGACCAAAAAACTAAATACTCTACAATTTAGCACTGATTGTTTTTTTGTTTTTTTTAGGTAAGCATTTAAATATTTAAGAACATTTGTTGCATAATAAATCTAGAGAAAATGATGATCAATTTTGATTTTGACAATGCTATGTTTCTGCTTTAATAAATATCATATTTAATCATGAAATACCTATTTTTAGGTCATGAAATGCTGTAAAATAAGTCATTTTTTACCATGTAAAAAATACAGCCTTAATTTTCCCTTATCCGTGGCAACTCGCTCTAGGCAGTATAATTGATTTAGACAGCGCGAGAAATAAAATTAAAAAAAAAAACATACCTTTTGTTTATGCAGTTGCTAGGTTTTGGGGGAGGAAAGAGAGGGAAACCAACTCTTGAGCCCTGTCTATAATAATAAGGTAAATTTACATTTCAGGCAGTGTGAGCTGAAGTAATATCTGCTATAAATTGCATGTGCTTTGTTTTTTCGGAATCAGATTTTGGGTTGCTCACTTGTCATTTCTGGAGTTAAAACAAAAATCAAATATGACAGTAACTAAAAAATAAAGATGTGTGTTCACTTCCCTGGAATTTGTATATAGTTATGTTCCCTGGCTGGTTAATATAGTTCAATTTCCTAGCATTTTATGTAAATACTTCACTCACTGGCATTGTATCGACACAGTAAATAGTTCCCTTGCATTTTATGCTCAGAATATATTTCCCTGGAATGTATGTAGTTAGTTCCCTGGCACATCGATAGTATATAGTCATAGGGGCAGAAGGGGCACTGACCCCACTTTGAATATGGGGAGGTCAAACTATAACACAACATCTCTGAGAAACCGTGTTGTAGAATGTGCCACAAATCCTCGACAACCCACCTCCACTGGGTAAACTCGGACTCTCCATCCTCACTGTTCCGCTTCAGCAGCTAGTTGAGCATACTGAAGTTTCTTCCTCTCATACGCCTCATCCACAGCATCCTCCTATGGCTTTTTTAATTCTACCAGATGAACAAGGCTTGCTGATCCAGGCCACAAGACAATGTCTGGTAGAAGGTTACTGGTGGCAATATCAGGTGGAAAAATAAGCCATTGACCAACATCTGCCAGCATTTTCCAGTCTCCAGCAGCTTCTAGTTGTCCTGGGAGAAGCTGTCCTGGGAGAAGCTTGGTTTTAACACATTTTCTTGGTGGTTGCTCTCCTGGATGGAGGAATATTGTCTTTTGTGTGTAATGCTTTGATGGAACTGGTGGCAACTTATTGGTCAGGTTACATTTGTCTTTCAATGCTAAGCCAAACATCGCAGCACCTGGTCATTGTGCCAAGTAAACCGTCCTTGGCTAAGACCCATCTTACATCCTGTCAAAATGTGCCTTAATGTTGAAGGTGATGAACACAAAGGACAATATGGATCCCCACCTATCCATAAGTTTAGGTTCTGTGGCAATGGGAGAACATCATATGTTGATCTGATGAGGAAACTGATCCTGCTCTGTTCCACTGTCCATAGGTCTTGCCTGCCAACATCTTGCATTGTTCCACACTCTCCCATCTCATCCATTCTCCCTGCTTGGCCTGAAAAACTGCCTTTACAATGCTGATCCTCTCCTCCTGCTTTTACACCTCGTTGACTACCAGCTTCCTCCGTTGAGCTGGGGTTGCCTTGTGCCATGTAGGAGGAGCTGAACTGAGACCAAGACCTCCTCTTCCAAGCTGAACTTGCCCCATAATAGTTCCAATTCGAAGGGCAGCCTTAGCATCTTCCACAGCTTTCTTTGTCGGCCATTTTCTTCCAGTTTTCAACACAGGAGCTGCCTCCATTAAGCATTTGTAGCATGAATCTACTAATGTCATTTCCAGTCGGTCTTTGGCTCAATTAAACTCCTCGGTTAGAGCAGAGACTGGTAGCTGCAGTATTTCTTTACCATAAAGTCCCACTCTGCTGAGGCACCATGGAATTCCCAGCCATTTCCTGACATATGAACTGATTAAAGCTTCCAGCTTCTCAACTGTTGTCAAGGAAACCTCATACACAGTCAGTGACCACAGCAGTCTTGGCAGTAGACCGAACTGAAAACACCAGGGTTTCAGTTTGCCAGGTAAAGCACTGCTGTCTATGGTCTTCAACCCTTCCACTGCTTGTTGTCTAACTTCTTCCTCACAAACTGTGTCCTAGATTCCTGTTGTACCATCTCCCTAGACTTTTCACTGGCTTCTCGGACACTTTTGGTATTGCCTCACCATTAATGTAGAACCTTTTATCTAATACTTTACCCTTAATTATAGAGATACTCCTTGATTTAGTGGGCTTGAATTGCATCCATGCCCATTCAATGTTATCGGTTAACTTGCCCAATAACGCTACTGTTGTAGTCATTGTTGTCATGTCAACCATGTATGCTCGAATTGGTGGTAGTCGCATTCCAGAAGCCAAGCGCTCTCCTCCAACTACCTATTTTGATGCCCTAATAATTATTTCCATTGCCATGGTAAAAGCCAGTGGAGAAATGGTACATCCTGCCATAATTCCAATTTCTTGGCATTGCCATGTAATGTTGAATTCTGAAGTTGAAAAACTAATTTGCAAATCTCCAAAGTAGGAGTTCACTAAATTTGTTATTGTCATCGGTACGCTGAAAAAATAAAATGCTGCCCAAAGAAGTTCACGTGGCTCTGTACCATATGCGTTAGCCAAATCCAGGAATGTCACAAAATGGAGCTCCTTCCTCTCCTTTTTAGCTGATTGAATTTGTTGTCAGATTGCGCTGATGTGTTCTAAGCTGGAATGTCCGCTTTTTGTATTGAAGTGTCAATTAAGCAGTTCATTAATAGGTAGGTTGACAATCTCTGAGCAATAATGCTGAAGAAAACCTTGCCTTCTACATTTAATAGGGAAATAGGTCAAAACTGACTGATGCTTAAAGGACTCCTGAAGCACTCTTTTACACTCCATTAGGCCCTGGAGATGATGACCTCTTGCTTTTTTCACAGCTTGCTCTACTTCTTTCCACTTAGGTGCACTGTCCTCCATTTGGTATTCGGGTGGATTGATAGGTGGGATGTCTGAATTAATTGACATAGGCTCCTGCCTTTTTGAATCTGTATGTGTTTCCTCCAAATATCTTTTATGACCCTTTGTAACAGATTGAGTCCATCCTTTTTACTTTGTTCTGCTCTTCTCCATTGCTTCCTCAGCTGTGTCCTTTCTCTAACTAAGCGTTCAATCTTCTGCTGCCATCTAGACTTTCCGAGAATAGTTTGTACTTTTTCCTTCCTTTTTTTAACTCCAAACCTCTCACTTCCATATGCGTAGATGATATCCCCAAATTTATCCAACTTCTTTTCAACTGTTCCACTTAACCTTTCCAAAGGAAAACAGAGATCCATATTTACTGTGTCCCACGCAGTTTCCTCACAAGCTCTTGGCCATTTAACTCCAGCCTTTTGCCCGTTGAGGTTCTTTTCTCTTTTACACTGGTTCGTCTGACTGGGTTCGCAAGAATCTTTAGGTTCATCACTAGTTGTATTCAGCCAAGTCCTCCTCACGTCTATGACAGAGGTGCTGATATCCTGCGAACCTTGGTTTGCTTCCTGTCGCTGGACTGACTTGACTGACATTGTAAGAAGTACTGATGCGAGGCCCTTGACCCTTCTGACTCATCATTTCATTCTTCCTTGATGAATCTTCAAACCCCTGACCTTTGTCGCCTTGCTCCAGCCGCAGACACAAACCTGGAGTTCCATGTCTTTGCTAACTGCAGATCTTGAACTAGTCTTTTATGAAGTACTCTCCATTCTCATATCCATTTCCGTTCCTAAATCGTTAACCGTGTTATCCAACGTTGAGTCTTCTTCCAACCCCGCTCTCGCAGACTCTATGGGTATGTTTCTCTTTAATTTCTTAGAAGCCTTGGGCGGGTGTCTTCAGCATCCAGTTTACCTTTGAAAACATAGAGCTGGTTATTTTGGTTATGTTTGATGAACATTTAAACCTTAGGCATTGACATTCAGCTATGGCCAACAGTTTTGCATCACTCTATAGAATTAACACATTTTGCTTCATAAAGTCAAATGAAACCTGCTGAATAATGTTATGTTAACATATTGAATTACATAACGCTTTGCAGTTTTCCCTATACGAACAAAAAATAAAAAATGTGACATTTCGAAATTTAACATGAAATACTGTACTACTATTATGGCTTTGGTAAACTTTTGCAATATCACGTTGTAGTTTCTTTGATTACATCATAAATAAAATATATAAATTATGTTAATTGTAGGTGCTGTAAAACCACTATAGCTATACTTAAAACTGAATCACAACAGGAAGGCTTGACAAAAATTGAAAGTTTCTAGAGATATTTGTATTTTTGCCCTAGTGGCAAAAATGTTCTGGCTATGCCAGTGCTCATGATATAGGCCTACTGAAATCTCTTAGATTTTAGTATATCATCAACTCCATTGGTCTAGGGCAGGTATATTTCACATACGTGGACATAAATTGTTATTAATCAATTTAATTATTTTGGTGCCTAAGGATGCAGGAATTGGAAGTGCTGTCGGTTCGACCGAACACAACTGTGCTCTCGCTAACGTATAAGCAATGTATGGTTGATCTGCACTGCCTGTAATATTGTCATAAATTGGTTGTGTGAGGGCTGGCGTTTAGTGTTTCAACCAATTAGCACTGAGCATTGCAATGTAAGGACGGGTGCTTATTGTTTCAGACTATCAGCACCAAGCATTGTCCTGCAATAGAGCGTTTACTTTTTCTCGTAGCAGCTGGTTTCACTGTGATAATTAGGCTCAGCATTGTCTGATGACAAAACGTGAAAAACATTCTCTAGAATCCAGCACTACAATTACAACAGGGCCGAGCAAAGAATATTTTAATTGTTAACATACACTATATCTATCAATAAACAAGCCATATTATAACATGTTGTATATGTTACTGTTTGTGTTTGTTTAGCACTTCCCTTTAATAAGCCACATGTTGGAATTATAGACACTGTACAGCATTGTGCAGATATGCCACTGGAACTGGTTCTACCATTTGGTGCTACTTGCCTTTGTACTTGATAAATGCTCAGTTAGTATATATTCTATATTTTATAATGAAACACCTGTCCAATTGTGTGGGTTTACTATTACAAAAACTGTAACTTGAAAAAGATTGAACAGTAAAAATAAGGTTTACCAGAGCTTCTTAGCAAAAACCTATATATATATATATATATATATATATATATTATTATATTATTATATTGATATTTTTTTTGCCCCCCCCCCCACACTAGTTCTCCTCCCACAATTTACTAAAGTTACTAAAAAAATGTATTACATGAAAACAAAGTATGCACTTTGTGTGCAAAATATACATGTCTCCTCATATTATCCCCATTCGAAAATGTTGGCCACCATAAAAGTTCACCAGGTTTTGAAAGCATGCGGCCAAATGGCCACCAGCCTACAAAGTGATTTGTCCCATCATTATGTTTTGGTGTTTTCAAGAAGCAGATGGGATGGCAACATGTATAAAATGACTGAGAGTGGAACAAAACATCAAGCCAGCTGGCAATCCACATTTTTTTTCCATCCATTGTTTTAATTAGTTGGTGTTAAAATAAGAAGCAGGGCTAGATGAGACAGACTGCAGATAAGTCATAATCTCATATAATTCAACACAAAACAACAAGCTATCCAAGTTCTTGGTGTTCAAAGTAGATTGGAAATCAATGCATCTATTATGAATATAGCATATCAATGTATGGTAAAGCATGGGCAGGCACTGTAAAGAGAGAGGCATTTGTGAGAAAATAATAATATAATCAAAATGATGATAGAACTGCAAATTACTGAACTATAGATAATTTAAAGAATAGTTAGTCCTCTCTTGGGACTTGCACAATATCAAAAACTGGCCACGCTCCCTGTCCAGTCACATCTATTGATGATCAATAAAGTAATAGCATTCACTTCATTTTACAAGGAAAATGTTTATCTATTTATGGTTGATTGCACTCCTTCACTAATTGCAAATCAATAATCTGTTGTAGGTTTTGAATTAAAGGTTTATAAAACTCTCAGACAAGGCTTGCATACTGCTAGTTCAGCACATGCCATGGAATGTATCACAAAACAAGATGTAAAATTGGGTTTTGTGTGAAGGGGGATGGCTTGGTGGACTACATGACAACCAGCTTGTAAAGGGGAATCGGACAAGGGACGCAACAAAAAAGGAGCTGTTATTTGCATTATTGGCTAACTGCCAGTAGACATGTTTTTTTTTTTTTTTTGGTTTTGGGTGTAACTGTTAACAGACATGTTTTTTGTCACATACACTGAACGCTTGTAACCTACATATACTGTGTGAAAGACACAATAAAAGATGTTATTCGTTTTGACAGCCTGTGTCCAGCCTACTTGATTATAAACAAGAAGAATCTTACACTGTGAATAGTATTTGTTTAATTTTACTTTAAATTCATATTTATTAATAGTCTGCTGACATTTACTAGGCAAATTCACAGTTTCATAAAGAGCATGTAAAAACTTTTAGCAATAATAAATGGGTCAGTAACTCTCCTATGGGTGCAACACCAGCAGGATTTTTATAGTTAAAGGGCAACAATATTTAGATCAGCTGCTGCTTAGATAATTAAAATAGACCCTACAATGGGCCCTATTCCCAAAGCTTAAACTCACTACATATTATTGAGAACTAAACTTTATTTAAATCATCAAAACCAATTGTTTTCTTTAAATAACTCACTCAATAAGTCAAATCGTTGTTACCAACAGTGACACAGTTTGTGCATTCTAAAGTAATATTTGGTGTACAAACAAATTTAAAAACATATTTTAATGCAGTAAAAAATCCTGTCCTGTAAAATAACCTCTAATTTTAACATAAGAAACGTAAGAAAATGTATGAAAAAAGAAGGCCATTCGGCCCATTAATGCTCGTCTAGTTCCTAGTAGCTGATTTATAAGCTACTTTGTCAGTTGGATCTTAAAGGATCCCAGTGATTCCACATCAACAACATGTGTCTCCTACCCTCCATCCTGTCTATCCACTGAATTTCCAACTGTGTCCTCTGGTCCTGGTTTCTGTGTTGCACTTAAAGGATTGATTAGCGTTAACTTTGTCAAGGTTAGGTTTCATTTTAAGCTCATAACTGTTAAATGAATGACATACCTTTGCCTCTTGAGTTTTGTTATAAGTTACTTGCTTTTTGAGAAATGTAAAGGCCGCAGATGCATTTGGGTCCATTGTTTTTACTGTTTTTAGATGTGTGGCTATCACTCTTTAACTATAAAAATTATAGGTTCATGTCTTACATGAAATGAATGTGCACACACTAGGCTTCCATAAAAAAGTTAAATAGTCTGAGACTCACCCTGTTTAGTACAGATAACAAAAAACTAAATGTGTACAATGAAACTTCAACATGTAGGGAACATGGAAATATATATTTTGTAACAAATTGGACAATAAATAAAGGAATTATGGTCATATATACAAAAGGGACCAAAAGCAACCAAAGAAACTGAACAATTGAAAAATGTGCAAATAAAAAAAAATAAAAAAGCACATTCAAATTATTCATCCCACTGACCCTGATTATGTAATGCAAGATGAAGTTATTCACTGTGGCTTCAGAAGACTGCAAGGTGATGACCATGGCAACCTAACCCTAACAGCTCTTGTCTCGTGCATCTGATCCACAAACACAAATATATATATATATATATATATATATATATATATATATATATATATATATATATATATATATATATATATATATATATAGGTCCTTGTGTCTTTGATGTTACCATTTCTCTTCTTTAGTAAAGATTTTGTCTGAAAATGTTTGTTTACTGCACCAAGGTAGGTCTACCTTACAGTGCAGCAGTAAACTGCAAAACATTTGCATTCACGACTATTTTCTGACATGGTCCAGTACCGGAAATACATGACTAAGACCTTGTTTAAAAGCTTTTTCTCTGCTCTTTGAGTGGTGCATTGCCAGTAGTACTGTCTCTTACAGTGCCTGAGTAAAAAGTATTAAAGGGTCAGGTCGCTGGCAGGATTTTTAACATTGGGCAGACCCTAAAGAGTTATAGAGAAGAGCCATAATTCATACAAGAATGAAGCAGATGAAAGCCAAATGGTCCCACAATCAAGTATTGCACCTTGTTGGCAATAGCAAACATTTAAGAACAAAGTCATACTGTAGATAGTTCAGACTACTATCAACTACATGTCCATCTCTGACCCAATATGGCAATCGCATTCAAACCTTCAGAAGAATCTGAAACGAGATAGAGATAACAAGCAGGTATATTTGATTTTCAAAAAGTCTTATACATAACAATTTCAATAAAGGACAAACCAATTAAGTCTCTTCCCTTTGATGCCATCCAAAAAAGGGATTGCTCAGCACTCTGCAATAAAAGTAATAGGCAATGCTATGCATTTCATCTATCATTCTTAGAAGACATTTATGTGTGATCATTGATGTTGGTGTGTGTTAGCTTTGATTCCTGGTGTTTGATGCCAACTTTCACATATCAACTGGATCCAAGGCTGTGGTACATTTGTAGACACTGTGAGACTCCAAGACTTACATTTTAATACAAAATACTTCTAAAGCAAAAGAGCCTTATCTATTTTATATTACCCAATGACCTCCCTGTTACCACATGCATTATCTTGACTGCTCTGTTTAACACCAGACCTTTGTCTTGACAAGCTTTTTGCATGATCATCACCATCAATTTGAACACGTCCACATGTGGATTCCAGAGTTAAGAGAACAACCAGATTTCCTGAAACATCTTTTTTTCTTCTTAGTGAGACAGTTGGTATAAGCCGTGTTGCTTTACACTATACAATTCTTTTATTTTCTAACCATATAATAGATGTATTCAATTGTACTTTAAAAAGTCAGATTCTTCTGTATTTTTAAAATAACATCAGAACATAAAAAACAACACCTGATATTTAGTTGAATAATGATTTTTAATGAACAGATTTAAAAATATATATGTTAAAATGAAAGGAGGCAATTTGGACTATTTCCAAGTAGCTGATTGATCCCATTTATCTCAACCTTTCTTCATAACTCATACCATGGTTTTAGTCCATCTCTGAGTCAGTCCCTTGTTCCTACATGTAAAATATCTAGTAGATGGTGCAATATTCCTTTTTATATATAAGGTTAAGACACAATAATGGTGTGCAGTGAGACCTAGGCCTATCTTATGCATGTTTGGGTGCATTGTTCAACCATTCAGAAAAGCAGTAATATGTGTCTCACTGCACACCCTGTAATGGGTTATTGCTTATTTAACCAACTCTGACTTTTTCTTATTTATTGATACATATTAACACAATTTTTCATTGAAAAGTCATTGACACAGAATTGGACAAGTTCTTTCCATAAAATAAATGTTCTATTTGCAGATTTTAAGAACATTTACTGCAGATTTCCGTAGTGACTAATTAGTATTTAATGTGCTGCTGTCATTTGTTTGTTATACTATACACTCTGTTTGTATCCATCCTTGCTCTTATCTCTCTTGCTCATCTATTCTGGCCATCTCTTATAATGTTGTTACGAGAAGTAATCATCTAATTTACCCCTTTTGTTTACATCGTGGTTTTAAAAACTATGTTTAGGGTTATGCCAGTAATGAATACAGCTACTGAGTATGAGTTATAAACTAATGCAATGCAAATTACTAAACACACACAAATAATGATCAGCAGTTATGATAATGAGAGTCTCGATGGGTGCATCGGCTTATTTAGTGGCCACACTTGCAGAGTTACCAGTAGAAACCAGTGATTGCTGTATGACATTTGTGGAGCACGAAAATACAAACCAAACAAAATATTGCACGGAAAGGAAAAGAAAAGTTTTCTGAGAAGGAGCTGACAGTTCTTGCGGCTGAGGTCACTCAGAATGAAACAGAGTTGTTTATAAATATGCTAGTATCCTTAGGAAATGATATGTATTAGCCTGCTCTTTCTCCCATGACACCAAGAAATTTGCCTAACACTCTGGAAAAGGTGGATTGGGCTATCTCTCCAGACATTTCAACTGTGGTTTGAGAGAACACAGCACTTTCACATGTGCAGGGATAGCAGTCCCTAGATTGACGCTGGGGTCTAGCTCATCCCTCAATTCAGCTATTAGGTTTAGGATGACCGCATCCTCCGGCATCCCAAACAAAGTGCCCCTGGGATTGAATATGTGGGGTCTTCGTCGTCTTGCCCTTCTCCTCCGAGTGTGTTCCTGACTCTCCTCAACAAGAGCCAAGTATCACTGCATCAGAAAGTGTACCACAGCAGTCATTCTGAAGCCAATCAGGTATTACACTGGTTAGCACCTTGTAAGAAGAGGTGTAAAGCTTTTGGAGGGTCAGCAATTGCCTAAGTGCAAGGCAAAATCCTTACATCACATTATAATGTTTGCATCCGCTTAGTATCCAGATCCCACCCAATTCCATGCTCTTTTCTTAATTTGAATGCATTTCAATATAATTTTAATAGATTAATGATGGCAAAGTGCAAATTTCATAGTTGGTGCTGAAAGCCAGGTGAACACCATTCTTTACATACGCTGCATTTTTAGCGGCCGCTAAAATTAGACTTTATGGTGGCTAAACAAAATTTACGGCAGCATTATGTGAGTTTTAACTTTGTGCATATCCTTACATCTAGCCCTATATGTGCAATCTCCAGAACAATTCTTACCAAACTCTGAATGCACTTGATTCAGGCACTGATTAGCATTGTTCTGTTTTATACTAAAGGATGGTACTTTGCAATGAAGCAAAACTAATTCTGGATGTAGAATTATTTTTCTAATACCAGGAGGGGGAAATACATTTAATTTAGATTACAGCTGCTATAAGGCCTTTTTAACACTCATAAAAAAAAATAAATGCAGTCATGTCAAACTTCAAAACAGCTCAAGTATAATGTGGTGCCAGATTGCAGAGACTAATCATAAACTGTATACTATGGCAGCACTTGCTTTCAGAAACAATGCAAACAACGCAGATCTGTACAATGCCCAGAGGGTAAAGCAGGTGGTGAAATTTGAATCACAGTATTATTTTTTTTGTTATGTTTTGTTTGGTTTTGTTTAATGGGTTACTGACTGCTGATGTCATACTGATGTTGATGCATACATCTCAACTAGTTTTAAAACTTGGTCTAAAAATAATCCCCTTTTTTCTGACTGTGATTAAATAAAATACTTGTGCCACAGTGATAGAACACCTCACATTGGCTCTGACACACAGACCTGTTTAAATAGATTTAACAAGCTAGTAAGTAAAATCTCACAACAAAAAAAAAACTTTAATCATCTTATGGTATTTTGAAGAAGTTCTATTTCCTTCAGGTTTTTCTAATATTTATTTTCCTTGTGCAATTATAAAAAGTTGTTTAACCAGGCTTACCTGTGTCTTGCAATTCAGGGATCATTCAGGGATCTGGGGGGAAAGCTCAAAGCAGATTTCTATTTTATCTCTAACTTCTGATTTCAATGCTGATTTTGTGATGACATCTTTAGAAATAACAACGGAAACCTAAATAAAACTCAAATCAGTTAAATTCAAATAAATGCAGTAACACATGTTTAGTCTTAACAGTCTTCCATTTGAAATTTGTGTTTTTCCATTTATCACAGTTTATTTGAGTATTTCTACATTTAGAACTATTGAGTGTTTAATAGGTATGGATGACAAGCATCCAACCACACAAACTGACAAACTGAGAAAACATTTGCCAGTTTCAGGCCAATGGTTCACCTCTTGGGTTTGTGCATAGCCATAGCATACAGCAAACATTCGATACAACATTCAACCACATACTGGTATATAAATGGTTCATTACTGTTATGTCGACATCACAAGATTTTTTTGAACTCCTACCTCAATAAGCCACCATACCTTTTTTTTTTTTTTTTTAAGCACAGTCATTTTAGAACTAAAAAATTAGACAAGAGGACCGGAAGAGAACTTTGTCCAGTGCAATAATTATTCTTTTTCTAAGTACTTTTTTATACATCTGTTAATGTTTTATTTTACTTTTAGCAGTACTGTTTATGTTTTTTATAGTTCTGTTATGTGTTGAAGTATGAATTTTTATCTTGTATGCATTTACTAATTATAAAACGTTAGGTTACTTACCGTAAACCTGGTTCCCTGAAAGAGAAGACAACCACCACAACCTAATTATGGGATATGCCTGATTATTGGCAGGTATTCACTGAGCTCTTTATATCAGAGCTGCCGATAGGCCCTTTCCTGGAGTGATGCCCTTGGTCCCGTCCACTGATGGATTAAATAGTCAACTCACAGAAGCCATTATCTCTTTTGCATCGCACCTCTGAGGGTGACTGATGTGACCTCGCTGGGTGGTGGTCGTCTTCTCTTTCAGGAAACCAGGATTACGATAAGTAACCTAACATTCCTTTCAATTTGGAGACGACCATGACAACATACTTATGGGAAAGTATACCAGAGCAGTCACGAGGAAGAAGGAACGGCAGCATAATCCAAGGGTTAGCAATGCAAGCTTGCAACCTCAAGGACACTCGTGCCTAATGAAGGCAAAAAGGATCTACCACTTTAAGGTGGTAGAACCTGAAGAAAGTAGGCAGCATAGCCCAGCTAGCTGCAGTACAGATATCAGACAGCAAGGCCCCTCTGAAGAGAGCCCAAGAAGTAGCCAGCCCTTTTTGTGGCAGTGATAACCAAGAGGAAGGCTGTCTTCATAGACAGATACTTCAACTCTATGGAGTGTATGGGCTCAAACGGGGCCTTCATAGGAGCCTACAGTACAATATCAAGGCTACATTCGAGGAGAACGACCCTCCTTGAAGGGAGTACTCACAGAGCACCCTTGAGAAAATGAGTTGCCAAGAAATGTGCCCTCGGAGATAGAGAATCAACAAGGCCATGGCACGCAGAAATGGATGCCAAGTACACCTTCAGTGTAGAAGGTGACCTACCGGCATCGAGCAGTTCTAGCAGAAACTGCAAGATAACTAGCATAGGACAAGAGACTCGGTCATGACCCATAGTCAGTTCTGAAAGTATCTCCATTTGTAGCCATATAACGCACTAGTGGAGCCTGCCTTAGCATTCTGCAATGTACCCATGACTGTGTCAGATAGCCTGACCAGCAGTGACATTCAGGGGCCAGACCCATAATTGGAACCTGCCTGGTTCCAGATGCCATAGAGTGCCTTTCATCTGACTGAGGATATCCAAGCAAAGCACAGTCTTCCATGGTTGGCCTTGTAAGAGCTGGCACAGGGTCAAAAACCAATTTCTCCTGGGCCACCGAGGGGGCTATCGGGAGAACTGTCACCTTCTCTAACCGGACCTTCTCTAGGAAGGCCGGGAGCAATGGTATTGGCAGGAATGCGTAAAGGCACATTCTGGGTCACTCGTCAAGTGGACCACCTAAGCAGTGGAGGGAGTACCACAGTGGGCAGTGCGTCATCTCCGCTGAGACAAAGAGATCGACATGAGCCTTCCCAAACTGTTCTAAAATGCCTTGAGAGGAGGTCCACTGCCCAGTTTGCCACTCCCAGAAGCTGTGTTCCCCGTAGGGACAGCAGATTATGTTTTGTCCAAGTCAGGACTGGAAAGCAATGTGATGTAACCCCGGGACCAAAGGCCACCCCGGTGGTTGACATACACCATCGCTGAAGTGTTGTCTATCTGAACTAACACATGTGCCCCTTGTTGGAGAGGATGATAAACAGCCTGCAACTCCAACATGTTTACGTGCAGGGATATCCAATGGCTCAACCAGGTGCCGCAGACTCCTCTGCCTTCCCAGTCTGGCCCCCACCCCAAGTTTGAGGCGTCCGTTGTCACCATGTGACGGTTTACCACTAGTCCCACGTGCATGCCTTTGCACAGGTGAGAGGTCTGCCTCCACCAATGCAGGGCTGCCGAACACATGCAAGACATTGTCAGCAGACGATGTCTGTCGCACTTTGGATGTACATGGAATGCACTAAATCCCACTTGCAGTGGGTGCATGCAAAGTAAGCCCAGCTCGATGGTCGATACGGCTGCAGCCATCAGACACAATAGTTTTTGCGACAATACCAAGGTAACCGCTGATCCCTGTTGAAACAGGGAGGCAACCTTGAATAGCTGCTACACTGTCACCCGACAGGTATGCGCGCATCACACTGGAGTCCAGCTGGAGTCCCAAGTACATTGTGCACTGCACCGGATGTATCTTTGCATCATTGATAGTGAGGCCCAGCCTCAGCAGATGCTCTGTCACAATTGTTGTGTGGGCCACTGCTCCCTCTTGCATCTGGAAACAAATCAACCAGTCATCGAAGTGGTTCAATACTTTGATCTCTTGCAAAGTGCAAGTGAAAACTTACAAGGAGCTAAGGAGAGTCCCAGTAGCAGCACGGAAAACTCGTAAATGCTCCCCCCACTGGCAGACCCTTGACTAGTGCCACAATGGTGGAGTCAACTGGAGGAAACCTTACCAGGCCCAGCTTCTCCATGCCTTCCAGGGAAGCAAGTTGGGTCGCTTGCTTCAGCACGCTGAGGCCAGACAATCCAGAAATGTTATGCATGCACTGAGGCACTAAGTACCATGTACACTGGTCAACAGCATGCATCTGGACTACTGGGCGTTATGTGCACCAAGCACTGCGGGCACTATGTGCATCGAGTTTACAGAGTGCACCGAGTACTGCATGAACCAAGTTCACTGAGTACCGTGTGCACCTAGGACTATGTGTACTGAGTGTACCAAGCACTGCAGACGCTATGCATGCTGAGGTACCAGATGTCGCATGCGCCAAACACCGTGTGCACTAAACACTGTGCGCACCAAGTGTATCTAGTACCGTGTGTACCAAGTACCGAGTGCACATAGCAAAATGCATATCAAACACTGTGTTTACCAAGCAACGCGTGAACAAAGCTCCTCGTGCACTGAGTGTACCAAGGCATCGAAGTACAGAGGGCAGCGATGCCTACACAACCGCATGTAGTCAGCCACCTGGTCAGCACGCAGGATGCACCAGGGGAGACACACAGGCCAAAGCCGCGGCAAGTGTGTGTGCAATGAGCACCATGCTCACAGAGGCACTGAAGTACCAATGCACCGAGGTATCGAGGTACCGAAGCAGCGGTACATACCCTGACTATGTGTAGTCACACACCTGGTCAGTACGCAACATGTATTAGGGAGACACACTGTCTAAAGCCGTGGCAGACGATTGAAAAACAATAGGGGGAAGAACACACTTTTTTTTTTTTTTTTTTAAGGCCCGACACACCGGGATGGGCAGGCCGAGGCAGTCGGCGGGATCTACTCTACGCAGTGCAGGTTAGAACACAGCCCCGGTGGACGAAAAACATGGCTGTTCTTGTTGCTTGTTGTTGTTTTTGTTTTTTTGTAAACTGTACTGCAGCTAATTCACAGCACAACACAAGAAAAGCGGAGTTGCATGGCAGGATCGATACACAGCTGGACACGCAACAACAGCAGTACACAATAATACAACACCCACTCAATATATTGTTGGTGTTAGGGTCCAATACAAATCCGCTATATATCCAGGACAGACCCATAGAAAAACAAATAGGCTAATAACAAAATAAAAAACAAAGCAAAGCCTAGCCCCAGTGGAGGAACTGCGTTCAATCCAAGAGTGTAGGCTAGATAAGACAACACATGCACTCCTTTGAATCAATACTGCACAGGCAGTTGCTCACATACGACAGATAGTAAGAAAAGGCAGCCTGCAATGCAAATGAGCAGGCTGCTGAGGAAAGGAGAAAAACGAGACTTTGAATTGGAGCACCTGATTTCACAAAAGCAGCAAGCCAACTTTTTAGACTCAGAAAAGCTCTTTCAAAACACACTCAATTAAACACAGAAGTTTTACCTTACCATAGGTGAGAGGCAAAATAAATCATGGCTTCCATGAGTTGACTGTTTAATCCCTCAGTGGGCGGGACCGAGGGTGTCACTTCAGGAAGGGGCCTATCGGCAGCTCTGATATAAAGAGCTCAGTGAATACCTACCAATAAGCAGGCATATCCCATAAGTATGTTGTGGTGGTTGTCTTCGAATTGAAAGGGAACCATTGTTTCCTTGATACTTGGAGCTTGTTATAGATTTACTGTACCATTATTTTAGTTATTGCATTACAAAAAATAAAAATAAAAAATGTATGTTATGAATACAAATCTGTGTTTTCTTTTAAACTTTACAGAGACCCTTTGGGACTGCATATATTGTCAAAGGCATTCTAGAGGCAAGCAGCGGTCTTGGTTTGTACATATTCATACTGGACGGATCCACTGTGATATATAAAGCTAAATGTGTTACTCATTTGTCCTGGACAACATCTGTTTACTGTCCCAGATTTATTTTCTGCAGCAACACAAAGAAAATATTGGATTCAGTTAATGTCAATTTTGTGGTTCATCAACAGTTGATAGGCACAGAGTTCCGTCACTGGTTGCTTGGACGCCTGACCGCATATGTTTGCAGAACAGAGACAGATGCTCCACCTGTGACACACTACCAACTGTGTTTTGTTTACAGGGAATCGTAGCCAAGGATTAGTCAGCTACGGTTCCTTGACCAGCTGGCTAGCATGCCTCAGCGGTGCATCTTGCTACAAAAAATGGAGTCCCTGACACATCCTTGTGCAGATAATTGGGACCAAACAAGTCACCGCTACCGTGGGGAAAAGATGCCTTGTGAGAGCTTTTGCGGTAAGCAAACTTAAGCAAAAAAGTTGTTATAGCGTGTATTATCATACGACTATTACCATTATTGGTGCTAGTTTTAGTGTACCTGTGTGCTGCAAACAAATATAAATCCTGTATGCCTTTGCGGCATGACAACGTCCGCTCCACCTCTGCCTTCTATCATAGCTGCGCTAAACCCAAATGTAATTGTTCATGAAATTTGTTCCTGAATGTACTTGAGCAGACATTTTGATGAAACTGATAATCACTAATAATCCACACTAAGTAATACATTCCAGTTCAACTGGGTAGAAACATGTAACGAGAATGGGATGGCTTGTGGGTGACATCAGACCAGAAAGAAAATGGAACAACACACACACACAGTACTGCGAGTGAAGTGCTGATGTGTTTATTTATTAAATAAAACAGTTAAACAAAAATGTACAGCAAACAAAATGACACAGTGACCAAAATTAACAGACAAACACAAAACACTGAACCAAACAAATATTGTGCTTGGTTTAAAGCCAGCATGAGTAGCAATTGTTATTGTCTATTTCTCAATTATTACTTTTTTTCATTCTTCCTCCCTGAATACCAACCCTGCACACAGAAAACCACCAGCTTATATAAAGGTACACCTACCCTAATTACAACCCCCTTAAACAATAAAAAAAGGCTTCTGGGATGTGTAGTTTTTAGGCCTTCGGCCATGACACCTCTCTCATAGACTATACAATCCCAACACAGAGTGATTATACAGGCGGGGCTCTTCTCCTGCCACAGTGACATTCACTACATTCATCATCAGTCTTCCTGCCTTTTCCATTAGCTGAATCCACATTCTAATTCCATGCAGGCTGCTAACTGGGCTGCTATTTATTTATTCATTCAAACTGAAGTGTTGATACTTTCCCCCTAGGGTTACATTGGATCCATGTCAGCAGCTTGTTTCCTTATTTTGGAATTTCCTTATTTAGTTTTTTATGTTCAAGCATCTGGGGTAACTGAACTTTAGTCATAATGGGCAGTGTTAATCAACAAATCCATATGTAGCATTGATTTTGGCATTTTTCAAGAGGTCATTATACCTGTCTCGTTATTAAATAATCATGCTAATGTAATTTCCAAAATTATGTTGATTTCAGAAATAATGTTAATATCTTAAAAAGCAGTGCTTCTTGTGACAATTTCTTTTGTTTGCATGGTAATTTAAAATGAAATCTGTGTTGTCATAATTTCTCAGGAGTTAATTTGCACTTGGAAAAGGAGTGTTTTAATTAATGAAAGACTATATAACTCACCTTGAAAACAGAAATTTAACAGACCGTGGCTGTGACACCAACGACACAGAGACTACCTAGTTAATTCAATATTTGTAGTTACTGTATGAAAATATGTTCGACTTTTATATACTTGTGGTTATGAATGAGATTTATTCACTTGTTTTAACATTTGTAACCCTTTTCGGTCTTGTGTGACGACTACTGTAGCGTCCTAACGTATTTCATGTCAAAGTTACCCCGTTTAGTTGTTCGTTTTTCAACAATCATACCGTCATTCTGCTATAGATATTAAGAAACTATCTATTTGATATTACGCTAATGCACTAGTTCTTCAAGAATACTATACATAGGTATCCTCTCTCTCTATAAAACACACACACACACGCACACACACACACCCATTCTCCAGGGTTGTATAGAATGGCTGAACTGTTTATATCTTTTAAAAACAATACCTTTAGGGAATGTCCGTAACATTGTACTGTTTAACTATTAGACAAAATATTTACAGAATACTTAAAAATTGATTTATGATTAATTTATTATTATTAATAGCGTTATCATTAAACTATACCAAATCAGATTTTTTATTTACAATGAAGGTAACCTATACTGTGTCGCCCAAATGCTTATAAAATTATCAAAAACATGTTTTCCCTTTGTTGTAAATAGAAATGTGATTTGGTATAGTTTAATTATAACGCTATTAATAATTAACAATTAACTATAAACAAATTGTGTATTGGGTTGGGGAGTTCTATCATAAATTTTAAAAGCTTAATAAATGTGTAATGAAGTGTTACATACATGGTATAACCTACATGTATAATAACTAACAACTACAAACACAAATGACACTTCAAACATATTTATTTATATCCTACAATCATACATACTAAAATGCATAGAAAAGTAGATGTCAATATAAGAAAATAAATTCCAGCCAATATAGATAGACGACTTACCCCCTCAACAAATCCAAAAAATAAATTAAAAAGTTTTTTTGTTTTTTTTTTAAATCTGTGCCGTCTGACTTTTACCCAAACGCCAGATATTCAGTTCATGACAAAATGCACAATTTTAAATGGAGTTTACAAAATAGATATTCCTATTATTTTTTATTTAATTTCCATTTGGCTGTTGCTCGCAGGTGACAGAGCCATCTCACTGTACACTAGTAGTTTCCATAACAGCGAGTTTGATACAATAACACTGTTTTTTGAAAATCCTGCCCAATATGTCTAGTCATCCACAATCCACAAATACTGTGTGGGAGAAATATGAGCTAGAAATGTACCTCTTCAAATAATATAAGTACTGCAGTAAATGTGGTTTTGTAGCAACTCTCGGATATCACAATGGTTGCAGGTAAGAACACTTTAAACTGTATTGGAATAAATGTCTAATTCACAACAGTGACTGCCAACCCTAAAGCTGTTTGCATCAACACCCCTGTCTTAACAGCTCTAATGTGCGCCTCCACTCTTTGAACCATATGGTTTGCAGTTCACTGCCATCCCTGGTCTTGCTATTTAATTAAATGGGCTGAGATGCAGATTCATTACACTAACCCATTCAGCACCTATGAAACAAATGTATTCTTTGTAGGGTGCCTGAGAAAACCCTTGCCAAAATCCCAACATCAGCCAGTCCCTGGTCTGTCACCCCTTCACTCTCAAGTTGGGGGTGTGGGGGGTACACATACTACAATACAAAAGCGATACTCTTACTTGCAGATGTACTCTGTGAAACAATGGGTCTTGAAAATCAGAGGATGGATGTGTCTGTATAGAAGAGGCTTGCAGATAATGCTTCACTCCTGCATTGTAGTTCTCATCACTGCCCCTGTCAGATGCTTGCTTTCTGGTTTTCACATCCTTTATTTCTTATTTATAAAGGGAAACAAAACACATACAGCTTTGCTTCTTTAATTAGATTTGTTTCCTCTTTACTCTCTTTGTCAACTCTTAAATAATGCATAACTTGCAGTATCTGTGATACATGTCAGCTGGAATAACTACACAGAAGTTAACTTAATAATATACACTTAAGAAGAATGGAGATTTAATGCTAGAATAAGCAAGCGGAGTAGTGAAAATAGAGCTCTTATAAAGCTCTAAAAGGTATGATTAAAGTTTTATCAAACCAGATTTATCTTTGGAAATCTTTATAAATTGAACCTTTTTTTTACTGAAAAGAAAGTGTGCAATTGAATTTTCTTCAAAATATGTCTCTTAGTGTTTTAATGCATTGCATCTGGCCCCAGAAATTTGAAGGAGTACAAAGAGATTTGAATTTCCAATGTACTGGGGTGCTGCATTTGAAAGCTGTTTTGGCAGATGAAGTGTTAAGACTGTTTTGCCTAATTCTACTATAAATAAATCCTTATTTGTCATAAGTGAAACAATTAAACTCACTTTTACATTATTACCACTGGCAAAGAATAGTTCCTCTACCTGGACAAAGAAAATAAAACCGAATCAATATGGGTCAGAATAACAGACAAAAATTCAAAAGGCATAATAATAGGAGCATGCTATAGACCGCCAGATTCAGACTGTGAGCACAATAATCTGTTATACAATGACATTAGAAATGTGTGTAGCAAAGGAGAAGCCATACTAATGGGGGATTTTAACTTCCCCCAGATAAAATGGGAAAACCCGGTGGGTAGCGCGAAGGATGAAATAGAAATGGTGGAAATGACAAATGACTGCTTCCTAACACAATTTGTGAAGGCACCCACTAGAGGGGAGGCATGCCTTGATTTAGTCTTTTCAAATAACGAAGATAGAATAACTAAAACAGAGGTCAGAGAACCACTGGCAAACTCAGACCACAACATGGTCTCATTTGAAGTGTTTTTTAAATCCCCAAAAGTAAAGACTAAAGCTAAGGTTTACAATTTTAGAAAAGCAAACTATGAAGGTATGAAACAGAGACTAACAGAAGTAGATTGGAGTAAAATAGAGAAAACACCCACAGAAGAAGGATGGTTGTTCTTCAAAAATGTAGTACTAGAGGCGCAAAACAATTATATCCCTAAAGTAGACAAATCTAAATGTAAAACTAAATTGCCAAAATGGTTTAATAGATCAATTAAAAAAAATATTCAGCGAAAAAAGGCACTTTACAGAGCATTAAAAAAGGACCAAAAAGAAAGTACGCAGAAAGAGTACACAGAACTGCAAACGCAAGTCAAAAAGGAAGTTAGAAAGGCCAAGAGAGAAATAGAAATAAACATTGCTAAGGGAGCTAAAACCAATTCCAAAATGTTTTTCCAATATTACAACAGCAAGAGAGGCCCGGTGACATTCAAAGAGGAGATTAAATGTTTAAGAGATACAAAAGGCAAAATCGTAGATGAAGAAAAAAAAATAGCAAATATGTTAAATGATTACTTTTCACAAGTTTTTACAAAGGAAGATACTGACAACATGCCCCACATGTCATCCAGTTCCTATCCAGTTTTAAATAACTTTAGCATAACTGAGGCAGAAGTGTTAAAGGGACTAGGAGCTCTTAAAATAAACAAATCCCCTGGGCCGGATGAGATCCTCCCAGTAGTACTCAAAGAAATGAAAGAAGTAATTTACAAACCGCTAACCAAGATCATGCAGCAGTCTCTTGACACAGGGGTGGTACCGACAGACTGGAAAATTGCAAACGTAATACCGATCCACAAAAAGGGAAACAAAACTGAACCAGGTAACTACAGACCAGTAAGCCTGACTTCTATTATATGCAAACTTATGGAAACTATAATAAGATCCAAAATGGAAAATTACCTATATGGTAACAGGGTACTGGGAGACAGTCAACATGGTTTTAGGAAAGGGAGATCGTGTCTAACTAACTTGCTTGATTTTTTTGAGGATGCAACATCGATAATGGATAATTGCAAAGCATATGACATGGTTTATTTAGATTTCCAGAAAGCTTTTGACAAAGTCCCGCACAAAAGATTAATTCTCAAACTGAACGCAGTTGGGATTCAAGGAAACACATGTACATGGATTAGGGAGTGGTTAACATGTAGAAAACAGAAAGTACTGATTAGAGGAGAAACCTCAGAATGGAGTGTGGTAACCAGTGGTGTACCACAGGGATCAGTATTAGGTCCTCTGCTATTCCTAATCTACATTAATGATTTAGATTCTGGTATAGTAAGCAAACTTGTTAAATTTGCAGACGACACAAAAGTAGGAGGAGTGGCAAACACTGTTGCAGCAGCAAAGGTCATTCAAAATGATCTAGACAAGATTCAGAACTGGGCAGACACATGGCAAATGACATTTAATAGAGAAAAGTGTAAGGTACTGCACGCAGGAAATAAAAATGTACATTATAAATATCATATGGGAGATATTGAAATTGGAGAAGGAATCTATGAAAAAGACCTAGGAGTTTTTGTTGACTCAGAAATGTCTTCATCTAGACAATGTGGGGAAGCTATAAAAAAGGCTAACAAGATGCTCGGATACATTGTGAAAAGTGTTGAATTTAAATCAAGGGAAGTAATGTTAAAACTGTACAATGCACTAGTAAGACCTCATCTTGAATATTGTGTTCAGTTCTGGTCACCTCGCTATAAAAAAGATATTGCTGCTCTAGAAAGAGTGAAAAGAAGAGCGACCAGAATTATTCCGGGCTTAAAAGGCATGTCATATGCAGACAGGCTAAAAGAATTGAATCTGTTCAGTCTTGAACAAAGAGGACTACGTGGCGACCTAATTCAAGCATTCAAAATTCTAAAAGGTATTGACAGTGTCGACCCAAGGGACTTTTTCAGCCTGAAAAAAGAAACAAGGACCAGGGGTCACAAATGGAGTTTATAAAAAGGGGCATTCAGAACAGAAAATAGGAGACACTTTTTTACACAGAGAATTGTGAGGGTCTGGAATCAACTCCCCAGTAATGTTGTTGAAGCTGACACCCTGGGATCCTTCAAGAAGCTGCTTGATGAGATTTTGGGATCAATAAGCTACTAACAACCAAACGAGCAAGATGGGCCGAATGGCCTCCTCTCGTTTGCAAACTTTCTTATGTTCTTATGTTCTTATGTTCCTCCACAGATTTCATATGAATTGATATGAGATACTTAATTATACATTGTTCAGTTTATTCGCCCAGCAGTGGGGTTAACAATGTTCGTAGATTATGGGTTCCAAACAGGTGGTCAAATAAGCTACAAAGTATTTGTCTGGAAAAACTGAAAGAGAGACTGTACATCTTTCTGCGTGTCTGTACATAAACACTTCATTAATCTGCCTCTGTTTAACACATTTGTCTGATTCTTTTATCAAATGTAGGCAGTGCAGCCTAGTGGTTGCTGATGCAATGTGGTTCTTCAACAATATCATTATATCTAGGCATTCTTGGTATGCAGTACATGTAGTTGCTTAAAACATCTTATCTGATCACATCAGGTTTTATGTTTGGTGTTGCCTATAGTGTAATAAACTGTATGAAACCTCACTCTCATAAATGCACATCATTGAGATCTATTTCAACACATTGCATACTGATGCCACAGCAACCCTGTCTGCTTGACAACATGAACATAGCAGTGTTGTAATTGATCCTCACTGGTAATTTTTTATTCTTAGAAATGTATTTATAGTTGCTAAAATACAATCTCTTGAACTAACTAGGTTTACAAGAATACAATCCCGTTTGACACAAATATGTATTTTTCAATCTAAATATATATAGTAAACACACACATACACACACACACACACACACACACACACACACACGTGTTGAGGGACTTGAAATAAAATATAATTGATTTTAAAAGGATCTGAGCTGCTTTTCTTTGTAGATGGAATGCTATAAATAATATGTAAAGTACTACTTTCTTTCTGCACATCAATACATGCAGAAAAATAGTTTTTTTTTTTTTTTTTTTTTTTTAAGACACACAGACCAAGAATGATGTTTTTAACAGTTTGAAAATCTCCCTGAGCTAATTAAGTTACAGATCATGATCCTCTTGTCATAGAAAGAAAGAGATTATCTGATCTGATTATCAAATGTTGAATAGGTGCTTACTGCAACACCTACATGTTTGTGTACAATATGGAATGCAGTAAACCAGTCAAAAGTGCCTATTTTCAGTTTCACTGTGGTGAGTAATTATATTTTGCTTCTGATGTCAGCATTTTTATGTATACTTTTTTTTTTTTTGGGGGGGGGGGGGGGGGGGGGTCTTGAAAAAGAGCCCACCGGTATGCTTGTTGTAATCGATTATAATTGATTTGACGACCCCTTATCTACCGGCTTGTTTATCTGTGCAGTATATCTTTTTCCTTCTCTTCCTTGAAAAGCATCTGGCTTATAATGAATGTTTTTCTATTATTTTGTCCTGCTCGCTTCATAATTACACTATGTAACACAATTTTTGTTCCTGGGTAGTAAGTGTTATTTTCTAATTGCTTATGCCTCAGAAGTATAGAAAATGGCTATTATTCCCCACAAACTTTGCTTTTGTGACCAGGACAATGATATTTCAAAATATCACTATCTCAGTAAATACAGCATAATCGTAAATCTCGAAAAACTACTCACTTCTAAATATTTTGTAGTCATTTTTGTATTTAGTATAAATACATGTTAATTTGGATTCATATGTTGTTTTTTTCTGACTTTATGTGAACGAAAAGACACACATTTTCCAGTTTTCCCATTGGAAATAGTGATATTTTGAAATATCACTGTCCTGGTCACAAAAGCAAAGTTTGTGGGGAATAATAGCCATTTTCTATACTTTTGTAGTCATTTATTGAATCAGATGACTCTATAATGCTGATTTATCTGTGCAAAAGCAATTCAAGCTTTCAAAAACACGTAGACGAAAAACTGTAAAAATAACAATTCCCTCTTAGTAAGCCTGGAACCTTAATGCTGTAACTTTGGAGGACTGTCAAGGATGGCATTGACACTGATACACCTCGCTGATCATTTCTGTATATGTCTGTCAGTGCATTTTGAATAATTGTGATTGAGGTAAAACTATAAGAAACTAATTCAAGTACAGAAACATTTCACCATCACCTGAAAAATGAAGTATGCTCTAACTAAGCTAAGACTGACACTTCAGGTTAATTTGATCTCTTTCCTTTAAATAAAGTTAAAATAAAGAAAAGCAAAAAAGCTGGTTCAGAGCTGGCTAAGGACACACACATGTCTATCCTTACTCTCTGGACTTTCTCCCTGAAAAAGAGTTTGCCACTTTTTTTCTCTTTATTCATATGTGGTCATGTTAAATTGGCAATTAATTCTCCAATCTAACCTGACCTCATTCACAACTGGTTTTGGCACCTCTCCAACGAATGCAGAGACATACAGTAAAATGTAATTTAATTGCTTTTCACATTTCTCTTACAATGGTGTTTTATGGTTTTTACATTCATTATGAGTGGTCCTGTTGCTGCAATATTGAGTATTTTTTTCTGAATCTGCCTTTCCCTTTTAACCCTGTCCTTGCCCAAAATGCCATGTGTTGAGTGTGATGGGAGGGTAAGACTTCCAAGGCAAATCCTGATAATCAGGGTTTTTTATTGGAAAGTGATAAACAGTGCTTGTATTGCTATTTAAGCCTTTAAATTGCAGCTTAATTTACATTATCAATGGCTTTATTTTTATTTGTATTTATTTATTTATTTTTAAGCTAGGTATTCTAACTGAAGGTTCCACAGTCATTCATCAAGTTGTGATGCCCTCAAATGGAGATTCCTGATTGGTAGATGAGAGGTTTCTAATAAAGCAATAGAACTCCAATGACAAGGTCAACTACCAAGGTAGTGCCAGCTAATCAGGGTTTATTGCAATTACAACACAAATAAAGATGGCCTTGACTGTTATTGTACAGTTGTACAGTTGTAATAAATAAATAAATGATATTCACATTTTGACAGGCTCAAAATGGATATATTATTAAAAGTTGTGTACATATCTATTGAAGATTCAAGAAGTTGCTAGAAATTTCTTGGCAAATGACATACTGTATTCTTGATGAATACTGCATTTCCTGAGGCTGTTGCTATGCCTCCACTGCTGCATAAGAAATGGCAGCATCATATGAGATAAAAGAAATGGAACCCCACTTTTATGGGATGATAAACTATCATTTACTGATATGAACAGCTGAAGGTCTGACTTCTGAAAATAAGGCAATGCAATGTCAGGAAGCTGTGACTATCAATACAATCTGAGTTACTTCAGCCACTTAAACAATCTAAGCTCTGCTTTCCAGTTTATTTTTCTTACAACCACTGTTGCATGTTTAATATGATATTTAATCAGTTCTGTTATCTGCACAGTGGAAAATGGGATGAAATTGACTAATGGTGTGTTTTAAGACTAATTAAAATGACAGACTGAAATCAAGTTGCCATTGTATGTGTGCTGGATGGAATATCAATTGTGTGTGTGTGTATGTGTGTGTGTGTGTGTTTTAGCATAGACAGAACACATACTGATCACATGATCAGGTTGAAAAGTAATTTTATATTGAAAAAGCTGAGAACATGATGTAGAAAAAGGTTAAATGAATGATAATCAATGCTTTCAAATATATTTTCTTACCTTACCTTAAAGAGTAAGTACCATTAACGAGGTTCTGAACAATACACGCCCCCACGTGTTGCTACAACTGTATAAATAATGTACCTGTAATTTCTCTTTTCATTGTTAACATCCTGACAACTTTTTACACTTATAACTTTAAAGTGTTTCAAAGCTCTTTTCAAAATGTTTTACATTGTTTTCAGCTCTTAAACAGTTGCAGAGTTCAAGTTATTTATAAAATATTATAGCTAACTTGAAATCTGCAATCTCTAGAAAAACTGTTCAAGAGCTAAAAACAGGTAAAAAGGTCAAATTATCAGTTAAATTAAGGGTTTAATTAAGTAATTGAGAACTTAGTTGGAATGAAAACCAGCAGACACAGGGGGTCCACAGGACCAGGGTTGGGAACCACTGCTCTAAATCACTGCAGGAGGAGCAATTTAAAAAATAATAATTAAAAAACATAACAAATGCTCTGGGTTTTCTGTTTTGTGCCACATCATGGATCATTATTGCTGTGTTACTGTGTGTTAATCCTTACACTATTTGTGCACTAGAGCGGCCATTTTGTAAAGATCTTTGAAACAGGCTTTACAATGTAAAAAGTTATCAGGTTGTCAGGCCTTTTATTGCTACCTTTATAAGTGTAGCTGAATACACAATTACATCATCTAAATAAATTAGAAGAGACTTTAGATTAGTTTCTCCTAAACAACTCTCCATAAGTCTCTGAAATGTAGAGGGAGCGTTGCAGAGACCAGAGCGCATTGTCGAAACAGGTGCCCTATCACCATACAATTCTTCAAGTCTATCAAACACTTAGATTGCAGTACGTCTGTCTCTTTCCCTCAGAATAAAGATTTATCTTTGAGCCTCCCCTTCTAAAATATTTAAAACAAAATCTACCTGCTGCCCTTCTGGAATCTGATAAAGCCTAAACATAGATTGTAAGCTAGACTTCCATTCCCCCAATCTCATGCTAGCGGACCAGGGAGCTCCCATAATTAAAGGTAACATTGCCCTAGCTGCTGCAGCCTCCATGTCACTACTCTAAGGTATTGTGCACAAACACAAAAAAGGTGTATATATAAATATAAACCAATTTAAATGCAAATCTTGCTGGCTGTGCCAAATGTAAAAGGAGAGGGTGGTATGAGGCAAAGCGTCACTCACCACACACGCAATTTGAAACACACCACATACATCATCAAAAAGACGACAAGCACAGGTCTCTAGTCGTTTTTTCTCCAGAAAAAGCAGAGAAAACCTTTCAATGGCCGAGTGAGACCCATAGGAGTTGAATGAAGCCGAAAAAATCTGAGCAATACACATAGCCCCTGCACCACAGAGATAACACAGACAAAAACAAAAGAGACAGCTGCTTCTGCATCCAGCACTTAAATAATATCACAGACATTTGCAGAGCTTTTTGAGATGTTATAGTAATAAAATAATGACTTGGATTGCATTATTGAGGAGTTTGTTGATAAAACGAATCATCAGGAGAGGATTTATCAGTATGCACGTCTAAAAGAGATATGTGAAAAATACAGCGAACAAGGGGTGAGCTTGGCTGGAGATGCAGTACTGATGTCCTTTTGCTATGCAGGGCCTTGTAAAACTGTTTTATAAACAGCACGTGTAAAATAAACAGCACGTGTGAAAATAAATTGGACCTGATGTGCCTGACAAGAGCTGAATAAATGAACCGCAAAGGGTTAAAATGAAATAGTTTATTGTTGTCACAGTCCTATTTAAAAAAAAAAAAAAAAAAAGTAAGCCAGTATAGCGATCAATGTTTCTCAGCAATTATACACAGAAAGGCAGATATATGAACAGGTCATTAACAGCATTGAATAATATTTCAGCAAGTATCAACAATTAACAGATAGTATTTCAATAGATTTCAATAATTATTAAATCACATTTCAATAGATATCGATAATCATTAACAACACCATACTATTTCAAACAGGTAGCAACAATCACTAGCAATAAACTGTAGCAGCCACTTGTAAATTTGTACAAAAGCATGAATCACTGCCCACCCCAATGGCTAGGGTCCTGACATACAGCACTTACAGCCGGAAAAGCCCTAGGCAGCCAAGCACAGCACCACCAGTTCCCCCTTACCTGAATAGCGCCTAAGTGTGTTGCCTACATGACCAGCCAATCACTACCAAACTCTCTATTGTACAGAGGATGGTACATTGAAAAGTTCCTGCTCCCCTACAGGTAGCAGCACTCAGTACATACCAGGAATACAATTTAGCCCAAACAACCTCCCTCCTGAATCAATTAAACAGTCCTTAACCAAGTTGGGACTGTGTTCATCTTGTCAATTTACATACAACATTCAATTAAAAATCATAAACCTAATACTGGTTACATATAATGCAAAAAGGACTACCCATAAAACATACAGCACTCTCCAAACTAATAAGTTTAGTTCTATTTCATTCTTATTATAGTTTTGAAGTCAACTGAATAATTAATTACCTCCAGTTTTATTTTTTAACACATTCTGAATGTCTTTACATTATTCATCACATGCAAACCTCAATTTCACCATACAAAGCAGAATAATCATATACACAGAAATAAAACATATCATTTGTGCATCATTACAATTTCAAATAATTGTCTTTAACACAAGACCTTTGCAGCTCATAAAGTATATTCTAAGAGTTACAGACAATATCTCTTTGCTCACGTAACAAGGTACAATAAAATACTGTTTTCTTTCTCGTCATCAGCGACACATGGTCTGCAACCTGTTCGATTTACAAAAACAAAACCAGAATTAAAAAGACAAAACACAGAAGGTACCTCATATCGCACACAAACCACACAACAACAGACAGAAAAACAAACAAACAAATGGCAGCAAACACAAGGCACGGGAATGCTTTTCTTTCTGCCCTCTCCTTTCTCTCTCCCAGCCTGGTTTTCTGGTTTTAAGTAAGCTGCAAGTTGAAATTCAACAGGATCCTTCATTCACAGCACTTGCAGGAGTAGGAACACGAAACAAATCAAATATTCACAAACACTTTATGCTGTGATCAAACAATAATTCAATAGTGAATGAATAAATCCTACACTCATAATAAATCATAATAGTCTAAGTGATACTAAATGACAAACTATATTGTGAATGTGCAAATAAAAATGCATTAAAATAACACTGTGTTACAGTTGAACAGTAGCCTTGATGACAGTTATGTTCCTGTTATCCTCTTTACAGGAGTGGCAAGAGTTCAAACCTTAAATCACTGCATGTTATAAATGATATCTTATAAAGAGGGAGATATTCACTGTGATTACATTTGACATAGTTCAAAGAAGTTCCTAAGCAGGGTAATGGTGGTTAGTTATAGATTCTTGCTGAATCACAGCATTCAGTGAGAGACTACCTTTGTAAAAATAGAATAACCTTCACTGGATAAAAGTGTGTTGTCTGTCCTCTATAACCACACAGATAAATTCAGAGAGATGTTGATGGAGCAAGTGTCAAAGATGAATCGTCCCCTACATTGTGGGAAATGAAACTGAGGTCAAAAGTTTATTAGGTCTTTAAGTTTTCCAGCATTTGAGAGCTTTAAGGGATGGATTAGCAGCTTGTTTGACAGACATGCCACAAAATGCTTACAAATCAAAAAATTAACTGAAAGTTGTGGTTAAAAATTGCTTGGAATACAATTAGTTAACTCCCAGGGGGGGGGGGGTTGGTTGTCAAGAAAATAGGGCTGATTCTAAATACTGTAAATGTTGTAGGCCATTGAATGTCATTACACTAAAACACTTGTCAACCACTGAGTTTCACATCACGTAAACTGCCAATGCTGTGTATCAGATTATATTGTCCATATCATGTATATTTGTCTAATGACATGTTTCCAGATGCATACCTCATATTAGTTGATCCAGTTTATTTTTAAACCTTTGGAGCAAGTACATGGAAACAAGATCTATGAATTCTCCGTTAAAACTATATCTAAAACGTTTCTGAAATAAATATATGGAACAGTAGCACAGATAATAAAGTTTGAGTTTGGCAACCAGTAGTATATCTTTCTCCCCCTCTCCTAAACAGAGTTCCCTCAGCTTCTGTGGTAATGCCAACTGGCAAAAGATCAGCTATTGAAGATGTTATTGCTACTTTCTGCTATTAAGTGCCTTGCAAAGCCATCAGTGCCAGAACAAGTTACCGGTCTTAAGTAAATGGGCTAAATGGTAGGCATACAGTATATACGCCATTGTGTCAATGATTCAGAACCTGTTAGCTCCTATTAGAACTTGTCAAAAATGTCCATAAAATGTGGGACTTTTGTGTAGCTGCAATACATCAGGCAAAAAAGGATTGATCATAGTTTTAAAATAAGCTTTTAAAATGAAATATGTGCTTTTAAAGGTGTGTTACCACTTAAAATGAGTAACATTTTAGCTAATGAGAAAATAATAACCATGTTAGCTCACACAATTCAAACATAACATTGAATCTAATTGGATACATAGAATTTCATAGCTTGATATTCATTAGCTCACCATTAAAATTTAAGTTGCATTAAAAAATGTACCCCTCTGAAATTACATATAATGCTCTTAAAACAATACAAATAATTTTAAATGTAGTGTGGGTGCTTATTTTGGAATATAAATGGTCATATCTGGATTCAAAAGTTGTTGTTATTCTCATAATTGCTTTTGGAACATTTACAAAAATTGAATGTATCAATTAATTTTCACCATGATGTTCTGAACCCCACACACACAAAACAAACAAACAAGCAAAAAAAGAAAAGTAAAAATAATAGCATTGAAGTATTATCATCTTACTCTGGTTTATTTTGTACATATATTTGTTCATCTGTGCAAGTAAGAGGATGGTTCGCATGACAATGAAAACACACTCTGCAAACATTCTCATTGAACTCACATTTCCATAATAAACAAAAAGGAATACAAAAGTGGCGTCCTTTCCTCAAAGGTAAGTACAGTGAAAAGGAGGATACAGCACCATGGACAGTGTTCCTCAGGAAGAGCTTCTCTCTCTGTGTCACAGAGGAACTTCATCAGGGTTTCAGGTCCAAAGTCAGCAACCAGTACCCAATCTGAAAAACAGCTCCCTAATCCAACTAATGCCAAATTTCTATCTGCACCATGAACCCAGTCTGAAAAACTTGGTCTATTCTCTTTCCAGTATCAAACTGGGTCTGCAGCTGAATCCATCTGGAGTCCACAATCTACAATCCAATCTGCAACTAGGCTACTCAAAATTCAGATCACCTGTACTGTAAGTATAATGAGTTTTGTGTATTTGCTATTTATAACTTGGTTCACAAACATCTAATATTTCTGCACCAGTCTTATTAAAATAGAAAAAAAATTAAAAACAATTATTTACAAACTGTGAACTTTAACATAGTCACTCTGGCATCAGAGAAAAACAATTAAGGCTGTTCTTAAATAAGAATGCTGAAACACCTAAAGAGATTGACTCATTTTATTCCATTAGCAGACTACATACAGCAAGTGGATATCTTTAAAACTTTTTCACCCACATTCTAGCAAAGCCTTGGTAAATGCATGCTTTATTATCTAGATGGATGGATGTATACACGTGTATATGAGACAGAAGCCAGAAGCTAGGGTCACCTTCATACATGTACACAATTGATGTTTCTGAAGTATTCTACCAATCAGACTGTGGCAGGCTGGCGAGTGGATAGAGGCCCAGAGACAGACTGCAGTTCAAAAAAAAAAAATACTTTTATTATAAATAAACACAAAATAAAAAGGCACAAGGGCAAAAATAATGATGTTTAAACACAAATAACCAAACAAAAAAAGCAAAACTTACAAAAATAAAGATTTCCAGGCTGGGCAATACCTTCACTGGATTTAGAAAAATGTAGACAACCAAACAAAACCAACCTGCTTCCTCAGCTCCCTCCTCCCAAATGAGAAGCAGAGGCCTCCTTTTATGTCAGGTGGCTGGGCGCTGATTGATCGTTAATTAACCTAATCAACTAATCAACCCCAGCCACCTGAACATAATAAACCCAGGCAGGTAGGGGAAATTAACCCCATCCCTGCCAATTTAAAAAGGGCAGAGCTTTGCTCTGCCACACACCTTCCCCCATGTACAACGTACACCGGCTGCAATCGGCCAACTCCCCCCTTCCCCCCACCCTCCCCACCCCCCAAGAGTCCAATTATGTCCCTTGAGTGGGCTGTTATGGTGGGTGGTGGTCGGTGGGGTTGATGTCGGAGCCCCCAAGCCTTCTTTGGTTGAGGGGGCCCCGGACCCCCAAGGTAGTACGACAATGGCGGCCCCTCTGGTGGCGGAAGCGGTGAAAAGAAATAGAAAACAAAAAGGAGACACCAGCAGTCCGAAGCAGCAGGCAACCCCAGGCGATGCAAATGTGTCATCCCTGAGCGGAGCGGGCGTGGTATCCCTGGGCGGTGCAAGGCAGGCATCCTTGGGCAGTGCAAGCCAGGCATTCCTCCCCTCTGGGCTCTGACAGTGGCGGCTCCTCCCTCTCTGACTCTGGAAGTGGCGGCTCCTCCCCTCTGGGCTCAGAGCGGCGGCTCCTCCCTCTCTGGCAGCAGCGGCTCCTCCCTCTCTGGCAGCGGCGGCTCCTCCATCTCTGGCAGCGGCGGCTCCTCCATCTCTGGCAGCGGCGGCTCCTCCCTCTCTGGCAGCGGCGGCTCCTCCCTCTCTAGCTCTGGGAGCGGCAACAGCTCCTCACCCCTCTCTGGCTCTGGGAGCGACGGCAGATCCTCACTCCTCTCTGGCTCTGGGAGCGACGGCAGCTCCTCACCCCTCTCTGGCTCTTGGAGCGACAGCAGCTCCTCACCCTTCTCTGGCTCTGGGGACGGTAGCGGCTCCTCCCTCTCTGGCTCTGGGAGTGGCGGCTCCTCCCTCTCTGGCTCTGGGAGCGGTGGCTCCTCACTTTCTGGCTCTGGAGACGGCGACAGCTCCTCACCCCTCTCTGGCTCTGGGAGCGACGGTAGCTCCTCACCCCTCTCTGGCTCTGGGAGCGACGGCAGCTCCTCACCCCTCTCTGGTTCTCGGGAAGGCGGCTCACCCCTCTTTATTGGAGTGACCGGGGCATCTCCCATGTCTACTGCCAGGTAATTAACCACCATGAGGGCAACCTCTGGGAAGGACGTTGGGTGGTGTTGTTCCTCCCACTGTTCCCACCTCTCCCCATCTCGACGCCACAGCGTGTTGATAACTATGGGGAGATCGTGGACGAGGTCTGCCTCAGGGTGCATTAACCAGTCCCAGATCTCCTGGGACGGTGGTGAAGGTGGTGGTGCTGGAGGGTGGGGTGGCTCCTGTTGCCCGGGGTGAATACTGCACCTCTTCCTGGGTCTGGTTGTAGGGGCATCCTGCTCAGTTGTGGCCGTCCTCCTCACACCAGCCACACCAGTTTGCCGGTGGCACATCTGGGCAGGACCGCCAACGATGGTCCTCCTTCCTGCACCAGGAACACCAAGGGAAGAGACTGGCTGGGTCCTCCAGCGTTGGCTGCAGCAGCTTCCATTTCTTCAGCTGCTGCTTGTCCTGCCTTTGCCACTGTCTGCTCTTCTTTCCCATTTTTTTTTCTCCAAAAAACAAAATTATCCCAAAAATTCCCCAAAAAATAAATAAAAATACTGCTCTGAGCCTCTAGGTGGCACTATCCCACTCTGACACCAAATGTGGCAGGCTGGCAAGTGGATAGAGGCCCAGAGACAGACTGCAGTTAAAAAAAAAAAATACTTTTATTATAAATAAACACAAAATAAAAAGGCACAAGGGCAAAAATAATGATGTTTAAACACAAATAACCAAACAAAAAAAGCAAAACTTACAAAAATAAAGATTTTCAGGCTGGGCAATGCCTTCACTGGATTTAAAAAAATTTAGACACCCAAACCCAAACCCAAACCCAAACCCAAACCCAAACCCAAACCCAAACCCAAACCCAAACCCAAACCCAAACCCAAACCCACCTGCTTTCTCAGCTCCCTCCTCCCAAATGAGAAGAAGAGGCCTCCTTTTATGTCAGGTGGCTGGGCGCTGATTGATCGTTAATTAACCTAATCAACTAATCAACCCCAGCCACCTGAATATCATGAACCCAGGTAAGGGAAATTAACCCCATCCCTGCCAATTTAAAAAGGGCAGAGCTTTGCTCTGCTACACAGACATTGAGATCAATACACACAACGTTACAAAACAATAACACAAGAGGTTTAAATGATCAAAAACTGCATGAGGTAGGCTGGATGATTGGGGGATTTATCTTCATCTGGGAAATTGCATCTTTGAATTTTTTGCTTAGCTGATCTCGAAACAAATGAATGTTAGATTGTGGATATAATATGCATGTTCATGATTTAAATTCAATAAATAATTACACCACAGAACTAACAGGTATTACGGAACTAGATTATTACTAAGAGGCTTGATTTAGTTTTCACTGTTTTGTTCCAAATTAATATTTTTCATAAGCCATTAACACAACCTTCCTTTTGTTTCATCTTAGAACAAGCACTGTGGTGTTTGTTAGACCTTTCAACTAACAAGGACTAGTCTGCTGTGCAAGGTGAAAATCTCTCATTTCATTAATCTTTTTTGTAACGTAACACCCGATCTTAAATTCTGGGGTCAAACTATTTGAAACTATGCCTTCATCTGTTGTGATTTTATGGATTTATCTGGGTTTAAATAACAGATAGTAAACAGAGTAACTCACGATTCAAAGTTTATGGATTGAGAGCCAATCCAAATGTGAAGGAGGAGAGATTAGTACTTGACACAGTGATTGCACAATAGAGAAAACATTAGGTTTACACAATAAAAATGCTTCTGAAACAAAATCAGTACCACAAATGCATGTTTTAGCCCCACCTGTACTGACACTAATGTAAGTGACATTAGTTTACAGTTTTTCTGTCGATGTGTTTTTGTTAATCTGTAACCAATGCAAGTTCTCTTTTCATGCCCTACTCTATAATTACCCAGTGTTGCTAAATGTTTGACACTGTAACAAACTATTATCTCAGACCACAATGTTACACCGCTGAATTAAATGGAGAAGCTGGGGCTATGAATTTCATGGCTCATTGAAGCACCTCTTATCATTCAACTAATCAGCGAGCTATGCAGAAGCATACTGCTTATTAAAAGCTCATCCTACAGCACTACCAAGCTCTTATCTATGTGCATAAATTGTAATCCGAAGAGTATTTGCCAGCCAACTACATTAAGAAAACACAAAGAAAAGCAAAAGACACCTATCTTGATCATTGGACCACATTCTGCAACGAGGACTATCTGTATAGAGGGGACGGACTGCACTTAAATAAAAAGGGAACAGGTCTACTTGGAGAAAAGATCCTCGAGCAGGTTCAGAAGCATTTAAACTAGAAAGGGGGGAGAAATGAACAAAAAAACAGTAGGGAGACTGCATCAAAACAAGGACAACCACTCAGGTAAGACAATCATTAAATTTAATTATCTAAATGCTAGAAGTATCAAAAACAAAATTTTAGAATTTGAAGCTACTGCACTAACAAGTAACTATGATGTGATAGGTGTTACAGAAACTTGGTTGTCTGAGAGTGATGGGGACCAATATAATATTTGTGGGTATACACTGTATAGGAAAGACAGGCAGGACAGAAGAGGAGGAGGGGTAGCGCTATACATAAGATATAAGAAAATAAAGCAGAATCAGTATGGGTCAGAATAACGGACACATATTCAAAGGGCATAATAATAGGAACATGCTATAGACCGCCAGATTCAGATGGTGAGCAAAATAATCTGTTATACAATGACATTAGAAATGCGTGTAGCAAAGGAGAAGCCATACTAATGGGAGATTTCAACTTCCCCCATATAAAATTGGAAAACCTGGTGGGGAGCACGATGGATGAAACTGAAACGGTGGAAATGACAAATGATAATTTCTTAGCTTCCTAACACAATTTGTCAAGGCACCGACTAGAGGGGAGGCATGCCTTGATTTAGTCTTTTCAAATAACGAAGACAGAATAACTAAAACAGAGGTCAGAGAACCACTAGCAAACTCAGACCACAACATGGTCTCATTTGAAGTGCTTTTTAAAACCCCAAAAGTAATGACTAAAGCTAAGGTTTACAATTTTAGAAAAGCAAACTATGAAGGTATGAAACAGAGACTAACAGAAGTAGATTGGAGTAAAATAGAGAAAACATCCACAGAAAAAGGATGGCTGTTCTTCAAAAATGTAGTACTAGAGGCGCAAAACAATTACATCCCTAAAGTAGACAAATCTAAATGTAAAACTAAATTGCCAAAATGGTTTAATAGATCAATTAAAAAAAATATTCAGCGAAAAAAGGCACTTTACAGAGCTTTAAAAAGGGACCAAAAGTAAGTACACAGAAAGAGTACACGGAACTGCAAACGCAAGTCATAAAAAAAGTTATAAAGGCAAAGAGAGAAATAGAAATGAACATTGCTAAGGGGGCTAAAACCAATTCCAAAATGTTTTTCCAATATTACAACAGCAAGAGAACATTCAAAGAGGAGGTTAAATGTCTAAGAGATACAAATGGCTAAATCATAGATGAAAGAAAAAAAACATAAAATATATTAAATGATTACTTTTCACAAGTTTTTACAAAGGAGAATACGAACAACATGCCCCACATGTCATCCAGTTCCTATCCAGTTTTAAATAACTTTAGCATAACTGAGGCAGAAGTGTTAAAGGGACTAGGAGCTCTTAAAATAAACAAATCCCCTGGGCTGGATGAGATCCTCCCAATAGTACTCAAATTAAAGAAGTTATTTACAAACCGCTAACCAAGATCATGCAGCAGTCTCTTGACACAGGGGTGGTACCGACAGACTGGAAAATTGCAAACGTAATACTGATCCACAAAAAGGGAAACAAAACTGAACCAGGTAACTACAGACCAATAAGCCCGACTTCTATTATATGCAAACTTACGGAAACTACATTAAGATCCAAAATAGAAAATTACCTATACGGTAACAGTGTCCTGGAAGACAGTCAACATGGTTTTAGAAAAGGGAGATCGGGTCTAACTAACCTGCTTGATTTTTTTGAGGATGCAACATCAATAATGGATAATTGCAAAGCATATGACATGGTTTATTTAGATTTCCAGAAAGCTTTTGACAAAGTCCCACATAAAAGATTAATTCTCAAACTGAACTTAGTAGGGATTCAAGGAAACACATGTACATGGATTAAGGAGTGGTTAACATGTAGAAAACAGAAAGTACTGATTAGAGTAGAAACCTCAGAATGGAGTGTGGTAACCAATGGAGTACCACAATGATTATTAGGTATTAATATTAGGTCCTCTGCTATTCCTAATCTACATTAATGATTTAGATTCTGGTATAGTAAGCAAACTTGTAAAATTCGCAGACGACATGAAAATAGGAGGAGTGGCAAACAAAACACAAAATGATCTAGACAAGATTCAGAACTGGGCAGACACATGGCAAATTACATTTAATAGAAAAAAAGTGTGAGGTACTGCACGCAGGAAGTAAAAATGTGCATTATAAATATCATATGGAAGATATTGAAATTGAAGAAGGAATCTATGAAAAAGACCTAGGAGTTTTTGTTGACTCAGAAATGTCTTCATCTAGACAATGTGGGGAAGCTATAAAAAAGGCTAACAAGATGCTCAGATACATTATGAAAAGTGTTGAATTTAAATCAATGGAAGTAATGTTAAAACTGTACAATGCATTAGTAAGACCTCATCTTGAATGTTGTGTTCAGTTCTGGTCACCTCGCTATAAAAAAGATATTGCTGCTCTAGAAAGAGTGCAAAGAACAGTGACCAGAATTATTCCAGGTTTAAAAGGCGTTATATGCAGACAGGCTAAAATAATTGAATCTGTTCAGTCTTGAACAAAGAAGACTACGCGGTGACCTAATTCAAGCATTCAAAATTCTAAAAGGTACTGACAATGTCGACCCAAGGGACTTTTTTGACCTGAAAAAGAAACAAGGTCCAGGGGTCACAAATGGAGATTAGACAAAGGGGCATTCAGAACAGAAAATAGGAGACACTTTTTTACTCAGAGAATCGTGAGGGTCTGGAATCAACTCCTGTTATGTTGTTGAAGCTGACACCCTGGGATCCTTCAAGAAGCTGCTTGATGAGATTTTGGTTATCAATAAGCTACTAACAACCAAACGAGCAAGATGAGCCGAATGGCCTCTTCTCGTTTGTAAACTTTCTTATGTTTTTAAGAACTTAAGAGAACAAAAGCTAATGAGCATACTATTTTTACACATCAGGAGCTGAACTTGTTAATGGCCGCCAGAAGGGAAGTACTCGATCAACAAGGGGGTCAGGGTAATGGTAGACTATCTTTATGGACATGCATGCTATGGAGCCATTTCATTTGTCAAGACCTGTCTAATTTGTCTTGTTAAAAATGGAATGTAACTTAGCGTGTGCCACTGTTAGCATTACAATTGCATGGGATAAGAAATGGCAGACAGCTAAAACCGGGATCAGCTGCAGTGATGTGAAGTGCAATCTTTGATATTTATAGAATGGTTGACAGATAGTCGTTTATCATATGTAGCATATGCATATGTGTCAAAATAAATGTACTTCAAGTGAGTCTGGCTCAAAGCTCTTCATGTAGAATGGGACAATAACTGGCAGTGTTTTTTACACAGAACGTGACACAGACCTTCACAGAGCACTGAATGCAAATTATGGGTCCTATAGTCATTTAGATGGCTGACTTGTATATGTTTAGGCTTTTAGGAATTTCCGAGTTCCACCTGCTTTTACTTAGTGTAACTTCAGTCACTATTGTTTAAAAGATAGACAGTTCTTTACCTTTTTGAAAGTGAGAATGGCAGATTCTGTTTTCGAGGAGGAGGGGGTATCTTTTTTCTAGTTTGATGATCAAATTATAGTCATTTTCAACTAAATACACAAGCAATATTGGATTTCTGTGAAGAGTTTGGAGAACTCCACAATGTGCAGCTTTGCTGTTCTGGTGGCAGTCAAGATAACCACTACCCTAAGATTGTATGCAGGGCTTTCAAAGTATGGAACATATTTTATATGATTTTTTTTAAAAAATAAATAATTAATTAATTAGTAAATATAGAAATAAATAAATACATGTCTATATATTTATTTATTTTTCATTTTGGCATAGACATCTTGGGTTCAGGATTCAACATGTTATCCCATTTTTTTTTTTTGTATGGTCACAGGATCTGTTGATCCTTTGCCTTGCTGGAAGGTTTTATATAAATAAAGAAATGCATCAGGTATTCAGTATTTTTGCTTCCGCAGATGAAAAAATGTGGTGTTCTGTTCATTTTTATTTTCTCCACTCTCCAGTTGCACTGGGGTTTGCAGCCATTTATTGTATAGCACACTGCTCATGTTTTTTTTTTTTTTTTTTTTTTTTTTTTTTTTCTCTTCTGAAACGCAAATGACCTTTACAAACGCCTAAAAAACTGCTCATTACTATCCTAATAGATATTCTCTCTAGTCAATCAGCACGTTAGGGAGTATAGGTTTCGAAAAATCGCACCTACACTGACACGTCTAAACCCAATGTTACCTGTAATCCAATGCAGCCATCTAGATGAGCAGAAGTGATTTAGATGCTTAGACACCTAATAAATTACTGTAGGGCTATACCTGCCCTGACTACACCTGCCTAAAACAAAGCAGAATTTTAGTCAATTTAATCATTGACTCAAAATCATTGACGAAAATTGGACCCTGCATGTGTTTTTCTGAACAACATACTGTAAGATATTTCTTTATTTTGTATTGACTGCCTTTATAAAAGTACCAAAATGAAATTATACAATTACAGCAAAGTGTTATAAAAAAAAAAAAAAAACAGGTAAAAGGGCTAACGCAGTGAAATCCTGGTAGATCACAGACAAGCAAGGTACTTCACAGAAATGCACGGTAAAGCACTGTGAAAACCATGGTTAACCGCGGTAAATATACTGTATGGGAAAAGCATAGGAAACTGCTAGATTACCATACAGATATACATCGGTAAAGCTCTTTAGAAGCACTCGCTCGGTTGACTATCCAAAAACAGGAGAATGTAAATGCAATTAGAAAATTAGAATAGGTTGCATACAAAATAATTTTGTTATTTATCCATAACAATAAATCACTCAATAATGGTAAATTATGTAGAATAAAAAAAGAAACCTGGAAAATCCAGTGACAAACATTAAAATTATAATCCTTTCTCAATGTCTTCCAGTTGAAAGGTTTGCCATAGAATATTGCTGTATGAGCAAGAACCATTGGTAATTACCCAAATATTATAAAATATTACACTGCTATTAATGATTAAAAAAAATAGGTAAGTAAATCATTAAAGAAGCCAACATCTTGTACAAGACTTCAAATATGAAAATTGTATGAAGTCAGTTTGGATAACTCATAGGAGTGCTAAAATCAGAAAGAGTAAGAGAATCATAAAGACTCCTTTCATCATCATAGTTTAGATAGTTTTAGATATATTTTTTTCAGTACAACAGTTAAACAATCGTCATTAGGATTAGCACTGTGTAAAACATGTCTGTTCCCACCTGTTGGGTATAGCCAGGGATTCTCATCCATCATTATACCACAAACATATGTTGAAATAAGCATGAGTAATGTAAACTAAAACAGAGATAATCCGCACCATTCCAACTGCACCTCTTTGCTAAACAATGATGCTAGAGGCAGTCCTGAAAGAAACATGCTTCCTGCTGGGGATTACACAGTGAAGCAACAGGACAGCTCTGCACAGATGATTGGCTGGTATCCTGAGACAGGTGCATAGTATAGTCAATGGGTTTGTTACATAGGCAGCCTTATCTGCTTGACAGCAGTACTGTCAAGGCACATCTTAGCAGAAAAAACAAATTCATAGAAAAATGTACAATTTCAATACATACCATATTTATTTAAAAATAGTATTTACTATAATACTGCAGAACTCTCAATCCCTAAGAAACATGTCAAAAGAGAGTGTTGCTCATGAAAGACAGCAGAATATTAAGACTTTTTCACAAAGAAGCGTTTGTTGAAATGCAAATGGAGGTGCAAATTTTACATGCACATTTCAAATCTTAAAGATAGATTAGTAATGATATTCAAAGTAAAAATGTGCAGTATGACATTGCTTAATTTTATAAAACTACTATTGATAATCATGGGTCAGGTCAGGAAATGTGGGTTTGTACTGTTTTTGTAGTCTGTTATGAACTACAGAGCTACAGAGAACTAGATTGCAGCGCATAAATAACAATATAATTACTTTGTAATAGCTGAGTAATTAGCCATGATTACTATTGTACTACTACATGGACATGGTAATTGCATTTCAATGCATGTGTACGCTTATTCCATCAGTCGTTTACCATGCAAGAGCAGGAACCATTGCTAGTTACCCAGTTATCACCATGTTATTACATGGTTGTGTCTGCCCCATAACCTAAAGTGCTAATCTGATTATCGGTTCATACATTTTGAGACAGCATTAATACCCCATTAGTTGTGATCAGTTTCTATGAATGTTGAAGACATTAAGATAAAAAAAGTATTTGCATTATAGACTTAAATATTCCTGTCTACTTCTTTTCAAAATGTTTTCTGTTATGTGCAGTTGCTTTATATACCGTATGTCATTCATGAAAGAGAAAAAAGGGTGTCTTTAAAACCCTGAAGCTAAGCATTAACTTATGATTACCGATGTGAGTATACATAATATATTTGAATATTATATTGTATGATAGTCAACTGTTCAGGGCAATGAAGAAAACAATGTAATCAGCAGAATACCATCAATCATGTACAGATAGTACTACAGTTTCAACCAGGTTCTATAGTGCACATAAATCTGTACTGAATCCCTTATCATTTACCATGCAACCATGTTTACTTGAATATCCTTAAAGTATGGGTTCAAGTTTGCCTCCATTTGTTTGACAATTAGTAAAACAATGAAAATTGTATTACATTTGCAAGAAACAACTTAGGTTTAGGTAGTTAAATTAATGTTCTGAGTTGTTTATTACTACTTTATACATTATTTTTCTCCTTGTGAAACATTGTGAACATTTTTCTTAAGCCACATTAAACCCCCAAGTCACCATCATAAGTTGGAGTAATTATGCAATTATAGTATAGGTATTTCTTTATATTTTAAATTGTTGTACATGTAAAATTGGTTTATGAATATCTGAATGCAGTGTTCATGTTTCAGTAGTTTTAAAGATATCATCTTTATCTTATATCCAAAGCACACATTCTGAAAATAAAAATAAAATGTGTTAATTTATCCAAAAATAAACTGCAACCTTTTCAGTTTAAGAGTTGAGATACACTCATACAGCTTGGAGTGTAATCTTTCATGGGCCTACCGGGACTGGGCTGGACTGTACCTCACTGTCCTTGACCTCTGAGCACTAGCACATTTTAGAAACAAGATGTTCCATTTTAACTGACCTAACCTGTACAGTAATATCTTGAAATAACAGCAGTAAGGGCGTGTGGGAGGAAATGGCTTTGTGGTGACTCAGACCAGAAGAAGGAAGCACAACAATGGTATCAGAAGTTTCAACAAAATGCGGTGTGCGTCGTTTTTATTTTAAATAAAAAATAAAATCAAATGTTTAAACAAAAATAAACACAACACAAATAATAAGTTAAGGTCCAGCTGGGCAGTAGCCTTCACAGATCATTTATCTGCTGTTAATAAATATCTCCTTCTCCCGCTCTCTAGTTCCTCCTCCGAACACCCCACCTGGAGTGCAGAGTGCTGCAGGTATTTATGCAGGTCACAATCTCCCGATTAGCAACAAATTAATCACTTAATTAATTCAGGAGATGGAAACCTTCTGCACAGGTTTTATAATGTGGATGGGGCTTCCCATCCACGCTGCAAAACAATAACAAAACTAAACACAGCTACGCCATCATACAATAAATAATAAACAAACAAAACACACAGCGGTTTGCCATCATCTATAAAAAAAATAAAACACAATACAATAAACAAATACAAACTAACACAGGGGCAGAGGGGGAGACCCCGTTCTAAAAATAAACAAACAATTCGCTTTCCTACCGCCCTGCTACAGGGCTACATGTATGATATCAGGAATACATGTGGCATTCCTATGAATTCTTAAATTGCACACTTCACTGCCACTGATTTGATTTTGGGGCCATCAGCAAGTTATCTCATAGGAAAAGCCAAAGAGCCATTGACCCACAATACAGAGATGTGCAATGGAAATTATTCAACAGAATGTTAGATAGAGGACGACGGAATGAATCAAGTCATTAAGTTATAAAATGCCATGCTACATATTACTGCAGGGTATTAACCTTTAAACTTGAGTTGCACGCAATGTTGCCAGTAATAATGCATTCGTGACTGCCACTGTGGACAAATGGGTTTAATGGGCTGAAATGTGACGTCATCCAAAGAAGTTGAACTTATAAAAGAACAGAGAAACTACTTGACAAAAAAAGGAAGTGGGAGGGGGTTGAAGGAAGGGGGGGAGGGCAAAATTACAGGCATTATTGCAGAGGCATTATTTTTAACATTAGGTACGTAGATTACGTTTACAATTAGGCATGCTTAAAATTCACATATTTATTGACTGGTGAAATATAATTCAAAGTTGCTGCAGTATGTCCACTATTTTGCCATTTCAAATATTTTTACAAAACACACATTCAGCTTTAAAGCTTCAGTGTGCAGTGTAAAATAACGTCATGAAAAACCACAATATGTAAGTGAGAAATGCTAGAATAAAAGAAACTACAGTTAATAACTATATAAACATGTAAAACTTTAGGTCCACTATAATACAGGGCTTTACATAATCTCTGTAACAAATTGCAGTGTCCAGTGTGAAAAAACAACATGGATTAATATATTAACATTCAAAGTAAAACTATAGCATTAAAATGTTCAATACAAAAAATACTTGAGTTACATGCTCTTGCAGTGTCTAAAACAGTGTATATATATATATATATATATAATATATATATATATATATATATATATATATATATATATTAATAAATAATTGCAAACTATATTATATATAATAACTTTTTTTTAAATCTAAAATATATATTGTAACTTAACAGGAAAGCATAATCAATCAGACTATGGAGGCTGTATCATCTGATTTCTAACCGCCGAACTCCATGTCTTCATCATTTGAACCTTCATCATTGATGGTGCACACAATTCTTTGAATCATTAATGCACAGAGCAACTTGCGATCATTCAAACTGGGGCATAGACTTGGCAGAATCCGGTAAATATATTTCAACAACAGGCCTGCGGGTCTAGAAATTAATAGTAAAGATATTATGTAATTTTTATAACTCGCTGGTAGCCAGTTCTATTTTCTTACAGTCAGTCACAACTTCAGATTAAACTGACACATTGGATTTGGCTACATTATCCTGAAATAGTACCAAATAACAAAACCTATAATAACCTTGGGCAATTATTTAAAGTTGGAAATGTCAGTCAGAATGTAACCTAACGTAATGCCACAGAAGGCATCTGAATAGAACCATAGGCAGTGACAACAGCAATTAAATGGGATGATTGAAAGCTGCATAGCTGTTACTGTTACCATTGCCATTCTAATTTTGATAAAGAAAGAAGCTAGACCAGTGTTTTTTTCTATATTTCTGTCAGTTGTTAATATTTCTTTTGAAATATACCAAATTACTTATTCCAAAATGTGAAATATATGGACATTAATATACAGATGTATCAAATCAAATGACACAAAAAGCATGGATTGTGAGCACTGAGTATTCAATTATGAGTACTTCAGTTCCCTTAATTGTCAGTATTACAGTATTCTATATTGATAATCTGACATCAAAGGGCGCTTGCTCTCACAGGCACAAATTTGCCCACATGCTCACATGCACAGATTTAAATTGTTCAATAAAAAAAGAGTTACAAGCTCTTGCAGTGTCTACATATCTGGTGACCATGTTTTAAAACAATAAACAAGGAGATAAAGATGACTTATAAGCAAGTGGTAGGAGCAAAATAAACGAACGTCATAACTTACATAGAGGAGGCATGGGTAACATAGAAAACTAGCAATGTTATAGTTAAACTCATTATAGTGGAGTTTGACGGTCTGTAGCCTTTTACTGCTCTCCCTAATAAAACCAGTCTAAGCTGTGTGAGTTTCTTTCTTGTTTTATGATTTTTTTTTTTTTTTTTTTTTTTTTCCTGAGGACAGGAGTTGCCTAAAAAAAATCTGAGAGTGTTTATTATTGTTTTCTCTGGCTGACTGAATAGATCATGAAACATCTGTGCACATTAATTCCCTCATTCATCACAAACATATTTACCACCTGAAAACTGCAGCTCACAGATTCTTACATGAAAATTGGGATAACTTTTGCTGTCAACACAAATTCTGAATAATGCATTTTTAATTAACTAAATGCAGTGCCATAAATAAAGTGTGCAGTATGTGTCATAGTGAATTCAAAGTAAAAAGTACAATAGAGTCCAGGACACTGGGGAAGTGTAAGCTAATGTGTGGTGTTATCAAAATGTACAGTTGAGAAACTAAAGGGTTTACATTAACAAATCTTAAAATGCTCTTTAAAATGTGCATATTTTATTTAATACATTTTTTAAAAACTGCTTACTACCTGGAAAGAAGTTAATTTGATGAATACAGTTAGTCAGGTTACAGGTGGAACAAAGAGCAGGAGGCAAAGGTGTGGGAAGTAGGGGTGCTGGGGGTGCGGCACCCCCACAGGCCGAGGGAATACTGCCATGCCATGCCGTTCTCGTTAACTGTTTTTATTATTATTATTATTATTATTATTATTATTATTATTATTATTATTATTATTATTATTATTAACATCACCAAGGAATTTTGTTAACTTTATAAATAACCATTTCCACTGGCTTCAAGAAAGTCATGCTTCAACTATCAACCAATTACTATTGCCGTGTGGGTGCCTGAATTTAGCGTTTCAACCAATTAACGCTAAACATTGAAATACAAGGGCTGGCATTCATTGTTTACTTAACCTCTCACCGATAGTATCCTCACCAAGCGCTGTCATGTGAGAGACAGCGTTTACTGTGCTAGCAGCTGGTTTCGCTATGATAACTGTGCTTAACAATGCTGGGTGGCATTAAAAGTAAATCTCTGTAACTTCTAGAAACACATTTAAAAGATTAGAGAATAATGGATTTTTAACCTTTGTCAATATATTTCTCAGTAAACAAACCATAAATCTGCCTCTGTGTGTTTCTTTTTACTATAGTAAGACCAAATGTTCCGTATGCCACTTTTAGTTTAATTAAACCAAAGAAGAAATCTTAAAAACTGGATTTTTAATGCTTATCTGTCATGTACTTTTTTTATTAGCTTTGTAACTATTACAGCCTAGGCAACATGCCTCACTGCCATACAAAAGCGCACAATAATTTGCAGTTCCACTATTTGGAATCTGTATTTTTTTTGGGGGGGGGGTTTAGTAGCTAATGGGTTTCTGTAAGTGATATTTTATGTTATCGGTAAAAGCTCAATAAGGTACATTCAGTCGTTAAGGGAGATTGTAACCTACAGTATTCGTTGCCTTTTTTAATGGTGGGTGTAGTTGTTTTAAAAAAAAAATCTGAAGTAAACATTATTCATTGTTATTAATAGACCAGAGTTTGAGATGCCTGAAAAATTGGCTATGCAGCAGAATGAGTCAAAAGACTCACAGGTCTTGTGCTTGTGCTTCTCCACTGTGACATACTTGGCAGTTTAGATCAGGGGTGGACAACACACCAAGTACTGCAAACAATATTGGTGGATCTCAATGTGCTCCGCGATCCACCGAAAAGCTATACTAAAAATTACCCTGATTTAACCCTGTAATGCCCAAGCATTTGTTTTAAATTAGGGAAGGTACTTTATTTGTAATAATAATAATAATAATAATAATAATAATAATAATAATAATAATAACATACCGCTGTAATAATTGTATAATATTATCCAATACATAAAGATAACTGATACAACATTGTGGAGATATGACACTTCAGATTACCTGCATGAGCAATCCCCAAATCCTTTCTGCAAAAGTAAACAGAAAGGCTTGTCATTCAGTTGTATAACTGCATAGTCCTGTTCCCACTTTTAAAGTTTTGCTTTGGTGCCAGTTTTACCTTTTTTGGAAACTAATGGGTTGTTTTCATCCGTGCTGCCAGACGGGACAGAAGGCTTTTCCCCATCTTTCAAAACCCGTACCAAAAAACAATCAATTTACTGTAATAATTTAAACATCGATTACAAACACAACCGTGGGGCACGCTAGAAACCATTGGCAGAACTTTCTCTGGTGATGTCATGATAGGCGAGACCAGGCATATATGAGATAAAGCATAGACATAAAGTACTAGCGCCATCTATCAGTAGAAGTTATTATTTTTTTAAAGTATGAATGCTTAGTCGTGGATATTTATTTGCCATCCGTCGTAAAGAAAATGGTTGTATGCGTATTTTAGTGTTAGTGTTCAGATTTGTCTCAAAAAATGTTCTTTTGCGATCCTCGTATTGACCACCGCTGGTCTAGATGTTGTATCCCTTATGAGAAATTTTGTAAACATGACACCGAGTGCAGATCAGTTTTTGGACTAGCCTAATCTTAACAGATCCATTTTATTTTTTGTACAGTTAAGGATGGGTTGATGTTTTATTCCCGACATGACACTTGTTTCATTCTGTTACTGTTTTTAAATGTAATGTCTTTGAAATAAAATGTTAGATTGTGGGATATTGTTTCTGTAGCTGCTGCAAACATTTAGGTGCTTCTCGTTTTTGAATAGTCTACAATGCAGCCGCAACATATTGCAAACAGTACACTGCAACGGTATGCAATTGTTCAGTTTGTGAATTGACATAGCGTGTCGAACAGAATTAAAGTGTTATAGTGCCAAAGATAAATGTATCTGTTTTGCAACATAGTTATTAATGCATTGTCTTGTTGATTTTTAATGTTACATAAAAAGTAAATTTTTTGACTCCTGTCTTTTTCCTTATGAAACTCACTTGGTTTGGTCTGTGCATATGATTATGAAATGTGCAAAAAACTATTATTTTCTTACATTTAAAAATTATTAAAAAATACACCCCCACCCCCCTTTTCAGCACCCCCAGTTTGAAATTTGTTCCCACGCCTTTGGCAAGAGGGCTCTGGTTTTGAGACATGGGATAGAGCATGTACATCCTCCAGTGTTCAAGTTTCTGAGGATAATTAAGACAAAACTCGGTGCTCATGCCAGTGTTTACAATTGCAATGTCTCAGGCTCTCTCACTATCTGTAGACTCCCACACACTTTTACATTTTCAAATAATGTGTTACAACTGTTTTTATACAGTACAATTTCTTAGATTGGTGTTTGTTTATTTGTTTGTTTGTGAGGTCTTTAACTTCTGAGTGCCTTGATGGATTTATCTGAAAATGTATACATAGTTTTATGGTGTTGGTTTCATAATCCTAATTGCACACTGTTATAACAAAGAGGTTCCCTATAAACATTGAAAACCTACACACTGACAATGTATACATTTATGAGCCTAGTCATTTCCCAGTGGAAATTAATGAGTTGACATATTTACAAACAAAAAGCAAGAATGCTGAAAGTCCTTATGTTTTTCTTTCCTTCTGTGATGGGGTTGGCCTGTCACTACATGACAAGATGTAGTGCTTTAACTCTTCCCTCTCTAGGACAGTGGGGTCCATTTTCATAAAGTGCTGCACGAAAGACTTATCATGAAGTTTAAATCTGAGGGAATACAAAAAAGGTAGATGTAAGTGGATGTATAACTGGTTATAACATAGAAAGCAGAGAGTGCTTGTAAGAAGGGAAACCTTTAGCTTGTACCAGGCTTTGGGGTACTGCATGGCTCCTTTGGACCCTTGTTGTTTCATATCTACATCAGTGACATAGATCAGGGGATACTTAGCCAGCTTGTACAGTGTTACCTGCCAGTTACAGAAATGTAGGATCCAATTCTCAAATGGCTCACCAAGTGCAAGACCTTATGCTTTAATAGACTCATCACTGTGGAACCAGACAGTACAGGGAATCAATCAGAAAGGCAAAAATAATGCTTTGGTACATAGCCAAAAGTGTAGAGTAGAAATCAAATGAGGTTAAGATGATGTTGATAGCACTGGTGAGACCGCACTTAGAGTACTGGTTACAATTCTGACCACCACACTACCAAAGTGATATTGCACCCCAGGAGGGAGTCCAACAAGAGGAACCAGACTAATCCCAAGGCTTAAAGGGATGAGCTATGAAGATAGATGGAACCTATTTAGTCTAAAACAAAGAAGAATCAGGGATGACATCATTGAAATCTTTCCAATCTTAAAAGGAGTTGGCAAAGTTAAACCTAACCAATACTTTCAGTACAACACCAAAACCAGGACCAGAGGTCACAGTTGGAAATTCAGTAGAGACAGACTTGTGACAGAGGGAAGGAAACACTTCTTCACACAGTGGTGAGGGTGAGGGCATGGACTGGGCTACCTGGTCTTGTTGTTGAGACAGAATCACTTGGATCCTTTGACCCAACTGAACAAAGTTTTGAGATCTATCAGCTACTAGGAACTGGACAAATTGTCTCCTCTTGTTGATACATTTTCTTGTGTTCTTGTTCTAGGGTGGTGGGGGTTGCTGTTGCCTGGTGATCCTAGCCGACATTAAGCCCTGCCTGTATAACCAGCTTGATTGCAGTAGGGGAGATCAACCTGGAGTTCTGGACTGGAAGGTAAGCCCACTGGTTGCTTTTGGGAATGCTTATCTTGCTGTCTGCCTACACTGCCACAAGTATCTGTCCAGAGTGCTGACCTTGCTGTTTGGACATTGATTATGTACAAAGGATATGCATCCCTTGAGAACCCAGGCTGGCATGGTACCACACTCATGCATTTTCTACCTGACTTCCTGGCCTGGACTCCCAGCACACACACACACACACACACATAGAAACACACAAATATATATATAGTCCAGAGGTGGTAATGGAACATGAAACAAGCAATGTGCTTGGTAGAGCAAGGTTCTAAATCACTGTGCTGCCTCACAGAATTTAATGTACCAGTAGCCATTGCATATAGTTCAGATGTACAGCTGTAACTATGAAACTGAGTTACCAATTACATGCAAAAAATCCTCAAGTAGTAAGTAGACATGCTGATTTCAATGAAGAACTATTGAATGAACTAGAAGACAGCAAAACAGAAAAATACCAAAGAATCACTGTCTTTATACTCACTCACCCCAACATTGTCACTTCAAATAATGCATTTTTATCAGTTTGTAAAACAAAAAATACATTTCTGTACATTATCCACACCTATCTGGCACAGACCTTGAATAAATTACTGAAATCCAAGATGTTGTTGAATTTATTTTTATTCCTCACATCTGTTCTGCTCAGTGTGTCTGCACAGAGTGGCAGGAACAAAAAATAATACCTCAGCGCCATCTCAACTCTGCCCCTGGTGTATTGTTTCAATGGTAATGTGGACAATATAAAAAATAGATGTATTTCCTTGTACATGTTTTAATTAAAATAATACTCATCTTTACTGTGTGTGTAGCTCAAAGTTATACATGGGACTACTTTATTGGCATAATTTATTGCTGTATTTAATAATAATAAAAAAAAAACCGAATACTTTTTTGCCCTAAACATGATTTATGTTTTTTTTTTCTTCAAATCCACTGTTTTACCTGGATTATAAATGTTTAAATGTATATGTTGAATATACAGACTTCTCGGGAGTTGGAGGCATTCAACTTCGAATATTTGACAAACACAGACGCCCTATATATATATATATATATATATATATATATATATATATATATATATATATATATATATATATATATATATATATATATATATAGTGCCTATAGAAAGTCTACACCCCCTTGAACTTTTTTCACATTTTGTTGTGTCAGTGCCTCAGTGTTTCATGCATTTAAATGAGGATTTTTTTCCACCTATTTACACACCATACTCCACACTGTTAAGGGGAAAACTGTTATTATTGAGAAAAAATTTATATATTAAAAATACAAAACTGAAAAATCATAATTGGATAAGTCTCCACCCCCCTGAGTTAATACTTGGTGGAAGCACCTTTGGCAGCAATTACAGCTGTGAGTCTGTTGGGATAGGTCTCTACCAACTTTGCACACCTAGATTTGACAATATTTGACCATTCTTCTTTACAAAACTGTTGAAGCTCTGTCACGTTCCTTGGGAGCATTGATGGACAGCAATCTTCAAGTCATGCCACAAACTTTCGATTGGATTTAGGTCGGGGCTCTAACTGGGCCACTCAAGGACATTTACCTTTTTGTTTCTTAGCCACTCCAGTGTAGCTCTGACTGTGTGCTTTGGGTTGTTGTCATGCTGAAAGGTGAACTTCCATCCCAGATTCAGCTTTCTTGCAGAGGGCAGCAGGTTTTCCTCAAGGACTTCTCTGTACTTTGCTCCATTCATTTTCCCTTCTATCCTGACTAGTGCCCCAGTTCCTGCCGATAAGAAACATCCCCATAACATGATGCTGCCACCGCCATGCTTCACAGTAGGGATGGTGTTCTTTGGGTGATGTGCTGTGTTGGGTTTTTCCAGACACAATGCTTTGCATTTAAGCCAAAAAGTTCCATTTTAATTTCATCAGACCACAAAACTTTTTGCCACATGGCTACAGAATCTCCTGAGTGTTTTTTTGCATACTTCAAATGGGATTCAAGGTGGGCTTTCTTGAGTGATGGCTTCCTTCTTGCCACCCTACCATACAGGCCAGATTTGTGGAGTGCTTAGGATATTGTTGTCACATGTACACTTTGACCAGTCGTGGCCATAACCCCCCCCCCCCCCCCCCCCCCCCCCAGTTTCAAAGTCTTAGCTAACTCAAACAGGTTTTCTTCAAGGATTTGCCTGTACTTTGCACCATCCAATCTCACCTCTGTCCTGACAAGTTTACCAGTCCCTGCTGAAGAGAAGCAACCACATAATATGATGCTGCCACCAAAATGCTTTATAGTTGGGATGGTGATGACTGGGTGTGTAGTGTTGGCCTTCTGACAGACATAACGCTTGGAATTTGGACTGAAAAATTTTATGCTTTTTCGTAAACTCTACACGTGTGTGTGTGTGTGTGTGTGTGTGTGTGTATATATATATATACACACACACACACACACACTGAGTGTACAAAACATTAGGAACACCTGCTCTTTCCATGAAATAGACTAACGAGGTGAATCCAGGTGAAAGCTATGATCCCTTATTTATGTAACCTGTTAAATGCACTTCAATCAGTGTAGATGAAGGGGAGACAGGTTAAAGAAGGATTTTTAAGCCTTGACACAATTAAGACATGGATTGTGTATGTGTGCCATTCAGAGGGTAAATGGGCAAGACAAAAGATTTAAGTGCCTTTGAACGGGATATGGTAGTAGGTACAAGGTCGGTCCACCACCCAAAGGACATCCAGCCAACGGCATGCCAGTGGTAAAAAATGTCTCATTGATGAAAGAGAACCACATGAGTACAAACAGCTATTGGACATTTGGAAGCCAACGAATCTCATTCCGCCATGGCATGGCATCTGAATGTTTCCTAGATCACTATAGGATGACTTTGGCACCAATACCAGCAACGTGGAACAGCACTTGACCGCCCAAGATCCGTCAGACCACATGTGACGACGGCAGGTGTATATGCCTATGTCATTTACATGACAGGTTCACCACTGCAGCCTCTACAACATCTGCAGTACCAGGAATGCATAGAATTTCTGACCAGACTGTCAGAAACTGCCTATGGGAGGCAGGTATCCGAGCAAGAAAGCAAGTTAGAAGAGTGATTCTTACACCGCAACATCATCGACTATGACATACAAAGATGGAGAAATGTGGTGTTCAGTGATGAATCCAGATTTCTGCTTCGACATGCAAACGGAAGAGCCAGGGTATACAGGCGACGTTGTGAATGTTGTGCAACCAACTGCATGCAAGAGGTTGACAGATTTGGTGGTGGAAGTGTCATGGTGTGGGTGGCAATCTCAGACAGTGGCAGAACCAACCTTGTTCATGTTCAAGGCAACCTGACAGCTCAGTGCTATTGTCATGAGAACATATACCCTTATGTGATCCCAATCATGAACCATCTTAACATCATTTTCCAGCATGACAATGCCTGACCGCACACAGCCCAGGCCACCACAGCTTTCCTCACTCAGAACAATGTTCAAGTGCTTCCCTGGCCTTCTCCATCACCAGATCTGAACCCCATTGAGCATCTGTGGGATGAGCTTGATCGCCATGTGTGATGATGTCACCCCGAGCCATAGGCACTTCAGCAAGAGTGGGTTGCCATTCCCTGGCATGTTATCCAGGCTCTGATTCGATCAATGGGCAGATGTCAGGCCGTCATCGATGCCAATGGTGGGAATACCCATTACTGATTTCTGTTGACCATGAACCTTATTTGACCTTTGAAAGTGACTTTATTAAATGTCTTAATGATTTCTATACAGGTTAAGAAAACACCCATTGGAATTGCTTCATTTAACTACTGAACAGGCTGAGCTCTTAAATACTCCTTTGAATGGCTTTTTAAAAAATAAACCTTTAGAATGTGCTAGCTACAGGTCCCTCTCACTTTTAAACTCAGACCTTAAATTATTTGCAAAGGCTCTCTCTAGGCAGTTGGAGAAATGCATAGGTAACCAAATACATCATGATCAGATAGGCTTTTTTGAAGGGTTGCATTGCTTCAGACAACATACGGCGTCTCTTTCATATTTTAGACCAAGCCTCGCATCAACTTGCCTCTTGCGCTATATTTTGTCTGGATGCTGAGAAGGTATTCGATCACCTAGAATGGAATTACCTGTGGTCAGTTCTAGAACAATTTGTCTCTGGTCATTCATTTATCAATATGATCCGCACCTTATACAACAATCCTACTGCATACATGCAAACCGGGCCAGTGTTATCCCCTCAGGCAGAGGTACTCGACAGGGCTGTCCATTATCACCTTTATTATTTGTCCTTTCCTAGAACCTTTGGCACAAGCTAACAGACAAAGTACCATTCACTACACAGGGCTCCATTTAATTTAAGTATTTTGTTATTTGTAAAAGGATAGGCTACTTACCTGTTTGAAAATGGCAGGTTTCGGTGTGTGGGCTGTACATCAAGATATATTGGAAGACAATCCTCCCAGAAAGACCGTGCATATCTGAGCTGTGATTTGACTGCTCATGTGAGCGGATATGAACTTAAGCCCCTTTCTCACTGGCATGACCTGGTATCATGCGGGTTGGCTACGCAATTTCACACTCCTTTTGATAAAGCAGGGTTGACCTGGGTGACAGACACAAGTGCACAATACATGTATCAATGCCCTGGAAGCAGCTTGTTATTGACGCTTCCATCCAAGCTTCTCTGGATTGACCCATTGGCCCAAATGTTGATTAGCCCAAATGGTTCTTCATCCCTGCTGCAACCTGGCTCATTCTGTGTCTCAAATGTAGCGTCAGTGGATGTCATAATATCATTCTGTGTATGAAAGTAACAGAATTGAAATATACAGAGGGGAATTTTAAATCATTCCCTGTGTCTTCTTGGTCACAAACTCCCCAACTGACAAATAATGTTTTTGGAAAGGGTCGTAAACTAACTGCTGGACAAGTGTTTTATCTTTACCTCACGTTCGGTGCTAGAATTTACTGGGCCCTGGTGCAAGAGTGTGAAGTGTAAAAAAAATAAAAAAATAAATCTAATTGAAGTTTTGTTCCAAAAATGAGTACAAATCATATGTGATTTCTGGGGAACTCAACATCAGTTTCTTTAGCTGCACAGGATTTTGTTTTATGATTTCAACTCTTACCCAGAGTTGTTTTGAAAGCTCCCTGGTCTCATGGTCGTATCTTTGCTTTGAATGCACTACCCAACAGAGACAGGTGCATTTAATCTGAAATCATGTGAACCACTTTTATTGGACACAGATTGACACCATTTAACTTATTGCATAAATTCTGAAGGCAATTGATTGCATCTGGGTTTATTTAGGAGTGTCATAACAAAGGGTGTGAATACTTATCTAATGAAGACTTTTCAGGTTTTTATTTTTAATTAATATGTTTTTAACCCCCCCCCCCCCCCCATTTTTTCATGCATTGAAAATTTTGGGTAGGTTATGTAAATCAAAGGAAAAAAAATCCCATTTAAATGCATCAACGTCCAAAGGGGGTGAATACTACCTATAGGCACTGTATATGTTCCAGTTCAAAATCAATAAAAATCCTAATTTGCTTACTATTACAGAAAGAAATGTCTTGAAAAGCTAAGAGTTTACCATAATATTGCAGGTTACAAAATACTGGTAAATAATTTTCATTATTGTCAATTAATAAATGGTTGTTCACTAATGCGCTTAAAAAAAAAGTGAAAATATTTCACAAAGAACACATTGCACCATTAAATCTTTAACCACCTATACTTAGCACAATAAAATCCAAGCTGTTTTTCTAAATAAAATATTAAATGTAGTTAAAAGGTGCAAATGTACAGTAATTCTAAGAGGTCAATTGTATTTTAAGTAACCCTACTAATCTAAAAGACTGGTATTGTAGATGCCTTTTTTTTTTTTTTTTTTATAACTGATGTAAAAATTGATCTGTTCACCCACTATGACAAATTCCACAGACCACTTCTTAAATTTATTGAAAACAATGCAGTTCCATCCTCAACCTGCTTTCATCTGGCAATGCTGACTGTGTCCCTTCCTAAAACCATGCTGTCGTGGTCTAGTCTGCCTGTTTTTGTTTTAGGAATGTATTCATTAAAAAAGCAAAACGTTTTTTTAACCAAACTGACTCTAAAACATCTATCCAGGATTCTAATCCTGATGTATTACATTAATCAAACATGTCTAGGCAGGAATTTCAACTTTGTATGCAAAGCTGCTAAGATGTTTTTCTGCATCATAGTAAAACTCACCAATTTTCTCTAAAGTACGGATAATCACAATGTATTTTGCAAAACAAAATCGCACATGTAAAATAAATTGAAACTACTTGAAATTAACCTTTTACCTAATAACCTTTAAATTAGTTAACATAAGCCAGGCAGCATATACTTTATATATGCTTCAGATGTTTGTGGCATACTCAATAAAAAAAAAAAAAATAATTACACCTGTTTGTTTCTTTTTTTGTTATACATAAACATGTATAGCTAGAGAGCTGATTATTATTTTATTGGAAAGCAAGAAGCATAACTTGTGATGGACACTGATGTAGGTGTTCAAAATGTCCACCATTGAGATCAAGGAGCTTATTAGAGTGGCCAGCAACAGAGCAACATGCATTTGCACATGTGTCAGGTGAGATGGCAACGCAGGCATCAATATTATGTAACTACTGTTTACTATTTTTAAATCCTGTAAATATAAATATGCAACACCAATGTCATAAAAAAATATTACTGTATCCTACATACAATAGTGAAGTACTATGTGTAGTTAATCCAAAACCGTTCTTACACAAAAGAAACACAACATTACCTGGTTTCCACGCTGCTATCAGTGAGAAGGATTTCAAGTCTTGCCGCAATTTTGGAGAGGCAATTTCGGAGATCATTTTCAACAAGGAGTTTTTTGTGTTGTTTGGTTTTAAATGCTGTCAGCGTGGAAAAACTCATCTCACACAGGTAAATGGTGCAAAAAAGGGTTTCTAATGACTGAAAAGGAAATCTCACCTACCGCGAACTATCACATGACAGTTTGCTGGTAGAGAAAGCTGATTTTCTGAGTACTGTGAACAGGTACTGAATCCAATCATCGCAGTCAGATTCCAGTTGAGGGAAGTAACTTGGAAACTTCTGGTGAATCATTGATAATTGGTGTGAATGGGAGAGAAGGAATCTGAGCTGCAAATCTATCTCCCCACCAGGAAGGGCGCCAAGTAAAGTTAGTGGTACACCTTCACAGGGACGGGCTGAGTTGATGGTAGGATGGAACCAGAAGTCGGTCATCTTGGTGAAATGGTGTAGCTGCAGGATTGCTAAACAACTCCATGGTGATCAGCTGTGGTGTGCATGATGACTGGAGAGAGGATGGCACCATGCTGGTCATGGGGAGGAATATGGCTGTACAAAGTGGATGTGAGCATGGTCCCTTACGCTGTAACGTGAATGCAGCTGGAGTACTGTGTGTTTTTAGCAGATAGACTCGACTACGAGAGCTGAAGCTAAACAGCCAGCACGTACACCTGGAGCACTTACACTGCCGCCCGAATGCAGCACCTTCCCTTACACACCTCTTCAACCCATGTACTTGTGGATTACAGCATTGTTGTTACACCCCTTCAACCCGTGCACATGTGGATTATAGTATTGTTATTTATTTGTTTTCCTTTTAGTTTGGGACTGTAAACCGGCTATTTTAACCCCAATACCACTGATAGTATAAGGGTGGATTGTAATTAAAAACAGACCTTTTTTATTGTAAATATACCTCTTGATTGAACATTCACTTCTTCCCACACCACTCACATCCCGACAGTAGGGCAAAATGATTTGTTTGATGTTTTCAAATCTAATGTCAGTGCTAGCCAGGTATTCTGAAAGAAGTGGAAACGTGTCTTTGACTCACATATTTTTCAAATGTGATGTTTCCTCTGGAAACATTGCATTTAAAGGTCTTGCTATGACAAAGTTTACTATTTTAAGGCCTCTATTAAGAACATGATGCTATTCCGCACCATTAGTTTTATTTACAGTGCTTCACAATGAATAATGCAGTGCACTCCCTTAGCATTTGGTTCAACCTCTTTAATGCTTTTTACAGTGCCACTGTATTTCCCAGTCATGGCTGCTGCTCTATCCATACAGATGCCTGTGCATATTTTCCAATTTATGTGGTGTATATGACTCTGATATGCTTACATTTTCTTGAAACAGCAAATATATGCATTCAGAACCAATCAAATTGTGGGGCTGTTTAAGCAAAAGTAGTTTGCGATCTATTGAGTATTGCTGTCACATCTCACCACCCATTTAAAAAAAAAAAAATCAGACATGTGACAACCCATGTAGAAGCTTCCAGCAACCCACCATTTCGGAAACGGAATTACTGGAGCCTTTTTTCTCTTAACCAAAAGTCAAATATTATAAACTGTGACAAAAATTACATTTCTGGAGGCTACAGTTCCTTTTTGGGAAGACATGTGCATATAAGCTATATAAAAATATATATTTTTTTTTAAAATGAAAAGCGTACAGTGCTCCTACCCTCTCACTTGCGTCCACCACTTGGTTGTCCAATCAGTTATTCAGTTCAACTGAGTCTCCATATATATGTGTGTGTGTGTGTGTGTGTGTGTGTGTGTGTGTGTGTGTGTGTGTGTGTGTATGTATGTGTGTGTGTGTGTGTGTGTGTGTGTGTGTGTGTGTGTGTGTGTGTGTGTGTGTGTATATATATATATATATATAGTATATATATATATATATATATATATATATATATATAAATATGCATTTTTTTAATATTTTAAATATTTCTATCCATTTATATATTTTCCTGCATCTTCAAAATGTTCTTATTTAACACATGATTTTTTTTTTTTACAGTGCAGGGTAACAAGGAAATTATAATGAATCTAATAGGATCATTAATTTTGAAACCCTGGATCCAGCACATTTTATTGACACGCTATACTCTTGAAAATTTCCATAAATAAGAGTAATGATCCATTACTGGTTGTTGTTCATGACTTGGAACTGTGCCTATACCACTGCAAGGCTGTTTCCTCACATTAGCAGATAATGTTTTGATGAAAGTAAAAACATTATCTACCTGCCTTTTGAAGCAAGGAAAGATATAGCCCCTTGAGAAGTAATGACATGAAACAAAACGTCACTTACAAACGCCCAAATGGGAAACTTTATTGGTTACAGTTTGTGGTTATCCCATGTGTGCAGTAACAATATGTCTTAGTAACAGTGATCCTATTTGTCAGCATATGAGCCTGGCTCTTTTGAATAGTAGTTAAGACACACACTTGTGGTGTGCATGGTCGCCAGTTCACACTCAGTGATATCTTTAAATGTGGGCAGTGCTTTGAACCACATAACCATGTGGTAAGTCATATAGGGTATGACAGAAACAAAAATACTCTGTGTGTGTGTCTATATATATATATATATATATATATATATATATATATATATATATATATATATATATATATATATATATATATATAGTTAGTTAGTTAGTTAGTCATCAACTCATGAAAACAAATTCCAAGGGATGAGCAAAGAAAATCTTAGTAATTAGTATTTTCGGGAGTCTAAGCCAAATGCATGCTGACAGCTTTTACTGAAGTTACAGTAACAGTGAAATCTATTTTCAATTACAGTGCAATGTAAAGTATCATACATTTAAATGTACTGTGCATTCTACTGAAAATACAGTTGTAAATTAACTTTTAAAAAGCATACATGCAAGCAAGCAAGCATGCAAATGATCTGTACTTGAAACCTGCACATCCCATTCTGATCACAGGCGTTTTAAAACCGCAAAAACAAGACTTTCTCAACATTCAGCAAATTGGAAACGCTGATGACTTGCATCCACAGTTTACTGTTCGTATGCCTGTATCATTGTACTCCAGTTTTTCAGAATAGGTGACAAAGCGTTTGCAGTGTAGTGTAAAATTGTATTGGTAATCATTTGAAAGAATATGTGTTGATAATGTTAAACCGATTTTTTGGAGGTGACTTTGGCATATGTAGTACTACTAAGGTAACTTGAGCTTAAAATTATTGAAGTGATAAAAAAACCTATGGTAATCAACCACAGTAATCTTGTAAAAAGCAATAGTTTTTGGTTGGTTACACTTAAATGGAGTAACATCTGAATAACTTGTTTCTGTTTTAATAATTGGGTGTATTGGCATACACAGACAGAGGAGCTCCCGTACCTCCAGGTCTTCTGGACCATCTGTGTATTAGTCTGAGGCTCTCTCGCCAGGGGAGATAATCTGATCAATTGCCTATCTCTGTTAATTTTTCCTATGGCGCATAGTGTATCTGAACAATATCATTCAATGTAGAATGTAATGTGGGTATGTGGAGCTAATAAATTGTAAACATTGTTAAAATAGCACGACAATGGGCTTCAGGATCTCGTCACAACATCTCTCTACATTCAAATTGCCATCGATAAAATACAATTGTGTTAGTTGTCCGTAGCTTATGCCTGCCCATACCATAACCCCACCACCACCATGGGGCACTCTGTTCACAATGTTGACAGCAGCAAACCGCTCGCCCACACAACGCCATACACGCTGTCTGCCATCTGTCCGGTACCGTTGAAACCGGGATTCATCCATGAAGAGTACACTTCTCCAGCGTGCCAGTGACCATCGAAGGTGAGCATTTGCCCACTGAAGTCGATTATGACGCCGAACTGCAGTCAGGTCAAGACCCTGGTGAGGATGACAAGCACGCAGATGAGCTTCCCTGAGATGGTTTCTGACAGTTTGTGCAGAAATTCTTTGGTTGTGCAAACCCACAGTTTCAACAGCTGTCCGAGTGACTGGTCTCAGATGATTCCGCAGGTGAAGAAGCCAGATGTGGAGGTCCTGGGCTGGCGTGGTTACACGTGGTCTGCAGTTGTGAGGCTGGTTGGACGTACTGCCAAATTCTCTAAAACGACGTTGGAGGCGGCTTATGGTAGAGAAATTAACATTCACTTCTCTGGCAACCACTCTGGTGGACATTCCTGCAGTCAGCATGCCAATTGCACGTTCCCTCAAAACAGTGACAAAACTGCACATTTTTGAATGGCCTTTTATTGTCCCCAGCACAAGGTGCACCTGTGTAATGATCATGCTGTTTAATCAGCTCCTTATATGCCACACCTGTCAGGTGGATGGATTATCTTGGCAAAGGAGAAATGCTCACTAACAGGGATGTAAATAAATTTGTGCACAAAATTTGTGAGAAATAAGCTTTTTGCGCATATGAAAAATTTCTGGGATCTTTTATTTCAGTTCATGAAACATGGGCCCAATACTTTACATGTTGTGTTTATATTTTTGTTCAGTGTAGTTAATTCCATCTTTACCTTCATTTTTTAACTTTACAGCAGAATGTTGAAACCTCCAACAGCATCTTTCCTTTTCTTGCATAATGGTACATTATCCCCTGCTTTCAATACCTCCACTTTTGTCTGCAAGGATAGTGTATGTTTTTGCACTGCTTCGTGGAAATGGCATTGATGCTTGAGCACTATGATAACTTTAAATGCTTCATAGGATCAGTAGTCCCAAAAGAATACTAAAATACAGACTAGAGGTGCTAATCTGGATGCAAGTTTTGTGTAAGTGAATTTTTATAATAAGAAATAATTTACAATAAGCGACCGCTAAATTTGTTCGGGACCATCTAGGAAATTTGTAGTGTCTGGAAATCCGTCTAATCCAAGTTTTGTTTATCGGGAAATCACTGTATACTGAAACTATACAAATAGTGTGAGTTGGTAATCCCATCTCAGGGTTCTGGTGACAATGAAAAACTACTCATGTTAGCACTCTGGTGGTTTATACACCAGAATTCCTTCATGGAATTGCAGCTTTAGTATGTACTGTTCGGATATTATATATCCTGTTTTATTCATGATGGGCTCTAGTCTAAGTCTATTCTGAACTAAACAGTGGCAAATCTAGGCGATACCTATACAGCTTTGCCTTGTAGGCTGCTCTATACTACTACATGCTGATTTGAAGGTGATGGTGAAGCATGTCATGATTTAACTTCAGACTTATTACTTTAAATATATTACTCTTCAGACTTAGAAAGAGATTTCTTTCCAGTGACTGGATACTCTATTGTTCCTGTGGGGAAATGAACAGCCTGAAAAGGCAAATTAAATAGTCAGTAGTGGTATTCAGATTATATGTTGATTACTGATGACAAATTAAGATTAAAGAGTTTAATCTTTTGTCGCTATACAAAATATATTCATAGTAAGTTTCAGACACATACATGAAACATGACTATAATTTTACTTGTGTTTTAGTTACTTGTACTTTGATTTTGCTTATATCCTATCTGTAAAACCTATCTGTATGATTCCCATTAATTAATTTTCATCCTAAAAACAACAGAGATATTTAAACTTTTGTTTATTAATATTATTAGAAAAAGAAATATGTATTTACCTTGGATGGCTTGGAATAAAGGCACATAATTCACAACACACCTCTTTCAGATGCACTTCACTGCCTTCCTGTCTCCTATGGAAACAATACTCCTAGGAACCTAATTATAGTCTAATTATTTTTAATTATTTTTCATAGATCTGATACATTTAAAGGGCCAATGCATTTATTGTAATTAAGGCTTTCCTCCATCTGGCTACATAAATATATACTGCTGCACAATGAAAAAGCAACAGTCTAAGTTTTACATCAATAGCTCATTGCGCACATACATAATGTTATTTACACTTTTAATAGTGAGCAGATAGGTTTGTTGATTGTTTGAGTAGTATTGTTCCTTGAGATAACAAAATACTGAGCTCAAGTCATGTGATTTCATAAAAACGCCAGGTGCTCAGTGTTTGGTATTTGAGTTGAGTTAAAATTGCCAAAATTAGTTGACAAAGAAAAATAGCCATTCAAAAAGGCATGATTTTAATTAACGTAAGAACAATGAAAGATACGACCATTCCCCCCTTGAGTAATGAAGATCGCCTGATTGCTATCAGCATGATTGATTATGGCCTGTCTGTGAAAGATGTTGCCCGGAGAATAAGATGTGTTATGCTTCAACAATCAGCAGACTAGTCTAGAGAAACCAGGAAACCTTCTCAGTGAGGGACAGGCCACAACCTGGAAGGCAGATGGTCACCACACCAGCCCAGGATCGTGTGCTGACTGTTGCGTTGTTCAAGCCAACCAGTGGAAGTGTGATGATGTGGGGAGGAATCTCCTTTAACACAAGAACTCTTTTTGATGCAGATTGAGGGCAACCTTACTGCTCAGCGATACATTGACAAAATCCTTGAGGCAACAGGTTTTTTATTCTTTTTTTTATTTAGTAATCGCCAATTATTTTATTATTTTTTCCCAATTTGGCATATCCAATTATTTTTAGGCTCAGCTCACCGCTACCACCCCTGCGCTGACTTGGAAGCGGTGAAGACGAACGTTTTTTTCACATTGCAGACTCACCAAGCAGCCACCTTACAGGTACAGCTTTGGAGGACAACGCAGCCCTGGGCAGCTTACGGGCAAGCCCACTGGTCCCCGGCCAGACTACAGGGGTCGCTGGTGCCCAGTGAACCGAGGACACCCTGGCTGACCTAAGCCCTCGCCATAGATCATAGACCGCCGGTTAAAACTAATCTCAAACTACCTAAACAAAAGAAATACTGGAAAAAAATCAAGAAAATGCATCAATGCTTACTACTATGATTGAGTTTCTTTGGCTGTCTTCCAACTAAGTCATTATTAAAATATCACATCTGCAGTATCTTATTTAATGCACTTCATTGAGGGTGGCAAAAAAAATGGGTGGACCTGTGTGGAAGCTGTCAGTTTCTGGGATGCATGTACAATACAGTGGATTCTTGATGCAACATGCAGGCCGAGATGTAATTCAACTTTTCACAAATAAAGTGAAAACCAAATAGTTTGTAAAAGGTTCAGATATTGAATTTATTAATAAAACAGTTGCATTCCAAAAAGGTACACATTCTAATACAAGTTATAAACAAGAAATAGCCTTTTTGTATAGATTACCTGAACATTATCAATACAGACATAACATGGAAACTAGAAAGATATCTCATTAGATGTGTACTGACCAGATCCAATGGCAAAAGACTGCACCTCAGCACGTTCATAACCATCACCACTCCCCCACGTTGATAGGACTGAGGGTTAAGAGTGACCACCAAACACTAATTGGTGTCTCCTAAACAATAACACATTGCTACCAGTTAAAGGAAACATGGTGTCTTTTAAAGTATAAACCATTGTAGAATGGGAAGCACATTTTGATGTTACACAAGTACTGTATTTATTTGAAGTTAGATGTCCTTGACTCTACTTGCTGAACATGGGAGGTGGCATCTCAGTTAATAATATTACTGGTAATGATTAAAGTTTTCTATGGGAACAACATGACAGATTACATCAGTGTGATATTTTATTTTATTTAAAAACAGAGGTCAAAGAAAAAAAAATTCATAACATCATCAGAATTCTCTCTCACATTTACATAGAGAGAGAGAGAGAGAGAGAGAGAGAGAGAGAGAGAGAGAGAGAGAGAGAGAGAGAGAGAATTTCCATTAAAACAGAAATCTTTCATTTTTACTGTTCCTTAAAGATTTTAGTGTAATTTTTTGGGGTTTTTTTTTTTTTTTTTTTTTTTTTTTTGTATAGTAAGTGAAATAACTAAATCAATAAGTATGTAGTACAAACAGGTAATCGAAATGAGCAGCAGTAAGATGCTGGGAAATTCAACTGCTGAGTCCTTTAATTGTTTTATACTCTAATTTCAATAATGGATATTCCTATGTCAATTACTAAACAAAACTTTGAATGTTTATCATTTGTGTAAGAGAATAATATTAAGAAACCTGCAATCAACACCAAACAGCTGATAATTCATTGTGTTTAATGCACTTTCCTATTGATATGGTTATCTTATACATGACTGATTGCCTGGTAACTTCATAAGGGGAGCGATAATGCATGAGATGCTAAAGGTTGGGCTTGGCCGGGGGGGGGTCCCCTCTGACTCACTGAGAGAACCTCCCTTGTAGGTAAATGAAGCATAGTTTGCACGAAGGTCATGGGAAGTGCTCCTCACTAACCCCCAGAAGAGAATGATGCAAAGGTGGTTGAGTTATAGACAAGGAGAAGTATGCAGTGTGACTAATGGTTTAAATAGGAGGTAGATTTGATTGATGATAGGAGATTAAAGGATAGGGAGGAGCCTAGCTCCCTCCCCCTGAACCACAAATAATAGAGTAACAAAAAAATGGGGGGTGGAGTTGAAAAAACAAATCAATAAAAATAAAAACCTGAAAAGTCTTCATTAGATAAGTATTCAACCCCTTTTCTATGACACTCCTAAATAAGCTCAGGTGTAACCAATTGCCTTCAGAATTCACACAGTAAGGTAGATTAAGTTCATCTGTGTGCAATACAAGTGGTTTACATGATTTGTGGTAAAATACATCTGTCTCTATAAGGTCCCCCTGTTGGGTAGTGCATTCAGAGCAAAGATACTACCATGAAGACCAAGAAGCTTTCACAACAACTCCAGGATAAAGTTGTGGAAAGACACAGGTCAGGTGAGGGGTATAAAAAGATTTCAAAGGCATTGAATATCCCTTGGAGCACAGTCAAGCCGATCATTAAGAATGGAAAGTATACAGCACCACCCAGAATCTGCTTAAAGCAGGCCGTCCTCCCACACTGAGCAGCCAGGTAAAAAGGGCAGAGAAGCCACCAAGAGGCCAATGACAACTCTGAAAGACCTACAGTGTTCCATGGCTGAGATGGGAGAAACTGTCCATGTGTCAACAATAGCTGAGGTACTCCACAAATCTGGCTTGTATGGAAGAGTGGCAAGAAGGAAGCCATTTCTGAAAAAAAGCCCATGTAAATCCCGCTTAGAATTTGCAAAAAGGCATGTGGGAGACTCTGAAAAGATGTAGCAAAATATTCTGTGGTCCGATGAAACAAAAATTGAACTATTGGGCCTAAATTCAAAGCGTTATGTCTGGCACAAACCCAACACAGCACATCACCCAGGTAACACCATCCCTACTGTGAAGCATGGTGGTGGCAGCATCATGCTATGGGGATGCTTTTCATCAGCAGGACAATGACCCCAAGCACACAGCCAAAGCAACACTGGATTGGCTTAAAAACAAGAAAGTGAATGGCTAGAGTGGCCCAGTCAAAGCCCAGACTTGAGTCCGATTGAGAATCTGTGGCAAGACTTGAAAATTGATGTCCACCAACAATCCCTATCCAACTTGACAGAGCTTGAACAATTATGCCAAGAAGAATGGATGAATATTGGTGTAATTGCTGCCAAAGGTGGTTAAACCAAGTATTGACTCAGGGAAGGTGAATACTTATCTAACCAAGACCATTTCAGTTTTTTTTTTTTTTTCTTTAACTGTTGTTTCACAATAAAAATTCAAAAATGTAATCCAAATACACTGGAATAAAATAAATGTGTGTGTACATATAAAAATGATCATTGCCGTACCACAGCCAGAAGCAATATTGCTACCCATATTAACAATTACAATAAAGTTTTTTGATCAAATAAAAGGGTACAAATACATCAGGAATCAATATTGCTGTATGTATAAAAGATTGAGGTTATTAACTGTGCAATATTTAAAATTAAAAGTGTGATTGTAAAGCAGCTGCATTCATTCATTACTATCATTACATCTTGTTCAAGTAATGGTTATGTGACAGGGTAGCATCATGGCCCAGGCTGGCTAATGGAAGGAATTAGACAGAAGCTGCAGTGAAGCACTGTTGTGCACTTTATTAAATGAAAAACAAACAAAACACAGGAACAAAATAAACACGGCACAAAGGCCAAAATAAAAGGTTTAAACAAAAGATTAACTGTGTAGGCTGGGCGTTTATGTCATTAACACATTGACAAACAATACAAAAATCACACCCCAACACCAGTCCTGCATCGGGTTGGATACACGTGGGTCAGGTTCGGGTTGGAATGTGAATTTTTTTTGCGGTTTACGGTTCAGGTGCGAATCAAAAAATATATATATTTTGGATCAGAATTTGAGTCACCAAAAACGTTTCAACGTAACCCTTTCCCAAATAACGTATTAGAAGGTAAATGTACCGGTATTTCCTGCACTAAAGCAGCAGGCAATTAGGGAGGAGTCAGCTGACTAAAGTAGTGTTGTTGTCGCTTGTTTGATACACTGCAAGATCTTTTTATCACGCTTGCTTCTTGGTGATATTAAAAAAAAGTTTGTGAACGAGGTGTAACAAAAGATAGTGCAGGGTTTATATCATGTAGTTCTAGAGGTAAATTAGAGCATGCAAAACATATTGTGAGACTGTTATTTCTTGTACAGTGCATTATTACGTACAATTTTGTGTGCAAAACACATATTTTTTAAGTTCATAAGCTTTATATTTATAAGCTTGTACATGAGTTTGGATTCGCAAGTGGTAGTTTGGAGTTTAAAAGCAACTAACAACTGTAGCAAATTATGGCTTTTTTGCCGGTTCTTTTTTGTCAATAAACATTAAACCAGACAACAAGTCAAGTCCAGTCATCAAAAACTGCGACTGTCGAGTCACTGACTTTTGCCATTACAACTCTGCTTTAGAAAATAGACACAGATTCTTAGATAATTATATATGCCACCAAAAAGAAAACGTCTAATGACCCAAACTAACGGATAGATTCCAGTTGTGTTTTCTGCAGCTTTAGAAAATACTCAATCGGTGGGGAAAACAGAGGTTATCACTTTCATGTTTTCAGCAGATGATTCATGAGTGTGAAACATTGTTTATTTCTACTGAGATAAGATTAACTGTGGTACGTACACCATATTTAAGCAAGCATTGGGACAGGTGATTGAATGAAGAACAATAATAAATAAAAAAACTTCAATTTTTCTCCTCCAAGAATCCGCATATTGTACCATATATGACTTAGACGCTAGTTGGGAATTATTGAAAGGAGCAACTCATCTATTCACTGCTAGATGTCTTTCAAAATGTGGACCAGGTGATATGCTATTGTTTGCAGCCACTGAATAAATCATGTTGGTTATTTCCATCAATTTTCTAAATTACAAAGTGAAGACCTGAATCAACACAAATATTCTTTATAATGAATCCCTACCCAGGAGAACCAATGCACATTGTTTGGCATCCAGTATTGTGTGCCTCGCATTGTCTCTTGCTAGCTGCCAAGTGTCAGGGGTGTATTAGTAATGCCCTATTATAATGTACTCTTCTATGTAGTAATAGAACACTTTGGGCCAGTGGTACAACTGGAGTAACCCCCTTTGCAGCCTCCATTGGCTATGTTCGATTTCCCTAGTGGTTGTTTGCTCCCAGAAATCACGGGGGTAATAAGCTCAGGGAAACTCATTTTTGCTTTTCAATCTATAATGTTGGCAAATGAATATACACAAAACTTATAAATCATTTTTTTTGTATATATTCAGGATTCAAATATTAGCAAGGACAGGTTTATAAGTACTATCAAAACTGGACTTTAAATATTAAACACCAGGACTTGGAAAAAATAACTATCAATACAATTGCTGACTGTGCTTTACCCAAGCATAAAGCTTTACATTACTGTAATAATAACTATAGTTCTAACTAATAAAAAAAAGTAGGAATATCTTTGTTATTTATATACAGTATATGTATGTATTTATGTGTTTTATACTTCTAGATCTGTATTATAACTATGGCAAGGCATTTCCTAAGGGATGAGGACGTGCTGCAAGAGTTGTTGATTTCAGATTCTGGGGAATCTCAGACCTCCAGCAATGACCTAGATTATGTTCAGGAAGAAATGCAAAGTTCCACTTCCTCTAGTCTCAGTGCTGAAGGGCGCTCTTCAGGTAGCAGTCATGAAGAGGATACATCCAGAGCAGCAAGTGGAAGGGGCAGGAGGAGGGGCAGAGCCAGAGGTAGGACAGCTGCAACACAGAGAGTACCTTGGACCAAAAAATCCATTGATGATGCACAACAGCAAGTCCCCTTTGTTTTCACAGGTAATCCTGGCAACCTTATCAGGTTGCAAACAAAAACTCACCACTTGATGTTTTTTTGTCTGTTCTTCACATACCATAAAAAGGCAAACTGTAAAACATAGATAGTGTATTGTCATTGTTACATGGGCATACACAACCAATCATGATAAAGTCTGAAGTTTGATTTTGGCACTTATACAATGTCGTATTGTTATGCGACTTGTTTAAGTTTTCCTTGCAGCTGTTCAAAACTTTACAAAACAATTATTTAACAAATGTGTTCTTGTTAAAATGTCTTTCAGAAAATTAGACCAGTATATGTTAAGCATTTCTACGTATCTTTTGAGTGTTTTATATGGGTGTCAAATATATTAAACTTGAAATATGCCATATTGGTTTGAAAGCCTGGGCTTCTGTCTTCCTGTCTCATTTCCCTTCCTCAACTTCTCTCCTTTGATTTGATTTCGGCCACGACAACTTCACGAGCATGAAAAGATTTCTACAGTTAAGTTTCTCAAGACAAGAAATGAAATTACATGGAGGCATCACTGACTTTGTTTTTTATTCTCTGTTTGTGCCACCTGCACCTATGAGCCACAAAATGGCACCAGTGTCCCCAACAGAGATTAGTGGAAATAGTCTCAGCAGGATTTTAATTAGGATTTTTTTTTTTTAAATAGCCATAAACATTTAAATCATGTTTCAAGTTCTGAGTTTCCTCTTACTTTGACATTTTATGTTGTATTTTAAAATCTCAGTGCAAGGGCAGATCAGTTGAAAAAAAAGAATATCACATTTGTCTATTAGTATGCTTTTTTTTACTATGGTAGAGCCCACATTGTTGTATATATACAGTTTCCCATAGACCATAGATGTGTATTTACAAATCAAATTATTACAAGTTACTTTTTATATGGTCAGTATGATTAATAGTATGACTGAGCATGTGGTTGAATGGGTAATGTATAGCATTTTCATCTTCAGATTATATTTTTGACCTATTGATTTATCAATTTGTCTTGAAATTGCATATCAATAAATTTTTGGCTAAAATCCCTCTTGCTTAATTAAAGGTTCCATTGTATAACTCTAACATGCCATGACTCTACTGGAAATACTGATTGTTCCTACTTGATAGGCTTTAGCCTCTGTGGCACTAATAATACAGTTTGATATTAATTCAAACAGCATTGGTTTGCCATTAACAAGACATGTCAAATAAAATAAAAAGCTGTTTAGTCAATGGTATTTATTTTAAATATGTAAAACATGATAGTGTCCTCACCAATGTAAAGATGGCATACCTAAAAACATATGAAAGTGTAATAAAGCTAAGTGATTAAACATTAGTAACCATTACATTTACCACAGTAAACTTTTATAAGGGCACACTCAAAAATCTGGAGCTTTACCACACATACAGTATATAAGCATATCACCATGTGTTATTGGGAGGTGATTGTAGACCTTTGACTAGGATAAACAGTTAGGATGCACAAAGGGGTGAATCTTCAAAGACATTAAAAAATGTGATTGATGTCCCTGTTATATCTCTGTATAAATATTATACTTCCCAGTGGCATTTGAAGTCCATTGTCAGTGCATCACAGAGATTTTCAACTTGCTCTTGGCTTCAATGTTATTGCTGTAGGTACATGGAACTTAATTAGTTATATCAACTAATCCCATGTGAGTATTTCTCTTGTAGAGATTTGTTACAAAGTGGCAAGAAAATCTGTACTCTTTTCAGGCTGACCTTGCATTATTGTCAAACTCTATACATACAAGATATGCTGGCCACTTAAAATGTTTACAGCATAACAGCATTGAAACTATGTTTAGGATGATTATGTAACAAGATGTCCACTTTACCATTGCATAGCGGGAAATGTATTGATACAGTCTTGCAGGATACAATAAGTGCAACTTGAGAAGTTAAATACCATAGCTAAAGAATATGGCTTTAGGCCATACATTCTGGTCAGGAAGGTTGGTAAAAATGAAGAGCTGTTAAATGGATTCCTGCAAGGCCATGTCATTGACATCTGTTACATTGGATACATTATTAATATAAAACCACAGGCAAGCCTAAGATTTTTGTTCTACAAATGCTAACTTTCCATCAAAGGATGGCAATACTAATCAACTATATGGAACACAGCTGGGATAAAACTGAGGTTTTGAAATCTACGACTGCACAACTAATTGACTACAAAATAGCAATAGCAAATTTAGGCAAAACATTTTTTATTTTAAATATTTATTGTCAATACTTTGTGATAGGACCCACAATTTTTGTCCTACTGGGATGTCTTAAGCACCACAATTTTCTTCAAACATCAGTTTAACATATAATACACAAATAATTACCTCACCTTTGTTTTGGTACTAATTATTGTGCAAGATATTAACTCATCAATGTTTTATTTCTGCACTTACTCTGCTGAGGGAATGAAGATGATGCCAGGGAGAAGAACTTGTACTGGGTTTCATTGACATCCTATGATGAATGTTGGCCATACAGATGGCACACACATTTCTCAAGCACCAGGAATACTGAATCTTGTAGTGGGAAGTCTTTTCCAAGGAGTGTGAAAGCATCAAGGAACTCTTTACTCTCAGAAGCCATAGCTAATGCATTCCTCTTTCCTTTCCCATAGAAGGCACTTGTAGAATCACGTCCTGTAAATGTGTGTAATTCAATGAGGGAGGTACATACATTTGGGCTAAGAGCTGACATGACTTTCTCTAAATCAACACAAGTAAAGAGATACAAATTGACTGGCACTTTAGACTGATGGCCGTGACAGCAACATCTATATCCAGGTTCCTAATTATCACAATCTGACAGGCATTGGCAGCATGTTTCACATGAAGAAAGTTGCATTCTTCATGGTCACTTCTTAATACATCCACAGCACTGACTGTTACTGAACCTCCCTGCACAGCTAGACAGTGACACTCCTCTCCATGGGCTATGTAGAGAGTTATATCCTTGCCTAGAGCTTTAAAATCTACATTCCTCCACATGTTGTACAAGAACTTCTGAAGTATTTTCTTATTGTTTCCATCAGACATAAACTTATTCCACTGGCTGGGAGTTTTCTGCTCCTTGCTGTAAATTCTTATAGTTTGTGAGACACCTTCTGCTTGGGGGGACTGTTCCCCATTTTTATGCTCTGATAGAGATACTGATCTGTCACTAAGTCCAAACTATTACACTTGTACTTTGTTGCAAGCTTATTCATATAGACTAGAATTGTGTCTGCCAGCTCACCAAATGTAGAAGGAACATCACAAAGTGCTTGGATAACACCCATTCCATCAAAAATTGTTGCTTTATTCTCTGAAACATGGTCAAAAAGGCAGTCCCCGTCTTTGGACTCCAACAGCACTAGCAAGAGGGTAGGAAACTGCTCCCAAAGAGTAGGACAAAAATTCCCTGAGATCAATTTTTCTGCTTTACATAGTACAAGAAGTCTTGCAAAATGTTTCTTGTCACTGTGAATAATTACTCCTTTGCCAGCTATGGTTAATTTTATTTTTGGTTTGACTTCATCACTGAATGTTTTAAGTTTTTGCTTTTTGATAGATGCAGAACATATCCAGAGTAGCAGAAAGCAGCAACTGGTTCAAAAAGTCCATCACTGCTGTTTCACCTTTCTCTTGAGCAGCTAGCAAGTCCTGTGTAATTTCACTGGTATCAACAACATCTGAACTTAAACATACCAACCCATCTTGAGGAGCATCAAAGGGATTGAGCATGCACTCAACAGTAAACAGAATGTTTGTTGTGGCTGTCTCATCATTCCAAATTCTTGTGCTGTCAAGATCTTTCCTTTTGCGTACCTCTGGAGTCATGCCTGCCATCACTTTATACTGTATCATTATGGCAGCTCTTTCATGCTATGAAAATATCCAGCGATAAACTGCTGCATAGTTTTGTGTAAATCCAATCAACCCACCTTTTGTTTTTGAATCTTTATTGCTGGTTTGTTCAATTGCCTGGTTACATGCAATTGAAGAGAATCCATGTCTACTTTGACGCTGGACAGTCCATTGTCCCCGAGCACTGAGTTCTGCAAAACATTTTGGATGTGTGATAGGTTCACCATTTCCAGCAAGTATGATGGAAGATATCTAGCATAGTTCACCCGATCATAAGAGAAAAACCAAGGCATCATAATAATAGAAAGGTGCAACTCCCAGTCAGCCTCACAGGTTAATCTCATAGATTTGCATCATGTCAATATAAGAGCTCCAGAATGCAAATGTTGGGTTCTCTTCATTCTTCCTCTTTTCAAAGTCTTCATATTTCATGACCAAATTGGTGAACTCATCAGCTGTACAAAGAACATCAAATGAGTCAGTGGGGAATACCAGCTTGTTTCTTTTGGATGACTTCCAGACACTTGTCTTCTTTGTCCTTGGATAAAGAGTTAAGGAAAGCCTGTATATATGCTTTCATATAGTAGTTTATGCGCTCTCATACTCTGGTTATAATGGTGTCCATTCAGCATACCACTGATTGATCCTTGAGCAATAACTTCTAACTCAATTAAGATATCAGAAAGTCCTACATCCTCAAATCTTTTGTCAAGAACACCTATAAATGACATACAGGTGTGGAATTCACCAAGCCCTAGTATTAAGCATTTCATGTATTCACTATCTTTCCATCTGATTTGTTGTGCTTTAGCATATACTGCTTGGTCAAACACCAGTACTACATGTTCAAGTTCAAGCTGATCAGTTACATCAGTGCTTCGTTTCAGAATTCTGTTTACAGTTGACATCTTTGTTGGTGAGGCCTCAGTGACTGGAAGGTAATGAATAGCTGATTTTATTCAAGATTAAATACAAACTTAAATGTGAAAAAATGCCTTGATAATTACATTTCCAGTTGTATCTACTATGGTTGTGTTTAAATGATTACAATTTGCAGTTAGAAGATGTATGACTTGCCTGCAATTTGAAGCATCAATGCCTTCATGTTTTTTCACAAGCTCCTTGAAGATCTTGGTAAGTCTTGTCATCCATAACACCTCTTGATCCACAATGAGCCTCTGGTGGATGATGATGTCACAGAGAATCTTGTAGGCTTTGCTGTATGGCTGCTTAGTACAAGCAGACTTTTCTTTATCTGACGACTTTGTCAAAAATCTGGTGTAGTCCCTGTAGCATGTTCTGTGGTATCTGACTTCCACTGACACACAATCCTGTCCTTGTATGGGAATGATAAAACTATGATCCTCTGTCAGCTCTGCAGCTCTTTTTAACTTTCCTGCATCCACAGTTTCTGCCTGGTAATTGATCTTTCTGGCATTTATGAAACACAGTAATGTAACTGTCTCTTTTCTTGTATATGATACAAATGGCAGGAAGGACAGGTCCAGATGCATTGATAGGGAGGCCTTATCTTGATGTAAGTTTCTTCCTAGGGCTATGAAAAGCTGTGGTTCTAGAAGAGGCAGACTGTCTATCATCCTGTTTCTCTTGTAATATTGATGGCTGTGCATTGTGTTTTCTTGCACTCTCTATGGGCTTTTTGCATATAAAACACCTATAGCATGTTGGGTGAAACCTTGCATTACTGGAGATGTCATCGAAATTCATCTGACAGGTGCTGTTGAAATGACTCAGCAATGTGTAGATCAGAACCATGTACTGTAAGTTTAACCATACTTTAGCACTTTCCTGGTATTTATCCCACCTGGTATGTGTAAAGGTTTGAGTGTACTCCTTCTTGATTGAGTCTAGATTCCTATAACAACTCAAACTAGTTTTACAGCTGGATTTCTTGTTAATATTAGATGATTGACAAGGGCTTTCTTGGTCTTCCACAGCATCCTTGAACGTGGCCATGTTAGCTGTACATGACTACAGCAGTTGACTGGTCAAATTACATTTTTTATTGCTTTAATACTGCCCCCCTAATTATGTGCTGCAGATGACTCGCTCAATAGTGGGTTAACTTGCCAATACACTGGAAGTTAAAACATAAAAATAAAAAAAAGTTAGCTAGAGACTACTAAAGTCATGAAAAAGCTAGTCTTATAGATACTTAACTAATGCACTTTGTGAAAATAGACATAGTTGACAACATAATTGCTGTGTTTGAAATATCCCATGAATATTAAGTTTTATTGATTGGAAAATATTGTCCTTGTTAGAGACAAGTTTCACTTAGTGACCAGTTTGTAAAAGAAAAACTGAGCCTGCTTAGATCGTATTATTATTTATGTTGTATATTCATAATAAGTATATTATTTAATGAACACTTACCTTGTAAACAGCTTGAATTAATTGTTAATGTATTTTGATACTTAGATGTTTTATAATTTGCTTTGTTCACTTAATTTACCTTAAACAGAGGTACATTTATGGTATCATGAGGCTCTTTGATGGCATCACTAATAATAGACAGTTTCCTAAACTGAACAGATGCTTGTGGGAAATATATATATATATTGTGAACCAGTGTGTCCTCTCCGTGGTTTGTTGCCCCAGGAAACAAGATTTGAAGTTCTGAGAGCTTATGCTCTGTATTTTTAATAAACAAAATAAACTAAAATTAAACAAAAACTCAGTTTTGGAACATGTACTAACACAAGAACAGGAACCTTACTAACCAGCAGGACAGCTAAGCTGCTTACCTGTTACAACAAACCAAACTAAAACAAAATACACAGTTTTTAAACAAATACCACGAAAAACCTTTACACAGTACCTTAGAATGTTCATATGCTTGAGCACACAATCAATTGGGCTTCTTTACACAGCAACCCTGAGCAGACTGCTTGTTTTCCTTAAATATCCTGCACCTAATTTACAATGATACCCACGTGCAGGAGATAATTAATAATAAATACTAATTAAACAATAATTAAACAATACTAACAATAAATAAACAAATACACATTTTTGACAGGGAAGATAACCCCCCTCCCTGCCTTGTTACACATCCTTCCCCTCAAGTGTGTAACACTGATCGGCCACTCTACGGCCACCTCCTTCTACCCTTAAAGGACCATCCACCCTTCCAGGCCGGGACCATGAACCGGCGACATGGGACTCTCACTATCCACCATCGGCTATCCCTCTCACTCCAACGGCTGCCCATCCTGCTCCTCTGCAGGCAACAGCTCCACCTTCCCTGGGGCTGGAGTTAGAGGGGCTTCTTTAGTCTGTTCCCATTTTTGGAGTAGCAGCTCCAGCTCAATCAGCTACCGCTCAGGCAGCCCGCGTTATTGCCTCCACTTCTTATTCTGCTCTACTTGAGAAGCAGTGTTTATGTTGATCCTGTTGATCAGATGTTTTAGGTCTAAAAATGGCCCAGGACACAAGACTTGAAATTTTGAGTGCTTACTTGTTATATTTTTAATAAACAAAATAAACGAAAATGAAACAAAACCGAACTCAACAGCAACACAGTTGTAGGGAGTAAAGAAATAATCTCATAGTGGCAATGATTAGTGTTAAGACAAAAACACCTTTTATTGTATTCTACCATTTGTTCTTTTTGTTTGAATTTAAATTCATCATGGTTTAGACCTCAAATCTTCCATATAAGATATGGTGTGTAAAAGTTGTATACGTGGTTGTTTTAGAGTGTTTCCAGTGAGGATAATATGAAGCCTACTATGAAAACATTCGCTGCTATAAATATCTCTGAATACATTCATTTAAAATGTCAAGTATTTGTCCTTGTTTGCATTTAGGAAGATTTCTAAACACATTTCACGTAGTTAAAATGCATTCCTATAATAAACAGTAAATACAGATGATGATTAATAAATTAGGGTGATGGGGTAATGTTTTGCCCCCTAAGGTATACTAAAATAGAGATATAGCTGTCTATTGAACATTTTCTTTTTGCATAGTCAATGAGGATAATTTTGGTGTATAATACATTCCAGACAGGCAAGAATTCTGGACTCCATAAACAATTGTATTCAAAGATCAAAGATTAAATTCAAATGTTTTTTTTTTAAATATTTTTAAACACCTTTTTCCCAAAACACCACGCATAAGTGGTGTTATGATTTAATTTATATTTATCCTTGATAGCTTTAAAATGTGTTGAGTCCTTCTGAGCTCAGATTAGATAAATATTGTTGAAATTCTAACCAAAAAGGTTTTAGCCGGTACGTGATTAAATTAGTCAATAGCCAGAAAATTCGGATGTGCAAAAAACTGCAGGATATTTTAACACAAGGTATACAGGGTATTGGCAAGATAAATCTGCAAAAAAACCACACAATAATGGTTCTCAAAATACAACCTAATAAGAACTTTTTGACAATTTACAGATTAATCATTACCACTTTTGTTAGTAAAAGCTGCTGTAAATGGCTTCTGATGGGATCTGGCTGTTACACAGCCATAAGCAACGGTGTGTTTTTTTTTTTTTTTTAATTGAATGGTGTGTTGTCTCTGTTAAATATTCTAAGGGGAGCAGGGTTAGAAGCTAAACAAAAACATATGCTGCTGAGCACAACATACATTGGAAAATTATTAAGAACGCACATCTTGACCTGAATACCCAGACACCTAGCAGGAATGTGAATTAAGTTATCATAGGTAAACCTTGAAAATCTAAATGATCTCATTGCTTTTCATACATAAGTACTGAGGATAGCAGTAAGTGATACCTATTTGCTAAAAAGGTATAATAATGCCGCAGGATTAAGTGAATACAGACATACCTACGCAGGACTCATACCTGGGAAATACAATGTAAATGTAGTTGAATTATATAGCATTACATAACCATGCAATAACATTACCTGCTCTTACATAATATCTTTTGGTGGAATAACTGTGTAGTTATAAGGAAAATGGCATCTGCCGTTGTGTTACCATGTAATTACCTGCTAACAAAAATGTTCTTCACAAGGTATTCCCATACATGGATGTATTCGTGTTGGAGTAGAAACTTGTAACTTACCTAGTTATTCAATGTAATTATATGGTTATGCATGCTTTGTAATACACAACACCACATATCAGATATTTAAAACAGGAAAATATTATAATGATGGAAAACAAAACTTTACCTAGAAAAACTGAACCCTTAGCGGTCCATTTATTCAGCGCATGTGAGGTACGTCAGGTCCAACTTATTTTCAAATGCGTGTAAATGCTGTTTAAAGTATTTTTTTTCAGAGTAAAACAGGTTTAAAAGGCACTGAATCACAAAAGTACACTCAGTACTGCATCTCCAGCCAGACCCTATCCCTTGTTTGCTGTATTTTTCACATACCTCTTTATAGATGTGCACAATGATAAATCCTCTCCTGATCACTTGTTTTATCACCAGACTCCTCAATAATGCGATCCAAGTCATTATCGCTGGATGTGGAAGCAGCTATCTTCTTTGTTTGTGTCCGTGTTATCTCTATGGTGCAGGGGCTATCTGTATTGCTCATTAGGCTCCTATTGGTCTCACTTGGCCATTGAAAGGTTTTCTCTGCTTTTTCCAGAGAGAAAACGACTGTGCTTTACGTTTTTTTGATGATGTTGGACAGGATCCGACATCGGACTGGAAAGGGAAAATTGTAATGTTGGACCTGGTCCAACATAAGACCACAAAGGGTTAATGTATGAAGCCTCTGATTTTAGAACAATTACTTTACTACTGTCGTCAATTTAAATACATTCATGTTCATTCATGTTCAACAGGTACCAAATGTAACTCAAGATTGTGTGTAGATAATTGTCTAGTAATTCCTTGTATCACTCTCCACCTTTGAAACAGAATGACGTGCACTTATTATTTTGTATTCTAAACTGCCTTGAGATGTCTTTGGTATGATATGATGTTATATGTTTAACTTTTATTGTAGTGTATCATATTTTAACGTATGTGTAACAGTCTTAGGTGCATATCCATAAAGCTTTAGAATGGTAAATATATTAAATATTATTTCCATTCCCTGCTGCTAAAAGAAGCTTATGATAATACATATTTGGCAGAACTGGAAATTAACACACTTTATCCTAAATAAATGAGAGGGAAAGAGAAGTCTAATAAGTACTGTGCATTACAGATGAAAATTACCCAATGGGAACTTTTATATAAAAGTTAGTAAAACTGCTTCACTGTCTACTGTGGCAAGTAGTCCGTAGGTATTGAGTGTGAAGTGTTACTTGGAGTATGGTAGGCAAGGTTATATTTGCAGATTATATTGAAAATTGATATATGAGGTAGCCTGTCCTTGGCACATTTTTTGTGCTCCAGAAAACTGGGCCTTTCAAGCATGATCGTCAGCACTAGACTCTTAACTAATTTTGGCAGTTCTAACCTGCATTTAGAGTACAGATGGGAGGCTGGACAGTAGTAAACTCTGTACACACAAGCTATTCAACTACAGCCTGGTATCATGCTCACATCTGAATGTATCGGTGTGGCAGTGTGGCAGGATGAAAGCACTGCCAGTGCACAGGTATGTTGGAAACATTGGCTTGGCAGGGAGGTGGGTCAATTCCTCTCTGAAAAAACACGTAGGAATGTGACTGGAGCTGTAAATTGAATACATGATTAAATGATTAACCCTTTGCGGTCCTATGTCAGAGCAGGCCTGACATTACAATTTTCCCTGTCCGACATCATCAAAAAGACGTAAAGCACAGGTCTCTAAAACTGTAGCTTTCTGGTCTCTGAGTCTCACTACCGACGCTACCAAATCACAATGGAGTTAAACCTTAAGCTGGAAAAATCAAGTTTTAACCTCTTCTGTGCTATGGAGGTACTTGTTACGTCATGATTAAAAACATGGTTAAAAAAAAAACTGGATTGCTGTTTTTTCACTCAGGTCACTGATCCAGGAGTTATTATCATATATTAGTTTGGTGGCTTTAATCTCATTATATTACAAGGATAACATATATTTAATGTGATGCCATTGTTAACTAATTTACAGCCTATTTGAATGCAAGCAGTGGCTACCTTTGGCTTGTACTGTGAAATATTCCAAATGAATTGAAAAGAATCTGAATGTAAATTTTGTTTTCTTTTCAATGAAGATTGATTATAAAACATTTTTAAAAAAAGTTTACCTTTGATTAGTAGCTGTTTTATCGAGCTGTGCTTCATGAAATCAGTTCTGAAGTAACATCTGACTATTTGTCTACATCTTGTTTTGTTGATGTTGACGGTAGACAAAGATACTGCATGCTCCTGACTCTGATCACATGACACCATTGTAGTGTATCGAGTGTGTGAGAGGTACTGTAGTTCTACCTCTAAACTCACTGATCAGAGGGTAAAAATAAACATTAAAAATAAACATTAGAAATATTAGGCCCCCCATGGTTCCAGACCACTGAAAGAATTGTGTGGGACATGGTTTTCCCTTGCTAAACCTGGGCTACCATTTGTACGTTGATAATTTCTACACAGGAATCCCACTGTTTAGGGCCTTGTACACATCCCAAACAATGGCTTGTGGCACAATAAGACCAAACAGGAAGGGATTTCCTTGTCAGTTGGTAGCCAAGAAACAGAGGTGTGTCGAAACCAGCACTCTGTGCTGTGAAGAACTGCTGGCAATAAAATACACTGATAAAAACAAAGTGCATCTCCTCACCACCATCCACGATGAGACAACAATAGCAGTTCCTGTGTGAGGTATGGGCACTCACACAAACAAGCTGAAGTGTGTCATGGACTACAATAAAAACATGGGAGGCATGAATAAGTCAGACCAGATGCTGGAGCCATACAATGCTGCTAGGAAGACCATGGCATGTGCATGGTCTAGATCTCTTTGTACAAATGTAGCATACAGTATGGCTCTAGAGAATCGGTTCACTTTTCTGGACTTTCAAACCTCTGTGATCTCAAGCCTCTTGTTTGATGCACAACAAATGCCAGAGACTGAAAGAGTGCAAAGAGTAATAAGACTTAGTGAACAACATTTTATACAGATACTGCCACAGTCCAAAAAAAAACCCAAGCCATGAAATTGGGGTGGGTGTTATGGACCATGGGCTGCATATTTCAAAGTGGCAAAGTCAAAGTTGCCTGGTGTCTGTCTAGAGCAAGTAAACCCTCCAAAACCAACAAAAAAGATAGAGCAAGTAAACCCTCCAAAACCAATGAAAAGATAGAGCAAGTAAACCCTCCAAAACCAATGAAAAGATGTACTCATAGCCACAGGCACATCCAGCAGCGTAGAAGTTTCTACATTCTTACACAAAACATTAGCATTAGCTAAATATGATGCAGGTATAATTCATTCTATGAAAAAGTAGCATAATACATTTTATGAAAAAGTAGCATTTTGTTTACAGTAATAGCTGTATTTTTTGGTCACATGAGCAAGAAAACCACAAAAACTTGGCACCAATTGAAACTTCAGTCTGACCGTTCTGCAGTGTGGCAATTATATATATATATATATATATATATATATATATATATATATATATATATATATATCTATATATATATATATATATATATATAACGGAGGGGTACCTAAAAAGGAACATATATTAATGTTGATGTAAAACAGTCAAGTCCAAAATCACAAATTGCCTGTAGCACAGGGCATCACCAGGGCCTCAGCAGAGATGGGGTTAATAAGACTCAATGAGGTTAAAAACACTGAATGAATTTCAAGCAGTGTAAGAGTTCAATTCATCTATATTTCATAGACTGCACCTTACCAATTGCAAGGTGATCGATCCTCATTATAACAGAGCAAATGGTACAGGTCTAGGAATGGCAAAACTCGTTGCCAGATTACTGTAATAAAAGAGATTCCTTTAGTCTGATTCTTTACTACTGAAAAATACTGTGCATTTACAAGAATGCAGTTCCTAATACAGAACATAAACATTGTACTTTAATTACCAGTTACATGTCTTTCACCTTTTCATGAAAACAATGTGCCACCACCACTTCATAAAGATTAACTCCTCCAATTTAAACAGTCAACGCAAACGTATTACCACAACTAAATAACTATGTATTACATTTAAGATTTAAAGAAGTATATGCATAATATTGACATATTTTACCAATAATATCAGTTAGATAGTCTTTTCACTTTTTACATCAGAGCCTTGTTCGCTGTGAAAACACATGGTCAAATATACTAATTCAACAAAATACTTTATTTTATTCTTATTATGATTAAGCAAGAACAGATAGCAAATAAAACAAACTGAAATTTAAAGAGACATTGACCATTATTACTATTTTAGCTATTATTAAGTTTATTTAACCCCAAAACTAACCTGTAATAAAAAGAAACCACGATAGTCAACCTTTCTCTTTCCTTTGATTCTTTTCTACTGAAACAACCCCAGTGATTACTACACTGCCATCTACTGAGCAGTAATGGTATTACAGATTACTATTTATAATAGCTAAATGGGTTTTGGTAGAGTATGTAATAAATAGGATTCCATTGGGATTCCAGACGTTTCTACTTATCAGACAATTCTCTATCTGTCACACAAACACTGGAATGAAGGAAGGTTAGCAGTTCATGACAAGTTTACAGTAAACAAAACACCATAAAAATACAGTTTTTCCCCTTTAGAAAGCTATAGTCAGGACTCATCGTTACGAGGCTATGCTATGCATCAGGATTCCATGACAATTTTGTTCCAAAAATCCTTGATGCAGAACTATCAGTGAACTCGCAGCATCCCTGGCTAAAGGAAAATAAGCAATAAAATGAATACATTAAATGTTATTTGAATGTAATATTAAAGCAGTGATACAGGAATATCACAGCTAAGAAACTGAGAAGCTGATATGTTTACTTACTTGCTGCATGCTCTGTGTGCCGAAGTGCATGTGCTTAGACGTGCCTTTTGCACAGAGTAGCGGTGGGGTGTCCAATGTTAAGTCTATGGATAGGGAAGCACAAATGGCAAAACTGAGGTTTTAATTGCTTAACAGTACCTGCCCTGGACCACTGAATATACAGAATGGTATATCCTGTGGGAGAGGCTAGGAGGTGGGGTGATATATATATATATATATATACCAGGATCTGGAGTGACCTCACTCCAGGAGGTGCGAGAGAAGAGAGTGAGCACAGAGGTGTATGTCCCCTTACAGAGGGAATGGACTGGGGCGTGACAACTAACTGTTGCAATTGCAAGCTCTTCTTACTATATATATATATATATATATATATATATATATATATATATATATATATATATATATATATATATATATAGGTTTTTGGTTTGTGTTTTGCTTTTAATTTTTTACTTTGTCATTCGCCAAAGTCATTTATTTTGGTGAAAGTGAGCTCACTGTGCACTGTTCCTGTTGGTATGCGAATATAAAACCAGCCACCTGGTTTAAACATATCTCCTGTGTCATTACTTCCTCCTTGCACTGCAACATCATTGCCAAGGAGATGGGACCAAAGTAAAGCAGAGAGGAAAGGCTTGAAGGATTGGAGGGAACAAGCGCTGTGGGCCTAGGAGCAGCAGCCATAAGTCTTCCAGCAGTACCTCCAGTGACCAGACTATCAGGGGTTAGTGAGCCCGCCCTGACAGAGTTGACGGGAATGTTCCAGGTGTACCTGGATTTGCAGAAGCAAAGGGAAGAAAGGCTGAGAGAGAGTCCATGAGACAAGATCAGAAATGCAGTTGGAGCAAGCTGACAGCTCTGGGAGATTGCAAAAGAAAACTGAGGGATTCCATGGCCAAGAGCCCAAGGTAATTAAGCTAGAGGACATGATCGATATTGAACATTTCTTAACTAACTTAGAGAGACTGGCAACTGCTTATAAGTAACCAAAACAGGACTGGGCAATGCATCTAGTTCCAGGATTTTGAAGAAATATTCAATCAATCTTGAAACCTACCTCTAGTGCTTTAGTGTACTGGAGGTTATGCTGGGGGAAACGCCACAGGAACTAAACGTGTGGCATAAGGATGTATTCGCTAAGTGGGTGAAATTAGAATTCTGCACCTTGGATAACCTTGTGGAAAGGTAGCCTGTAAAACTGTGTATGCCAAACAAGAGCAAGGGAAACCAGTGTGTGGTTTACTGTGCCCAGAAAGGGCATATCAAACCAGTCTGTCTATTAACAAAAGTGAAAACTATTAACCTATGCTATGTACTGAAGACTAGTGGTAAGGCAGGTGCAGGAAAATGGGAAGTAGCACCAGTGGTCATAGTTTTTTCTAAATGGTAAACCGTTAACTGCACTTTTAGACACAGGAAGTCCAGACCCAGTGGATTCCTAAGGGTCTGTGGAACTGTACCACAGGGCTGAATTAAATGTGTACATGGAGATGAGAAATTGTACCCCACAATTTTCTTTTAACAAATTGAAACATTCGCTCCCACTCCTTTAACCCTTTATAGTCAATATACTCAGCGTTTGCCAGGCGCGTCAGGTCCAATTTATTTTCACACATGCTGTTTATTTTATACGTGCTGTTTAATTTTTTTTTTTTTCAGAGTAAAACAGGTTTAAAAGACAGTGCATGGAAAAAGGACATCAGTACTGCATCTCCAGCCAAGCCCCACTCCTTGTTCGCTGTATTTTTCACATACCTCTTTATAGTCGTGCATATTGATAAATTCTCTCCTGATCACTCGTTTTCTCACCAAACTCCTCAATAATGCGATGCAAGTCATTATTTTATTATTACAACATCTCAAAAAGCTCTGCAAATGTCTGTGATTTTCTTTGAGCCCTGGAGGCGGAAACTCGTTTTCTCAGCTTTTTCCATAGAGAAAACGACTAGAGACCTGTGCTTTACTTTTTTTTGATGATGTCAAACAGGGTCTGACAGCAGACTAGAAAGGGAAAATTGTAATGTTGGACCTGGTCTGAAATAGGACCGCAAAGGGTTAACACTAGAACCGCCAGACTTTTGAACTACCTAGAACCGCCACATGGGTCACTTTCACCCATACATTTTTAAACTGCTTCGTTATGAAATTGAAAGACATACTGTCAGATACAACTGAAAAGTTTTATTCATGACCATCATATCTAACATTTGCATTATAGAAACACCATATTTAAAACTTGACAAAACCACAATCATAGCATTCTCTGTCTCATAGTCAGTCTATAAACAAAGGCTTGAAATAAAAAATGAAAAAACAACATGTGTGCTAGGAGGAGCAGGTGTGTCTTGTTTGCTGCATTTATAAAAAAAATAGAATATCTTAACTTATATTTAAAAAAAAGACATGTACTGTAATGCATGGGTCACATTGACCCACATGGCAGTTCTAGATAGAACTGTTTATAACTTTATCATTTTTGCGATTCTGGCTATTAAACACCATCAGGATATTTAATTCATATATTTAGGTAAAGTCAAAAATGGACACACACTTACAATTTACAACGGAAGAGTAATTAACATTTTAAATGCAAAATGGGTCAAACTGACCTGCATGGTGGTTCTAGTGTTAAAAAATGTTTGTTTCTTCACTGGAATATAGCCATATTCAGTTTTTTAACATATTTATTAATACAGATAATAGCAAACACCCTTCTGGTCCTACAGCACAACATGGCTTTCACATTTTCTCATTTCTCAAGACACAAGCTTTTCTAACTTTATTTAGCAAACTTTTTCCTTTTTTTAGAAAAAAAAAAAATCTAATTACATTTTTTTTTAAAACATTTGAGAAATTTCAACAGGAATTACAATATATCTGTTTTTATTTTAAAGAAATTATTTCAGGGATTTTAACGTAACATTCCAGATTAACATCATGCACTGGCCAATCCCAGTGAAAATTTTTTAAAAATCACCTTTTACCATAGGGTCACAAAGTTATTGAAGAGTCAAAGTGGAACTCTAGGAGTATCATGCTGTGATGTTTGATAAACTACGATCTGATAAACATTTGTACTTGTTTATTTTGGTTTATTAGTGATGGCAAATTTGTAGAAAGAGACAGTTTTTACATTATTACAAGTTTTCAGGCCTGCACCTTCCGTGAACTTTAGTACTTTAGTAATTTGGGAAGGGGACTGAGGGAATGTTTATTTTAACTAGAAAAAACTATGCAAAGAACATTCAGTATGTGGATCCATTACAAGTTGAATAAAGCTGTAACTGAGTTAAATAACATGTCTTTCTAGAAAGGCTAAAAGTTAAGCTTGGCTTTGTTTGTCAGTAATGTAATCCAATTTCAGTGTGATGATGGTACAGTAATTAGAGGCTGTCTCGTTAAAAGGTGGATTTGGCATTTTAAGCACATGTTCCATAAATCCTTAAAGTCATGAAAGGATTAATACTTTCCAGAGGCACACATTAAAGGCTGCCTAACACGTGCATATATTAGCATACATTTTTCTTAATTCATTACAAGTTTTTAATATGGTGATTTTTTGACACATTCCTCCCACATACTGCAGATGGATAATAAGCTATTTTATATTGTTTTAATCATTCTGCAGATTTTTCCTAAAAGGGGAAAAATAACTGGGGCAAAATACTGTCCCCCTTTTTGTTAAGACCACCTCTACATCTGTACTGACCACTATGATGAATCACTGTATATATATACTCCTGGATATACAGGCCATCTGTCTGTAAAGATCATATTTGGACAGTCACCTTAAGATACTTTATGCAGTCCACTGTACTTGTTAAATAATATATAATTTCTTATCCAATCAATATCCTATTATGTGTGCTCTGAATAATTCTGTATAAGTCTTTCTTACTTACTTTCTAACTAATGTCCTTTTTAAACCACAGTCTAACAAACTAAATTTCTGAAGTGAAGTGCTTTTAAAAATGACCACTAGGGTTGTGCAAATATAATTTATCTAACCAATGTCAAACCACTTTGCTTCAGCTCAGTGTTTTCAGAAGGTCAATGGGTGTTCTAATTGCTTCTTTACATCCAGATATTTGTCTTTGAAGGACAAAGGCCAGTCCTGCAGATGTTCATTGGAGCTCACCAGGTATCTGGCTAGTCCACTGTAGAGCGAATAAGAGAAACAGCCCCTGACAATTTTACCTCTCTAACCTGCAGAATGTCAATGATCTCTCTGGAATCCCCGGCAAAGACTGAAGACTTTACACAGCCAGAATGCAAACCTGCACTCTCCTGTATGGTTCACCCTGCACACAACATAGTACTGTGTGATACAGGTGGTGGATGTGACAAGGCTTTGAAGAGCACACAGATTGAAGACCTGGGCTGTGATGTGCAGTTAGGGTTTAAATCAAGGGTTCTGCTTTCTTCTAGTCTATTGAGCTCAGTGAGAATCAAATGTCAGTTCAGAAAAACTAGATTTCCAGCTCCCAGTTTGATTGTCTTCAGATGCAGTACTGGGAGTGAAATACCCACTTGTCCAACCTCAGTGGTACTCAACTCTGGCCCTTGAGATCCAATCCAGTCCAGGTTTTTATTCCAAGCAGGTTATAATTTAGTTATTTGAAGCTGCTAAACTTACTAATTTAAGATCTGTTTGGAATAAAGGCCAGGACTAGAATGGATCTCGAGGGCCAGAGTTGAGGAACACCGTCATAGCTACCTGACATAATTAGGTGTCTGTGGTATACACTTAAATAACACCAAAAATAAAGCCATGCAATAGTGGCACTGTGGCAGGGTTGAGGCCTGCCCTGTAAATAAATGTGTTTTGGTGGTGGTTTAAAGAAATGTGTTGTTTTTTTTTTTATTTATTTAAGTTTGGCAGGGATGAGGTTAAAACCCATCCCTGCCAACTCAATGTGAGCATGTAGCTAGGTGGTGTTGATTGGGTGATTAATGATCAATCAGCCCCTCAGCCACAAACTATAGAAAGCTCAGCTTATCCTCATTAGGAGAGAGGAGTATGGAGAGAAGCCATGAGAAGTGAGTGAGTGAGTGAGTGAGTGTGTGTTATTTTGGTCTCTGTAAAATTTAGTGAATTCTCTGTCCACACTGGATGGTTTTGTTAAGTTTTGTTTAAACTGTTTGTTTTGGGCATGGTGCCTTTTTCTTTGTGTTTTGTTTATTAGAGCTTAATAATCTAGTCTTTCTGTGTCTGTCTCTCTCCCTGTCAAACACCTGGGCTGCAACGTTAACCTGTTCACAGGTACATTCAGAAGTAATAAAATAAACATTGCATGACAAACGTTTCATCTTATGGAAGACATTGAGAAAGAAAGACTTAAAGTTGAAACATTTATAACTTAATTTCAAAAGGTTTCTTTCAGAATTTCCCAAAAAATAAGTCCACTAAAAGATAATAAAAACCTGCTAAAATTAGAAATTGTATTAAAACCTAAAAAAAAAATAATCAATTCTGGCAGACTGGCAAATTGCAAAGCATTAAAAACCACATTGTGCACTCTGGAAGTATAGCTTCTAAGTACCTTTAAAACTCCTTTTCAATTCAAATGTTTGGGGTTTTTTTTGTGTCAGATGGTAGCCTTTCAGTGATTGCCTTTGCCTGCTCCCTTGTCATCTTCCCAGGGCTCCTATAATAATTCCCATGATTAATCAAGCAGACTTCTTTAATGTAACTCACCACGGAGACCCCATACACCACAAGCCACCCTCTTCAACTAGTACACTTTACTGCCAGAAATCTTAATGTTTAACACTAGAACTGCCACAGCTGTCATTTTGACAGTTTAAGGTTTTGAAATTTAAATGACTTTGTGTGTATGAAAGTTATGTGGTTGTCCGTTTATGAATTTTCTTAGTGGCATTTGAAAGGCAGAGTCATGAAAATAAGAAAGTTATAATCCCAACCACCTAGAACTGTTAAAGCTGTCCTTTTGACTGGCTTTCACAATACATGCTTTTTTTATTTGACTATATAACCTACAGATTATATTTCACGGGGTGGAGCTATGGCTCCTGATAGTGTTTATTGACAGAGTTAGTAAACATATACACATGGAGAGAGGGGTTCCGCCTCTTCAAGGCCCAACATTTACTTGATCGATAGACACGATACACAGGAGGGGGGCCACTGTCTTTGAGGTGACCTGACATACGAGAGGGGCACCGTCTCTGAGGTTACCCGACATACGAAGAGGCTCGCGAACCAGAAAGAAAAACATGAATTAGTATTGTTAACACAAAAGAGGTTCCGGCTCTTCCTGACCCAACATATACAGTAGGGGGGGTCCTTTGTTGAGGAGACCCGACAAACAGGAGGGGGGGCCACCGTCTTTGAGGTGACCCGACATACCAAGAGGCTTGTGAACCGGAAAGAAAACCTAAAGTTATAGGATTAGGATTACGATGTATAGGATTAGGTACTGAAGATCTGTATGAATTAGCGGCGAAACCGGGTGCTTTAGAAGTTGATGCAATTGCAGCTTTAGGGCAGAGGGATGTTGAGTGAGCTGTTGAAGCACAGACCCCACATGCGTTAGCTCTTAGACCACCAAAAGTCCTGTTAAATAGATCTGGGTCAGGTTGTGCCCAATTGATGATGTGATTATCTGCTGCCAATATCGCTGCTGCTTTTGCAGAGAATGCTTTATGATACTCAAAAAACATAGTCCCTCCGTATCTGACAGACAGCTCCACGATGTAGTATTCGTAGGAGTCCAATTCAGCTCTGCGGTTAGGATATACCGAGCATAACACATCTCTGAATATGCAGAAAGCAAGGACAAATTCCCCTAATGTAAGATTTTTAAGCAGTCTGGGATCTCTGGATTTTAGAGTTACTGCCAAATCTTAGCAATCCACTACTCTATGGTCCAAGAATTCCGAAGTCATCATTAATAGTGAAACAAGATTAATGTCCTTACCTTCGAGAAAGTTATTTCTGATTTGTGGAGATATAGTGTGACGTCTAGCTGCAGTTGGAGAGGAGGATCCATATGTAGATGCAGTAGCGAGATTGTATATTGAAGGATCTGCTTCCCTGGCTGAAATTAGGGCTGGACCAGAAGAAGCTGTAGGTGCCGCTGCAGCATTTGATGCTGGAATTAATGACAGCGCTGTAGATTGTTTTCCCTGTTCCATATTAGACACCCTTTTATCTAGATCCAACAGTTGAGAACTGACCAAAGAGTATCAAAGAGTATCGGCAAAAGGCTGCATAAATTATTTTATTTCGTTAAATATTTGCAAATGTTGGATTTCAATGGCTGGCTGCTGGTTAGCGCTGCTAGTTGTGGGGGTGATTTGATCTGGAATAGACTGCCTGCTGTTTGTTTTAGGACGTTGAATGGTTGGGCGAGGCTGATTATGTTTTTTTTCGGAAGAAAGACTGGTTCTGCTGAGACTAAATTGCAATAGAGAATAAAAAGAGACTCTCTATCACTCCCTGCTGGAATCGCATTACTGTTTTTAAGGAGTTTTTATCAATTTATTCATGGGCCAGTCCTTCCAAAACAATCGATCCGGAGGGGCGTCCTGAGGCTGAAGTTGCTTGGATCGGCGCAGATTCGATGTTTGAGTGGCAGGAACGGTAGGCAACATTTGAACTGGAACCTGGACGAGAGCCTGATCGGGAGCCTGATCAGATGTAACTGAAATACCAGAAGGGGAGAAAAAATGGAGACTGGATGGACCCTGGATTGAAGCTGGAGGAGAATGATCTGGTAATGACAGAAAATACTGGGAATCATCTGAATCCGATGACAACTGCTGTAAGTACTCCATTATTGAGGTATACGAAAGTTGATGGGTCTTGAAATCGTTTAGGTTTATGCTAAAATGAAAAAACACAAGACAGCTAGGTAGAGGTAACTAATGTTTAAATAAGGTAGATTTAATTGATGACAGGAGATGATAGGTTGTTGGTGCCTAGCTCCGCCCCCTGAACCCCATTTAAAGGTTAACATGTATTTGTATATACAAGTCTGTTGTTATCTCTACTGGCCCTGGCTGCCATCAATTCCTTCATTTTGTACAAATAATGCTCTATGGAAAATATCAGTAGGAGAGATTTCATCTTGAAGCTAGCCACAGCATTTCAGTAGAAACATTTCAATCAGAAAACTGTAAAGCAACAGGCTGCAGCAACTCAACCTGGATTCTTTGCTGCACCGAGTGGCACACGTGCAATAGAAAACATGTTACTTTCATTTTTACAGTTTTGTATGTATATATATATCTGTGTCCTCTCTCACACGCACACAGTTCCCTATATACTCTATACCTGCCCTATCAATCTCACAATAGCCAACCGCTTATTAATTGGCTTATTTAATTAGAGTCTTAATAGTTTGGAACCTGAAGCACCTGCGTATATGACCTCAACACGTTGGTCGCCGTAACACGACATTCGGCCTATCGCCTGCTCCTTCCTATTGAGGCTTGAGAAATCAGCCTCGCTAGCACCGGGAGACCAAACTTCACCCCTTTATTTACCCTTCTCCCTGCCACAGCGTGATATGTAGCTTCTCATTTGAAGAAGAGCTAATACTCTCGCATATCTGATCCTGGTTTGAATCAACATTAGTCTAATTTGAGTCAGTCATCGAAACCAATGTAGAATAAAGAGAAAGCAGGTCATTGACTACAGTGGGTCTGAACATAAAATATGCACTTCTTTTGTAGATCAACCATTTTGTTTAAATAATGTTTCATATAGCTGTTTCGACAGAACTGAAGCCCCACATTAATTTTGGATAATTTATATTGTCTTTTTATTTGGAAACGTTATTTTATGTACCATAACATAGCATTGTTGATTTTGTCCAAACTTGACAAGTGAATTCTGAGTAAATGTAATTACATGTATCACTTTCAAAAGTGTAACTGCTTTGCTTTTGCATTTCAACTTACAAGCACTGTTCAGTGAAGAAATGTTGTTGAAGTACATGTTCTAAACATTCTAAATGTAAATGTTTGCTTTTTTCACAGCTTTTTTAATGGAGATGTACTCATTGTAAGTTAGCAAACTTTGAATATCAGGACCCATGTAAAGGAAATGATTACAGATGAATTCCACTTTCCTACCATCTCAGTAAAATTGATATTTAACAGAGCTGATGTTGGCAGCACAATTCATGCAGCGTGGTTGGCATTTAGGTGAAGCGGAATATGATTAATTTGACAGCCTACCCACGCCAAACTGTGTACTGTCTTTATTGGTAATGTCAGCTCAGTCTTGAAGAGAATGTTGTTCGTGAACCCCCTGTACTACACTCTGTTTGTCTGGAATAAAGTTTTGAATAGTTTAGTGATGTCTTATTGACTAACTGACCAATTTTGGGGAATGTAGGAATAAAATCGGTGTTCTCATCACATCAAAGCATTTAATGGTACTGTAGCCTGGAAAAATTCTCTCTCTGGCTTATAGATAGGGTCCAAACACGTAAACATTTCACACTTTTGACAGTTAACAGCTTTCAAAGGAATTACTTTTCATTCTAAAATGAATACAAAAAGAAAAACTGTATCCGACTATGTTTTCAAGGGATGTTTTTGAAAATTAAAAGAAAAAAACATTAGAAGTGAGTGAGGTTGGATGTTTGAGCAGCAAATGGTGTGCCACTGAAATCAACACTCAGGCCGATCAGATTAAATAACATTTGCATAGCAAACGACACTTAAGACTAAACGAAGAAGGCGAAAATAAAACAAACATACATTGGAATTAGCATTCATACTGGCATGGCAGAAAGATCAAGATCAACACAATGTAGTGAGTGAATTCGCGCTCACACAGGATGTAAAGCTGAATGAAAAGCCTGATTTTGCTTTTTGACTTGCCCAGCTCATCTACTGCACATTGATGTCTCTCATGCAATGGGTATTCTGGAAATAGCTTGATGCTGGTACAGTTTTCAAGCATTCCACTAAAACAAAAAACCTCATGACGTCTGCGAAGAGATCACGTTTGAATGCAACATTTCAATTCCCATTGTACCGGCAAAATGATTTAGTCTGCATTTCGCTGCAAAGAGGTTTCAGAAGGCACGGGTATATTAATGCAGCTTTTAGAGTTCAGCAATGGAAATGCTGAAAAGACAAGCAGCTACTCAAGAAACTAGGCACAGCTTTCACACAAAACTAATTTCTGATTGAAACCCTTCACCCATTGTATGAAGCAAAGAAGAAACTGGAACTGTCTTCTTTAAGAGATGCAATGTTCTCTAATACAGAGGTGTATGGCATTCTGGTTAACTATATCTCTGCAGAACCTTCTCACAAAAGCAAATCTGGGAGATTCCAGAAAATAATTTTTTTTTTTTTTTTTTTTTTATGTCCATCATGCCAGAAAATGAGTAGGATACACTCAGAAAGGGTTTCCAAAGTTTTCCAAAGAGCTGTCAATAACATGTCTCCTGAAGCTTTTCATCATCATCACTCTGCTGTTTGACCCCCATCGCAAAAGTGTGACTTCAAAATGATAAATTTGAAGACTATGTTCATATCATTTCCCCCTTTGTGGCTCCTAATGAAGAAAGAGGAAGAAAAAAACTGGAAAGAAAATTCCATGCATACATGGCAATGCTGTCTCGAGAAAACGTCGTCATCACTCCATTTGAACTCTGGAAAATCCACTGCACCGACTTTCCAAATATGAGCCATGCTGCTTCTTGCATCCTCAGTGTCCCTTCTTGCGCAGCTGATGTGGAGAGAGTATTTTATAAATTTGGCTACACCTAAGACTGCAGGAGAACAAGCCACAGAAAATACACTTTAAAAAAAAAAAAAAACAGTGTTTTGGAATTTACACTGAAACCCAATCAAGCATCTGGCAAGGCTTCATAAGGCTGCTAAATGTATTTAAATTAACAATTGCAATGGATGGATTTTGTAAAATAATATGGTCCAATTATTCAATGAAAATGTTTACAGGCTGTGACAGGCTGGCGAGTGGATGGAGGCCCAGAGACAGACTGCAGTTCAAAAAAATAATGTTTTTATTATAAATTAACACAAAATAAAAGTGCACAAGGGCAAAATAAAAGATATTTAAACATAAATAAAGCAAAAAGCAAAACCCACAAATAAAGGTTTCCGGGCTAGGCAATGCCTTCACTGGATTTAGACAATTTCAAAACCACAAACACCAACCTGCTTCCTCAACTCCCTCCTCCTAATGGGAAGTAGAGGCCTCCTTTTATGTCAGGTAGCTGGGTGCTGATTGATCATTAATTAAGCTAATCATCTAATCAACTAATCAACCCCAGCCACCTGAACAGAATGAACCCAGGCAGGTAGAGGACACAGGCTAATGGTTTTAAGTCATCAACAGTAAACTTTATAGCGTGTTCTTTTTATAAACAAAACTCCTGTTGGTTTCACAACACTGATTAAGCTTAATGTACAACAGTATTAACAGAATATGCCTTTTTAATTATCATATTCATATCTCATACTATAGATATTTTTTTTTAGATTTTTTAAATCATTGATGTGAGCACATCCATTGGGTGGAAGCAAGTTTGAAGACAACATCGCAGTGTGATCACCTACAATATCTCTTCAAGCTGAAGACTGTTTTCATTCCAGATGTGCAACACCGCCTAAACTGCACTCTGTCGCTCTTAATAACAATGTATAGCTTCTTTCTTGAATTGCAACTTGGCTATTTTTTCTTTTTTTTTTTTATATCTGATCTACAAAAAATATATTTATACTCAGTTGGGACCTGCCATCTTTTAAAATCCACATTCTTGCATTAAATGATTGATTGATTGCCCAATTGTGGATTAATCCCTTCTTGATGTCATATCAATAACACAAGTAGGAAGTCGGAGTCTCAAAGATAAAAGGAAATAGTTATGATAATTATGGTAAATATCCTAGTCTGGGGGTTAAATCTCATTAGGGGGCGTTACAAGGCTAAAATTCTTGTTGTTGAGATCTAACCATCAGTACCTAGGGGTCTGGATTAGCGTAGGATAAGAACTAGACCTTCACCTCAATTTTGTGCTCCAATATATTTTAGTAGTTCAGAAATACTCGACACTGCCTTTTCCACCCCCTCAGATCTGAAGATTAAACAGTGTAAAAGCAATGTTAATTAGTTATCTTTTCTTACACCGATTGATTCAGATAAATAATAAAAACCATCAGAACTATGCATTAGTGGTGCATCTTGAAGGACCTAGCTGGTCACAAGACTATTTTCAACCCATTACATTCCGATAAGGGTCAGTAGTTCTTGTTCACTGAACAGATTTAGAAAAACAACAAGCTTTGTGTTCTATCAATAGATATCAAATTAAAAAAAGGAAACATACAGTATGTGTGGTGCTTTAACTGGGTCGGGCTGATATTGTTTTTATCTCTGCTATTCTTAGCAGAAGCTTCTTGTGTTTTGAATGCTTGCTGTAGGCTTTCGACTTATCTTATAAATGTGATAATCCAAGAGCCAGATGTCACAGATATCAATTGCAGAATCTTCATAGTGTAAAGTATATTTTTAGTATAATATGTTTCAGGAATTACATTAGCTTTCACTTAACAGCACTACACAGTATTTGTGAAACTTTAAAATGGCCAGTCTGCAGTGTATTATTATCATTATCAACTTCTAAACATGTCACAAACTTTTCAAAGACTGTTTGTTTGGTGGTGTTCTGGATTTAACTTGAGATTTCCAGTGGGAATACAAATTTAATATGGGTCTGGAGCCTCAGTAGCTTTCTTTATATTGTGTAAAGGACACTGACATGTTGTTGCAGCAGTTCCTCTCACTCGTCTCTATTGAGAGAAAGCCCTGACCCCTGATGGTCATTAATTCATATTACATTTCATAACTGTGTATGCTCCTACACTGTGTTTTGCCTTAGCGTATAGTGGCATTGTTGTTATTGGTACAGGCTTAGTTAAAGTAAAGGGAACAGTTAAATAAACTCTTTCCAAGGTTTGATCCTAAGCTGTTGTCTCTATAGGGGAGTGATTTTATTTAGCCAGGAGCAATTAGAGCAGGCACGGTTGATAATTAAGTGGAGACAGAATTAAGACAGAGTGTTGGAGACAGTTCTATATATATAGTATATATAGTATATATAGAGTGGGGAGGGTATGAAAGAGGTTACCTAGCCATGTTGTTAATTCATTGGGAACCTTTAACACTAGCACCACCATAGCTGCTTTTTGAACAGCTTTTGCAATTCAAATTTAAATCTCTGTGTATGTGAATATCTCGTGCATGTACGTTCTTAAGTGTTATTAAATATTTAAATTAAATATCCATACGATGTTTCAGCTGCAGAATCTTAAAAATGAATACGTTCTAAGCAATTGCTTCTTCAATCGCCAGACCCGCAGTTTATGCGGCATATTGAAAGCAATACAATATAGCCGACAATTAGTTTAGGCTTTGTAATAAAATCAAAGTCATTGTGAAAGAACTTGTTATATACTCCTGTCAAGTGCTGAAACACTGATGAAAGTCATATTATTATTATTATTATTATTATTATTATTATTATTAGCAGTTGTCACAAAATATACACATTGAATCACAATACAGTGTGATATAGCTACGCTACTTTTTTCTCGTCTGCCTCACCTCTGACTAGAGTTACCACCAACAGCTCAAGCCATGCAAGCCCCCTTGCATTCCACTACACTCCTCCTGCAGAATGACTGTGCCACCCTCAGTGTTTACAGGTGTAAAAAAATAAAATAATAAATACTTTGCTTATTCTAAGCTCTATGCACAAGTTTATGTGAGCAAGTTTATTTTTGTTTAAATATTGTATTTATTTTTGTTTAATAAACGGCACACCACGCATCTTTTTGAACTGCAAAACTTACCTGGTTTGTTGTTGTTCCTCCTTCTGGCCTGAAGTCACCGCTCAGCCATTTCCTGTCACACGTGGTGGCAGTGGTGGGATCACCAGTGGCTCCTGGACTCAGGCCGGATAAGGATACTGCAGTTTTTTTCATTTATTTTTTGTATATAACTTTTTGGAGTGAGGAAGTGGAGGAAAGATGGAAGGAAGAAGAGGAAAGGTAGGAGGAAAAAGGAGGAGCTAGAGGAAGCAGCAGCAACAGCTGCAGCAAGACTGCCTGACATGCTTGAGGGGGGAGGAGTGGTACTTTGAGGATGGCAAGGAGGGCCACGTGTCGCCCGACGGCTACCACTCTCCAGCTCAGGAAGAGGAGGTGGAACTGGGGCTAAAGCCACAGGAGGAGGTTGGCTGGGAAGCCCTCCTCCACAGTATGGGAGTGCAGTATTGCTGCTGCATCTGTGGGGAGTGGGGGCATTTCCCCCTCCCACCAGAGGAACACCTGCTGTGCACACCCCCACTACAGCCTGAGTGGGAGGAGCGCAAACGTCCAGTGCCTGAGTGGGAGGAGCCCGAACATCCTGCGCCTGAGTGAGAGGAGCCTGAACATCATGCATCTGAGTAGGAGGAGCCCGAACGTCCACAACCAAGAGGGGGGAGTCGGTGCATCCACAGCCCAAGAGGGGGAAGTCGTGCATCTACAGCCCAAGAGGGGGGAGTCAGTGCGTCTACAGCCCAAGAAGGGGAAGACTGAACTTCCACAGCCCAGGTTTCTACCTCTGCTACTATGGGAGGACAGCTTGTCACTCCCACCTCTACCAGCAGAGGGAGAATGCCTGCTGGTTCCACTTCCACGCCGTGGGAGAACTACTTGCTGCTCCCACCTCCACCAGCAAAGGGAGCATGCCTACTGGTTCCCCCACTGCAGCCAGAAGGGGAGGAGCCCCTGCCACCTTTGCCACCAGAGTGGGAGGAGCCCCTGTCACCTTCGCCGCCAGACAGGGAGGAGCCCCTTCCGTCTTCGCCAGGAGCAGAGCAGCAGGAGGTACGTCTGTCTCTACCACCACCCAAGGGAGAGGAGCAGGAGCTGCCTCTTCCTTTACGACAGTCCTGTCTGGACCAGGACCGACGGTCTGCCAGCGCCTCCGACGTGCCCAACGACTCCCCTCGAGGGGAGCATGGGGGAAAACCGCCCGGTCACCGACGTTGCAACAAGAACAACAACTCAGGTAAGACAACCATTAAATGTATTTATCTAAATGCTAGAAGTATCAGAAACAAAATTCTAGAACTTGAAGCTACTGCACTAACAGGTAACTATGATGTGATAGGTGTTACAGAAACGTGGTTATCTGAGAGTGATGGGGACGAATATAATATTTGTGGGTATACACTGTATAGGAAAGACAGGCAGGACAGAAGAGGAGGAGGGGTAGCGCTATACATAAGAAACAGTCTTGAAGCCCAGGTGTTAAACCTGGACAAAGAAAATAAAACCGAATCAATATGGGTCAGAATAACAGACAAAAATTCAAAAGGCATAATAATAGGAGCATGCTATAGACTGCCAGATTCAGACGGTGAGCACAATAATCTGTTATACAATGACATTAGAAATGTGTGTAGCAAAGGAGAAGCCATACTAATGGGGGATTTCAACTTCCCCCAAATAAAATGGGAAAACCCGGTGGGTAGCGCGAAGGATGAAATAGAAATGGTGGAAATGACAAATGACTGCTTCCTAACACAATTTGTGAAGGCACCCACTAGAGGGGAGGCATGCCTTGATTTAGTCTTTTCAAATAATGAAGATAGAATAACTAAAACAGAGGTCAGAGAACCACTGGCAAACTCAGACCACAACATGGTCTCATTTGAAGTGTTTTTTAAATCCCCAAAAGTAAAGACTAAAGCTAAGGTTTACAATTTTAGAAAAGCAAACTATGAAGGCATGAAACAGAGACTAACAGAAGTAGATTGGAGTAAAATAGAGAAAACACCCACAGAAGAAGGATGGTTGTTCTTCAAAAATGTAGTACTAGAGGCGCAAAACAATTATATCCCTAAAGTAGACAAATCTAAATGTAAAACTAAATTGCCAAAATGGTTTAATAGATCAATTAAAAAAAAATATTCAGCGAAAAAAGGCACTTTACAGAGCATTAAAAAAGGACCGAAAAGAAAGTACGCAGAAAGAGTACACGGAACTGCAAACGCAAGTCAAAAAGGAAGTTAGAAAGACCAAGAGAGAAATAGAAATGAACATTGCTAAGGGAGCTAAAACCAATTCCAAAATGTTTTTCCAATATTACAACAGCAAGAGAACATTCAAAGAGGAGATTAAATGTTTAAGAGATACAAATGGCAAAATCGTAGAGGAAGAAAAAAAAATAGCAAATATGTTAAATGATTACTTTTCACAAGTTTTTACAAAGGAAGATACTGACAACATGCCCCACATGTCATCCAGTTCCTATCCAGTTTTAAATAACTTTAGCATAACTGAGGCAGAAGTGTTAAAGGGACTAGGAGCTCTTAAAATAAACAAATCCCCTGGGCCGGATGAGATCCTCCCAGTAGTACTCAAAGAAATGAAAGAAGTAATTTACAAACCGCTAACCAAGATCATGCAGCAGTCTCTTGACACAGGGGTGGTACCGACAGACTGGAAAATTGCAAACGTAATACCGATCCACAAAAAGGGAAACAAAACTGAACCAGGTAACTACAGACCAGTAAGCCTGACTTCTATTATATGCAAACTTATGGAAACTATAATAAGATCCAAAATGGAAAATTACCTATATGGTAACAGGGTACTGGGAGACAGTCAACATGGTTTTAGGAAAGGGAGATCGTGTCTAACTAACTTGCTTGATTTTTTTGAGGATGCAACATCGATAATGGATAATTGCAAAGCATATGACATGGTTTATTTAGATTTCCAGAAAGCTTTTGACAAAGTCCCGCACAAAAGATTAATTCTCAAACTGAACGCAGTTGGGATTCAAGGAAACACATGTACATGGATTAGGGAGTGGTTAACATGTAGAAAACAGAAAGTACTGATTAGAGGAAAAACCTCAGAATGGAGTGTGGTAACCAGCGGTGTACCACAGGGATCAGTATTAGGTCCTCTGCTATTCCTAATCTACATTAATGATTTAGATTCTGGTATAGTAAGCAAACTTGTTAAATTTGCAGACGACACAAAAGTAGGAGGAGTGGCAAACACTGTTGCAGCAGCAAAGGTCATTCAAAATGATCTAGACAAGATTCAGAACTGGGCAGACACATGGCAAATGACATTTAATAGAGAAAAGTGTAAGGTACTGCACGCAGGAAATAAAAATGTACATTATAAATATCATATGGGAGATATTGAAATTGGAGAAGGAATCTATGAAAAAGACCTAGGAGTTTTTGTTGACTCAGAAATGTCTTCATCTAGACAATGTGGGGAAGCTATAAAAAAGGCTAACAAGATGCTCGGATACATTGTGAAAAGTGTTGAATTTAAATCAAGGGAAGTAATGTTAAAACTGTACAATGCACTTGTAAGACCTCATCTTGAATATTGTGTGCAGTTCTGGTCACCTCGCTATAAAAAAGATATTGCTGCTCTAGAAAGAGTGCAAAGAAGAGCGACCAGAATTATTCCGGGCTTAAAAGGCATGTCATATGCAGACAGGCTAAAAGAATTGAATCTGTTCAGTCTTGAACAAAGAAGACTACGTGGCGACCTAATTCAAGCATTCAAAATTCTAAAAGGTATTGACAGTGTCGACCCAAGGGACTTTTTCAGCCTGAAAAAAGAAACAAGGACCAGGGGTCACAAATGGAGTTTAGAAAAAGGGGCATTCAGAACAGAAAATAGGAGACACTTTTTTACACAGAGAATTGTGAGGGTCTGGAATCAACTCCCCAGTAATGTTGTTGAAGCTGACACCCTGGGATCCTTCAAGAAGCTGCTTGATGAGATTTTGGGATCAATAAGCTACTAACAACCAAACGAGCAAGATGGGCCGAATGGCCTCCTCTCGTTTGTAAACTTTCTTATGTTCTTATGTTCAAAGAGGGCCAACCCCAGCACCACAGCTAGTCCTGGCTCTCCTCCCAACATCATCTCCCGTGGGTCTGCTGCCCCCGTCGCTCCCTGAGCCACATTTTGGAGGTCTGGAGAACCTCTCCCCCCGCAGTATTTTCGCTGCCGGACAGTGTGTGGTGGGAGCCCTGGAAGAGGGAGCTGTCAGCCACAAAGAAGTGGGGGGTAAAGGACCTCTCACCATGGCCACCTCCATGGAAACCGTGCTTCCCCTCTTTTGGGACATTGAGACTGAGGGGGGAGGTGGCCGTTGGGGCCATGTAACAGGGCGAGCAGCCCTGTTCAGTTTGTTTATTTTTAGAAAGAGGTCTCCCCCTCTGCCCCTGTGTTATTTTGTATTTGTTTATTGTAGTGAGTTTATTTTGTATAGCTATGACGGCAGAACGCCGTGTGATTTGTTATTGTAATGATGGCACAGCTGTGCATTTTTGTTTTGTTATTCTGCTTTTATTTTTAAACGTGTTCTGGCAGAGGGGAGGGAGTAACTCGTCCTCTGCCAGCAATGAATTAAACCTCGTGCATAAGGTGGCCATCTCCTGAATTAATTACGTGATTAATTTGTTGTTAATCGGAAGATGGTCACCTGCATAAATACCTGCAGCTCTCTCCCCTCAGGGTGGGTGTTTGAGAGGCGGAACGAGAGCGAGAGAGAAGCAAACAAAACTGAAACTAAAAATAGAAAAGTTATAGGATCTGTGAAGGCTACTGCCCAGCCAGACCTTTAGTACCTTGTTTTGTGTCCATGATTTGTTTTGTTTATTATTTTACTTTTGTGCTCTGTGAGCAAGTTTATTTTTGTTTAAATATTTTATTTAGTTTTTTTTAATAAACTTTTTTTTTTTGAACTGCATTACTTACCTGGTTTGTTGTTGTTCCTCCTTCTAGCCTGATGTCACCGCTCAGCCATTTCCTGTCACAAATGCATGAAAAACTATAATAAAATAAACATTTCAAAAGAAGATATTTCTTAAACGGATGTAAACTGCTATATGTACATACAAAATTGTAAAAACAAAGTAATTAGTTACAAAAATAACAGAAAATGCTTTTTTTCACATTAACCTACTGGATAACACAACGTCAAAAAATTAAAACTATAATAAAATAAACATTTCAAAAGAAAATATTCTGTAACCAGCTGTAAACTGGTTATATGTATAACAGGAATGTGCGTTCAGGGAAACATGCTTCAAAGTAGCCTCCATATTAGAAAAATCCACACAGATGTAACGCTTGTCAACTTGCATTTGCCACATACTGCTCTTTCACACTGGGCACAGATATCAGACATTTTATTTTTATTGCATTTAGTTACCTGTCATTGTTTTCTGTTGCATGTGTCACTTGATGCACACTGTATTCAGGTTGAGCTGCGTTTCCCTGCTGCTTTGCAGCTTTCTGATCAAAATGTTTCTGCCAAAGCTTCGTTGCTAGCATCATAAGATGATATTTCCAAAACGAAGAAATGGATGGCTGTCATGTCCAGCACATTATAAAATACAGCAACTGGACACCGGTGACTGTTTTCACAGAGTACTGAGTTTTGTGCAGATGGTGGAAACTCTCTTCTCGCTTTGTTTTGCTAATTACACTGAAAAATGTAATTGGTAACATTCATCCCTTTTCGTAAGCACAGTTACATCAGCCTAAGTGTCACATTGCCACCCAGTCTCTGAACAGCTGGATGACTTTTATCTTTGCACAGGGAGGGGTAGGGTCCACTGCCAGCTAAAACATGATCCCAAATTTGACAGATTTGTTTGACGTGTATTGTGTCCAGCGACACCGTGCTTTTGTTGGAAAGATCTGCTTGTCCATGTATTGATTTATGTTTAGTTTGAAACAGGCTGTTCAGTGAAATCGTTCCAAATTCCTATTACTAATGCAAATATTTCTGTAGTTGCTCTCAAAACAAAATGCAAAAATATCAAGATTTCTCGAAAAAGTCTTCTAATAGTAATATTATAAGACAGCAGACTATATATGCTCACTTAAACAGCCAGGCGACAGTTCTCCAAGGAATTAATAAGATTATAATAGAGATTTGTATAACACATATCTAGACTTCAAAAGCAATATTTTATTCAAATACATACTGCTGTAAACTCAGTGGAGGTAGAGATAACAAACTGGATTGTACACAAATAAAACAATAGCGTATTGTAGGTTATATTACCAATAAAAGCATATATTGTAACTTCTACATAGGTAGAAGTGCTTATAACTTTGCGATTCTTTCTTTCAAACACTGTCAGGATATTTAATACATGTATTTAGCAAAAGACAAGAACACTCAACCACAGATCTTTAACACATGCAGAGTAATTTAAATTTTAAAAGTGAAAACCGTCAAAATGACTACCGTGGTGGTTCTAGTGTTAATAGTGTGGTGGCTCTGTGAATGCCATCAAATTGATTTCAGTTATGGTCAAGAGAAACCCCACAGAAGGGAGGAAACCTCTCTATTCTGGCAAAGGCAACGTGCGCCTCGATTGTTGCTGAGCCATAATCAACTCAAATGTTATTTTTAAATGTACATATCCACTATTGAAGAGGGTGATGGTTCAGAAACTTTAATGACATAATGAATAATTCAAAAAATACAAAACAAAAATGAGATGAGGGACCAGGTAGGAAAATAAAGCAAATGAAAGGGGTAATGTAAAGTTTGATAATTACATATTTGATGAAGAGGCAGATTCTCCTTTCAGAAATACAACCATGTTTCCAAACTATCGTCTCTCAGCAATATCTCTTGCCTGATATTCTCATTGAAGAATGCTTTCTAGTCTTGCGTGTTGGATTATGAACCTTTTTCAGAATTGTTTATAATTACAACAAGAATGTAAGTGACATTCATCCCCAGTCATGGTTGGAAATACACATTTGTACCCTCAGTAACATGAACAAAATATTGTACCATTACCAACTATGTATTAACATCATGTAATCAAAGAAACTACAAAATCATATTGCAAAAGTCTACTGGAAACCATAATAGTAGTACGGTATTGCATGTTAGGATGTCACATTTTTCAATTTCTTTCAATTTTTCATTACGTATATGGAAAACTTTAATATTAAATTAAAATTATTCAGCAGGTTTATGAAGCAAAATTAATTAATTCTATAGGGTGACGCAAAATGTTTGGCCAATGCTGTACAGCGCAGGAAGTGTTCAGAAGTGTAAATGTTTAATATACAGTATTATATTTAAAAAAAAAATAGGAGGAAACATTTCTTGGTGCATTAAAAGGAAGGAGCAGTGGTAACTTTGCTATAGCTAATAAGAGGGAAGAAATGGATTTCACTCTTTTAAAATGGTATCAAAAGACCTCAGGGACCTATTCAAAAGAGGAGAAGGGGAGCAAAATTACCAATTTCAAAATAATTGCAGATTTAAAACTCCTTAAACACCACATGAAATAACCAGCATACTGGCTTCATGTATATCAGAGTGTGAATGCCTCACTTCTTATTGAAATACTGTGTGAGGATGTTTAATATGGGAATATAATAGGTAAAAGTTCCTTGAAATACATTGGGGAGCCTGTTTAATTTAGCACAGTGATAGTCGAACCTCTTCCTGAGATGCACTTGAGGACATTTCATTTGAAAGCATGGCAGGCTATTGAAATACACAGAGATTTGGTTTAATATAGCAGATTGGACATCTCATTCCTGTGCACTGGGGTTCTATTTATTGTAGTGGTTTGACCCCTAATCTTCTTTTTGAAACACATCATTTAATATTTGTAGCCGCCAATGCCATTTCAGAATTAGGCTCCATCATAACACAGATAAAGCAGAAACTGTTGTGACAGGGCTGATATTCATAATGAATACCATGTGACCCAACTCAATTAGAGGATGGGGTTCTAAGAGCTAAACAGTCATTAGAAGTAATTTAGCTGTTATTTGAAATAGGATTGCAGCAGCTAAACGTCCAATTGCATAGAGACATGTTCAATAGAGTACTATGCAAACTTTACAAGCTTTTGTAAAACCCATACAGCTTAATTAATAACAATGTGCAAAAATGTACCACATGAAGTAAATAAACATATTCTGTGAAACACTGAAGTAAAACTGCAAATGCTCCTGGTATATTGCTGGCTCCGTGGCTGCATCTCCTGACTCTTACTCCTCCTCTGTCAAAAACACAAACACAAAACAATAACAAAACACAGGCTCCGGCTGGATTTCGTCATTTTTGTACCCAAAAACACTTCCCTGTAATCAACCCGTAACCATGGTTTCTCCAATAGAGGATAGCCCTGCAGCTGATCGGAATGGAGTCGTTCCAGGTACGTGCAATTACACTCTCCCCCTAATATGGTCCCCTTCCGGTTTCCACCTACCGTCAAGGAAGTCCATCTAGCAGGAAGCACACCATCAACCTTACACAGTGCCCTTTCTGGTCGGGAGGGAGATTTACAGTTTGAATTCTTCTTCTCTCTCTTTCACACTTGGATAGCATTATTGAGGAGTTTGGTGATAAAACGAGTGATCAGATGATTTATCAGTATGCATTACTATGAAGAGATATGTAATAAATACAGCAGACAATGAGTGGGCAGGGCTGGAGATGCAGTACTGAGTATGCTGTTGATATGCAGTGCCTTTTAAACCTGTTTTTCTATGAATAAAATTGTTTTTAAACAGCATGTAAAATAAACAGTGCATGTGAAAATAAACTGGGCCTGACGCGCCTGATAAATGGACCGCAAAGGGTTAAGGACCATACCACTAATAAACATGCATTGCATTAAAAAGGGTGCTTACAAAGACTTTGTAAGATTTTACAATGATATTACAGAAATGTTCCAATTTTACCTATCTAATCGTGGCCATCCAGGTTTACAGCAGAGGTAACTGTGATTGTTTGAACTATGTATGTTCTATTAATATGTGTAGCCAACCACACTCAGTAATGTGATAATTAGTAACAATAACTTCACTGCAATGTGAATTTTTAGTTTAAAAAATGGCCCATATTCATAAAAGATGGCGGTAATTTCGAGCCAGTAAAAATAATTACCGGGCAGTATTTAAAACATGATTTATAAAACTACGGGCTGGCTATTTTACTGCCCAGTAATGGTTTTGGATGTGATTTTCCTCATGGATTGTTACCAATATATTTTATGTAACCAATTTTCAGAGGTATACAAATGAGCCATGTGCTCTACTTTAGGCGTCATTGGCATACAACATCTATTACACCATCATATTATGACTAGGGAACATGCCTGGAGACAGGCAGGTTGTCCAAAATATAAAGATGTCAGTTTTAAAAATAATAATAATAATTGCACACCCATGTGCTGGACGCCAGTCAGAGGTTAGGGTATGTGTAGTATAGGCTTTTTGATTAAATAATAATAATAATAATAATAATAATAATAATAATAATAATAATAATAATAATAATATACACGTCTTCCTGAAAAAGAACTTTAACCACCAGAAATGTGATGTGTTGTCACAGCTCATGATATTTTACTTTTGGTTGCGAAAAAAAGGATCCTCTCATGTTAGCACACGTTTCCTTTGCAGCGCACAAGAAAGTATAGAAAGCACAAGAGCGTCAACAAGCTCTGGTTATTTTTCTCATAATATTACCTTTAAAACATAATTTACGTCTTTTATTTAACATCATGTAATCAAACAAACTACAAAATTATAACACAAAAGTCTACCAGAAGCCATAATAGTAGTACAGTATTTTATTTTAGATTTCAAAGTGTCACATTGTTCAATTTGTATATAGTATATGGAATAAGTATATGGAAAACTACAAAGTGGTATGTAATTCAACATGTTAACGTAACATATCGATAGATGGACTGCTATGAAAAATATATCAAGCTGAGTAGCCTACTAGCTTTCAGTGAACGGCAGTGAGGAATATACTGTAGGAACGAAAAATAAAACTGACCAACGAAAAATAAAACCCGGCAACATCTGAATTCTAATCATGCACTGAGTTAATAGGTATTAATATGTGGAAAGCCTTGTTTCTAGCATTTCATCTCTTCATAAGAATCATAATCATGCACTGAGTTAACAGGCATTAATACAGGGACAGCCTTGATTCTAGCAGTTCAGTACATGTTAGTTCTCCAAAAAGGTGAATAATTGTGCTCCTGTTAAATTGATAAGAATCACATCATTGGAGTAAAACAGAGCAAGTTGCAGTTGAAACCCGTTAGGTTTTCTAGCTCCTCTTGATGTACAGCTGTGACGGAGAGCGAATGAATCCGAATCAAAAATCTCCCTCTCGACCAGTGAGGGCACTGTACAACAGGAGCTGCGGGCTTCCTACTGAATGGTTGGGCAGTTCATCCTGGGGACAGTCGGGAGCCGGCCATTCAGGAAGAGGGTGGCGTTACGGTATCTGGAATCATCACCCTAGTACGGTGAGCGAAGTTTCAGTCATGAATTGGAGGAGACGTGATTGAACTAGCTATCGGAGGGGGCGGGGCTTAGGGTACTTTAGGGGATGTGACGCCGTAATCGGCTCCTTTGTTGTGGTTAATGGGAGGAGACAAGGACGGAATCTTGAATGAAGTGTGGGTTCATTGAAGAGTATTGTGTTTGTTTTGCCAGACGGCTGATACGAAGCTGGAGCTGCAGCAAGAAGCCCGGACCTGAACGCGCACGAGCACCAGCACTCAGAGCACCGCACCTGCACCAGAGCACCCAGTTTGGAGACGTGTTTTTGTGTTTATTATTTCGGGACTGCAACCCCTTTGTTTTGTAGCTGGTAATACCCATTGCTGGGTAGAACCAGCTTTATTATTTTGGGTCCAGTTTTCACTGGCAATACCCATTGCTGGGTAGAGCCAGCTTTATTATTTGAAACCCGGTTTAAAAAGGGCATTAAAAGAAACCTGACCGGTAGACTTTGTGTTTGTCCTTTGTTGGAGCACCTCAACTCACCTATACACCGGAGCACTACAGACCACTTTGCCACAACAGCCCACACAAGCATGCCAAAGCCTGGTATTTTCTCAGCGCTAGTAGGCTACAAATGGGATTTGTTTTCCAGCCAGTAAGCAGCCTATCCAGTTAACAATGCAATTTAATGCATGTGTTGCAAATAAGAAAATACATAAATTACATAATTAAACATAGACATTTTATTATTATTATTATTATTATTATTATTATTATTATTATTATTATTATTATTATTTTATTGGCTTAAATATATGCTCCTTATGCTAGGAAATTTTACCACTAAGACACATCTCATTCTCCTCCTGGTCTGAGGCACGTGTTAACTATGATGCCGGTAAGGATGATTAATGGCATAATACAGATTTATGAATCAGAAGAATAATATGCTAATGCGAAAATTGGTCTCTACGGGCACGTTATTCTAACATCACGATGAGTGAAGTTTTCTGCCAGTAAATGGCAATTATGCGTCACCCGATGAAATACTGTCATATTAAACATTATTACTGACACGATAAAAGAGACGGTAAGTTTTATGAGTATGGGCCAATATGTCTGGTAAACTCCTCCAAATCAATTACATTTTCAAAGAGAGGTTATAACTACTACACTATAATTATAATAAGAGAAATACCTTGTATTAAAACAAGGTAATACCAAAATGCTAAAGTTTTATTAATTGAGCTACGAGAGTTTGCTTTGCTTCTACAATTTCAGAGGTTTATCAATGAAAGTCTGCAGGTGTGTATATCTCAGCTATTATGTATTGTATTTGTTCTTTATATATTTATTTATATGGTCAATGAAAATAGATTGACCTGATTTGAGATTATTCAGATAAATCTGTTGTGAAATTCATAAGAATGTACTTTTGACAATCATGGGGAAGCACCAATGTAGCTAATACTGGAGTTTCAGATTTGTTCTGAAGTTGTATGATAGATAAACTTTTCTCTACAGGAGAGTTGCAGTGGGATTGCAGGAGATAAGGACATTTATTTCTGTCTCAGTAAGCTGATAATTCTTCAATTTGTCCCTTGAATTTGAAACATTTAGATACATGGAATCGAGTAATCATATCAAACTGGCACTAGACTAAAACTACAGGCATTCCACGTTTGGAACACATATTTCCAGAATTCAGAAAAGTATAGTACAATGACAGTATTTATGACATCAAACTTCTTGTAAAAGAATATTACATTCTTGGTGCCAAAAGTCATTGTAAACATATCCATAGTCACCTGGAAATACAGACAATTGATTTGCATCAGTCTTGTTGAGGAAGCCCACTGAGAAGTATGTGCTACACAAGGCAGGATTTTATAATTATCTGTCCAATCCCTGTATATTACCAAATGTGTCAATATTTTGAGAAAATAATGACTAGTAGTGGAATACATAATTTAAATCCTTTACATAACTGCACTGTACATTTTTATTATAATTTCATAAGCCATTATAAACTAACAAGCCATTGTGAGATTCCCACCCACTTTCACCAATGTAACACAGTCTGTCAACTATAATTGTAGGATTAATGATATAAAAAGGTTACGAAAGGTCTGGGCTAGTTTATAAAGTTGTCATTTATGCTTCTTAGACTTTATATAATCATTACCCTAATTATATAAACAAGATTAATAATAAAAATAATAGTTTGATTAAAAAGTAAGGTGATTACAAGTACTACATACATTTTTAATGGCGTCACGTTTAATTGACTGAAATAAAATATCATTGCCCATTGCATTTGTCTGTACATCTATAGTACATTGCAGCGATTCACAAATACTGTACGCAACACTCCTATTATTCATTACAGATTAGGAGGTAAAGTCGAAAGCCCCTTAGTTGTCCAACGGAAAACCTTAATTCCAAATAATATACCGGTATATATTAATTATTTATTATTTGTTTATTTATAAAACCATACAATTTTAAAAACATTGGGGTTAAAATTAATGTTAGGCTACATGTATTACAAAATGTAAGTATCAGGACCCCACTGGGACCCTTATTAACATTGTGCCTGCTCCAAGTCAATATATATATATATATTATATATATATATAGCATTATATATATAATATATATTATATATATATATATATATATATGATATATATGTGCCTGTTTGGCACCCCATATTTAAATTATTTTGTAGAGATGTGATTACACTCTGACTTTTAAGAATGTGTTTGTTAACATTTATGTATTTAGGTGAATCTGGAATTTTTTTGGTTAAATGCAGGGGAAAATATGCGATTTACATTAAATCCGGGAAAAAAACGCCTGTTAAAATATTATTACTTTTTTTTACACTTGTCGCCCCATACGTGGAAGCCGCCATTTTTGGCTCTGTCCACTGCAGTTTCACTGACACACAATTTCGTGCCCCCCCCCCCCATTACTAACTCCCTGCGCCCCTCATTTTGTAAGTGCCTTCAGTAAATTGAATCTATTTGTCAGCCTGCTCTGTCCAAGCTTTTAGAAATCTGATTAAAACAATTAAAGCATTCATAGAACCATGTTTACATGATTTCTGTGTGGGATGACGACTTCTTAAGTCCAGAGTTATAGTTCAGTTTCTTCTGTCTAAAGTGTCTAAAGATAGAGGATTTTCTAGCATGCCTATATCAGCTCAGTATTGAAATATAAAACTACCTAAGCAACAAATTAATCTTGGTTAAGAATGAAAAACGAGAAGATTATTCCATTTTAAAGGAGAATCAGGCTGTCTATTTAAATTATAATTTGAGTTGTAAATGTGTTCTTTCTTTCACTGCTAATTAAAGTACTTGCAATGAGCTTAGGAGCTTAAATCATAGCATTGTTTTGTGGAGACAAACAAGGGGTCATTAAGCTTGTTGAGTGGAAGAAGGTGTAGAAACAAATCTCTAAGTGCAAGTGAATGGGAAGATATTACGGGACATGATGGATAGTAATCCCCCAATACAATTCTCAAAGCACATGAAGCTCCTTGAAGTCTGATTAATTCCCAACATGTGTTTCTAGTTTTGATTAAATACTGCAAACGCTCAAGCCTAACATGTGATACAACTAATGCCAGTGACCAACAAGTATATTTAAAAGGAACACATGTTTACAGCAATTAGATACTGTGGAAGGGTGGTGGGTAATTCACTGACACACTGAAGACAGACAGGTGTAATTGGAACACCACACAGGTGCCCAGTTTTTTTTCTTTTCTGACTCTCATCAGTGATTTGTTTTAGCCCGCAGAGGGCACTGTTTTCTGTGGCCTGACTATCAACAATGATAGACAGGACCACGGAAATACCAATCCTGGTACGTGAGACAGTTGCGGGCGCACGCGCAGGTGCTCAAATAATATATGGAAAAACAAAAGGAGAAAGAAAAAGGGAAAATAAAACACTAATAAAACTACAAACAAAAGGAGCTGCACTTCGCAGCTTTACCCCGGTCGTTGCCACCCACACCATCCGGGTCACTGTCCTACACTCCCTGGTCCCTCAGCCTTCTACACATTCAGTACTTCGGGATCCTCCCCAATGTTTCCCCGCTATCACTATGTCTCTCTCGTTCCTTCCGGGTTGGTTTCTCCCAGCCGTTCTTAATCCCGGAACAGCTCTTCCATACACACATCACATCTAAAAGGGCAGACCTGAGGGAAAACCAGAGTGTTATTTTATAGGGCTAACAATTCCCCCAAGACCGGCCTCTCAGCCACTCAGAGAGGGAAAGCCACACACCCTCTCTCCCACCTCTCCGTGTCACTGCCGTGACCGCGGGGCGGGTGTTAGACAACTGCTGCCCTCTTCCTGCAGCACTATGAACATGACAGCAGAGTCAGCACAGATCTCCCCCTGTAACAGATACATTAAAGAGTGCATAAAACAAGTGATTTACCTTGGGTAGTATAGGCTTGTTTTACTGGAACAGGTCTTGGAACTATCAGTCATGTTTGTTCTACAGTAGATTCATCTTTTATTATTGCAAAAAAGCAAAACTTTTGTATGGTTCATTTTTTACAAGATGCTACGCATCATTTATTAGTGCAAACACTATTTTAAAAGGTCAGTAACACTTTATCACTATAAAGCATTTTAAATTGTGATGAAAATAAGAATTTTGGTACAACAAAGTCACATATTGTATTACCTTTTCTGATTTTGGATCATATCCTCGTATGTCTCTGTTAAACAAAGCAAAGAAATGAGCTAAAAAATGTGTGTCTATATTGCTCAGCTTGTCAGCAGTGACAGATGAAAAATGTTGCTACTATGCTCCCCATTGCCTCATGCTCAAGAAGACAAGATCAGTGTTGTTGCCTAGCAACCCAAAAAGCTATAAAGGCTGGAGGTGTTTCTTCCTATTGCTTTATTTGCACATGCTTTTTTTTTTTTTTTAAATCAATGCCGGTAAAACCTCAAATTAGTGCCCCATGTAACTTAATTGGCTGTATATCATACATTATATGAGCCAGAGCAATTGGTTAAAGAAAAGGTTAGTTAGAGTCTGAAAGCAGCATGACAGTGATGGTCCGGCTAGTTGGATCATCTGTTTCCCAAACTGCAACTAGGAAATGACGACCCACTTTGTCACACAGTAATTGTAGCTGTAGGCAGTAAGGATAAACAGTACTGGTATGTGTCAAGAACGGGAAGAACAAAACAATCAGAGTCCAATGTAAAGTTCAAACAATATTTACAAAGCAACAGAGGTTTTTGTTTCTCAGATAACTCAGCTCCCTATGTGTTCCAGGTGCTACCCCATCAATCCAGCAACAGCCAAACTCTGGCAGATAAGTCTATTGATTAATCTTGGTATTGACAGAGTGAAACCAGGAGCACCTGGGTAACTGCCCTTAATGCAAGATGGCCACCACATCCCGACTATAGACCTATTGTCAGTTCCATCTTGATAAGGGCAAAAAGTTAGCCTCAACAGGACCTCCGTCTGCCGGGAGGCCACACTTCACTCCTCAAGCAGCATTCACTGTGTCACAGTAGCTAACAAATTATTTCCATGAATTTTCTCGGTATTCAATGAGCAGCTTTGAAAGAAACACATGATTTAGCAAGCACGTATTTTAATTTAAAAACATTACAATTGCGGAGATTTACTAAAGCTGTAGGTAATTGCGACACTTACAATTGCATCAATTTGTTAAGAACTTTTAAAAGCACATTTTAAACAGTCACAATTGTTTCTGGCATTTCCTAGTCCACTTTTATTCGTGCATTACCAATTGTGCTCAATGCATTTTTGAGTACCTAATTTTCACTATAGTCAGGGTGTACTTACAAGCCTTGAAAACAAAATTTCTGTGACATTTCAGGTTTTCCCAACATGTTGGGAGCAGTAGACTGCACACATTTGCCACTAACCCCTCCAGCTCATTCTGAGCATATGTATAGAACCATGATCTATTGTGTGTTAATTGTCTAGGCTACTAAGTAGGTCAAGTTAAAAATAATAATCATTAAAATAAAATTAAAAAAAAACCTAAAATCATTTAATTACAATTTAAAATAATCTTTGAATTGCATTGTACACAGTATTAACAGTATTAACCCAAGTGAATTTTCTGAAGGTCAGATTATGTATCTGTTAAGATCATGACAGCAAAACGTCACATATTTTGTGTTCATGATTTTAAAATCGAAAAGTTATGAGAATATTCTATTGATCCCTTCTAATAAAGATTAGGTGTTGCATTTTTATTGCTAACTTCACTAGATGCTAGTATTGTTCAAATGATTAAGATCATTTGGAAGGAATGTGGTTCTCCTTTGAAGTGAGGTCGCCTTCTTCTCCCTTGCTGACAAAAGATAAGCAACATTAAACAAACACTGATCAACTATTTGGTATGTCTGGCCTGCACAGGAGGAGAACAGACAATACCCTGTCTGCTGTGATAATGAATTTTATCACCTATCTATTATCAGATAGTGTTAACTGGTGTCTGTTTTCTTGGAATGTTGAAAGTGTTTGGAGTTTGACTGGAAGCTGTTATAACTCCAAGCCTGCTATAAGCCATCTGGTTAAAAGGATTTTTAAAAGTATTGTTTGAATATATTTAATTTAAATATATTATAAATTGTTTTTCTCTCACACTTTTTCAATGACAGAGAAATGTTCCCCTCACATTCAGGCTGTACCAAAACTTGTATTTCATAATAATGTATTAGTATAATCACATCAGTATAACAATCTCCACTAGGACCAGTGGAAAGGCCAATCAACTGAGGCTGTGTTGGCTTGCAATGCATTTTGGGCACAATCAGGCAGAGGAGAAAGCAGAGCCCAGTAGTTAAGAACTGTTTCTATAAATTTCTTTTTCTTTTCATTGTGAAATTTCTCTAATTTGATACCATTTCCAGTGTCTATAGTCTCAATACCTTACATTTTCTATTCAAGCATTGGGATCTTATTGTTGTAGAGGACCATTGTGTAGCAACTATAATTTTTGTATAGCTGTTTTTCCCACTTTGTTTTCTTTTGCATTTTTGTATTTACACTTCAGATTGTGTACACACACCTGTGCACTATACCACTATTGGTATAGTCACATGGTTTCACCTGCTCGACCCCGCCCAAGGAGTTGTCATGGCTGGTAACTTAGCAATAATAAACACCAGTGTCGTTGTGGTGTTTCAACTGCAATCCCTCTGCAAAACCTAATGATCTAGACTTGTGTTCTCTTTCTGCTACGCTACAAGATCGCTAGGTCAGTATCTAATGGTTGACATCACGCACAACCAGTCATAGTAATATTGTGGACCTACTGTTATTGATCTCTGTTAACGGCTTATGCAGGCTATATCTGATTACCAAGAACAATAAAAAATCCCAGTGCTGTTTGGAAGTGTGGTTTGTGTAGCCTGTCCTGCTTAAATAATTAGAACTATTATAAATAATTGCTCACTGATGGTAGAGATCTAATCTAATCTAATCACATTTTGTTACCTGGTCATCCTGATACCCAAGGTAATTTGCATCTGCTCGCAGATCATTGGGCTCTGTTAGTTGAGCTGTTTTAATTATAAGGAGACAAGGCTCTGACTGTATAAACTAGAGGAGCAGATGTTTGGGGAATCAGGGCCTCCAATGTGGTACTTTTTAATAAAAAGTGCTACAAACATGATGGGTTAATTGTGATAAAACAGTACATCTGCACTACCAGGGGTAGTTCATGCAATTTGTATTACAAGCATGTTAACATCTATCAAATCGTATAGGCAATAAGAGGCACATAACGGCAGTCCAGTCCAACTAAGCAGGAGGAAACCTCCCCTAGCATTACTAGAATTTCTAAAAAACAACGAGGGTTAATTGCAGTGAAGATACTTTACTTTCAGGAACCATAACACCCAGGAGTAGATGTACTAAGATCGGCCAATCACAGCACAAACATACCGCAATTTGCATTTTTGTTGCAACAAATTATTTTAGCTTTTTCTTTTTTTTTATTATTAGTATTTTTAACTTGGCTTACTTAGTAACTTAGACAATTAACACCAAATAGATCATGGTCCTATACAGATGCTCAGAATGAGCTGGATGGGTCAGTGGCACATGTTAGAGTCTATTACTCTCAACATATTGGGGAAACCAGCAATGTCTTAGAAATTTGCTTTCAACAAGGCTTATATGTACAGCTTGCTTTTAGTGAAAATTTATATACTTAGGTGTTTGCCTCAAAAAAGCATTGAGCACAACTTGCAACGCACAAGAAAAAGCGCACTAGAAAATGCCAGCAATAATTGCAACTGTTTAAACGTGCTTTCAAAAGTTCTTAACAAATTAATACAATTGTAGGTGTTGCAATTGCCACATCTTCAGTACATCTCATTATAATATTTGGAAACATAATTACATATTTATCTAAGGTTGAACCGCAAAGAGAAATTGCTGCCGCAAAGCATTCCCTAAAAATTTGCAAATAGCATTGTGCTTGTTTAGTACATTTCAGCCAAGACTTCCGACTCGTTTGAAACTATTGCATGTGGTTAGATCCTTGCTCAGCTGTATGTTAGCAACTGTAATATGACATTCCTAGCAGTGCCTTATATCTGCAGTTAATATGCGATTTCCCCCTTACATTCTAATTGTTGAAGGGGTCACTTAGGTGACATGTTTTAAATTATTCCTGGTAAGCACATTGGATTTATTTTAAGTGCTACAGCTGACAGGTACTGCATGTGTAGCAGCTGCAGTTGGTTTTGTTTCTCTCCATGGAGTTATTGATTGGATGGGTTCTGACTCACATTTCCTCTGAGCTCCAGAAACATTTGCAAGAATAAACTTTATTTTCAACTGGGTAATTTTTGTACTTGAATTAACACCCTGCATTATGCGTTATATTTATGTGACAGCTAGAGTTATAACAACTTAAGTTACAACCTAAGAAAATGTGGTTCTGAAGGAAAAGTAAAACATTTTCTGAATTACATTTCTTCTTGCTCTAAAAAAAAGTTACCGCTGTTGTTTTCAACACAATTTGAAATGGCAAATTTGAACTTGTTTGGAATAAAGACTGGGACTGGAAGTGCCAAGGTTGCCAACTCCTGATTTATATTAATTTTAAAAGACACATCAGCGAGAGACACCCATTTCCGCTTTTCACCTGACAAGTGAATGTACTCTACAGATGAGTCTCAGCCTGGTTACTCTCCTTCTGGCTTTGTTGAGTCTGACCCTTAAGGGCATGGGAACTATCTCCAGCCAATTTTCCACCCTAACCTAAGTCCAGTCAGTGATCCACAGAGGACTCAATACATTTTAAACCTTTCAATGGCTGAGTGAGACTGGTAGGAGTCGAATGAAACCGAAAAAAAGTCGTATCTCATAGCCCCATGCACTACACAGTTAACACGGAGACATAACAAAGGAAATAGTTGCTTCTGCATCCAGCACTCAAAGAATATCATGGACATTTACAGAGCTTTTATTTCATGTTATAGTAATAAAATAATGACTTAATTATTTTATTATTTTACAGGAGAGGATTTGTCAGTATGCACATCTATAAAGAGGTATGTGGAAGATCTCCATGAAGTATAGCAAGATGTGGAAGTGGGACCTCCATGCATTAGGGAGTAGTGCACAATGTTTTAATGGCATCTTTTATTTTATAGTTTTTGTACCATGTTTTTATTTTGCTTTAAGTACATCCCCCCATAGCATCCTCAGTGCACTATTATTGTCAGTAGTGTCACGTGTGCTGTTCAGTGTGTTCATATTGTCCAGGAAACTCATGGTTAAATTCATTTTAATACAAGCATTTCCCAGATATTTAATTCAGACTATTGTCTGTGTGACATGCTGTAGTGATTGGGTTGTTAACACCGATTCCAGAACATTCTTAACCAGATCTACTTCAAAGATTGTTGATTAGACCAAGGCACAGGCCAAACGTAGTGTTAGCTATTTGAAACATCTGATTGTCTGGTCTCCTAAGGTGTCATAAAACTTACTAAGCCAAGCTACAGTGACTATGCAGTTGTACCAATATTGTGTTAAAATGCTTTAACAATAATTTTTAATTACATAACTTGTAGACACAAGTTTAATAGTTAGTTTAAGTAAGTCTTTGTTTTAAATGAACATTATAAACTAATAACTATTTTTGAATAATATCCTTTGATTGTATTATGAGGTGTTTTCTATGCTTGTAATTGTAATTTTGTATAGAGAATGAAACTGAAATGTATATGCTTCTTTAATGAATGTAACTAAAGTTATATTGAATAGGAGGTTTAAATGATAAATGTAAAATCCTTTGATAATGAAATAGGTGGATAAATTCCATTTCTAACACACCCTTTTTGTGTGACGGGCAACTGTCTATCAAATACTATGAACCAATGGAAGGACCTACAAGGACTTCTTTACAGTACAACGGAATGCCTATACATTTTGTTATTTAAATTCAAAACAAGGAATTCTGTAGCTCTCTGGATTCACTATTTCTCTATTCAATCTCGTCACCCTCAAACTCCGAAGTTCTTGAACAAAGACACATAGATGTAATCTTCAAAGCTGTCCCAGAGAAAATCTGCTCCCTCCGGAAGGAATAAACCTTTTGCCTACAGCCTTCACAGAGATATTGTGCTGCTGCACAATTAACTTCCACACAGAGCATGACCGTGTTAAGAAGACATCACACCAACAGAATAAGTATCAAACTTATATTGTGTGTGTGGTAGAAGTTTTTTACTCAACTTCTGAAAGAGACTCAGTGAGACAAACAAGGTCAAATCGAACAAAGTTTATTACTCAAGGCTTGCAAACCTGAGAACACACTCAACACCCACAAGTGTTAGGAAACCAAGCAATGTTCTGACTGCACAGATCCAGTAAGCATAATATATAACTTGTAACCTACAGTTATTGCGAGCCAATCACAGAAGCTTAGCTCAGTATACTTTGGATAGCAACAACTTGGAAGATTAAGATGAGACTAATCATGTGCAAGAATAACAACTTATCTAAATGGCAAGCATCCTAAAATTAGACCTGTTCTAACTAAGTTGGTGACATTTCTGAGAACGGTCATGGATGCAGCTTGCGGTTGCTAAGTAAAGAGAACTTCCTCTTTCTTGTTAGTAGTCGGTATCTTTCCATCCCTTATATGGGCCACTTGCCCTGCAACAAGAAAGGGGAAAAATGTTCAAAAACAACTACCAGTACATAATACATTATTATTATATTATACCTAAATCTTATCCCGTAATAGCATTTAAATCTGAGCATGGAAACCCTAAACAATCATAGCTGTAGCAACATTGTACTTTTCCCACCACATTTGTTTACAAGTAACTGAACTGAAGCCATGCTATTTATATTGTCACAATACGTAATGTGCGTTTATTCAACTAGATGCTGGAACATTGTAAATGCGTACTTAGCCACTTGGAAGCTAGCTCACATATACGTAATGCGTGACTGAACCGAACAATACGCGATTAACTACTAAAGACGGCTTCATTAATGCAGAACTCTATGACCAGAGAGCACATCAAATATTCAATTATGAACATTTAACAATGCATTGCTTTTCCTTGAATGTTTAATTTTCTTTCTTCGTTATACATATATTTTTAACTATGAAGCCTAACCTTTATTCTTCTTCCTTTGAGAATATGAATAAATGTATAATAACTTGGATAGTTAGGTTTCTTTTCGTCTTATAACAAATACACATTTATGATTGATTTGAAATACTCAAACATACATAATATTAATTGTTAATCTCTTTTCATCGTGAATTTAGGGATAATTATGCCAGAATCACTAGTTTTTATTGAGGTATTGTGTTTATTATGGTTAATAATTAAATTATAAGCTGTAATGGGTATTTTCTTTAATGGTAATTGGCGAGGACACAGTTGTGACTTAAATCCTAGATATACAACGTAAATATGCATGACAATATGTAAATAAATCCTGTTCCCCTGCGGGGCGTATCAACTTCAATCTCGATCTCCTACCTGTCACTCAACAGTGAATGCACACCACCCACATGCCAGCAGCCTGTCAGTTAGGTTATTGTATTCTTATTTATTTTTTACCTTTTAAAAAGCCTTTTAGAAGAAACTTTAGAAGCCCTGAAATAAATTGCAACAGTGCCTCACTGTGAAAAAAGTCCTTGATCAGAAAGACACCAGGCAACCAACCTTTAATAACGGTTTATTCCCATTAGCAAACAAGCTTGCTTCAACTCTAGTCTCTTTTAGAAACAGGAAGGAACTCTTGACCTCCATCTGTGGTTGTCGTCTGATCCTTTCTGATTCCCTGAACACTGCGTAACAATAAATATCTTTTGTCAAACATGTAGTCAAACACTGCTTATTAAGTAGGAGTTTCTGGGTTCTGTCTGCTTTTATTTCTGTTTTATGTATTCATTGGTATTCAGCTATTCAAAAGCAAAAAGCTTAAAGGGAATTAGCATAAAATGAATCACGCACACCAGGACATCCAAAGGAAGATTACCCAATCACAGATTTATACAAATTAGAATTTAGTGAGCTATTCCTTCTATTTACATCTTTTTTCTGGTCTATGGTAATTGATTTGTTTTGTTTAGATTTGTATTCCTGAGACGATCAGGCAAATAATATTGATTAAAAAAAAAAACTAAAAAAAACAACCTGAAGATATTTTTCTATATAAAAGAAAAAAAATGTTCCAATCTTTTTTCGTTTTGAAAATTCGAACGATATACTTCCTGATTGCAAAAAAGAAGCCACTTCTTCCCCTGGTTTATACAAATAACCCTTTCTAATTCAAACACTACACTTATCTCCGAGGCATACGCAACCCAGAGTGTACTGATGAGGGAATTAACTTTTGGAATTCAAGCTGTACTGACACCCATCGTGATGACCATTATGTACTGTATACAACAGATCATCTTTATAGTAATAATGTATAGGTGAGCCTGAAAAAGTATACATACTGTACATCTGGATGACAATCACCAGCCCTGCAGGTGTCTGATTAAGGTCACGGTGCATGTGGCCAGTAGGGGCTGCTGAAGTATGGTTAAGAGAAATAGTCCCTGCCAATTTTGTCTCCATAACCCGCAGGAGTACTAGAGGCAATGGTACGTTACCTCTAGAATCCCCACCGAATGTTGCAACATTGCTAAGCCAGGACGAGAACCTGTATGATTCACCCTGCACACCATTTGCTTGTGCCTTTACAATGAAAATGGAGGGAGTGTGTTTTTAATGTTGCGCTATTGACCATTTCCTTTTTTATTTTGACATGGGTTTATAAAGTCTAAGAGCCATGCCAGTGGGTGTCGTTTTATGGTACTTAAGGAGGGGCTATGTTAATATATCATATAGCACCCATCATAAGAACGTAACAATAATTAAACATGCATTGAATTAAAAAGGGTGTTTACAAGATTTTAGAATTATTTAACAGAAACATTCCAATGTTACTTATGTAATTGTGGCCATCCGAGTTTACAGCTGTAACGGAGGCATTCTAATTGTCATCACTGTATTTTCTCCAGGGATGGTTAAATGTAATTATTTGTTAAATGTTTCTATTAAGATTCCCTCATGCTACCGCTAGTACTGAATACTACTGTATTCCTTCAAATTTAAGACACACTTTTTAAACTCATTTCTTTCTCAATGGCTAAATTTGAGTATAGTGATGCATTTACTAAAATTGCTAACACAAGACGTGACTGCAAACAGGAACGTGACTGAATAAAAATTTTCCTGCCCGACCTCAAATCATCCTTGACATACAAGCAGCCATTTTGAAAGTCATTAGGTTCCTGAGTTATTAGAAGAGAAGCTTTGCCAGGTGAGAGTAATCACAACTAGAAATGAGATGCTTCGTCTTAACACTAGAATGAACAAGGTGGTCATTTTGACCGTTTTTAGAATTAAAATGTAAATTGCTGTGCATGTGTTTAAGATATGGAGCTTTGCTTTCTTGACTTCTCCTAAATATATGTACTAATTACCCTAACAAAGAAAGAATCACATACATGCAAAAATTAGCGAGATATAATACTGTCATACCTATTCTGACCAGATGCGGTCAAATTAACATTATAACAATTGTTGTGGCATTATTTGTGTTTATCAGTTCTGACTTGCAGCCATATTGAATCTGTATCAGTGAGTTGTCTGTTGATATTGCTACTGTTTCAATTAGCCTCTGATAGCCCATCAATCAGCTATGACTACTTACAGTGCCAGATTGTCTGTCTGAACTGGTTACTATAAGTCACACTGTTTTCTTAAGCAATTCAGCCTTTGCCCAATACGCATTGCAAATGGATCGCTGAAGAGATACAGGCCAGCTAAGCAGTGTTTGGAATTGCAGCAAATTTTTCCAAACAAGATTTTGATGCAGCAAAGACAGACAATGTGGTAAGTGCACTGCATATTTTGAAAAATAGTATCTGTGTGATTTGTGCCTGGACTTAGACTTTGTAAACAATTGCAAATGAAGCCCATTCTGTTCAAATATTTATTCATGCCATTTCTATTAATTCATTAAAGGCTGAACTCTGACCAGACAGGAAGTTCCGGGTCCGGCAGCCATCTTGGCCCAAGGTGGAACATGTGGCCAGCGAGTCCCAGCATTCCAATCAGCTGTGCTGTGATCGTCGATTGGCTGATGTGGGGCAGCACGCTGATTGCAGGGGCAGGACTCAGCAGCGTGGTTTTGCCATTCGGTCTCCCTGTCCTGAATTGAAAACATGGAAGAAACGCGCTGTGCTTTGTTGTTTTGCTTTTACCAACTTGTTGTATTTCACAGAAACCTGAAACTGTGGAAAACCTTGGTGGATTACTGCAGTGGGGAAAAAACCCAGGACGAGTCGTTATTCCTTGGAAGGGAGCCAAGAGGAGGCAAGAGGAAACCCACTGCAGTAGCACGGAGAAACCCAGTGCATCCTTTGTTGTTGTTTTTTTTTATAACCACAACGTTTTTGTTTACTCTTTTTATTTGAAACCTGAGTTTACCATTGCTGGTATTCCAGGTGGTGTTCTTGTTTGTTTTCTGCCATACTGGACTGTTTATTTTCATTGTGAGTTCAAATAAAATCCTGCCCAGATACCATTGTTGGTACAGGGCTCCAGGACTAAACGTCACTTCTGGCTCCTGTGTGCTGTCATTTCTGTCATTTTAAGCTCTGCCCACTTTCCTCCCACAACGTTATATAAATGTACAGTGCCTATAGTAAGTGTTCACCCCCCTTGGACGTTTTCACATTTTGTTGTGTTACAACCTGAAATCTTGATGCAATTAAATGTTTTTATTTTCCTTTGATTTACACAACCAACTCAACACTTTGAAGAGGCAAGACATTTTTTATTGTGAAACAACAAATTCAACAGTCATTTGTCCTGGTGATGTATTTCGAGCTTCAGCTTCACGTCTTACAAGTACTGCTTGTACCAAAATCTCCAATTCCATATTGGTAAATTTCAGTTTTATGCTTCTGAGCATCCTCATCACCATGGCTAGTACCAGGCTGAGGTCTTTCTGTGCCATTCATTTTCTTTTGGAATGTGTAGCCTACACACGCAAGGTTGACCCAAAACCACTATTTAGTGAGAGGTGTGTAATTCTCCATCGCTAATTGCAGTGAGGGGTATTTAAATTGGTTAATAGCAGAATTGCCTGCTTTACCTGATTAGTCTTATAAAATAGGTTGTTAGTGTGACCGTAATGAACACGCGCATTACATGGCTTTTTGCAGTCGGTTTTTCCCCTTTATAAATTTGGCCACAGTGTCCTCAGAGAATCATGCTGGTGGAGGGAGTATGTTGAGTTTCAACATGAGGCTACTGCACAGCTCTTTCACAGCCTGCTGAGGGGCTGGTAGACAGAGTATGTCCTGCTTGCTCCCTAACAGGATTAAAACCAGTGATTTTCTGATTTGAGGACTTGTGGCGCTTACAGAACCTTTAAAAATAAAGTTTTAAGAATTTTAATGCACAGCTGCACTTTCTCTGTTACTCTATCACATTTTCTTATCTGTCCTGACCAGATAATTCAATGTGGGTTACATTCTGCATGCCTATTGAGGTTCAGTCACTTCCCACACTGAGCAGAGTGACTTGAGGGCTCAGAAGTGAAAAACCCGATGGAAGAATGCCTGCCTTATCATCTCACATTAGTTCAGGATTAAAACAATAATCAAATGAGGATGAGAAGACAGGTCAGAAATGTTTGATGGCCCCCTCCATAAAAATGGAACAGTTCCGGTTGACGTTATGTGTCCAACCAGCAAGAAAGTCTTCCAAAAAGATATATAGAATATAGTTACTGCACACTAGAGATATGACAGTCATTTACCAACTCCATGGACTTCAGAAAAAATACAATCAAATTCAAACAATACAATTTCATACACCACACCTACATTTACAGTACTCAGTGTATTTTAAATGTATAAATAATTGCACTTAAATAACACTAATGTGTTTTGGGTAGGCTACACATTACTTTATGTAAAAATATAAATCAGTACAGTAGGCCTATACAATATACAGTACAGTAGTAAAATCAAATGAATAATTAACTTTAGCCTACAATCATGCTGCTATATTGTACACATTGGTGTACAATGCAAATAAAATAATATTTTAAATTTAAACACATTTTTCTTATTATTATTACTTTTAACTAGGCCTACTTAGTATCCTAGACAATTAACATAAAATAGATCATGGTGCCGCATTGGCAAGTTATTATACTTACAGGAGGACAGTCAATTCTCATCAGTGCGAATTTCAGGGGACCAGCAACAAATTAAGCCAAAGTAAGACCTAATTCAAGCATTCAAAATTCTAAAAGGTATTGACAGTGTCGACCCAAGGGACTTTTTCAGCCTGAAAAAAGAAACAAGGACCAGGGGTCACAAATGGAGATTAGACAAAGGGGCATTCAGAACAGAAAATAGAAGGCACTTTTTTACACAGAGAATTGTGAGGGTCTGGAATCAACTCCCCAGTAATGTTGTTGAAGCTGACACCCTGGGATTCTTCAAGAAGCTGCTTGATGAGATTTTGGGATCAATAAGTTACTAACAACCAAACGAGCAAGATGGGCCGAATGGTCTCCTCTCATTTGTAAACTTTCTTATGTTCTTATGTTCTTAAATGTATACTGTCTGTTTATATTTAAGTAAATCAGTGGTGCAGTGTTAAATTGTGCACAATTACAAACCACCTTCACATTAATAGAATGGGTGTGTTTCCTATTCCTGTAGAGATGCTCAGAATGAGCTGGAGGGGTTAGCTGCACATGTGTGCAGTTTATTGCTCCCAACACGTTAGGGAAACCAGAAAAGTCATAGAAATTTGTTTTCTTGTTTGACTTGTTAGTACACCCTGCTTTTAGGGAAAAATAGACATGATTGTTTTTCATTCTGAAGCAAACAGTGACTATACTCTATGACAAGCCAAATTATCATTTAGAGATATCTCAAATTGCATTTTAAGATTTCTTGACTTAAGAGCTCTACAAATCATCTGCAGATATTTTTTAATGACTATGAGATATATGTAACTAAACCATTTTGTAGATATCTTAATTTCATTTTGAGATATCTAAAAATGAAATAAAAATAACTCAAAATGATTTACAGATATCTTTTAATAATGTTTTGCTAACATGGTACGCCAAACTGTCATTTAGAGATATCTTGAAATAACTTCCCATTCATTTAGCGATATTTCTAAATTCATTTTGAAATATCTCGAAAAGTACGGAACTCATTTCAAGATATTTCTGAATGACTTCCTGTGAAAAGGCTCTTTGTTTTGAATGGACTTCATGTCAGTTTAGCTATATCTCTAAATTAACATGGAGTTATTTCAAGATATCTTAAAATGAGTTAGATTTGTCTCTAAATGAAGAGGAAGACATTTAGAGAAATATCTAAATGATTTAGAGATATTTGAAAATGATTTAACCCTTTGTAGTCCATTTATTCAGCACTTGCCAGGCGCATTAAGTCAAATTTATTTTCACATGCGCTGTTTATTTTACACATTCTGTTTAAAATATTTCAGAGTAAAGCAGGTTTAAAAGGCATTGAATCGCAAAAGGACACTCAGTACTGTATCTACAGCTTAGCCCCTGCATTTTTCACATCTTTATATACGCGCATACTGATAAATCCTCTCCTGATCATTCGTTTTTTTACCAAACTCCTCAATAATGCGATCAAAGTCAAAAAGCTCTGCAAATGACAGTGATATTCTTTAGGCGCTGGATGCAGAAGCAGCTACCTCCTTTGTTATGTCTGTGTTATCCCTGTAGTGAATGGGGCTTCTACCAGTCTCACTCAGCCATTGAAAGGTTTTCTCGGCTTTTTCCGGAGGAAAAAAGACTAGAGACCTGTGCTTTACGTCTTTTTGATGATGTCGGACAGGGTCCGACATTGGACGGGAAAGGGAAAATTATAATGTTAGACCTGGTTCGACATAGGACAAGGGTTAAAGATATCTAAAAAATGATTTAAATATATGTTAAAATATTTTGAGATATCCCTAAATTAATTTTAGATATCGTTGAGATTTGAAATTTGGCTTGCCATATAACTCCAGTCAACAAGCAGGGGTAAATTAATCTGAACTAGCAAACCACAAGCACATTTTGAGGAGTGCTAAGGGCTGTCAGTCCTCCAGAGTAAACATGCTACCTCTGCTCTGAAAGAGTCAGGGTCCCTAATGCCACACTTCCATCTGCACCATGGTCATTTGATGTGAAGTCTTAAGTCATGGACACACCGCCTGATGTAATCAATACCGAAGCAATTTTTCAGTCGTATCAGGCAGTGTGTTATGCTTTGTGATGTGATTTTACAGGATCAGCCAATTGACTTCAGTCAGCTCGCAAAGTTTAAACATGTTTAATATCTTGCAATGCGATTTTGTTGCATCGGCTAGTGTGTTATACCCACTCACAAGTCTGAGTCAGCCACCAATAAATTCACCGCGTTAGGTCATATGACTAGAGAAGTTCATGCATTCGCTCTAATTATAAATATAGATAGATAGATTTTCATTACATGAGAGTAGCTGTTAAAACTTCATGCTGATTTGAACTCGGCTCTCACCAAGATAAGCACCAACTAAGACATAGCTTTACAGTAAACTAATGTGATCCATCTGCATCTCCATCCATTTGCGTTTTTCTTTCCATCTGATGATGTAGATATCCTTCTGCCTGGTGTTGATGGCTGAAGGGTAATGCTGCCGACTCCGGGGATCAACCACAGTGCAGTCTCCCCAGGGTATCAGCATGACAACCATCTGGATTGAACTAAGTAGGGTACATTTCTGGGGTCTTCAAGGGCATCTTCCATCCTCTGTGTCCCCCCCCCTCTGTCCCCCACTCAGCTCAGTCCAGCTTACTTATCCATACTTCAGTGTTGCTTTCTTTCTATTGTGCTTGCTATCCCCAGCCAGAATTTTTCTGCCTCAACTAGTTGTTGGTCCTTTCTGCTGCTTCAGACATCTCTGAGAAACCGGATTGTAGAGTGTGTCACAAATCCTCGATAACCCACCTGACCATGGCACTGTTAATTCTACCATAAGAACAAGGCATGCTGATCTAGACCACAAGACAATGTCTGGTGTAAAACTAAGCCATTGACCAACATCTGCCAGCATTTTCCAGTCTCTAGCAGCTTCCAGGTTTCCTGGGCGAAGCTTGGTTTTAACAACTTTTCTTGGTGGTTGCTCTCCTCGACGGAGGAATATTGTCTTTTGTGTGTAATGCTTTGATGAAACTGGTGGCAACTTATTGATCAGGTTACACTTGTCTTCCAATGCTAAGGCCAAACATCGCAGCACCTGGTCCTGGCACCAAGTAAACCATCCTTGGCTAAGACGCACTTTACATCCTATCAAAATGTGCCTTAATGTTGCAGGTGATGAACATAAAGGACATGAGGGATCCTCACCTGCCCAGAGGTTTAGGTTCTGTGGTGATGGGAGAACATCATATGTTGATCTGATGAGGAAACTGATCCTGCTCTGTTCCATTGTCCATAGGTCTTGCCTGCCAACATCTTGCGTTGTTCCACACTCTCCCATCTCATTGATTCTCCCTGCTTGGCCTGGGAAGCGGTTTTTACACACCTCATCCTCTCCTGCTTTTGCACCTTGTTGACTATCAGCTTCCTCCATTGAGCTGGAGTTGCCTTGTGCCATGTATGAGGCGCTGAACTGAGACCGACCCCCTTCTCCAAGCTGAACTTGCCCCATAATATCATTGATTCGAAGGCAGCCTTAGCATCTTCCACAGCTTTCTTTGCCACCCACTTTCTTCCAGTTTTCAACACCGGTGCTGCCTCCCTTACGCATTTGTCGCATGAATCTACTGTTATTTCCAGTCGGACCTTTGCGCACTTAAACTCCTCGGTTAGAGCAGAGATTAGTAGCTGGAGTATTCCTTTACCATAAAGTCCCACTCTGCTGAGGCAGCGTGGAACTCCCAACCATTTCCTGGCATATGAACAGATTAAAGCTTCCAGTTTCTCAACTGTTGTCAGAGAAACTTCGTACACAGTCAGTGGCCACAACAGTCTTGGCAGAAGACAAACTGAAAGCACCAAAGTTTCAATTTGCCTGGTAAAGTGCTGCTTTCTATGCTCTTCGACTCTTTCACTGCTTACTGTCTAACTTCTCCCACACGAACTGTGTCCTTTCGATCCCTGTTGTCCCAAGGTTTCTCAAACACTGTTGGTATTACCTTACCATTAATGTAGAACCTTTTATCTACTACTTTACCTGTAATTATAGAGAGGCTCCTTGATTTAGTGGGCTTGAATTGTAACCGTGCCCATTCAATGTCATTGGTTAATTTGCCCAATAACCGATTAGTGCAGGCTACTGTTGTAGTCATTGTTGTCATGTCATCCATGTATGCTCGAATTGGTGGTAGTTGCATTCCAGAAGCCAAGTGCTCTCCTCCCACTACCCATTTTGATGCCCTTATAATTACTTCCATTGCCATGGTAAAAGTCAGTGGAGAAATGGTACATCCTGTCATAATTCCAACTTCTAGGCATTGCCATGTAGTGCTGAATTCGGAAGTTGAAAAACTAAATTGCAAATCTCGAAAGTAGGCTTACACTAAATTTGTTATTGTCATCAATACGCTGAAAAAATCAAATGCTGCCCAAAGAAGTTCATGTGGCACTGAACCATATACATTAGCCAAATCCAGAAATGTCACATGGAGCTCCTTCCTCTCCTTTTTAGCTGATTGAATTTGTTGCCAGATTACACTGATGTATTCTAAGCATCTTGGGAATTCTGGAATGCCCACTTTTTATAATGAAATGTCAAATAAGCAATTCTCTAATAGGTAAGTTGATAATCTCTGAGCATTAATGCTGAAGAAAATCTTGCCTTCTATGTTTAATAGGGAAATAGGGCAAAACTGATTGATGCTTGTAGAATATTTTTCTTTTGGTATAAAGACTTCACCTGCTCAGCACCATGCTCTTGGTACAATCTGTTTTTCCCATGCCACTCATCAATTTCCAAGGATTCGTAGAACCCAGAAGCACTTTTGTACACTCTGTACAGAACTCCATTAGGCCCTGGAGATGATGATGCCCCTGCTTTTTTCACTGCTTGCTCTACTTCTTTCCACTTAGGCAACCAGTCCTCCATTTGGTATTCAGGTGGATTGACAGGTGAGATATCTGAAGGAATTGACATAGGCTCCTGCCTTTTTGAATCTGTATGTGTTTCCTCCAAATATCTCTCCAGCTCAAACTTAGATGATGTTAGTGTGCAATTTCTCTCACTGGTGAATATCTTCTTTACAAATTTGAATGGATCTTTATAAAAGTTAGTTCTCGACTGCTCTTTTATGTTGTGTCGTTTCCATAGGCACTCAGCTCTGGGCAATGTTGCAAGCTTATCTTTTATGACCCTTTGTAACAGATTGAGTCCCTCCTTCTGACTTAGTTCTGCTCATCTACCGTACTTCCTCCACTGCCTCCTTTCTCTAACTAAGCGGTCGAGCTTTCTCTGACTGATTTGCTGCTGTCTAGACTTTCCAGGAATAGTTTGTACTTTTTCCTTCCTTTTTTCAACTCCAAACCTCTCGCTTCCATATATGTAGAAATGATGTCCCCAAATTTATCCAACTTCTTTTAACCTTTCCAAAGTAAAACAGAGATCCGTGTTTGCTGTGTCCCACACAGTTTTCTCACAAGCGCTTGGTCATTTAACTGAAGGCTTGTGCTCGTTGAGGTGCTTTTCTCTCTTACGCTGGTTTGTCTGACCAGGTTCGCATGGATCATTAGGTTCATCACTAGTTGCATCAACGCAAGTCCTCCTCACGTCTATGACAGGGATGCTCATATCCTGCGAACTGTGGTTTGCGTCCTGTCGCTGGACTTCATTCGACTGACTTGACTGATTTTTTAAGAAGTACTGATCAATGCGAGATAGATAGATACTTTCACTTTTTCAAAAGATCTTTATTTTCTACTTTGAAAAAAATGTAACATTACAAAAAACATACAAAACTATTACATCTACACATCCTACCCCACAACTTCCAAGTGAAAAAAATATTCTAGAAACTTGGTTGAATATAACCCCCCCCCCCCCCCCCCCCCTCTTGTAATAGCAATCCTAAATTAGCTCAGGTGTAACCAATTACCTTCAAAATCACACACCAAGTTAAATGGCCTCATGTGTAAAATTGTAGTGATTTACATGATTTCAGGATAAATTCAGCAGTTCTTGTAGGTTCCCTCTGCTGGGTAGTGCTTTTCACAGCAAAGACTCAGCCAGGAGCAGCAAGGCGCTTTCAAAAGAACTCCGAGACAAAGGCACAGATCAGGGGATGGGTATAAAAAAAAAATATCAAAGGTCTTGAATATGCCTTGGAGCATGGTCAAGATGATTATTAAGATGTGGAAGGTACCACCAAGACCTTGTCTAGATCAAGCTGTCCCTCCAAATTGGATGACTGAGCAAAAAGGAAACTGAACAAAGAGGCTACCAAGAGGCTAATGGCAACTTTGCAAGAGCTATAGGCTTTTATGGCCAAGACTGGTTAAAGTGTGCATGTGACAATATCCCAAGCACTCCACAAATCTGACCTGTATGGTAGGGTGACAAGAAGAAAGTCATGGTCTAAATGCAGAATGATAATTGCCTTATGAAACTCACATCAATTTGTATAAATCACATCCAAACAAATACTATAGTGTTCATTAACTCAAAGCATGAATTGAAAGCAATAATACTTTTCTTACATTCTACTTAAAATAAAACATTAATTTTACTTTAAGGTTTGCTTAGTCTCGAGTTCATAAGAGGATTACAACACTACTCATTGAATACTTAACGGATTTGCGCTGCTTCCTCCAGCTGTTCCGTGTCTTCAATAATACAGGTGCTCTAAGCTTGCCTGCCAGCAAGGTCAGGTAGGTTACGAGGTCTGCCTTTCCTCACGTTTTGTCTCCACTTCACGGTACAAAAGAAATGTCTTTACACAAGCTGTTTATTTTACACGCACTATTTAAAATATTTTTTCCGAATAAAGCAGGTTTAAAAGGCAGCATGGCAAAAGGACTGCATCTTCAGCCAAGCCCAACCCCTTGTTCGCTGTATTTTTCACATACCTCTTTATAGACGTGCATACTGATAAATCCTCTCCTTATCCCTTGTTTTATCACCAAAGTCCTTAATAATGCAATCCAAGTCATTATTTTGTTACTATAATATCTCAAAAAGATCTGCAAATGTCTGTGATATTCTTTGAGTGTTGGATGCGGAAGCAACTATCTCCTTTGTTTGTGTCTGTGTTATCTCTGTGGTGCATGGGGCTATCAGATACGCCTTTTTCTCGGCTTCATTTGGCTCCTATCGGTCTCACTTGGCCATTGAAAGGTTTACGCTGCTTTTTCCAGAGAAAAAACGACTAGAGACCTGTACATTACGTCTTTTTGATGTCGTCGGACAGGGTCCGACATATGACTGGAAAGAAAAAATTGCAATATCGGACCTGGTCCGACATAGGTCTGCAAAGGGTTAAAGATTGTGTACAGATCATCCTTTAATAAAGTCCAAAAAGTTTTTAAAAATTCCACAGGAAGCCTTTTTCCTCGTTAGCCCCTGGAGGGCATCAGAGAGCTGCAAAGTTAAAGGATCATCAAGTGCTTTCTTTTCCACTTCAGCGAGCATTGTTAGAGCCTCCACGAACCGCTGTGTCTCCTCAGTCTGCTCCCCAACCTTCGTTGTGAACAGTTCTGAGTAGAAACTCACAGCATGTCGCCGGATCTCCTCAGGCTCCCTCAGTTCTTCTCCTGTTGGTGTTTTAAGAAAATGGATGACTTTTCGCTCTGCTCTCTTTTTTACCCAAGCCAAAAAAAACTTTGTGGGTGCATCAATCTCTGTTATCTACTGCACTCAGAACCTCACCAGCGCTCACTGCACTTTGACATTCAGTGGCTCAGCTAGCTGCTGTTTTTTTGTTCTTGAGATCTTGAATCAACCTGCTATTGGGGTTGGACTGCAGAGCCCCCTGAAGCTCTAACATGTCCCTCTCCAGCTCTTCCAGAGCCTCTTTGTGGCATTAGTAGTGTATTGCTGAGAGGACAATCTAATCTGCACCTTCCCCACATCCCACTACTGAGCCAGAGAAGTAAAAACAGTCTTTTGCTCGCCTCACTTTTCCCAGAAAAAACTCATGTATTTTTTAAAATGGGTATCTTTTAAAAGCTGAGTATTAAAATGTCAGTAGAATTTTCCTGGCTTTATCGAAGGTACTATTACATTTAATGTTAAAAGGGAATGATCAGATAACCCAGTTGGAGAAATAAAACACTTGGTGACCAAATTAAAATGCTGTTTAACACTAGAAGGACTGGAGCTATACTCATAACTTGAAGTCCTGCAGCAGTCTTTCTGACGGCTGTATTCAAAACACTGTAAATAGTATAACGAAAGGAGAAACAGTAGGATGTAATTTGCTTTTTTAATGCACATTGGTTTATTTTTATTGTTTAATTATCACCCGCACCTGGGAATGATTTCAAATTAGGACCAGGTGCAGGGTTTAAATAGTCAGCAGCCAGTATACTCGGGGCTGCTGAGTAGGAGGCAGAAAGTGTGGTCTGCTTCCTAGCAGTCAAAGTAAAGTAAGTGTTGTGTTAAACCAGTGTGGTTTGTTTGGTGACGGTTTGTTAGCCGTCCTGTGTGTTAGTCAGGGACCTGTTAATGTATAGTCAGAGATCCAAAACGGAGTTAGGTTTTGTTTCGATTTTGTTTCGGTTTTGTTTGTTTATTTGTGTTTTGTGTTTATTAAAAAGTGTGCATAAATGCTGCAAAATTCCATTTGCATATCTGGGTCTACATTTTTAAAGGGGAAAATATAACATTTATTTTACAAATCAAAACAAGAAAATGTAAATAAATAATCATATGAACAGACATTGGTTTACAATATACAGTACATATTCATAAAACTGAAATGATAGCAATACATTTTGTTACTTTTTAACTCCAATCGGTTTATTATCAGATGAGCAAAAGCAACTGAACAACGTAGATAAATAAACTTAAAAAAAAACATTTTACAGACGCGCACAACACAAGTTATATAAAAAAGTCGAAATGATTTTTCTTTTTTTCGACAAACCGGTATTCCTTTACCTTGAGTATAAGGCTGTTCACAATCAACACGGGTAATGTGCTTCTCCACGCCGCCTTTCTGCACAGGGCATAGCTGTCCGAAGTTTTATTTTTATTGCACTTGCCAACTTGGCTTTGACGTCTCTTGTGGCTCTCAACGGGACTGCCAGCTTCAGATGTGGGGACACGCTTGGCAGTCTCTGTCTGTTCCAAATGCTTCTTGAGAATATATTTTCTCCTTGGTAATGTCTTCTCTGTGCAATGTTTGTAAAGTACTCATTAGTTGATGTCTGCTAGATCCAAAACACCTGAACAGACCACCATGCCATCTGATCCAAAACATCAGCCTTCAAAAGGATGATTAAAAACAATAAACTGTCAGTCATTCACTCAGGCAGAGAGTTACAGCTAAATACATTGCAGACCGGTAAATAAAAAATAAAGTAGAATACCATTCTGTATATTCAAAATACAATTGTTTTCTGTGTGGCCGTCAATATCACTGCTCCCGGGGCTTTTAGGTATAATGTAATATATATATATATATATATATATATATATATATATATATATATATATATATATATATATATATATCTCCTTTATTTCTGCACTGCCACATTTCATGCTTTGTGAGAATATTTAATACAGACAGACATAAAGGTACATGAAAGCGCAACCCCATATGTGTTACACTACTGGGGAAAATTCCATTTTAAAACCAAAAACCACCAACATGACCATCGCGGGGCTTCTAGTGTTAAAAAACTAAAAAAACGATCTAACCTGGCCAAGGATACATTATTATTGCAGTATTTGACCTATGTATACTGTCTCATTGAAATGTTAAAATGTCTCCATACATCAGTCAAGTCGTGTTTATTTAAAATCAAAGAAAGTTCTGTGGCGCACTGAGGGTGTGATTCAGGATGATTACGGTCCTCCACATGATTAACTGTGCAGTTAAAATCATTGGCTAATATCACCTTATCCTCATCACTGCAGCCATCTAAAACTTGATTTAGCATCTTAAAAAATAGAAGCTGCTCTCTTCTATCATTTGAGGCATATATGTTTATAAAAACAAATGTGTTTTTCCCAATCTTTACTTTTACTTTTACTTTTAACAGTCTCCCTTTCACCATTTCAGTAACAACAGGGGAATCCTGAAAAAAACCTTTTGAAAACAATATTGTTACCACATCGCTTATACTGGAGCTGTGATTAAAAACAGTTTCCTCCTTCAGTCTCCAACCCGGTCGACTTGGTTTTTAAAATCAGTGTGTGTTTCTTGTGAAAAAAAAAAAAACTTTTACATTTTTTGATCAAGGTAAAATAAAGCAATGCTCTCTAGCTCATCCCTGCACCCATTAATATTTAAGGACCCAATTGTGACTGAGTTCATCTTAAGAAGAGAAGGAAAAAAACAAACTGGAAGAAGAAAAAAACAAACACACTGACATAAAAAAGAAAAAAAAAAAGATTTTCCAATCCATTTCAATCACTTTTTTAAAAAAATTGTTTACTGACTTTACTAATCAGATTTTTCAAACGCCAACACTCTTGCTCAGTGAGGTTGGAACCTGATGCTTACTGTGACATGAATTGTGCCACTAATAAAAACAAATAAATGTTTGGAAAGTGATCCTCAATATTGACCGCTCTTCTACCCTTCAAGATTTCTAAAAAAACTTTTATGTTGCTGACACTGTAGCCAGTTCCATACAGAGCAGAGTCTGATGTTTGAGAACAGTCAGTCAGACTCGCCTCTTCTTCACTGTCTATCTCAGAGCTCTCTTCAGGAGTTTTGCTGGCAACCCTAATACTCCACATCACTGTCACCTTACTCTGCTCAGGCCCTGCTACACTCTCCTCAGAAACATTGGCTTTTTTCTTTGCAGTACCATCGTCTACCCTTGTCCTCTGCCTTTTCTTTATCAGCATTTTAAACTCAAACTCCTCCCCTGCTGTTAACTCTTCCATTTTTCCTATTGCTGAATTTATTTTGCTTTATGCTCTCACTGTTTGATTGAGCTCTACAGACACGGCCACACTTTTTGCTACAACCAGATTTCTCACTGTCAGTCACCGCTTCCACAGCACTACCCATAGCAAGAGCTGACAATTTTCCAGCGCTATTTACTGTCTCCTCACTGCCACACTTTTCAGTTGCTGTCAGAGTGCACAGGCTCACCTCAGTACTGATCTCTTGGTCTAGTTTCTCATCCCCCTGAGTCTCTATCTGTCGGCTATTGCTGTTACCTACATTTGCAGGGTCATTGCAACTGCTCACAACTTCTTTCCCCTTCTCTCTTTCTTTTTCCCCTTCTCCTGTTCCACTTCTCCTGTTCCCCCTCACTAACCGCTTTTTCAGGACATTTTTTAATAACATGCCTCTCTTTCTCAAAACCAAAACACTTCATGACTTCTGTAGTTGCAAAAATAATATAATTATTTTGCTCATTCTAAATTTGAGGACTACATTTAACTCTTGATTGCACCTCATTTAGAATCACATTTACTTGCCTGCAGAAAGAAACAATACGTTTCAGTTTAGGAGACTTACATCCCAGTGGGATTCTCTTCAGGCTTGAAACAATTTGTTCCTGTCGGGAAAGTGCATTCTCTATCACATCATTCTTTAAAAACAGAGGAACATTTGAGAGGATTACCCCATCTGGATGGTAAAGCCACAATTCCCTTCTCAACAGATTTAGCAATGAGATTAATTTCATGCAAAAAAATACCAACAACTGACCCATTCATTCGAGATGCAGATTTAATATTTTCACACCTCACAACTTCACCTAACGCCAAAACACATTGTTCCAAAAAAACAAAACCCTCTGTTATGATTTTTACCGCATAACTTTTCAAAGGAAAAGTATGAGGGACCTCCCATATCCCCAGAACTGACCATACTGGCCTATTCAAGCTGACAAAGTCAGCTAAAATTTTAGAAAACACGCAAATAAACCAAACACTAAATACTTTATGAAAATCTTTATAAGCTTTTGGGTGATACCGTGTAGGTCCCCTTCATTATAAATAAAAACATGATTTGGTATAGTTTAATTATAAAGTTATTAATATCAAATGATTCATGGTTATTGCATTAGTTTTTAAGTATTCTGTAAATGTTTAATGTAATAATTAAAAAGTACAATGCTTATGGGGCTGTCACTCAGGTCTTGTTTTCAAAAGATATTGACACAAACATTAGGTGTGTTTACACTAGCCCTTATAATCTGCAATGAGAGGAGAAGAGTTACAATTCCGCAACATTTTGCTCGTGTAAATGCTACCAAGATTGGAGAAAACCCCCAGTGTGCACTGCACACCTACCTGCAATGTCATCACAGTGCTGCTTTTGATTCAGAAGAGGGAACACAACAACACTTTCGACTCGAACCATCTAAATAAAGTAAATGCAACTTTACACACACACACACACACACACACACACACACACACACACACATATATATATATATATATATATATATATATATATATATATATATATATATATATATATATATATATATATATATATAAATTGTTCTGTTGCTCACCTTCATATGGTCACCCAGCGTCCGTGGCTTTTAGACATTCAAATATGGAGTTTGATGGTGTTGTCGCTACGGTACAACTTCACCACCTCTTCAGCTTACAAAGCACGCCTGCTCACACTACAGTCGTAAGAAAACTACCCATGCTGTTTTCTGCACATGTAAATGTGCTGTTTCAGAATATTTTGCATTGGAATCGTATCGGAAGTGTTCTGTAAGAACAGTGTAAACACACCTGTTATGCAAACCAATGGAATACCATGTGTGTATGTATGTAAGTTCTAGCCAAACTTGTAGATATTTATTAGTACTGCCATAGCCTTATGTTTTCGCCTATTGATTCGCCCCATTGCCACTGTACTTTTTGCAAACTCTATCTGCATATTTAATGTCTGCCCATGTTGTTTAATAAATGAGTCCTAGGTACCAGGCAAGAAGACTAAACATCAAAGGGCAAACAGCTCTGAACTGGCCTCAGGGACCTAATAATACCAGTCAACAAGGAGCTGTAGTAATCAGGTCTTGAGATTACCATGCTATGTATTAATATTATAATTACAAAAGCATCTACTTCCCCTTGAGATGTTAAATAAATTAATTTGCATGATTTACAAACGACTTGAACCGCAAGGTTAAACGAAAGTGATATATCAAATATTACTCTATTATATCTTGCAGTTTTGAAAGTGGCAAAGTAATAGGACATTTCATCACTGTGTTCTGTGTGCCTGGATGTACTGCCATTTGCTATTTGCAGTATGTCCTGCATTCTTTTGGTTTGGAAGGAAAGGTTTTTCTTAAATATTTGGCAGCAAAGCTAATGCAGGGAACTTAATTTTGAGAACTCTGCTGTTGCATTTATTATTGCCAGATATTGTACAGTTTTATTTGTGTGCCACTCTTTTAGCTAATTTCACACTGTCCATTTAACTGCTAACTTGGAAGGATGCCTGCTTTTTCCTCATAATCGCCTATCATAAATATTGGTATTAAATCTGCAGCTTATTGGATTATACCCAATGCAATCCAAAAGTTCCCCAGGAGGCTAGGTTGGTGAAAATTCAAAGCAGTTTGCCATGTACTGTAAATAAACAGACTTATAGCGCATAACAGTCCACATTTCAAACAAGGAACCTAAAAACAAGGCATATAAAGGGCTTCGCAGTAGTTTGCCACTGCAAATAGCATCAGTGATTGGCTTCAAATAATGTATGTACTTTAGGAATGCAACCAGTGACTTAGTGTGCATGTATGTAAATTTGAGTATGGTTGTATGTTCCCTGTTAGAATGCTTTAATGCACATGAGACCAGGGAAGACAGGTTACCCCAAATCTCCTTTCCAGACCCAATATTTGTTTCCCTGTAGTTTAATCCTTAAGATTCTCTGATGTTCTGAATGTACCACTTTATAAGCACTCTATTTATAGGATCATTTATTAGCACATTTCTAACTTAATGAGTGGAGGAGACATGTTCCTTGGCCTGCCAGTGTGATACTGCTAAAGAAAGGTGTTTGATATCTGAGGACCCCTGGGAAGCTGTCAATTTGTTCACCAAAAGATTTGAAATGCCACAAGACGTGCTGTTCATGTTATATGCTGTTCAACATATCTAAGGGGATAATTTCACAGCAATTATAAATTCTTTCTCTGGAGCTGAGCTAATGGCATTCTCCCATTTATTATTAACCTGTAATGTATATCAAAAAAAGAACTGTAAGTGTGATAAGTGTGAATGCTGAGCTGAACAACTAAGCTGTCAACTGAACCACCAAGGGGTTATTGAAATAAGCAGATTTGAATAGAACAAAACATTGTACAAATCAACTATAAGCCTTAAAGAAATTGGTTACAAACAAAGCATCTCAACTGGTGTGTATACAGTACCTGTTGTAAGTTTTAGTCACAGTATCCTTGAATAATTTGACGCCTGGATTAAGATCAAATAAAAGCTTATTGAATTGTAAGACAAGTTTTTGTTGTGTTTGAAGTTTGAGAGACGAGAACCATATAACAGGGAAATAATGAGGCTGTGTGATAGGGTTTTTTCGAGAGTTTTCCAGCAAATCTCAGCAAATCTAATAAATGTAGTTTTGAAAAGTGTATTATGAAGAAAATATTACTTTTGGATATTGGTAGTCGGGTTATAAGATTATTGCTCATATTTACTGTAATAATCGGCAAGATTTATCCTAAAACAAAATTCTAATTTGTTAAAATTACCCTGAGGCAGATGTGAATATAAATATTCACACTTGAGAACAGTGACATTAACACAGATGTGCCTTACATTTTGAGACAATTGAGCACAATAATACTGTGGATTGTGACTAATCACTGTCCCTGTTACGTTTCTATTGTAAAGATCTTTTCACAAATTATCTCCTTGATAGCCATATGCAAAGAGGTGTGTTGAAGAGATAGGTGCCTAAAAATGACCTCTTTGCTTTTTCTAACAGGGTCTATAGCATTTTTGGACTAATGACAGGCAGGGCTCCTTGATCACTGCTATTACAAATTCTGACCCCTACAGCTTCAATGATGTGTGTGTGGGGGGGGGGGGGTCAGCCTTTTTGTAATTGATTTAAAGCAATTTCTTAAACACAGGGCTTGCTTATATAACATAAAGAAAATCTATATTTTTTAAAAAGCAGAATCTCTACAGATCTGAGGTTCAAACTCAAGATAATCAGAAGGTTTAATTAGGATTTTGTTTTTCTCATTTGATAGGCATTTTAAGATCCAGAATTCCTGTTGATGCAGGCTGTACTGTGATGCAATTGTGTCCATCCTTGCTGGACTCCATAAGCTTAATTGTTTGGAAAGGTTTTTTTTTTGCCTCTGCTCTCAAAGAAATAAGATTCCACCTCACCCTTATGCTGAAAATTTAAGATAAAATCAAAGCTGAAAATGCTGTGTTACAAATGTAATTGGTTTTAGCTTGTTTCACATTTCATATATAGAAAGAGATTGACAACTAGCATGAGGCAAGAATGCTGTGTCTCCATACATTGTCTGCTGTCTTTCAGAAGCCTGGAAAGATAAATAATGGAGATTTCCAAGAGACACACATACATATGCACACGCATACACAAGAAGGGATGGTGAGAATACAGAATGTTAAACAGCACAGAAAGCTTTTGATCATACCCTATTCAGATTGGGAGATAAACCATCCCCATAGTGCCAGATCGCTCACTGCATTGCACTGTGCAATCTTTCTAATCCATGCACTAATCACTCTGGAGAAAGATAAAAAAAAAAAAAAACAGTATTGAAAAAATTATAATTTGATCACAATGAGATTTGTTGTAGTGGTGATCTGTCCCTAGCATTTCTCACTCCTCACTGACACTACAAAAAGCATTGCAGTGTGTTCTGGGCCTTCATTTAGCTCATATGTTGTCTGTGTTTTCATGGTCAAACTGGTTTGGCAATGGATGTTATCCTCTGCTCTGTCATGGTAATGAAGGTCTGTACGTGGCTTGTTTAACTTGGACTGTCTGTAGATGGCCATAGTTTCCCTGTGGTCTAAGAGTGAGGCTGTCCCTGTCCATAGTTGTTTAAACAGACCTGGTCATGGTATCGAGAATGGGAGGCGTCCCGACAGGTAGCCTCGATGCTTCCTTCCTGTGCTCCATTGTGGTACAGGATGAGACACTAGAGTCCGCCCATGACACAAGTTGTGAGCCAGAGGGTTCCGATCCCCACTTCGCCACGTGACGACCTGGGTCTCGCCCTCAACGATGCCAAAAGCCATTTAATACTGGTGCAAAGTACGGTTTACTTGTGTCTCCAGCTGGACCCCCTTACAATGCTAGCCTACTTGTCAGACAGTAGAGTAGCTGCCATTCACAACTGTGTAACCCTGTTTCAACAGGGATAGACAGTACCATTGGTGCTGTTTCAGAAATTACTGGGTCAGATGGCTGCAGTTTCATAGGCCATCCAGCTGGGTTCCATAAGTGCCTGATTTAGCCATAGTTCAGTGCCTTCCAGCTATATCCCAAACACGACAGATACCGTCGGCTAACCTTGTCTCGTGTATGCTGGGAAGCCCTATGCTAGGTGAGGCAAGCCTCTCACCTGTATGAAGGTGTAAGCATGGGAGTGATCTACAGCCATCAGGTGGTGATGACAGACTCATCCAACATGGGTTGGGGTGCTGTCTGAGCAGGCAGAGGAGTCCGCAGGTCCTGGTAGGGTCACTGGACATCCCTGGACATAAATGTGCTGGAACTGAAAGCGGTTCATCTAGCTCTCCAGCATTTCCTTCCATTGCTCTAGAGGAGACAACGTGCTTGTAGTGGCATATGTCAACTGCCAGGGAGGACTTTGGTCTCAACTGCATATACCAATGCCAGTCTACCTACACCTGGGAGGGTAGCTGCACACTCTATTAGAGGAGTGGCTTCGTTATGGGCCCTGTTTGACTGATATTTGTACTGCGGCTAGCTGGGCTACTCCGCATACATTCACCAGACTCTACTGACTCAACGAGGCAGATTCCTCAGTGCCTTCATTGGGCAGAAGGGTCCTTGAGGTTGCACTCTCACACCACAAACATAAGTTTGGCGGTAGCGAGATGTCCCTCATCTGCTATCTTTGCTCACACTCCCTCATGATGACTTTGATATATTTTTCCAAAAGTATTGTTGTTGGTCGTCTTCGAATTGAAAGGGAACGATAGGTTACAGTAACCCTGTTTCTCTGAAAGAGAAGATGACCAACAAACCATGCAAGGTCGCTTCACTCACATTTGTGGGTTAGATGCAAAAAAGAACATGATCTCAGCAGAGTGACTACTTATTCCCTAGGTAGGCAGGACTGAGGATGTCACTCCCCGGAGGGGCCTATCGGAAGCTCTGACATAAAATGCTCAGTAAATACCTGACATGTGGCAGGCATATCCCAAAAGTATAATTGTTGGTCATCTTCTCTTTCAGGGAACCAGGGTTACATCTGTAACCTATCGTTGAATACAGTCTTGGTGTAATAATCTGTGTGTGAATACTTTCATTCTCCATAACCCTGAATTATGCAGCTCACTGCATGTTTTCATAAGGTATCAATTAATTTATATGGTAGATTAATTGAAGGGAACAATACATTTGCATAGTTTTTTTTTTTTTTTCTATGCTTTACAATTCCTTGGTGACTTTACAGTGCTTGTCTATTTTACCATGCTTTCACTATACTTTATTACACTTTGCTATGCTTATACTATGGGAAACTTTTTAAAGGAAGAAGTATGGGTTAATTAAGTTATTCAAAAACAGCATGACCTTACGTTGCATAACACATGCTTAAATGCAGACACTCCTCTAATCAGATGCAATGAGTTAACAGATTGCAGGTTGTGTTTGAGTAATATAATCCACAAAATTGTACTCATTGTTCAAAGTCAGCCTGAAGGAGGTTATTTGCCATCACCCACCATATGAGGTCAGGAGTCCTATTTCCAACACAATCACATTAATGGAGGATAAGAATGCAGCATCATATGGAAAATAATCATTTTGATGGCTGTAATTAGTGTCTCTATGGCTTAAAATAAGTTGAAGCATTTCAAGCTCTTTGACATTGATATCAACGGGGCAAAGTGAAGGTAATTTCCTATTTTTCTTTTTGTCTCGATCTAAGATAGTGGTTGGTAATAAACTGCAAAGCCTGTATCTTACAGAGAGCTAAAAGCTGACTTTGTTTTGTCGAATACATTGCACTGTAATCACAGACCCAGTCATGATTGCTATGATTGTTTCATGGTCACTCAACATATATCAATGATAGATTGGACATGAGTTGGCTGAGATCCCAACCATGTCCTCTGACAACAGTTAGCTATGGTAAATTAAGGCTGTCCATGTTAATGGTTTAACCTTCGAAAAAACATGCTGTAAAATGGTTTAAACAATATAAAATATCTGAAATGCAAAAGAGTATTTGATTTAAATTGAAACATCTACATTATTTATCATTTCCTTATGAAAGCTGTTGGATAGACAGTCTTGTTCAGTCATGTGTGCCATGTCCCAGAGCTTTCATTTAGATGTCCTATCCACCAAGAATATACTGTGTGTGTGTGTGTGTGTGTGTGTGTGTGTGTGTGTGTGTGTGTGTGTGTATATATATATGATATATATATATATATATATATATATATATATATATATATATATATATATATATATATATATATTACACTCAGAGTCAGGATTCAGTCAATCACCAACAAAAATAACCATATTGCATGTACAAATGATCAATGAATGAAATAAAAGGTTATTTCATCTTTGAACAAATTATTGTGATCAAGTTGCGAAATGGAAAATATCAAACAAGCAAGAACAAAACACAAAAACCTCTTCGGTCTATGAGTAATTTTACTTTTTGCACATTGCTTGTTTCACGTTCCATTGACAGACCTGGATAGTGAAACAGTGACATTTTTCAGTCCTTTTATAGTATAATACCACAACTTCTTTGCAAAAACCATAGCTCAAGCAAAAAACAATCATTAATTTGATTACCGTACCTTAAAAGTTCACCACAGGGGTCAAATGTCTGTCTTTCATTGCTGCTGTTCTGGTTTCCATGAAGTTGATGGATGATGGACTTCCTTCAGCCAGGATCTCACAAAAGGAACTGGATCAAAACTCTCCAGTGGGGGACCATTAATATCCATAAAGAGCAGTGAAGCCAGGCTTTGTACTCAAAGTCGATTACATGACTTTGAACCGTGTCAAATTAAGGCTGAAAAGCCACATTCACATTCTGCAGAAGTAGCAAAGTAAGTTTTGCTTGTAACTGTGAGTGGTTTCAGCAGATTGGCAATTTCTGAATCAGGGAGGCATTTGTTTAGATTATCAATTACTGCCTGGTAGAATTGCAGTCGGTTTATCTTTTCTGTGTTGTCATTTAAAGCAACTCCCTTGAACATTTCATTTGAACAGCACTGTTCAATTTTCTTTGAGGATTTTCCACCCTCAGTGTACATTGCATTCAACACTTCTATAGTCTGCAGAAGACTGCAATGTGAGTCAGTTAAGGATGTGCTCCTTTTCTGAAGTTTGAGGGAAAGCCTTTGGAATTCACGAAGAACATCTTTCATGATAGCCAAATTCACAACAGAGGGTGACAGCTTTTTGAACAATCCACTGTACTTATTTTGCTCAGTGTCTGAACGTGAACAGTTTTAATGTTGGATGTAGCTTCGCTATGTAGTTTTGCATTCTTCGGCGACTGATGGTACAGAGCATATCTTCGAAAAAAAAAATTCGAAGTGGTTGCCACTTTAAGAGAGATTGATACCACAAGCTGGAGTCGTTGTGCAAGGCAATGAACCCATTTTAATCTTGGGAAATCTTTCTTTAGCTGAGTAATCAAGCCGGTTTCTTTGCCTGTCATTGCCGCTGCCCTGTCTGTGGCAATATTTATCAGGTATTTTTTCAAATATTCACCACCCAAAACTGATTTGTGAAGACATTCTTTTAAAGATGTGTATACTGCCTCTGTGGGTGTGCCTCCTTCCAGCTCTAGTAAATCAAGAAAAATATTTTCTAAGTCACCTTTGCCAGTTACATCAGGTCTAAGTAGTTTAAGCCATACAAGCGTCTTTCTTCAATTGTGATACGTTTTCATGATAAAATTATTTTGCTTTTTATTTCATTATATGTCCGATAATATTTGCACAAAAATGATCTGATTTGTGTACTGAGCCCATTTTAGCACTATTCATATCCTGAAGTGAAACTAACTGATGCATTATGCTAAAAGCCAACCTGTTGTGTTAATATTATAATTTTTATTATTTTCATTATGATTTTCATTATGATTCTTGTTTATTTTGGATTGGCAGGGAGGGGGTTAAATTCCCCCCTGCCAAATACATGTGAGAATGTGGCTGGATCCTTAATGGGCTAATTGTTAATTATTGATTAATTGGGCTCCAGCCACAGACTATAAAAGCCAAATGGGAGCTTTGTCTGGGGAGTGCTGGAGTGCTTTGTTGAATTTGATTATTTCCAGTGTTTTGTTTGAAACCTTTGTGTTTGTACCTTTTGTTTGGCCCTCATTCCTTTTTATTTCAGTATTTTTGGTTAATTAAATAATTTCTGTTTTGCTGCATTTTTCCTGATTCTGAGTCTTCCCTCTGTGGCTACTCTGCCCCAGTGTGTCTGACATGAAGCTTGCAAAAACCTTGACTGGATTGAGAATCGCTGGACCAGTACGCACTGGAAGAAACACGGAACCCAGTGATTTACCAAAGTGAATAATATGTGTGTGTGTATGTGTGTGTATGTGTGTGTGTGTGTATATATATATATGTATATATATATATATATATATATATATATATATATATATATATATATATATATGTGTGTGTAAATAATGAGAAAAATTATTCATATGCTAAGCAGTACTTTTTGTCTTGACTAGTCATGGGAAAAGTAAAGTCTCAATTTGAATGCAAGCTTTGCACCTGATTGTACTCCATGATGCTTTCAAATTAAACTTTACATGTAGAATCTAAACAAACTACTCCACACAAAGTTAAAAAATGCATATAAAATATAAATAAGTAAAATTAATTTGTTTCTCTGTCAATCTGAGTTGCATAAGTATTTAACCCCTTTACCATATACAGTGCCTTGCAAAAGTATTCAGACCCTTGACCAATTCTCTCATATTACTGAATTACAAATGGTACGTTGAAAGTTTGTTCTGTTCAATATTTTATTATAAAACACTTAAACTGAAGATCAATTATTATTTTTAAACACTGAAACTCAGAATCAATTATTGTAAGGTGACATTGGTTTTATGTTGGGAAATATTTTTAAGAAAAATAAAAAACTGAAATATCTTGCTTGCATAAGTATTCAACCCCTGTGCTGTGGAAGCTCCCAGTTTGCACCGATGAAAGAAATTGCCCTAATGAGGATATAATTACCTTACCATTGGCCTCCACCTGTGAACCATTAAAGTTGCTGTCACATTTTCTGGATAAAAACCCCACTGTTGAAGGATCATTGGTAAGACTGTGAATCTGAAGGAAAATGAAGACCAATAAAGACCAATGAAGACCAAAGACCATTCTACAGAAGTTAAAGATAAAGTAATACAAATGCATAGATTAGGGAAAGGGTACAAAATAGTATCCAAATGTTTGGATATTCCAGAGAGCACAGTTGGATCAATAATCAGGAAGTGGAAGCTGCATCACACCACCAAGGCACTGCCAAGAAAAGGCCGTCCCTCAAAACTCAGCTCTCAAACAAGAAGGAGACTTGTGAGAGAAGCCACAGAGAGGCCAACAATCACTTTGAAGGAGCTACAGAGTTCAGTGGCTGGGAGTGGAGTAATGGTGCACCAGTCAACCATATCAAGAGCTCTGCATAACACTGGCCTGTATGGGAGGGTGGCAAGAAAGAAGCCGTTACTCAAAAAGTATAATCTGAAAGCACGTCTGGAGTTTGCCAGAAAGCATGAGAGTGACACAGCTGCGATGTGGGAAAAGGTTTTGTGGTCAGTTGAGACCAAGATCGAGCTTTTTGGCCAAAAGCTATGTGTGGCGCAAACCTAACACTGCCCATGCCTCAAGACACACCATCCCTACAGTGAAGTATGGTGGTGGTGGCAGCATCATGCTGTGGGGATGCTTCTCATCAGCAGGGACTGGGCATCTTGTTACAATTGAAGGAAGAATGGATGGAGCAAAATACAGGAAAATACTGCAAGAGAATCTGCTTCAGTCTGCTAAAAAACTGAAGCTTGGCAGGAAATTTACCTTTCAGCAGGACAATGATCCCAAGCACAAGGCCAAAGCAACATTGGAGTGTCTCAAGAACAAACATGGGAATGTCTTACAGTGGCCCAGTCAAAGTCCTGATCTCAATCCCATTGAGAATCTGTGACACTATTTGAAAATTGCGGTCCACAAGCGTCGTCCAACCAACCTGAACAACCTGGAGCAAATCTGCCAAGAAGAATGGGCCAAAATCACTCCGACACTGTGTGCAAAGCTGGTACATACTTACCCCAAAAGACTTAAAGCTGTTATTGCAGCGAAAGGTGGCTCTACCAAATATTAATGTGTGGGGGTTGAATACTTATGCAAGCAAGATATTTCAGTTTTTTATTTTTCTTAAAAATATTTCCCAACATAAAACCAATGTCACCTTACAATAACTGATTCTGAGTTTAAGTGTTTTAAAATAAAATATCGAACAGAACAAAATTTCAGTGTACCATTTGTAATTCAGTAATATGAGAGAATTGATCAGGGGTCTGAATACTTTTGCAAGGCACTGTGTGTGTGTGTGTGTGTATATATATATATATATATATATATATATATATATATATATATATATATATATATATATATTAGCTCAAAGAGCCAGCTGCCCAACGTTTCAATATGTTGTACATATCTTTCTCAAGGGAGCATGTGTTTGAATCAAAACATTGGAGGTATTTATAGGTGTTTGACAGCATGACAACTACTTGTTATTGTTTATATTCAAATCCATGATTTATTCTTACATGATGTAATGGTGTTCTATATGTGACATCACTTTTACTTATATCTTTAAATCTATATTAATTCTAATTAACATTATTTTATATAAACTTATATTTATATTATCATGCAATGCTGGCTCTGAGGATCAGCCTTGATATGGTCTCCACAGCGCATCAGCATGCACAACTTTTAAATTAATTTTGTTTATTTAATTATTTTTAACTTTTAGATATTTATTGGAATTAATTAGTTCATTCTTTTCTGTTGAGTCCCGCTGGTATAATTGTGTTCAGTCTATTTATCCATTTACTTTCTTTTATTCTTCTATATGTCGCATTGTCTAATTTTAGCTGTTATAATACTACAAACTTTACATCATTTATGTCATATCCTTGACTGGTGTTTAGAGGTGGAGTTGGAAAGAGTATGGAGGATAATTCAGAGTAACAAAGGGGTGTTTATTGAAAGTGTGTAGTGGTTTGTTCCATGTACCCAGTTTATATGTTCCTGTTTTCCCGTTTGTTAATAAATATGGACATTAGTGCTTTCACTGCAGCTCTCTGTCTCTGAGTCACCCTCCTGCTGATTAACAGCCTTGGCCTTGATGCTATCCTGGTACAGTGGGACAATGAAATGACTTCAGTAGCAATAGAAGCAGTGGGACTCTCTGGTTCTCTTAAAATCACTAGCAACACACTGTATGCTTTTCATTTTTAAAAATGAATTTTCTTTATATAGCGCCTTTCATTGCAAGAATCACAAAGCTCTTAACAATAGAGGAAGGAAAAAATAAAAATAGAAAAACATGTACATGTAAAACAATAAGCACAATTACAAAAAAGCCAATTTATGAAAATATGGCTTGAGTCCAGATTTAAAAGCCTCAATAGTCTCACAGTCCTTCAAGTGTAAAGACAGATTGTACCAAAGGTGAAGGGCCATCGAGCAAAAAGCCCATAGTATGCAGATTTGTCTTCGGCACAAGTAGATTAGTCATTAGCAGACCACAGGTTCCACTGTGGCAAATAAAAGTTAAGCATGTCCCTGACATATGTTGGGCCAAGGCCATGCAAAGCCTTAAACGCCATCGTTAACATTATGTAGTTTATTCTACATTTTACTGGTAGCCAATGTAACAGTGCTAAGATTGGCGATATATGCTCATGCTTCCTTGATCTTGATAAAAGCTCTGCAGCACTATTTTGCACAAACTGCAACCGATTAATTGATTTTACAGAAACAACAGCAAGTAAAGCATTACAATAGTCCAACCTTGATGTAATAAAGGCATCAATTTGTGTCTCCACATCAGGCAAAAACAAGGTTGACCTAAGGTGGGCAATATTCCAGAAATGAAAAAAGGACACTGCAGATATTCTTAATATGAGCCTGAAAAGACAAAGTGGAATCGAACCTTACGCCTAGATTAGTCATTTCTGAGGTTGGACTAATCTCACGCCCATTAAACCCTAAATTGCCAGAAGTAAACCACTGAAGGACTGTACCAGAAAGACCAATGAGATCCTTCAGACGATGTAAAAGAATGTCATGATCCACAGTATCAAATGCTGCACTTAGATCCAACAAAACAAGAATTCTTCAGCCATCAACCAATCATGTCTTACCTTAACTAGCATGGTTTATGTGCGGTGTACAGATCTAAATTGACTGGAAAGGTTCATGAAGCTGATTTAACACTAACAAATAAAGAGACTGAAGCTGAGATGCTACCACCCGATCTAAAATTTTGTCCATAAAAGGTAGATTTGAGATTGCCTATAATTACATAAAGCTTCGGGGTCAAGATTTGTTTTCTTCAACAATGGAATAACAGTGGCCAATTTGAGAGGTGAGGGGACAATATCAGATCTCAATAATTCATTTATTAAACTAGTTACAAAAGGGCATAAAGATGGAAAACAAAACTAGAGTGAAGAGAAGGAAATGGGATCTAAAGAACTACTAGTGGAATTAATTTTGGCAACTAGCTCAGATAGAGGTAATCTCTAAAAAGTCAGTTAAAATAGTCCCAGTATAGGCAGGAGAATCAACAGATAAGGTAGCGGTGGTTTCAGAATTTGAAGTCGTATATTATCAATCTTATTTTGAAAGATGCAAAATAGTCCAAAGTGTCACTTAAAGAACGCTTGTACAACTCTACCATATTATCCAAGGAACACAGATTACAATCACAAAGAGATACAACTGCAACCACATCCGAAAAAACAACTGTGTTGATTGATTTTAAGTTATGAAATTTCATGAGACGCTTGGTTTTAGACAAGGGTAGAGGTGTAATCAGATCCAGAAGAACAGCCATATGATCAGAAATACCAAGTTCATGAACATGGAAGTCAGAAATAGACAAACCACCAGTAATAATGAGATCGAATATGTGACCATGGTTATGTGTAGGAACATTAGCATGCTGAACAAGGCCAAAGCAGTCAAGTAAATTTAAAAAGTCAGCTGCAAATGAATAGCTCATGGAGTCCACACGAATATTAAAATCACCTAACGGGAGAATTCTATTAAAAATTGGGCACAGAGATGTAAGGTCAGCAAACTCAGCTAAAAAAATTGTATTAGGGCTAGGACAGCGATAGACTGGAATTACAAAGCCAGACATTCAAACAAGTTCACATCAAGAATAGATAACAGGCTTGATTCTGTATCTAAATGATGAAAAACAGCTAGACCCCCAACCCGACCTGCAGCCCGCAGCCAGGTGGTGCTATTTTGTTTAACAGAAAATAGTCATTTTGTTGATGCCTTGTTTCCATTAAACATAAGAAGGCAAGCTTTTTCTCAGATATAAAATCGGAAAGAATAAGACTATTATTTATAAGATCTTATATGTTAAGATCTTAGGTTGGTTTGCATCTTGTATTTGACAGTTGCTCAAAGAATTTAAATCAACGCCATGATATTTTTAATTCTGAACTGTAATTGTTATTACTGTTTTGTGAGAAAATATTTCTCTTATGTGTGTTTTCTGTCTTGCACAGAGAACGAGCACAGCAGCTCTGCATTAACTAATTAAAAATAAAACTGTTGGGTACAGTTTATTAATAATGGTTAAATTATGTTATTGTGATTACTGTTTACTGTGAGAAAGTTTCTCTTTCTTGTGGGTGTATTTTTGGTTTAAAATAAATAAATACAAAATAGCACGGTTACAGATGCTGGGCTCAGCAGTTGTGTGTTGATACACTTTAGGTAGATTGTTGCAGTCTGCCACAGTATATTACTGCTGTCTTGGTGGCTGCTTGTAGCACCATTGCAAAGGCTGTTTAGGCTAACAGCAGACTTTCCTCAGTTGTTCCAACTGTGGGTTTGCCAGAAGCTACTGCTTCTTGCGGTAACGCAGGGCAAGGTTACCGCACAAGTACCGTACCGGCCTGGTGTAAGGCATCACACGTGTACCGTATTAAGGCCAAGGTTATTGTACCAACCCGGTGAATGGCATTGCGTGTGTATTGTACTGAGGCCTCTGGTACAGTACCGATTTGGTGCAAGTCACCACACATGTACCGTACCAATGGCGCCATGCCAAGGATATCGTACTGACCCCGTCGCAAGTCACCGCACGTGTGCTGTACCCAAGGTACCGTAGCACCAAAGCTATTCAGTCTACTGTTTTCTGGGCAGTTTTCAGTACTGTATACTGCCCTGTTACATTCTGTACATCAGTGCTGCTGCTGAGCAGACTGAGGTGGCAGTTGTTGTGTTATTTTTTTACAATATTGTGCATTGTTGCCCTGTTGCATTCTGTGCAGTGGTTTTGCTACTGAACAGCCTGAGGCAGTACTGTACTGGTACATTAATGTGCAGTGGTGCTTGGGTAGACTGAGGCAACAGGTTTTCACTGTGTTGCTGTTGCATCATGCAAATTTCCTTGTCAGTCTAACAGTGGAAGATAAGCATGACAGGTGCTCTTCCTGCCTAGGGCCAGAGCATGCAAGACAGGCACTTGCTGACCTCAGCTTCTGCAAGTTTTTTAGAAAAGCGTATGTCTCTCAGGGGATCCTTCCCCATCGCCTGCTAAAATGTGTCTGTGTCCTCTGCAGATGGTTCGGTGCCAAGGCAAAGTAGGAAAACTGTCCAAGACAAGAGCCCATGTAAGAAGCCATCTTTACGGTCTTCTTCATCATGCTCTGCCTCCCCTTCTCCTTCTCCACCACCTTCTCCTTCACCTAGAAAAAGACCATTCGAAGAGATTGGCTGACTGAACAAATGGAGAAACTCTGTTCAGCTGTTTCCCATTAGGGCACAGTGCTTGCTGAGCTGCTGCGTGAATGCACTGCTCCACCTAACTGCTGGATGCAGTGGCGTTGCAAACCCAGTCACTTTTAGTGTCCCTGTAACAAAGTGCCCGCCCCTGTGTATATTATCTGTTATGTGTTGCGTGTGGTGTGTTTAAATGTTGGTGTATAGACATTGGTACACAGGATATAAACGGGTCTGTGTAACACGAGTGTTTAAAAATGTATATGTGTATTTAGGCACGAGGATTGCACAGCACTTCACGTGCAAGTAAAATGTAGTAATATGTGAGCACGGGGAATTGCACTTTATTAATTCACGTGCTGGGATTCAAGTGAATAATTAATTGGTAATTGAATCCATGTCTTGCCCAGCTGCACTGGCTATCTATAAAGTTCAGGATTATTTTCAAAACCCTCCTGCTCAGCTATAATGCCCTTCGTCACACAGGTGAATAAAAACCTGCTCCGTATCTCCAAACTAAATGGACAGGCTGTGGACAGGAATCTTGCTGCTTTGGTAGCTTCAAGAAGACAGCCACGGCTTTCCCAGCGTGCGTGTCTGACATGGATAAAGCACTGTTGTTAGAGTCCCTCATTACACCAGGGCATACCTTTGGTCCTGTGTTGGATGAGATGCTGCAGCGCTTTCACCACACACAGGGGTCCACAAAGAAACTGCTGCCACAAACCCAGGTTTCCTTTTCAGGGAACCACCTGGAGCATTGGCGTTAGTGCACTATGGACATCTGGGTGTTTTCTACTGTACAAACCGGCTATTCTCTCCAATTCAAGCAGTCACCCTCGCTTTCGGGGCGTGACTACAACATTAGTCACAGACCCACAAGTTGCTGCAATACTGTCTCAGGAGGTGACAGCTTTGCTAGAAAAGGGAGCTATTTGCACGGTACAACCCCTCCACTTGATGGAAGGGTTCTACTCCAGGTACTTCCTGATGCTCAAGCAGGATGGTGGCCTCAGACCAATACTCGACCTCAGACAGGTCAACCTGTATCTGAGTTGACGGAGGTTAAAAATGTTGACAAGGCCAGGCAACCACAGTGGACTTAAAGGATGCATATTTCCACATCCCCATAAAGCCAGGGCACAGGATGTACCTGAGGTTTGCTTTCCAAGGAACAGCGTATAAGTTCCGTGTACTGCCATTTGTCTGCTCTCTAGCTCCCCATGTCTTTTCAAAGTGCACGGAAGCTATCCTGGCCCCATTGAGACTCAGAGGCATCAGAGTGTTGAATTACCTGGACGACTGATTCATTTGTGCCCAGTCTCCAGCACAGTCAGAGGCCCACAAGGAACTCGTTACTGGTTGGGCCTGACGGTGAATTGTGGAAAGAGCCAGCTCACACCTATGTAGATAGCCTCCTATAGGAGTGAAATTGTCCATGCTGTCCACTCTATCGGACAACAGAGTGCAGACAATAGCCACCTGTTTGAAGCTTTTTCAGCTCAATACTTCACTTATAGTAGTGACGTCTCCTGGACATAGCAGAGTTTTTTAGCCTATGTTGAACCCGGGCCGACTAGTGACAGTGTCTCGCCACTGTCTCTTGGTGGACAAAGCCTGCCCATCTATGACTGGGCAGTCACCAGATGAAAGGTCATCACCATGGACACGTCCAGCCATGGCTGGGGTGCTGTGTGGAATGCCAGGGGTGCACAGGGGCTATGGAAGCCCCCTATGGTAGGGTTGCCACATAAATCTTTTGGAGCTGCAGGCAGTTTATCTGGCCATGCAGAATTTTTTATAGGAGGTTCAAGGGAGACACATGCTTGTCCAGATAGACAACACTACCATAGTGGCTCATATAAACCACCAAGGTGGCCTCAGGTCTCCTAGTCTCCATTGTGTGGCCTGCAAGCTGTTGCTCTTGGCACACAAACAACAGCTCACTGAGGGTGGTACATTTGCCAGGTTTAGTAAACTGGCCGGCTGGCCTCCTTTCAAGGAGAGTTTCCAGCACCTCAGAGTGGCGTCTTCACCCCGAGGTGGTGAGCCTCATTTGGGACAGGTACGGGAGAGCAGAAATAGATCTCTCTGCCTCCCAGGAATCGATCCACTGTCCCCTTTGGTTCTCCATAACAGGAGACGGGGACCCGCTGGCGATAGATGCCTTGGCACGCCAGTGGCTGAGGTAACTGTTGTATGCCTTCCCACTGTTCACCATGCCCCCACTGTGTCTGGAAAAAATCAGGCAGGACCGGGCCAGGGTGCTATTGATAGCCCCTTACTGACCCAGGAGACTTTGGTTTTCAGCTCTGATGCAGCTCCTGAGTGACCAGCCTTGGTGCCTGCCCAATCATTGCAATCTGCTCAGTCAGGCACAGGGAACCTTATGGTATCCTGACCCATTGAGCCTACAGCTCTGGGTATGGCCCCTGAATAGCTGCAACTATGCCTTCTGGGTATGTCCAGTAGGGTAATTGACACCCTGTAATATGCCAGAGCAGTGTCCACATGTTCTCAGTACGGGTACATGTGGGGCTTCTTTCAGACATGGCAGTAATACTGTAATTTTTGCAGGACCTATTTGATGAGGGAAAATCCCCATCCACGTTAAAGGTCTATCTGGCAGCCATTTTGGCCTGCCATGTCAAAATTGACTCAGTCTCCCCAGGAGCTCACTTCCTGGCAGGACAATTTTTGTTCCTTGTTGGAGGTTTAACATAGTGCTTGAGGCACACATGAAGCCTCCATTTGAGCCCTTACATTCAGCTGAGCTGAAATTTTTGTCACTTAAAGTGGCTTTCTTGCTTGCAATCAGCTCTGCTAAGCGAGTGAGTGAGATGCAAGCCTTTTCAGCTTAATTATTTCAAAAGCCAAGACAAAGGTTACGCTTCATACCATGCTTTGTTGCCTAAAACTATCTCAGCATTCCACATCAACCAGTCTATGGAATTGGTGGCTTTCCATCCACTTCCTTTCCAGTCTGACAGGGAGCGACAGCTCCATATGCTCTGCCCTGTGTGGGCACTAGCTTATTATGTGGACAGGACACAAAGTTGGAGGTGGTCCAAACTGTTTTTTGTCTGTTATAAGGCTAAGTCCCATGGGCAAGCCCTGTCTAAACAGAGGCTATCAAAATGGATAACAGACACAGTCAGGACTCCCTATGAGCGAGCCAACTTTCCTCCTCTAGACGCATGGCAACTTCGTGGGCTTTGTTCCAGGGTGCATCTGTAGAAATAGAAATAGAAATGTAACCTTCAAGGTCGCTGCGTCCATGAGTGCAGCATGTTTGAAGGAAAAATTATACTAGTACCTGTATCTGTAGCCGCCTTATGCTCTTGGGAGCAAGCGTGGCTACAACACGAGCGCTTGTACACGGCTTTGGTATTCTATTCAGGTTCCGGGATCTTTACAAGTAATCACTCATTCGGTAAACCATGGTTATGATAATAACCCAACAGTTTCTCTTGTGTGTGTCACTCGGTGCAGCACTGAATCTAGGTTGAGCTGCAGCAGCCTGCTGCTTTGCAGTTTTCTGATCAAAATGTTTCTGACGAAGACCTGCGGCTAGCTTCAAGATTAAATCTCTCCTACTGATACTTGTACAAAATGAAGGAATTGATGGCTGCCAGGTCAAGTAGAGCGGGGGGGGGGGGCAGCAGCTCAGCAAGCACTGTGCCCTAATGGGAAACAGCTGAACAGAGTTTCTCCATTTGTTCAGTCAGCCAATCTCTTCGAATGGTCTTTTTCTAGGTGAAGGAGAAGGTGGTGGAGAAGGAGAGTATATACACACTTGTATATAAAAAATATAGAATATTGTAGGTTATATTAAAAATAAAAAAAGTCATAAATGGACAACCGCTTAACTTTCAGACACACAGAGTAATTTAAATTTGAAAACCTCAAACCATCAAAATGACTGCTGTGGCGGTTCTAGTGTTAAAACACTTTTTTTATGTTTCATGAGATTGCCATGTATGCGTTCTCATGAATGTATTGTCTTATAAATATGGAGCAACACATTGGTTATAACATTAGGCTGAAGAAAATTTTGCTAGAGGCTGTAAAGGATTTGAGTCGTGGTTTGCTGCAGCAGAGCGTGCCTGAAGGATAACGTCTATACACGCAAGGGTGCAAGAATCAAAACAACATTGTTTTTGTTAAATGTAAAAGACATCTGTACAATGCATGCTGTTCCATCTTCATTTTACCTATTTTAATAATTTGTGTATTGTCACAAAGACAGCTGTAGTGGGTGACGTCAGACCAGAAACAAGAACCAACACAGAACACAGGTTTTGAAATTATATATATATATATATATATATATATATATATATATATATATATATATATATATATATATATATATATATATATATATATATATAATTCACATATTCCATTCAAAATGATATGCTTTCATTAAGCCAGTATAAAAGTAAATATTTATGAATGTGTCTATTTTCCTTTCCAATAAAGAGACCAAACTTTTTCCTACAGGAAACATAAAACACTAAGTTACTGTGTGACAGTTTACAAACAATACTACAATAATAATAGTAATAAAAAGATGTTTAATTTACTTTGTTTTGCTGTGAAATAACTGCATGAAGGACATAACACAAAGAGGACAAGATGAAAGTGAAATCAGTTTAAATCATGGGAACTTCATAGAACTAATGAGTTTAATTGGTGAACATGAAAAGATTAAAAAGAAGTTGAAGTGTGGTGCAAGAAATGCTTCCTGGACATATTCATCAGTACAAAATGATTTGCTCTGATAGTGGATGAAAGAAAAGATGTGAGTAAGCAGGAACAGGTGTCCATAGTGCTAAGCTATTTTCATGACATCTATTTTTATTTGAAAGGTTTTGGGCATTCCAGGCTGCAGTCTTTGAATGAAAAATCACTGCTGAAGTATATCCTACAGGTCTTTGCTCAGAGGGGTATAGATACAGTGTATTGCTCAGATGTATGACAGTGCAAAAGTAATGAGTGGGCATTTAGCATGTATGCAAGCTTTATTTCGTCAGATTGTACCGCAAGCTCTTTATATTCATTGCTTTAATTACTGGTTGACCTTAGCAATTGTGGATACATGCAAAGGATTCAATGAAACATCAACATTTTTTGTACTTTATGTAAAGTTGTCATGTCTGGATCAGCTGCGCATTCATGTTTTCTGGAAGGGCAAATGTCACTGAGTCCTGACAAAAGAGTGTATGAATCTGATACTCAGTGTGCATGCCAGAGCTCAGCTTGCAATGCAATTAAGAAAAGCTTTACACCTGTTAGGAAGTTGGTGTATGAGCTTTCCACTGCCAGCCCAGGTAGTGTGAGAGAGGTGGAAGTACAAGGTTTGTCTTCTGTTTGACCTTGTTCTCATGAATTCTGAAAGATGTGAAATCAGTATCTGACTACCTACAAGATCCTGAATGCAGTTTAGCTCTGCACATAGATAGCACTTTGAATGGGTTTCAGAAACTAAGGGAGACTTCTGAATTTGAAACATTATGGAAGGAAGTACTTTATCTGGCTAGAGAAAATTATATTGATCAAGAGTCTACAATGCAACCAAAACCAAAAATATGTCACATTTCAAGAAATGTGTTACAGAACATGTAACTGGGGAAGAGGCATCATTATCGACTTCAAAAGAATACTGTGTCAACTTGTACTTGCCAGTCACTGACAGAATTGTAACTGAGCTGAGAAACTGATTCAGTGAAAATAGCATTATGAAAGGCATCAGCAGTTTGGATCCCAGAAGTGATACTTTTCTCAACACTTCAGTGCTAAAAAACATATGCTGAGCACTATAAATCAAGAGTATAGAAGCTGAGGCTAGACTCTTCTAGTCGCAGTTCATCTGACATGTCAGATATGAAGACAAAGAGCACACAAAAGTTGATACACTTTTGAAGTTTACAAGTCTACTGCATAGCCACAAGATTGCTTTCCAAGAGCTGTACAAATTCACAAATGCCATTACCTTCCCTTTATCCAGTGCTGCTGCTGAGCGTACCTTTTCATGCACGAAACCTTTAAAGACATATCTGCTTGTAATAATCACAACATATAAATCCAGCTGATGTAAGATACTGATAATTTATTTAAAACAAATAAGTAATACTGATTGCTCATTTTGGTCACATTATAAAAAATAACTATTGCTATTTGAAATGTATTGCAGTTAAGCACCAGATAACTTAGATTTTAACAATTGGTGCCTCTTTATTGGCAGTGAATACATAGTATTACATTGCAAGTCACTTTGGTAATTTTGAGTTACTAAAAGCAAAAAAATCTAACTTCTACTTTATCTTCCACAGGTTTCCCTTCCCTTACCCATAAAAACAAAAACTACGCCTCCCAAGCCCATCTGTCTGCCACCCCTTCTATACAAGTAGCCTGTGGTATCTTTAAAAAGAGACTGAAGCCAGCTCCTGGGTTCTTATTTTGTTTGTGTTTGTTTGGTGTTGGGGTCTGTGCTTTGCAAAGAAGAAGAAGAAAAAGAAGAACCCCCCTCACGACTGCATGTGGAACCAGGGTGAGCTAAAGGACCAGAGGTAGGGATTAATTTAGGGGATTTATTAATCCTAGTCAAACTTATTTTAGTTGATGTCGGGAGATGTGTTTTTTTTTTCTAGTTTTTTTTTTTTTTTTTTACAGTGTTTTGTTTTGTGTTTTTGTTGTTCGTGTATTGTAAGAGCGACGCACACAGTAACAGCTCGCCCCCCATGGTCTAATCAAAGAGTACTCACATGGGTACTATGTAGATCCACACTGGGGTATGTTGTCTTGGGGGTGGGCGACAAAAACAATTCTGACACAAAACACATCAAAGCAATATTCACAAAAATAGATAAATGATTGAAATAATTAAAACCCATAATAAATAATACAAAACAATTGTAAAGTTTCCACCTCTTACACTAGGCTTTGCTTAGGGCAGCAAGTTGCCTAGCACAGGGCCTGCATGTGTTACATCACTTATTCTCCAGCACTGCTGGGTTGCTGCATTGAGATGATGCTCAGCCCAATCTCTGCAGAGATATTAAACAGGATTTTTTTTGACATTGGTGACAAATAAAATTTCTTACAGAACGTTGCCCTGCCCAATAATGCAGAGGGAGCTCACACCTAGATTACAAAGGGATTTGCAGGTCATCAGCAGAACCTTTTTTGAGGAACCTAAGAAGGTTTATGAAGTTTTTCAGCTCAAGCGAGCACATGATCCACACCTTGTCATGTACAGATCTGTGATTGCGGGTATGGCCTGAAAAAGTCCTCACTGCTTTAATATTGCTCCCCAAGGTCTACCATCAGTGCTAAACCTGACTGCCAAGAAGTCCTGCTCTGATTCTACTTCAAGTATTCTACTTCAGCAGTACAGTCTGTTAGATGAAGATTCTCTGTAGAGCTTTGGGATGCATTGTGACTGATGTACTTCACGATTCTTACAGATGGGAATCCTGCAGTATATCATGCATTTTATCTGTTGCTGGTGCACAACCCCAGATTGTGTCTGTTTGGAAGTTCTGCTTGGCTTTGTGTGAGCAGATGTCTCTATCACAAAAGCAGCATTTAGTTGGCAGCTTTGCTGGCAGTTTTACCATATTAACAGATTAACAAACAGGAGGATGGTTTCTCCAGACTAGGCTAGGATAGGTGAGGTGTCTGTTCAGTGTATAACTAGTGGACTTCAGTCTACTTTACTGCAGTTTCACAATATATTAAAAACAATGATACATTTAAAAAAGAAAAAACAGCAAAACATATACGGACCCAAAAGAATAATCCACCAGTGCCTAATAAGAACATGGTTAATACATTGCTGTTTGCATTATGGAGTGATCCATCTTATTTAGTACCAAATAAACTGTGGAGCTCCAAGGACTTTTCTATAAATATTTAGCAATTAGTAAGCACAAGGCTGCATAAATTATACCTAAATAACCTACAACAACGTGTCAAAGTGTTTCACTTGCAAAAAGAATAAGGTTGTCTGCCACATGGACTCTGGACATGCTTGAACCTTTTGTTTTTGTTATGGTAAGTGTGCAATGGTAATTCCACAGTTTTCCATGTTGTATTGCATTAGCCATGCTTTCCTTTGATTGCCTATACTCCACAAATGCTTGTTTATGTCTGAAGAGGTAAATCAAAAAATAGCATTTCTTTATTACAGGCAGTGATACAATTGAATACATCCTACTCTGTAACACTTTATATTAAGGTGTTGCTTATTAACCCTTTGTAGTCCATTTATTCAGCGCTTGTCAGGCACATCAGGTCCAATTTATTTTCACATGTGTTATTTATTCTACACGTGCTGTTTAAAATATTTCCAATATTTTCCAATAGACCAAAACAGGTTTAAAAGGCACTGAAGCACAAAAGGACACTCACTACTGTATCTCCAGCCAAGCCCCACCCCTTGTTCGCTGATTTTTCACATACCTCTTTAGAGACGTGCATACTGATAAATTCTCTCCTGATCACTTGTTTTATCACCAAACTCCTCAATAATGCGATGCAAGTCATTATTTTATTACTATAATATCTCAAAAAGCTCTGCTATCTTCTTTGGATATGTCTGTTATCTCTGTGGTGCATGGGGCTGTCAGATACGTCCTTTTTTCAGCTTCATGCCTCTCCTATCGGTCTCCCTCGGCCATTGAAAGATTTTCTCTGCTTTTTCCGGTGAAAAAACCAAGACCTGTGCTTTACATCTTTTTGATGATGTCGGACTGCAACGGGTTAATGTTTTATAAGTGTTTTATAAATATATAATATATGTGTAATAAATGTTAAAATGTTCATAAAATAGATGGTTTATAACAATAGCCATAGATTGAATTACACTTTTATAAAGGGACAGTTTTTAGCCACCTATTGTACTCTGGGATGTTTAAATGTAATTCCGTCATGGCTATTGCATGGTTATAAAACATCTATAATGCTTTATTAAACTCTTATAATATAGTTAGTATGCATCTATTATACATTATTAAAATGTTAATAAGCAGCGCCTTAACATAAAGTGTTACCACTTACTCTATAAGTCAATTTGCAAAATCCTCCTTCAGACCAGCTTGCATTGTATTTCTCCAAAACCTACAAAATCCTAAAAACAGCTAAACTGTGCACCAAGTAAAACCACTACAACCTTAAATAATCTGTAGCAGGCTACTTGTGACTTCAGGGGGATATTATTAGTATAATTCCACACGTTATGCTACAACATCACTGTCCCGAACAATATTAGCAGCAATTTGGTTAAACGATAGTTCCAGTACATTCACCTGGGACTAAGAAAGGCCTAGAAATCTCTGTTAGCAGGTCCTGTACTTAATCCATGTTGCCAAACACTGTCCTGGTAGAAACAGCAATTATGGAAAGTATTAACTGAAGGTAACCAACCCAAGAACCTCCTAATGTTAATTATTTTAATCAAAAGAGCACCACTTTAATGGTGTACTTCAAGGATGAATTCTTAGCTTTGCTATCAGTCTGTGGTCGTTCCTTCCTGCCATCGGGCTGCTGAGTCTTTCTCCTTCTCTATTCCTTTTCGAGTTCCAAATAATCCTTGTTGTTACCATCCAGGTCTAGCTGTCAAGATGGCTGACTTCCTTTGCACTTTATTCTATTCCCCCTGGAACCACACACTGCCCTTCCTGTTCTTTCAGTTGCTCTTTATATGGGACTAGCAGTAATAGTTAATTGCTGCAAATGGAAAACACCTGGCTGCATTTGAAAATCACCTTGCTGTCATACAAAATAATCACACGCACACTTAACCAAAATAATTTAACACAATAATACAAAACAAGCAGCAATGTGCCTCCCTTTGGGTAGTGGTGCAGTTGGCATCCTAATTTCTTATTTGATTATTGTATAGGCATTTATCAACAATAATCGATGCACTGGCGTTTTATTTTTCAAAATAAAAAACAAATTTTTTTTTTTTTTTTTTTTTAACAGAAGATCCAATAACTAAAAACACTGTTGTGCATAATGGTTAAAAAAAAAGACACAACTTACATTCAAATTAGAACACTTCTGATTATAAAAAAATGATTTTATTAACAACTGGACAGATGATCAATAATTGATGCATTAATTGTTGCACCATTACCTTTGGATAATAAACAAAAAAATAATGTGAAACGTAACAAATGTGAAAAAACAAAATACTAATATGCTAAATACAAAAGCAAAATAACAAAACATAATGTTGTGCACAACCCCAGCTAATTATAGTCACTCGTGACACCTGTTCTGACCTTACATGATTTGGGTGTCCAGTTGTTAAATGCTTTTATGATAGCTTGCCTGCCGTTATCCCGAAGAAATTTGATCTCGATTGGTTTCCTTCCCTGGCCTGCAAGGATCCATTTGGTCAGGTTGATGTGGAGTAAGGCGAATGCATCCCCATCCTCAGCCCCTTCAGGAGGATTGACCATGCAGAGATTTGAACTGTGATTGCTGTCTTCAAGTTCAGCTAGAAGCAGTGTCACGTCCGCAGTAATGTCTTTAATGCTATCTCTATCTTGCCTTAGTATCTGTTCGTTTGCCATAGGCCTGTAGAGAAGAAGACAGAGCTGCCACTTCCTGTTGTATATACTGCAGTCTGGATCGGATTAGATTTATGTCTGAGCGTATAGCTTTAGTAACGACAGAAAGAGGACAGTGAAGCTTGTTCTTAACTGAGCTGGTGAAAAAAGCCTTCAGCAGCTCCAACCGAGAATCAGACAGGAACAGTGAATCTTCAGCAGGAGTCCCAATGCTTGTGTCAGCCACAGGATCCATGATAAGCAGTATTTTTAATTTGTTTTCGTGCTGGGGTCCACGTCAGATGCCAGTCTCTTATCTGGGGTTTCCATATGGGCTGAGGGTGTGCAAGCTCATAAACTATGCTGCCATCTTGAGCTGAGTCCAACCGGAAGTCCCCCGAGAGAGAGCTTTTTTATAAAAAAACAAACTGACCTTTGAAACTGCTCAAGTGTGAAGACAAGAGTCAAGCTGAGCATTCACATGGTCTGACATGAAGTTAAAATCTATCATTCTTGTGGCCCTGCCTTGGAAAACAGTATAAGAGTAGTTGGCGAGGCATCTCCTAATGTGGGACTGTTATCTCTCTTGTCACTTTGTCTCTGGACTCTGATAGAGAACACCATGAAGATGTTTGCAGTTCTCTGTTTCCTGTTTGTATCCTTCTACAGCCTATCCTTCTGACTTAGTGATTACATTTTACAAGAAGAAGCAGCACTTGAGATCCAAGTGACAGGAGCAGGCAGAGATAAGAAGCTTTGTTTTTGTTGTGTCATTGAGGGACAGACTATAAACCAGAAATTGTATAGCTGATTATATATATATATATATATATATATATATATATATATATATATATATATATATATATATATATATACACATATATATATTACACACACACATAGATATATATATATATATATATATATATATATAATATAATATGATATATATTATATATATATATATATTATATATATATATATATAATATAATATATATATATATATATATATATATGCAGTAATAAATGCTTCGATTTTACAACATAATTTGGAAGATTAAAGAGTAAACAGCTTGAAATGATTAGATGAGGCCATTGTTTGTCTAGATAGATGGAGTGATGGATGAATGGATAGATAGATAGATAAGCATTTGCGTGAGTGCTATGTTCAGAAGTGATTTTAATTTACAGTACTTGCATGGGCTTTTCAATTGTGGGCTTTAAATGGTAGCTGTAAGCTGGATCTCTGTAAAATAAAAAAAACAGAACTGCATTCTCACTGTTGTTTCAAGTATCTAGAAGCTTTGTGAGCTGGCGAGAAGAAGACAGGTGCACACACACTGCCTTGCTCCGTTCGGTAGGCTCGCTGGGCACTAACAAGAAAAAAGGAACTGAGGCAGCACAGCCCGCTAGTGCTAACTCAACTGCAGCAACGCATCCATGTTTTCTCACACAGCATTATTTATCTTACACTTCTAGGAGTCACTGAAATAGAAGTAAGACACAGGTTCATTTTCAGGTCAGAGTTGAGGTGTGCCCACAGAGCTAAGAGTCAGTACTATTGTACTTTCATTATTTGTAATTTCTGTGAAAATTAAGAATGCTTTGCAGATATGTGTATGAGATTTATTAATAACAAAAAATATATGCTAAGTCAGTCCCTGATCAAGACTATTGGAATAATATACTTGTAGGAGTCTTTTTAAGTGCAAACTTTCATGTTATATTGTTTATTTTTATATTTTTTTCAAGGACCATATTTTTTCATTTATGCAATTAAACAAGGTATTATTCATATTCTTATTATGAATTAAACAATGCATTCTAGATCTGGGCAGCAGATGGCACATGCGTTAACTATAGTTATTTTGCAATCTGATTTTTGCATGAAAAAACTTGACATGTTGGAGGCAGTGAATTAATGAATAGTTTCATACAGTACATTTGCTGTAAACCAAGAACTTGTTAATTATTGAATATGGAACTAACAAAGGAGAACTTGTAACGACCCACAATTAAGAGGGTTTGATTGATTAATTTATGTCAGTCCTTCCAGTCCTTTTTTTTCCTGAATTGCAAACTCTGCTCTGCAGAAAGTACTCATGCTGGGAGTAATCCAAACAACCAGAGTCTGTATAAAAAGGGTCACATGTAAACCACAGTAAGTTCAACATCAATATGTTTGACTTCTGGTTTTCTATCTGTTAGCAGGTTCCTTGTTTATATATATTTTTTTACTGCATAGGGACTTCTGTTAGTTTAGTTAACAAAACCCCATGGGGATTAGTAAATTTCTAGAAAAATTAATCCCCAAGTTGGGATGAGAAATAGCACTATCTGAAATTAACTGGCTGAGGTTAGAATACATTTTGAACGTTGAATTAGGCCATGAATATAAATGTTCCCCTTTGAAAAACTTTGCTGCGTATCCATGAATCCCTAATGAATGAATGAAGGTCTTCTAACTTTATGATGCAGTTATGAGTATATGAATGTGATCTCCAGGCATTTGGCTTTATTTTTTTTTTAAAAAAAGCTTGATTTCATGGTTGGTTCCTCGGCTGTCATTGATTGAACAAGGAGGCTCGTCGGTGGCTGGGCTTATCAGGAGTTCTTGATTTGCTAGGGGTATGCCCGGGGAGCTACAGCCAGTTCAAAAAGAGTATGAACCACATATCTTGGCTAATGCCAGGCCATGGACCCACAGACATACATTGCATTGATACTTTCATATTTCCACCAAGCAGGAGAATGTCCGCCCCACAGGAAAAGAACCAGGAAAAGGGAAAATTTATATACAAAGCCCTTCAACTCCCAGATGGTTCTGTGAAGGCAATGCCCAGCTGGGACCATCAGAAAGAGCATCAGAGCTAGGTCAGTTTTGAATCCCACAACAGTGTAGTGAGGGCTGCGTAGTGTAGTAGGTTCCTGGAGCAGGACCTTTCTTTCATTAGCTTTGTTTTGCAGTGTTTTTTTTCTGTATTAAATTCGACATTGCTTGCAATTACACCTGCCATCATTTGTGTTTGTTATTAAATCTGCATGCCTGAGCTACGTATGAAACACAATCTTCTGTGTCTGACTCTTATTTTCAGTGACGACCGATGCAGGTAACACACACTCTGTTACAATGCCTGACTAGAGGAATTTAGCCCATCAAGATCAGATCTGTGTTGTGGCTTGGGATATCCCAGCAACCTGTTTGAATGTGCATTCAGTTATATGATCAGACACTTACTGATTAATCTTGTTATTTCTTTTATATGAAGACAGCTCCTACTGCACAGATTCATTACCCCAATAATAGATGAGACTTCTTGTCTCAGCATTCGACCATGTTGCTACATGATCAATCATGTTATACCCAAAATGTTGAAAGTCTGCCAGCGACAAGCCCTGGTGCAGTAAAAGCTCAAAGTGCAGCACAATGAACAGAGTAAGTTTAAATTAAAAGGCCACAATTGCACAACAGTTGCTTACTTTCTTTAACTGACCATAAAAAAACACGACCAGATTACATGTAAGCCCGGTTTACTTACCCAGTTTCACAGAGAACATGATTAGAAACCTTATTTAATGTGGATGCAAATTGTATTCAGGACTTTAAAACCATTTTAGTACCCTAAACATTGTTTCAAATCTGTAATGTGAAAAGGGCCTAAATACATTGTTGTGCTGCCCCAGCCCCAGACATCCTTCAATTAAAATATAATCTGTGTCCTTTTTAAAAGGAAATTATAATAGAGGTTCCCTTTTTCTATGTGGCCCTGACCTATAACACGTGGGTATCAAGTTAGGTGTACCTTCATATAAAAAATAAGAAAAAGCGAGCAAAAAGAAAGATCGATCTTTACTTGGCATCTTTGTTTTCTTCTGCTGAAGGTGGCCTAGGCACCTTGTTCCAGCTCAGCGCACACAGCTGTTACCGCTTCACTGGCGTGCTGACAAGCCCCTGCTCTACAGTTTGAGAAAGAGCCTGTCAGGAGAAACAGGTCTAGTGCAAGAGCTATGGCACAGTGATGGACTGCCAGAGCTAGAGGCCATGATCCCGGGCCATGGCAGCCAGCATAGGTCTGTGCATTACTTGCTCATGCTCGCTGCCCTCATTGAGCAACCTTCAGAACTCATAGTCAGCCCTTCCCATCCAGGGGCTGCAGAGTTGTTAATGCTATTTCCAGCTAACATACAATGCCACTCAAGGGGCCTTGATAGTGGGGTTAACTTAATATTGAAGGTTCACTAACACTGAAGTCAATGCATGGTGTCCTTTGTACCAAGTTGGCCTTAAGCTGAGGTTTTAATGTATTTTATAAACCCCTGTCTCTAACCCAGTCAAAGCCATAGGGTAGTCTTACATTTCCACTTCTTTAAATGCGAATGTTAGTTTATGGGCTCTGCAGCAACAGATAACCTTTCCTCCCTGGTGAGAGAAACCTGGTAAAGCATTATGTTTATTTATTTTTTTATTGGTTTGATTTAGTCATTGAGTTCAGCATTTTGTTTTTTGGCAGGTGTTTAATTGTCCTATTTCCTGCACTCTAATCTCACAGCCTAATACATTATGACTCCTAAACAACTGTTCCAGTGACGTAAACTTTATGTGAGACTGTAAATAGCTTTGTAAACAAAAATCCACGTATGAACAGTTTATGTTGTAAGCTATTTAAGTGCCCATAAAAGTGCTGCCAAAGAGAGCCTGTTAAAAAGTGCCATTTGTTAAGAGGAAGCCGCATAGAAGGCTGCAACCTTGTTTTGTTTATTGTATGTTGGCAAACAATAAACAAGCACAAAAGTGTTGTACCAGTTTCCACTCTCAGTAAAATTAGAGGGGGTGTGGAAAAGAAGCCGATGGTCAAGGCAGGCTAACGGTGGGAACAGCAGAAGCAGGAGACAGAATTAACAAAGCAAAAACAAAAGCAAATATATTTTACTCAAGCTGTGCAATCTCTGTGAAAAGGACCACAAAGACAGCACCCATTTCTCTGGAATCCTGAGCTGGACTAAACTATTGCTTTGTACAAGTGGTCAGGATAAATTGTCAATTAATTAACCAACTTAGCTTGACCACATTCTCACCTATTTTTAAATTCCCCCCATCCCCCTCCCAATCCGGTCAGATTAATCAATCCAGCCAGATTTTCACATCGCTGTGTTGTCTGCCTGTTGGAGGGCAACACAATTGTACACAATGTGTGTGCACGTGGACATTGTGGCAAGGTACACCCCACCCCTGTGCATATTTTGTTTATTTCATGTTTGTGTTATTAATTAAAATGTATGTATTTGTGCCCGGGTGTTTTAGGTTGGCAGGGAAGAACCGATTGCATTCCCTGCCAAAACACTTCAAGTGCAGACCATGCCTGGGCCTGATTGAATGATTTAACAAGCAATGAAGCCCAGGCACGGCTGCATAAAAGAGGCATGGATTGCTCACTCAGTTTATGAGATTGTTCAGAGGTGGAACAAGAGAACGTAAGAAAAAGATAAAATAATAACAATTGTTACTCGTTCTGGCTTTACATCAGCACCTACTTGTTTTGTTCTGTCTTTGTGTTGGTTTATTTTGGCCACCGTGCCATTTTGTTTGGTGTTTTGTTTTTTTTAAATCTTTTGTTTTATTAATAAATATGCGCACCAGCGCTTCTTGAATGAAAAATGACAGTTGTAGCAACATTTGGGGGCATATTGCTCTTTATTTTTCATAATTCTGCTATTTGGTAATTGACCTTGTCTATAAAGTAGTGCTCTTACCTTCCTGGTGCGATCAGTTACTTGATAAGGAAACAAAATAAGAAACGTGTAGCTGCTCTGTGTCATAGCTCTTGTTAGAAACGACTTGATCACAGAGCAATTACATTCAGCGTGAGGGCTGTGACACTGTTGAGTGCTGTGAGAATAGACAAATAGACAGGCAGTTCTGCCAGCTGGAGAACAGCTGAAAATGTCACATAGAACCTTATGCATTGAATCAATACTGTGTTAAATGTTAGGTACAAAACAGGATCCCCAGTGGCTCACCTAGGAAAGCACGAGTGTGACGTGCAGGGCGAGTCAAGCTCTCATGAACTTGTTGGTACGAATCTTGGTTGCATCAAGTTGCCAGTTTTGCCTGGGGGCCCACATGGAGTGCTTTATAATTCATCCCCTACTGGTTAGGTGCAGACAACACCAGCTGGAGACTTGTCTCCAGGGCTCAGTAACTAGGCAACATTCTCTGTGTAGGTTTTGTGAAATAAAAAGTAGCTTGAGAGTGGAAACTAAAGGTTAGATTGTTGAAGCATTTAACAAGTAGGTTATGGCAATTTTACAAGCTGTAGTGCCAAAATTAGAAGCAACAGAAAGCACAATGAGTACAAATATACTAAATGCTCAAATATGTTAATATCAAGGGTGGCCTGTTGCATTCCTGAAAGGGCCACTCCAGGTTTTATTAGGTATAAATAACTACCTTTGGACCTGGATAGAGGTTTAATTGAATAATTTAGAACACAGTTGGAACAAAGACATGGGCTGGAAGTGACTATGAAAGTGAACACCTTGTGGTTTATATTAGAAAAATTTTTGAAACAATCCTTGTTCGTACGGTCAGTTTTAAGTATATATATATGTTATATATATAGTCATCGAGGAACAAGCATGCCAGTCAAATTCATCCCCCACCATGACTGTGAACACAACCTTACATCAATCAGTAGCTCAGAATGAAGTGCAGGGTATGCTTTGGACGGTATTGTTATTTGACCTGTTTGCCATCAACACTACTTTTTAGTAATTATAGTTTGCATCAACAGTGAATAATTGAATGCATTAAAAGCTATTCTTAAATACATTTAGTCTGCTGGATTATTAGTAAAACAAAAGAAAACACATTCCTGAAGGGGTTTTGGGAGAGGTTTAATAATAATATCTTCATATAGAACCTTTCATAGTGGACCACCATCACAAAGCACTTTATATTATATGCAGAGTCACTGCATAGGACAATGATTTAATATCTCATCTGCAGGATGGAGCACACGGAGGTTAAGTGACCTTCTCAGGGCCACAAAACGAGTCAATGGCAGAGAGGGGATTTGAACCAGTGACCATCTGGTTACAAGTCCAGAACTGCAATCACTGGACCGCACTGCCTCCTAGGTGGACCACACTGCCTCCTAACTGGCCCACACTGCCTTATAGCTGGACTACACTGCCTCCTAACTGGACCACACTGCCTCCTAACTGGACCATACTGCCTCCTAACTGGCCCACACTGCCTCCTAACTGGACCACACTGCTTCCTAGCTAAACCACACTGCCTCCTAGCTGGATTACACTGCCTCCTAACTGGATTACGCTGCCTCCTGATGTTTAGGGATGTAATACCACACAAACAGAAGCACAGAAGCAGTCAAAGGCTCTTAAAAACCACCTTCTTTTTGGCAACAGTTACAGTCTTTTTAACTATATTCTAGGGCCTCTGCACTTCAATGTAGCTGTAAAGCTGTCTGCTCTACTATTTGTTTCAAAAGGGGATACAAGTAATGGAAACTCATCATTCCTTTCCTCCTTATCTCACCTGTCTCTTTCCAACGATCCCACTCTAGGGACTGAACTCAAACACTGTCTTCTGTGCTGCTGATTATCAACTGTAAATTACTGATAGTTATTTAAATGGTGGACTGCTTTCAGACTTTTTGATTGGATAGGATGGGGAAGATCTGGGGCCCGATTCAAAGAGATTTGTGAACACCCTTGAACAAAAGTGAACTGAAGTAAACTGGATTATAACAAGAAGCATGACTTCAATGGATATACAGTAGGCTATACTGTGCATAATAGCATTCCAGGGGTGATCATTCCCAGCCAGTGTCAGATTCAAACTGGCTGTTAATCAGTGTAAGGCAAGCTATACATCAATGCTACACCACGAAGCACCTCAATTCAATCTCCCCTGTTATCCATTTCTCATCACACAGTGTTAATTATCCTGTTACGTATCAACATAACCCTTCAATTGGGATACTTTGTCTTACAACCAGTTGTTGTTAATGTAATGTCCTTCCAGCACTTTAAGATGCTGCTAGAGTGCATGAGAAGGAGCCTAGAGACATTGTTTGCTGAACCAATCCAAACCAATCAGTTGTCTGAATAGAGATTGTGAGATAATGTAATACCAGAGTTGTGAAAGTCTTTGATAAAAAGTTAAACTGACCCCAACACATATCACAAGGAGCTCCTTACTGCTGACACAGACATAGCAGACGAAAGTATTGGCACTCTATGCTTATTATACCATAATTCAAAGTAACAGATTAAGGACAAGCATTTAGTAAACATTACCCACTTTTTTAAAGAAACGCAAAAAGCAAAATACACAATTTCTGGTAATTTATAAAAAAAAAAAAAAAATTAAAAAGGATTTCAAGTATTCACTCATGACAGAACCACTGGCTCACCTGCTTTAGTTTTCTGTGTGTCCTCGTTTTTGCTTTTGATACGGCTTTCAGACATGATCATTCTTAACCAGTATGTTACATCTTGTTGGTGAAATCTGTGCCGATACATTTGTGGTTCTAGAACTCTTTAATATATATTTAATAAATGTAATTTAATAGATAATCTGAAAATGTAGATAATATCAATTATCCCTTTATTTAAAAATCATAATCTTGGGTCGTGTATCCCAATAAAAACCCCATATACAGCCAAGCCTCTTATGGTTTTGCTGCTAGTTTAGACATGCTAGGAATAGCTATGCCCTGCTTAATTTTGCAGTTATAGTTAAATACAACTCCAGCTGATTTGTACACTGCAGTTGTGTATACAGGTTCTATATTTTACTTATCCTGTTTCACTTCTGTAGTAAACACACCTTTTATATACTGTATATGTTTCAGAATAAGCCAACAATAACATTTTACAATACAATACACTGCAGAACATTTGGTTAGTTGTTTTTTTTCTGCCGCAGATTTAAGTACCCACTCTGGAAGCTCACATATTAAATGACATTGAAATACCAAAAGATAAAAAGGTAGACTCAACAGCCAAGCTCAGACTGCAAAGACTATGTACAGTGCAAGGCTTGATCGGTTTGTAAATATGGTCTGGCTAGCTCTGGAAATGTTTTGAAAAATATAAAAATGGTTTCACTTTTTTGTTTTTGTTTCTCTTTTTTTTTCTAATACCTGATTTTAACTAGCAGTGTAGGGCGATGCACTGCCGTTATGGATTCTGTCTCCTGTCGGTGAAATGAGGTTAAAAGCTCTAAAACCACAAATGCAGAGGAGTTTGTCTCTTTCGCAATGTGATTAAGACACTCACTTGTTGTATGTAGGGTGGGGGCAGGGGGGTTACGTGTCTGCCATGTTGCACCAACAAAAATTTTAAATCAAACATATTTGATTTAAATGTCTAGTTAAACTGAAAACACTTCTGTCTTGAAGCAAGCTTGCAATGCCTGAGCCAGATTTGCAATCAGTATACAAAGTCCAGGAATGCTGGCATTGAATTTCATTACCTTCAGTGATTTGAAGCAATTTGAATATGCTCTAACTCAGAATGGTGATAAAAGCCTTATTTTATTATACCCTTTAAATACTTTCCATTTGAATCTAATTAACTTTGAAGCACTTTGTATCTCGAGGATAGATACAAGTTCTATCACGGGCCAGCATTGGGGAAGGAACAAGTAGTAGATGAATGGAAAGTCAGTACTGTGACTTTGGCAATTCTTTTTTTATAACAGAAAAATTATATTAATATGAAATTATATAAACATTAATATGAACATTTTGAACTGCCTTAAATGTGTAAGCATTTAACTAAATGGAATTGAAATAAATCACATAAGTCAATTTTTTAAAGAGGAGTGTCCCATATGGTTTCAAATACTGAAGGTTTGGGTCCTCAGTAACTCATCTAGGAAAAGCACTACCTCTTAATAGTAGTTGATCCCAAGAGAATTGGATGGAGACATTTCACTTGCTAGTCAGGCACCCAACAAGTCCAGGCAGAGACCTCCCAGGACTGGCCCTCTCCTCTAGGGTTAAGAAGCTTGATTCATCCTGGTAACTGAGAATGATGTTACCTGTTGATCTGCTGCATACTATAAACTCCTGTATGCAGTATTTTGTAATTCACAAGCTAATTTTAATATATCTTGAATACACTTTATTAACAACGGGTCAAATCCGGGTCACGGCACCAATGTAACAGGGTGGAGGCTGGTGACACTGCAGAGAAGCAAATGAATACAAATAGAGTGTAGCTGTATTTTTGTATTACGTTGCTAGGGTTAATTGGAACAGTGTTTTTTTTTTTTATACTGAACCTGATTTTCACAGGTAATAGTGTGCTGGCATATGGAGATATAAACCATTCCAAACTAGTTGAATATGCATGAATCAGAAGCTACATGGAATGCAATTAGCAAGACTGCTGTAATCTAATCCATTGGCAACATGGTGTATCTGCATATTCACAAACACTTGCCTAAATGAATATATGAATTAATTCTAACTGTGTTCTGCAGGTGGAAGAAACGCACCACAGGTGCCAGTTGCCGCTCTGATGCAAACATTTTTAGGCAGTTTTTAAAGACTATCTGTCTGCGGATTCAGAGGAATTGATTGTTTAGTCAAAACAAAGAAGCTATCTGCCTGTTGATTAAAGCTATAGCCTCCAGCCCGTGCTGTAGAGTCAATATTGTTATTTCAGACCCAGCTGTCCTGCTGCATGACAGAGCTTCAACCAGACTGTAAATAGAAATAGACACACTTTTGGAAGAAGAGTTAATAGAAAGGCCTATAGTCAGAGTTGTGAGTTGAAAAGATGTAATACATCTAAACATTCATATTGAAGCAAACCAAACTGGCCTACATTGTGTCCTAATTTCTAGATGTTGATACCCCAAGTGCAATAAAGTATAACCTTTAAAGAAGAGCACTGAAGTTTAAAAATGTTACCTCTTACTAAAATCATTAGTAATGCTATCATCCTTGTTAAATGTATTGTTGATGTTATGGAGTGTTATCTTTGCCATCACATACTTGTGTGTGAAGAGAGTTTGTTAGTTTGGATTGGAGATATTTGCAGAAAGAGGAAAGTGAAACAGATGTGTAAATAGATTTGCTGCTGATAAGTATTTGGGTGCTTGCATGCTGATTTGAATAATATGTGTGATTGATTAAAGTTATAGCAGTGCAGGTAGCTGACCTGAGCTTGTGTACTGAAAAACTAACTACAGATGACTATCTTGCCCCTCTCACTGACTTTCCTTCCCTTGCACTGATAATGTGTGTGTATGTGTGTGTGTGTGTGTGTGTGTACTTATTTTATTTTTGACCTGTCAAGGCTTTTTTCTTCTTCAATTGTGTATATATTAAACCTCATTATCTCTGTATTTGATGTTTTAAGCACTTTGTAGCATTAACTATTGCAGTACCATGCACTTAAAATGAATCTTGCCAAAAATATAAATCTGTTCTCTGTCTATGAGATGTATAATTATACTATGACCTGTATAATTATTGGCTTCCATTAGGACCCAGATTACACCGTGTAACAATTTTTTTTTTTTTTTTTTTTGGTTCCTGGGTAGTAAGTGTTATTTCCTAATTGCTTATGCATCAAAAGTATAGGAAATGGCTATTATTCCCCACAAACTTTGCTTTTGTGACCAGGACAGTGATACTTTGAAATTTACCTATTTTCCAGAACATTCCAGATAGATTCAGTGCTGAGTAAACTTGGAGTAACTTCTAGAACTTTCTAGAACTTTCCAGTAATATAAATAGTAGTAAAAATACAGGGTCCTTAAGCCCACCAGTTCAGTTTAGTTCCAGCTGCCTAAGTGGATACATATCTGCATTTTTCTGAGATAGTATCAAGAGGCTGCAAGCATCTGGCAGACGCATTTTGCTATGTCTGCGGCCAATTTATCAAGACAAGAGCAAAAAAGTACTCCGTGGAAGCATCTGCTAAGATGTGTGAGGCCTACAAGGCATATTTCGGCATGCCTGTTGGGGATCAAGACAAACCCTGGGCACCTCATTTCTCCTGCGAGCACTGCAGAAAAACTCTAGAAGGTAAGATGGACAATTGTTGCTCGGAATTTTATGTTATAAAATTTGTTAAAATTTTTAAAATTGTAAAAGTTTTTAATTTTAAAATGTTTTACAATTTTCAGTGTTATTGAAAAAATATGTCATATATGAAAAATGTTGCGAGAATCTCTTACACATTAGTCATGGGTGAAATAAATGTATTTTTGTAGGATGGTACAGAGGGGAAAAGAGAGCCATGAAGTTCGCTATCCCAAGAATTTGGCAGGAACCCACTGACCACTTAAGCAACTGCTACTTCTGCATGGTGGACCCTTCCAAACATCGGACTGGCAAGAATGCACCTGCTATCACGTATCCAGACCTTCCTTCATCCATCGCCCCGGTGCCACACTGCCATGAGCTCCCCGTACCCACTCCTCCTGAGAGAGAGCAGCCGTCTTTAGAAGAGAGCAGCAAGTCATAGAGCGAGGAAGATGTTGTAGATCCAGATGACAATTTCAGAGGTGGAGCTGAGGAGAGAAACCCATACTACCCCAACCAAAAAGACCTCAACGACTTGATTAGAGATCTTGGTCTCACCAAATCTAATGCCGAACTTTTGACATCTAGGCTCAAGCAGTGGAACTTGTTGGATGAAAGTGTGCAAGTCGCAGATCAGAGGAAGCGTCACCAACCTTTTTCCAGCTTCTTCACTTGTCAAGATGGGCTCTGCTTCTGCCACAATGTGACCAGTCTGTTCGAGGCAATGGAAATCACCTGTAACCAGAATGAGTGGCGCCTCTTCATTGACAGCTCATCCAGGAGCCTCAAAGCCGTGCTGCTCCATAATGGTGACAAGCACCCGTCTCTTCCCCTGGCTCACTCGGTGCATCTCAAAGAGGATTACAACAGCATCAAGACTTTGCTGGACGCCTTGAAGTATGATGAATACGGCTGGGAGGTCATAGGAGACTTCAAAATGGTGGCATTCCTGATGGGTCTCCAAGGCGGTTTTACCAAGTTTCCCTGCTATCTTTGCGTTTGGGACAGCAGGGACACCAAGGCGCACTACCACAGGTGGGACTGGCCACAGTGGACCGAGTTCTCTGTGGGGAGGAATAACGTCAAGTGGGAGCCACTGGTGGACCCCCAGAAGGTGCTGATGCCACCACTGCACATCAAATTGTGCTTTATGAAACAATTTGTCAGAGCTCTAGATAAGGAGTCGGCAGCCTTCAAGTACCTTCAAGACTTCTTCCCTAAGCTGTCTGAGGCAAAGGTCAAAGCCGGTGTCTTCGTCGGACCACAGATAAAGAAGATCCTGGAGTGCAATGAATTCCCCAAGAAACTCATTAGTAAGGATAAAGCGGCTTGGAACAGCGTTGTCACTGTTGTTCGGGGCTTCCTGGGCAATCACAAGGCCGAAAACTATGTGGAGCTGGTTGAGACTCTGGTGAAGAACTACGGCACAATGGGCTGTAGGATGTCCCTCAAAGTCCATATCCTTGATGCTCATCTTGATAAATTGAAGGAGAAAATGGGAGCGTACTCAGAGGAGCAAGGCGAGCGCTTCCACCAGGATATACTGGACTTTGAACGCCGCTACCAAGGACAGTATAACGAGAACATGATGGGAGACTACATTTGGGGGCTGATTCGTGAAAGTGATTTACAGTATAATTGTAAATCTTGAAAAACTACTCACGTCTAAATCTTTTGTAGTCATTTTTGTATTACTTTAGTATAAATACATGTTAATTTGGATTCGTATGTTGTTTTTTTCTGACTTTATGTGAACGAAAAGATTGTTTTCTCATTGGAAATAGGTAAATTTCAAAATATCACTGTCCTGGTCACAAAAGCAAAGTTTGTGGTGAATAATAGCCATTTTCTATACTTTTGAGGCATAAGCAATTAGGAAATAACACTTACTACAGGAACAAATTTTGTTACATAGTGTTATTTATTTGCTGCTGCTGCATCTCTATTTTTAAATCTGCTTTCCAAATAAGAAAATCCTGCGCGTCAGACTAAAGTTAAAAGATACAAAATATGTTTAAAAAAATCTTAGGGTCATTGTCTGCTGTTTAATCGATTTTAGATAACTTCTGAATCAAAAATCTCTTCTGCATGAATTTGAAGATGGGATGACTATTGAGCAATACCAAGATATTTAATGATAAAGGTGTCTGAATGGAGTAAAATCGTCATTACTAGAAAAATTCCTCAGGAAGCTAATGGCACTTCTTTGAAAATTTGTCATGGATGATTCGAGATCGGGCAGTAACGTTTTTGTTCGTCTTTTCTCGGGCAGTCAGTTATTATGTTGTTTATGTACTCAGACAGTCACATGTTTTTTTGAGTGATTTTAATACATGCATCACTATGCTCAAATTTAAGACAGCAGGCTATTTTTAAGCAGAAACAAATTGGTTAAAGTGTGTGTCTTAAATTCAAAGGAATGCAGTATAATTTGCCTGTAGCAACAAAAAAGAGGGTTTCAAGTTGAACGATAACAAGTAAATACTTTAAGAAACCTTGTGGGAAGCAGAACCCATACATATTTTCAGCTGATTGCCTCTGGTGTTTAATTCCTAAAAGCCTGAAGTTCCCCTGGCCTGCAGGTCATTTAGCTTCATCAGTCTGCTTTGTCCCCCAAGCAGCTTATTGAAAAGTAGGGAAAGTCTGAAATATGGGAGGATGACTTGATGTCATTCAATAAAGGATAAAAAGTTAAGGCATCAAAAAAAGGGATCTCTCTGAAACTTTGATGACAGATGGATCAGCAGCAGTGGTTGGATAGCTAAGCCTTAAGTTGACATAAAGCATCAGAAACAGAATAATGAGCTAAGGATATTGATGTTGGGCCAATATCAACATACTCACAATATTAGTTTCCTAGTAAATGCCACGTTTTTTGTATTTACATACTTTATATAACAGTATTATAATATGTTTTCTGAAAATGTGACTTTTGAAATCCGATTTGCTTTTTTAACATTATTATTTATTTATTTATTTATTTATTTATTTATTATTTATGTATTTATTTATTTATTTATTAGCAGGCTCCCTTACCCTAATGCTACTGGAGCTCTTATGCGCATGTACTGTAACTGCACAGATGTTTCTGTTTGTTGGTTTTACAGTGAATGCTGTTGTTCAACAGTTAATTTAGTTTATAGTTTATATTAAAGAAACATAATAACACTTATTTTAGCTTTTGAATCTGTTATTTCTTCATATAACAAGCCATTTTGAAACAACAACTATCTTGTGTCTTTGTCTAATTTTCAGAATTGTGTTGCACTAAAAGGCTGCAATACATTAATGACTGTGAACCACAAGAAGGTTATAAAGCCAGGAGTTGTTGGTTTTCTCACCATTAGAGCACCACGATAGCATCTCGATTTGTATCGATTTTTATATATATATATATATATATATATATATATATATATATATATATATATATATATATATATATATATATATATGGGCTTCAGTGAGTTACAGAAAAATAATTCCATCTATGGTTTTTGCAATGTCATAAAGAATAATTTTTAAACTGTCACAGAAACCTGAGATGGAATTGTTTTCCTGTAACTCACTGAAGAAGCACATCTATTATTTTTTTTATAACAAATGGTTACCCTTTGTGATGACAATTTTAGAGAAGACGAGGTTCAGCAGTACAGTTGGGTTTTTTTTTAGAGGTAGTGTTTCAATGTTGTACATAAGTTTTGTGTGAATGATTGCCTTTACCTTGTTTTAATTTCCTGTTTCTCTCCAGTTTGTCTGAGATATGAATGTACCAGCTTTACATCATTGTTTTTAACATGTTCTCATTTTGTTGATAATTAATGAAAATTTCTGTACTGTGGTTGTTGTCAGGTGATTGAAAATGAGACATGTTATTTTTGAATTCAAAGTGATGGTCTCGAGGTGTCGAATACGTCAAAGTTCAAGTATGTTTTCCTCTAGAGGAATTATTACTTTTTGACGTCACTACTGTGGTATTAGGCCTTTTTTTTGAATGGCTCAAGATGCAAATATAGCCTTCATCCCTATAGATACACTGAGTGTATAAAACATTAGGAACACCTGCTCTTTCCATGAAATAGACTGACGAGATGAATCCAGGTGAAAGCTATGACCCTTATTGATGTAACCTGTTAAATCCACTTCAATCAGTGTAGATGAAGGGAGACAGGTTAAAGAAGGATTTCAAAACCTTGACACAATTGAGACATGGACTGTGTATGTGTGCAATTAAAAGGGTAAATGGGCAAGACAAAAGATTTAAGTGCCTTTGAACGGGGTATGGTAGTAGGTGCCAGGCATGCAGGTTTGAGTGTGTCAAGAACTGCAACTGTTTTGTACACTCAGTATATATATATATATATATATATATATTCCCTTTTTTGTTTTGCCCTTTTTAAATACTGACCCAGACACAAGATTTATGTTTCTAGCGCATATGTATACTTTTATTACTTATAATTACAAAAAGCAAACAAAACAGAAACAAAAACCTAACTCCACCAAGGAGTGCTAACTAAACTTTTAAGGAAAATCCCTATATAACTATAAACCGGATGGCTACACCTTACACCGGAGGGCTTAGGTCGGCCAGGCTGTCCTCAGCTTCCCATGCACCAGTGACCCCTGAGGACTGGCCAGGTGCTGATGGGCTTGCCTGTAAGTTGTCCTTAGCTGCATGGTCCTCCAACACTGTAGCTGTATGACAGGACATATGTATGGCAGTGATGGGCCAGGGTGAAATAAAAATAATTGGGCATTTCAAATTGGGAAGAAAATTAGAAAAATAATTGGCTATTCCAAATTTAAAAATAAAATTTAAAAAAAAAAAAAAACATGCTCATCGCAGGCAGGTGGCATTCATCATTATTAGAGCCAGGTACATTCTGGGGGATGTAGTCTTTTGGCCCCTCCAGGACTACATTTTTTTCTCCTTTCCCCCTAGTCTGCCACTATATATATATATATATACAGCTCTGGAAAAAATTAAGAGACTACTATTTATAGGTATGTGTCTGGGTAAAATGAACATTTTTCTTTTATTCTATAAACTACTGAAAACATTTCTCCCAAATTCCAAATAAAAATATTGTCATTTAGTGCATTTATTTGCAGAAAATGACAACTGGTCAACATAACAAAAAAGATGCAGTGTTGTCAGACCTCGAATAATGCAAAGAAAATAAGTTCGGATTCATTTTTAAACAACACAATACTAATGTTTTAACTTAGGAAGAGTCCAGAAATCAATATTTGGTGGAATAACCCTGATTTTCAAGCACAGCTTTCATGTGTCTTGGCATGCTCTCCACCAGTCTTTCACATTGATGTTGGGTGACTTTATGCCACTCCTGGCGCAAAAATTCAAGCAGCTCGGCTTTGTTTGATGGCTTGTGACCATCCGTCTTCCTTTTGATGACATTCCAGAGGTTTTCAATGGGGTTCAGGTCTGGAGATTGGGCTGGCCATGACAGGATCTTGATCTGGTGGTCCTCCATCCACACCTTGATTGACCTGGCTGTGTGGCATGGAGCATTGTCCTGCTGGAAAAAACAATCCTCAGAGTTGGGGAACATTGTCAGAGCAGAAGGAAGCAAGTTTTCTTCCAGAACAACCTTGTACTTGGCTTGATTCATGCCAAACCTGCCCGATTCCAGCCTTGATGAAGCACCCCCAGATCATCACCGATCCTCCACCACATTTCATAGTGGGTGCGAGACATTGTGGCTTGTAGGCCTCTCCAGGTCTCCGTCTAACCATTAGACGACCAGGTGTTGGGCAAAGCTGAAAATTGGACTCATCTGGGGGTGATTCAGCAAGGCTGGAATCGGGCAGATTTGTCTTTGTGAAGGGCGCATGAATCAATGAATATAATGTATGCCTGTGTCTGTTAATGGGGTCTGTGCATTTCCTGACAGTGGAAAAATGTGTTTGTAATTAACCTTAACCTCTTCTTAACAAAAGTGTTCTGCCTATTATCCTCTTGTGTTACTTTCTTCAATAATTCTGACATCTTCTTCAATGACTATTTCCTTTATATGACAAAATTTACATAACACCTACGAAAAAAAGACATGGAACTATTAGAAAGCCACAAGTTCACAGTGAAATGATATGTATTGATTGTTGCTTCACAATGAGACTACTTAAAAAGCCCTGCAGGTCTTTTCGTTTAGTATTTTCATATACATTCTGCCATGTAAATGGAGATAATGATTTCCATATGTGTCTACAGCTGTGTGTCAGTTTAAATCTTCTTAATTTTATGTTATATTTTAATAAAGAAAACCCAGTTATATTTCCCTTTGCTGAGATCGGATTTATAGTTTATGACCAAGAACAGGGTGGTTTTCCAAACGTGTCCAAGCCACACCAATAATAGAATAGATACAGTCAGTAAACTGGGAAAGGGCTGAAGAAGTGGAATCTGTTATCCATTGATTTAACAGGTTCCCTTAATAGATTTTTTTTTTTTTTTTTCATCACCAACTTCTGGCAGTACAACCTTTTTCATGCATTCTGAAAAGTAAAACAGCATACTGTAGGTTTGCCTCTAGAATTAATGAGTGACTGTTTGAGGTTATAAATGAATCCTATAAATGAATCACTGTAATAATCTAATAGAAATATTTAAGAAACTGTGTCTGTTGTGGATTATAGAATGATAAGACATTTGATTTTTTTTTACTGGTTCTACACCAATTATGCTTAGCTCTCTCCTAAAGTGGGTGGGTCAGAACAATATTTAGTATTGACATATATAATATATTATAGTATAGACATACCCTCGACTACCAAAATCTGTAAATGAATATAAGATAATTCAGTTTGCTCCATTTATTACATTTACTTTTCAGGGGCTCCCAAAATGCTGTAAATAATCACTCCACTTATAGATTAATATAATTATTTTTGAGCTGACCCCATTTTTTTACTGAAGCATTATGGAACCTGTTAATTGAGCAACACGATGCAGTTGCAATTTATTAATAAATAAATGTGTGATTTATTGCCGTAAGTAATAAGTAATTTAGTGATAAATGCTTCTACTTTTTGACCTATGTTACATTGGGCTCCTGATGAAAGGGCATTGGTGAAAATGGAAATTAATGTTTTCCTCCCACAATTTCCGTACATAATGCTTGCACTTGATCCACTACAATATGAAGTATTAGAATTCATGTTTTTCGATTGTTATGCAGGTCAATTCTATCACAAGTCTATTTTTTTTTTTTTTTTTTTTTTTGTTTTTTTGGAGCATGTGCATATGAGATCATGGCCAACTAAATTAAACTAAGGTCTGGAAGCAACTGCTGTACCATGTTTACAAAATAACTAATTACAATAATAAATGCTATTGTTTCAATGGCTTGCTTTTATAAATGGACTATTTAAACGTGGTAATGGTTTGACCCTTTTTAAAGAGTTTTAACTGTACAGTTTCTGTGACCAGGCACCTAAAGCATAACACCTTGTCACAAAGACGGCCAAGTGGGCGGTGTCAGAACCAGGAAGGAATGAAATATACAAAGACGATGATGTGAAATGAAATGATGAAGACGCCTGTTGGCGCCGGTTTATTACAAAATAAAAGGTTTAAACAAACACGAAAACACAGGACACGGCACTCTACGCCAAAATAAATAGACAAACAAAAACAGACTAAACTTAACAAAACGGTGCACGGACAGACACACTGACAAACACGGTGAGTTTTAAATAAATAAGTATCGTGCTGGTCCCACCAGCACGCAATAGCAATTGATATATTTAAGTTACTCCTTCTCTCGCTCCCGTTCTCCACTCCCGAACACCCAACCGCCAGTATGTGACAACGTGCATCTATATATACTGTTGTGCTGGGATTCAATTACCAATTAATTATTCACTTGAATCCCAGCACGTGAATTAAAAAGTGCAATTCCCCGTGCTCACATATTACTACATTTTACTTGCACGTGAATTGCTGTGCAATCCTCGTGCCTAAATACACATATACATTTTTAAACATTCGTGTTACACAGACCCGTTTATATCCCGTGTACCAATGTCTATACACCAACATTTAAACACACCACACGCAACACATAACAGATAATATACACAGGGGCGGGCACTTTGTCACACACCTACAGAAGTATCTAACATACAGTATAATGAGGGCTTTGCCCACAGAACCAGTGCTTCTAGATTGTTTTTGCAAGTCCCACCAAATTTTGGATGTAACCAGTCAAAAAACTAGCTAAATTGTGTGTTGTGTTTTAATGCAACAGGTTGTTGTTGTGAATGTGTTCTATTGCATGTGCATACTGTGCAAATTTTTGTATTGGAAATGTATGGTTTTGATTGGCAGCTGGATTATTTCCCACCCTGAGAGGAATGTATAATAGGACGGAACGCAGTTGAAGCGGCAGTTGTATTGCAGATGCTGAGCTATTGAATTGTATAAAAATATATCTTGGTCTTGCAGATGCTGGTCAGCTATCCAATGGTATAAAAATAAAGCTATCTCTTGGTGCAAGGACGTCATGAAACCGTCTCCGTTTATACATCAATACACAAAAAATTTAGTCGTTTTTATTCTTGAATTTAAAATTTTGTTTATATATAATATATATATATATATATATATATATATATATATATATATATATATATATTATATATATACCTGGATCTGCTTTGCTTATTTATTTAAAAAGTTCAAACTAACAGCACAAACACCGTTATTTGTTATCTGATGAAACCAGAAACTAGGGGGGAAATAATCTGAACGAGTGAAATGTAATTGTTCAGAACTGCTGACAGATACAGCAGGTTTGCATCTGTTTAGTCACAACTTTTGTAGTTTAGTGCATATTAGCTGCATTGAACTTTTAAAAAATGTTGTTCCCAAAAGTAATCAATCCACAGCATATCCCATAGAGCAAAGCAAATCCTCAACACAGACTGTGAGAATTGCATAGAGAGCAACAGCACTGAATAGCCTTTCTGCTTCAGCATTGGATATTGGAAGGATCAGAAGTTTCAAAGCCAAACTTGCAAGCTTATGTATCAAGTTATTTCTAGCACTATCCTGGTAGTTGGACAGGTAACACCAGTACTGTGGGACATTTTTTTTTTTTTTTTTTACATTTTCTGGAATGAGTAGCAGAGAAATCTGTTTGTATTAATGTTCAAGTGTCCCAACCATTCTATAGGTTATGTAATCTGAGAATGCTGTGCACATCTCATTGAATTGGTATTTGACCATAGATGCAGGGGACAGCAAGCATAAGTTTTCTAGCTGCTGCATGTTATCTGACATTCGATGCACTGACAAGGAAAGATTTTCATTTCTCTTTTAAATCTGCAAACAGCTCGACAGGTACAAGGTTGCGAGTTGCTTTCTGCTAAAGCTAATGCAAAGTATATCAGCTGTACAAGACATAAAACCAGGGTTCACAATTTTCTGCATTACATTTTTGACAAAATGTTCTAGCTCCTGAAAGATCTTTGTTGGATTGACATCTTTGGATTGGAATTTCTGATTCATGCTGTAAAAAGACTCCAATACTGGATCCAGGAATGTGAAATATAATGTACTGATATCATCGTTGTACATTTGATAAAGCAGCCTGGCTGTCTTTCAGCACTCTTTGTCCACAGACAATTGGAAATGGAGCTTCAGTTATCCTATTGATCGAAGACACAGTACTTAAAGTGACTCAGCCGACATGTATTGCAAACAGCTGGGAACTTTTGAAGATTTTCTTCAATATTAATGGATGGGTAAATCTCTTTATAGGCTTCCTGTCGTTTGCTATAATCTGCAAATCAATTTTATGTTTTGTGGACTTGGAGATCAATGTTTTAGGGAAGTACTTCTAATGATTGCAGATGAGGTGTAATGCATGGCAAACACACTTAATTTGTATGAGATTGCATACAGTACATATTTCTTTAACAAAGAAAAGATAGAATAGTTCTTGCCGACCATAATGCTAGCTTCATCACTGACAACCTCAACAAGATTCTTGCTATCCAATCCGACAGATTCCTGACACTGGGTCAATACATAGTGTTGTACATTAGCAGACACATCCGTAACAGACAGCATTGTCAAAAAACATGTTACAATGAGGTTTTAGATTCTGTGGAGTGGTACCTTATAACAATACACAGAAGTTTCTGGCAGCTCACATTGGTGGTTTCATCTACTAAGAGAAGTGATTCTATCTGATATCTTTCAGGGGATTTTCTTAGAATGTAGGTCACAAAACATCTTCAGCTAGCTTGATGCATTTAGTATGTCTCATTTTCATACGCAATGCAATTTTTTAAACTGAGAAGCAGTTTTTACACACTGGCAGCCGTGGACAATGGAGAGTGAACAGTAATGTAAGTTGCGAGTCTCAGTTCTCCTTTCCCACTATTTTTCACAATGCCACTGGAATACCCTTTGGTTTCTATACATCTGTCCAAAGATGAAATGTCCAGAACATGTGCCCTTTTATGCTTATCACTTTTCTTTGTGAAACATTAGATCCCTGTGGTGGGCACACATGGTTTGTTTGCGGAAATGGCAGTAAGTTATTGTATCATCGCCAGGTATTTTTCCTAAACAGTCTTTAAACTGCACATATTGTTCTCTTTTTAGGGTCTGTATTTTTGTTCATATTTAGACCATTTCCCCATTTTGAATTGTATTAAAAAAAAATATGATTTACAATTTTATACTGACTTTGTAAATGTTGTCTGAAATCTTGGTACAACCCATTCAAGGTTCACAAAATGGCTGCCAATACTGCCCCCTTTCCCTATCAATTCAACAATGGCAGTACATGCTGAATAAACCTTTCAGAGATTCTAATTTGAAACAAATACATTTCATCTAAATTCAATTTATTTTTGCTGATGACAAAAAAAAAAGTGCTCTTATTTCATAATAAACAAAAACCCCGGTCAAATGCATCTTGTGTCAATTATGTGCAAGAGTACTCATATTAATCGGTCCTGATGAAAAAAGTAGACTGGTTCATTCTTTTCTGGAGCCGTTGATGAATACTCAGAAAGTGTGAAGTGTGGGTGATTAACTATACATGGAATTGTGTGTGGTGATTGAAGTCCTGTGCTGGCGATTTTATAATTTATGTCACAATAGTTTGGGACTGAAAAATTGCTGGTTTAGGACAGGATATCAAACAGTAGGCCTAATTCTTAAAACTTTAAGTACAAGTCTTTGGATGACTCTCTTCGTAAATACATGTATTTGCTTTCTATTTGGCAACGTTATTATATTTAATCCAAAATAATATTTACTTACCACTTCCCATCTCAGCATAATTCTATGACATTTGAAATATCTTCAACATCAAAAACATTAACCTCATGATAAAACTATAATAACTAACAATGATTATAATATATATATATATATATATATATATATATTATATATATATATATATATATATATATATATATATATTTATTAAAGACAACACAAAAATTATCCAAAGGGACTGGGTACACAGGATCATTTGGATGTAGATTATCAAACACCAAACACAATTCAACCAGCTGCTATTGCTGTTACTAAAATGCAGCTGCACATATTAAATAAAAGCAAAAAAGTATGTGTATTGTGCTTATTTTTTATGGTTTCCGAAACACATATGCTTTACTGATTAGTATTCAATTATATGACGAGTTGAAAACTACAAAGTTCATGATCAGCACATAGTGCTATATGCTTTAAAAACAAGCTAAATCTGTCTGGAAAACTGCCAATCTGGCAGCACTGCACAGAGCCTTTACCTGTCATTGCAACTCTGCAGAAGTCCTTCATAGGTATAACTCCATTACCAGTATAACATATATATATATATATATATATATATATATTGTTATCAGGTATATTACACATATATATAGTATATATATTTTTTATTATATATATGTCTATAGAAAAATCTAATATATTGAAAAAAATATTAACAATGTACATTAATATGTTTTTAGTATGTAACCTTTTAAATTATGTAGCTAAATATACAGATGAAAACACCAGTATAGAACTTGAGATCAAAGTCCCAAACTTCAGGTGACCTCATTTTAAGAAGTAATTCAGAAAATAGGTCCATGAAAAAAAAAAAAAGATGTCTTAATCACATTTGGGAACGTACCTTAATTTTAAATAGTTTTGATGTTGAAAATGTGTCTCAGATGAGCTTATTAAATCTGTGCCTTGTGGGGGTACTTGTGGAGTTAATGGTGTAAGTGCTTTAAGAGAATGGGGAGGGAGATTCATATAATACACATCCACCTTGCAGTACCAGCAGTTTCAATGGGTAGAGGAGACTCACATAGCACACATGCACCTTGCAGTACCTGCAGTTTCAATGGGTAGAGGAGGCTCATATAGCACACATGCACCTTGCAGTACCAGCAGTTTCAATGGGTAGAGGAGACTCATATAGCACACATGCACCTTGCAGTACCAGCAGTTTCAATGGGTAGAGGAGACTCATATAGCACACATGCACCTTGCGGTACCAGCAGTTTCAATGGGTAGAGGAGACTTATATAGCACACATGCACCTTGCAGTACCAGCAGTTTCAGTGTGCAGAGAAGACTCATATAGCACACATGCACCTTGCAGTACCTGCAGTTTCAAAGTTTTAATTGCTTTATTCACTGGTGGTTTTATTTGTACACTGTTTTAGTCGTATTATTTATTGTATTTTTACCCTTCATGCTATTTTTATTATAACCAAAGGGGGGCCTAATAAGAGGTTAAATGTATGTTTTATGTACCCAAAGGGAGACCCCAGTAAGGAGTTTTATGTATGTGTTTTTATCCTTTTAATTATTTTGTCACAGGCGTGGTCACAAGCGACTGAGACCTCAATTGTAGTTAGGTGCAAGCCATCACAGCCACTTGATTAGTTCCCGTATATAAACAGAACCAAAAGAACAGGAAGAGAGAGAATCCGGGGGGAACACACTGGAACCGGGCCAGGGCAATTTTGGACACAGAAGGAAGAGAAGCGGAACTGGAGCCTTAGCAAAAAGTACATTGAAGAGAAGTAGAAGGAAGTAAAACGGCACAACTAAATGCAATGAAGACTTTACATCACAGAAAAGAAAGTTAAGTACTCTGCATTGTTACACGATTCCAGTGCATAGGGACTGTGAATGGAATAAGTATAATGTTGGACTGGAAGATATCTTTATTGTATTACTAGTGCTGACGCATTGTAGTTTTGTCTGACTCCAGGGCTTGCCTTCTCTATCCCACAGTTCCAGAAGAAAGATTGCAGAGAAATTGACTGCTGTATTACAATTTACTATCAACACGAACTTACCATGAAATAACTGAATTATGACATTTTTAATAAATCCATCAACCATCTATAATTTCAGATTTTGAAATCTCAATCCCAGTCAGCTTCAAATCTGGCTTTCCAGATAGGCTCCTGGGGGTCTGACCAACCCAAAGGGCATGGTCCTAAATTGGTACAACCCGAAGGGAGTCGAAAGCACGGTTCTCTCTCTGGATTCCAGGGTTAGGGGTATCTGTCAGTACCCCTTCGTTAAATCCATTGTTGTCACAAAATGAGTGGTACCTAGACACTCCATATTTTTGTATACTTTGAGCATATAATCTAGTTGCATTTCCAAGGCGATCAGCTAACTGATTGTCTGATTGAGAAAACTCATCTAACAAATCTAGAAACACTCCTTAATTTAAAAAAGACTCTCATCATGACCTCTCAGTGGCAACTCATGACTTCCACAGAACCTGATGCAGGAAATTATCTGGGAAAGAACAGACCTATTCTGTACAGGCTCATTATGCCTTTGCACAGAAATATGGTAACCAAAATGTTTTGCTTTGCTTACCGTTAGCCAATCCTTGCGGTCAAGCCGTTAAACACAAAACCACCTGTTTTGTCTCTTGTCATTTTGTGTAATTTTAATATCACACAATTGGTGTACACCCAGCCTTTTAACCTCCAACTTCTCTTCTATTAACATGTAAAAAGGCTTCTGAAGCAAATTGTCAACTTTCAATGGATCACTTTCTTTAATTATAAGATGGCCATATAAAGTTTCTGACGAGTTTGCTACCAAACCCGTCTCTGCGGCTGATTGAAAATTTGAAAATGATGCTGAATAATATATATATATATATATATATATATATATATATATATATATATATATATATATATATATATATATTACACACACACAGGGTCATTTTGAAAGTCAAACTCAGTCAGCTTCTAAATCATCACATCAAAATGCTACTGGGGAGCAATTTGCTGCAGGATCCTGCAATGCACTAAAAGACAGTCGGGAATAAAGACAACATGCGGGCACACATAAAACACTATCAAACAACTGAGGAATTACAAATCAGAGATGACACGGTTTAAAACACAACAGAAGATTTAGTAAAACTATATTTGAACTTTGCCTTTAAAGCATAAATAACAATTTCACGCCACCTTCAAAACACAGATAGAGTATTTATTACTACATACATTTCACACATTAAGTAAACCCTTATTTACAAAAAAGGGTAAGATGTATGAAGGTGTAACACATACAAAGTAAAAGGTATAGGTTAACAAAAGCTGTAACATAATCTAGCCCGAAGTCACAGGACACAGGGATTAAAAGATGGAATAATGAGACATGTATAGTTTTAATAACAAAAATTGTTATTATTTTAAAAACACTTATATAGGTTGCTTATGTAGTAGGTACAGATACATGACCCAAGGTCAATGGCATATGTTAATTTGTGTTACTAATAAGAGAGAAGATTTTGGGGGTGATGTAAGTATAGGCGCAGTACAAATAATTGCGGGTGCAAAATTTAAATTGCATTGCAGCCAGGTAATTATTTTGCACTGCGCCCTATGTAAGCTTAAGAGTAATGCAAATTATTCAACAGGGACGCATCAGTCTATTTAGCGGCTACACATGCAGAGTTAGGAGGCATAGAGCAGTAATCACTGTAAAGCATTTGTGGAGCACTAAAATACAAAGCAAAAAATAAATGTCAGGCAGCAAAGTCCTCTTGGCTCACAAGAAAAAAAGAACAGTTTTCTGAGAAGGAGCTGAGAGTACTTACAGCTGAGGTCACTCAGCATGAAACAGAGTTATTTGGAAAAGCCAAACATCAATTATTCTAGTATCCTTAAGAAATAATATGCATTGGTCTGCCCTTTTCAGCATGACATCCAGAAATTTGTCTAGCACTCTGGCATTCCAACTGTGGTCTGAAAGGAATCAGAGGCTAAGTAGTGCAAAGAACACAACACTTTCACTTGTGCAAGGATAGTGGTCCCTAGATTGACGCGGGGGGTCGCGCATCCCTCAATTCAGTATTAGGTCGAGGATGACCTGCGGAGTTAGACAATAATGCTTTAGCACCGCATCCTCCAGCATCCAAAAAAAGTCGGGGTCTTCTTCATCTTGCCTTCCTCCTGAACGTGTTCCTGCCTCTCCTCAACAAGAGCCAAGTTTGCTGCATCAAGTCTGCAGGTTTGTGCTTTTATACAGCTCCTTTTCTACAATGGTTTGCACCTTGTAATAAGAGGTACATTTTTTGGAGGGTCAGCAATTGCCTAAGTGCAAGGCAAAATCCTATATATATAAAAATAATATAATGTGTGTGCCCGGTTAGTATCCAGATCCTGCCCAGTTCCATGCTCTTTTCTTCATTTGAATGCATTTCAAAGTGCAAATTTGCTAGCAGGTGCAGAACAACAGATGAACACCATTATTCACATACACTGCATTTTTAGTGACCAGTAAAAGCAGACCTTATGGCTTGATTTGAACTTGATTTACGGCAGCATGGTGTAAGGATACTTGCAATTTACTTTGCGAGTATCCTTATGTCACCCCTTTGCTGTTACATACGCAGGTATCTATGAAGAATCTCAATATCCCAATCAGTCTAACCTTACAAGAATATTATTAAAAGATAATGGAATTTGCTATGAACTTGGAGACCAAAACTATCAATAGTTAGTGATGAAAATGATCAATAGATAGAATTACCCATGTCGTTAGAGACCAAACATTAATAGTGAAAAGAAAATAAATAAAAAATAAGGTCAACCAAAAATATACACAAAAATAGTATACAAAATTAGCAGCAATCACCTCTTTTATGGAGATGTAAAGTTATCCTTGAATACCTTCAATGTTGCAATGGCTTTCATTCACTGACAGCAGAGTAGAAAGGTTGCTTTTGCAACTCGGTGGCCAGATTATCTTTGTTATTGGAATGATTGCTGGTCATCGTCTTTATCTAAATTTAAATATACAGACATAGTGATGCTAAAGGCAAAACATCCCCCCTCCACCACCTTTCAAACTCATCTGACATGTATTAGTAAAAGACACAGACAGCCTCACCCAGGCTACAATAAGATGAAACAGGCTGAGGTTACTGAATTTGTTTAGCCTGGAACAAAGAATAATCAGGGGAGCACTGAAGTCTAACCAACACAGAAACCAGGACACAGTTGGAAATTAAGTGTAGACAGACTTACGGAGTAGCTTATTTACACAGAAAGTGGAGGTTATGGAATGGGTTATCTAGCCATGCTGTTGTCGGGACTGTTGGGATGCTTTATAACCCAACTTGACAGTTTTGAGATCAGGAACCATACGAGCATTCATGGGCTCAATAGCCTATCTCATTTGTAAATTGTAGTGTAGTAAATGGATGACAGGTTAGATGACAGGTCTGACTGGATGCAGTGACTACATGCAAACCATTTACTGGGCTGCAGTGCGTGACTGTGATGCATGACTCACTGATGGATGCACCAAAGTTATTACCCTGGCCATGCCTCTTTGGAACCGGGGGTGCACCGGCATAATTGTAGCGTGGATAAATTACATTACCAGTTAGCGATGAGCCTATCTAGGGTTTGGGGAGACTGGGAGGACATGGATCGCTTCTTTCTGATGCAAAAGCTATAAATCTTGTTAATTAAACTGGGGTAATTAAGCATTCAGTGTACAGACCCACTAATGACAAGGAACATTTAAAGAGTCATAGCATTGGAGTTTTTTTTTTCTTCTTTCAAACACACAGTTAATGGGGGATCGTGTTACCTAATGACTGTAGTAAAGGGATGGTAGATAGTTTATAGCAATGGCCTTTTGTAATTGTGTGTTCAGTTGCATGTAATTGCACACATGTATGAAATGAAGCTGTAGTGAAAGAACAGTCAATCTGATCAAATAGAAATGTATTGTTGTTATTCTGCAGTTTACCAATACTGTGACTGCAGTTCAGCTGTTACTATTTTTAGCTTTTTCTGTTTTTTCAATTTTCAGTTGCCAGACTTCACAATAAAATTATTTATAAGCTAGAAGGGTGCCTAACATTGCAAATCATATCAGTGTGTGCTGTTATTAGATGTATAATTATGCTTGTAAATCTAGTCAGTGGGTGGGGTATTTTGGATGAACGATTTGGTATGAAAATCTGTAACTGTGCCTATTTTGTTCCCCAAACATTATGAACTCATACAAAATTGCCCATTCAGTTGTAAGTGCAACAAGCTTGCACAGAAAAAATGTGGAATTGAAACCAGTATCTTGTCAAATGTTTCTGGTTATATTCTCTAAAGTGTTGGATAATCATTTCTAACTGTATTGTGAACAAAACACTCTGGACCAAAACTCAAGTTTGGGGGTCCTGACCTGGACAGAAAAATGGGAGAGAAATGAGATTGAATTTGGAAATTAAATTAAATTAAATGTTATTTAATTTAAAGAAGATAATGGCCATGTATACAGGGAATGAATTTTCTATAAATGCGATGCTACATCATTGAAGACCCAAACAGAATTAAGCAAAATAGATTACCGCCTAGTTATCCTCTGTGGAATAGACCACAATAAGGCATTAACTCAGATTCATTCATGGAAACAATTCATGGTAAAGTGCCTTGAACAGCTGGTGCTACAGAATGTAGTCTTTTCAGTCAGATGTTCTTATGATTGCCCTTGAATTCAAACACTTTACTCCCAGTGAGGTTCATTACTGTTTGTTCCAGCTGTCTCCTTTACTCCAGCCTTAGCCTTGGGCCCACAGCTCTCATCCTGACTCCACAGCTCCACTCCACTACAGCCTGCATCAGAGAAATGGAGCTTGACGTCTACACAGTTCTCAGACACAACACTCAACAGTGTCCTAAGACATACAAGATGTCACAGAACACAATTACATTAAGAGAGCAGTATTTTTAACACCCTCCTAATATTTTATTGAGAGGAATAGCAGTTCCTTGTGCTAAATTATCAACGAGAACTGCCAGACTCTCTAAACAGCAAGGATAGTTTATATGTTTTCAGGGTATTGATGCAGCAAAAGTAAATCAGTCAAAAGCACCACTTAGGTGAAATGTAGAAAGAAAAGTCAACACCTGTCATACAGAAGAGACAATACTCTAAGTTTCAAAGGTAAAATTCCTTCTTTTTTTTTTTTCCCCTTTTTTTTGGCAGAGGGGAAAAAAAAGACGTCTAAAAACGGCTTATCCATGAAAATAGGTCCATGATATATACTTATAATATATATATATATATATATACATATAGACAATGAACTTGTTTTGTCAACATGGAAATATACTAGGGAATGCATTTAAATAACTTTTTGAAGACCCCAGGGAGTTTTATCCACGCATAACGACCCAGACAATTGTTTTGTTACAGGACTTGTTGTCTGTTCATTTGGTCTCGTCTGTCTTTTATGTTACATGTTACTGAAAGGTAGGGTTATTATTTTGGTGCCGTGAATTCCAGCCCCTGACAGGAATTCTCTGTAGTTTCAAATAAAACAAACATTTTAAGAATTCAACACCTTGTCCCTGAGGACTACTTCCTAAACATGACAACATTACTATATAATAAATGAACGGATCAAGCATATTATGATAGTCTGTAAAATCAGATGAAAGCTTTCAATACAATCAGGATAATATATAATCATTATTTACAAAATCTTGTGTGTCTCATTACTTGCTAAAAGCTTTATTGCTATACTACTTGGAAATGTTATAAACTTTTGCATACATAGCTTTAATGTGCTGTAATAGGGTAGCTGAGGGTGAAGATCCAGAAACTCAGGAACAGCCAGCTACTTGCGGGTGAAAAAACGTACTGCAGCGCTGTTTTTATTAACACAAAGATAAATAAAATATTTAAACAGAAAAGACTGCTCACCGAGTAACACAACAAAGGTAAACAAAATAAATCACAGACATCGAAAAACAAAACAATTCCTCAGTCAGGCTGGGCAGTCACCTTCACTGATCCTATAGGCTACTCTAGTTGTATTTTTAGTTTCTTTTTTGATTTTGTTTTTCTCCCATCTCATTCTCGCACACGTTCCTCCTCTGAACACCACCCAGAATGCAGAAAGCTACAGGTTTTATACATCAGGTGACCATCTCCAGATTAACAATAAATGAATCAGTCTGGAGATGGTCACATTCGGCACGAGTTTTGGTGCATGAGGCTTCAACCTCAACATAACTCAAAACAAATACAAAATATGCGCAGGGGTGGGGAGTACCCCATTCTAAAATAAAGAAACAATACATTTTAAATCATGAACAATAAAAAGCAACACAGTTAAATCAGCAGGGCTTTGCCCTGCCCCCTCTCATATATATTGTGCCTGAAAAACACAAGCCAATTTAGTAGAAACAATTGGGCAACCTTGACCCCCACCATTTACACAGTTGTGCCTATTTGCTTGGTGCTTGCCAAGGTCATCCTAATAGTTTCTTGAAACTTGGCTTGTGTTTTTTATATCACCAATGTAATGGCTGGACATTTTTGATAACTTGGTGGGTTTTTTTTCACATTTCCAATGTGTTTTTGTTTCAGACTAATTTCCAGTAGTGCTAAATTTAGAATGCTAAAACAAACTTAATAAATTAAATGACAGACATTACCACTATAAGTATTTTAAAGACATTGAAAAAGACTTCTAGGGGAAAGTATTCTTTAGTATTTCTAAATTAAGTACTTTACAGTATTTCTAAAATATTTAATCCTTGTGTTTGCCTCTAGAAAGTTTTTTCACAGAGATTGTTTAAAGGCTCTTTTTAGTTATACAATTTGCACTGTCTGCTTGCTCTGCATGACCACTGTCTAGTGAAGACTTGGCATTTTTAATTAGAGCAAATGACGCATCTAAACACTAATTGGAAAGGCAGGATCCTTCAGACATAATAATAGCAACAGCTAGAGAACCGCAAACCCGCTAATCAACAGCCTGTCTTCATATCTGTGTCACCAGTCAAAGAGTTCTATCTAATAAGAACCAGTTAGAAGTAAGCACAGGGGGGATCCCAAACCAAGTTTGATTGACTTGCACAAAAAGAGTTAATTTGATCAAACAAGAACCAAGTAGAATATTGACCCTAGTTTTTTCAAACCCTGTATGACTTTAATTTGCTGGTAGTCATTTTAAAGCATGTTTCACAAAAAAAAAAAAAAATCTAATTGACCAATTATCAACTGAGGATTATGTCACATGGAAGAACTGGGTCCGTCAGAGACAAGTACAAAGAAATAGTCAGGTTTAGTTGCACAATATGGACGTTCAAAATGAGCACCCACTTACTGTAACTCCACACTACCATTCCAAGGACTGTTCTTATCTGGGATGGACGTGGTTTTCTTTCTAAATTAATATAATATTTTGTTACTGGAACTAAATATTTGTTTTAAGCATGCAATAAACATATTTACATAATTAAAACAACACTTACAGAGAGACAGCCTCCAGCATTTGAAGCAGTGTGTAGCTACATCAATTTCTCTTGATCCTATGTCATTCACCATGCAGATTTGAAAAAAAAAATGAAAAAAGAACTGATTAAAAACAAAACTGTGTAGTGTTAGCGGTGCTTGAGAACTAGGCTTAACAAATGTAAACTATAATGATATGAAGTTGGTGTTCAGACTAGATGGAATTCTAAAGATTCCACATAATTCAGAAGCTCCTCATCTAAGGTTCACTGGATGAATTAGCTGGTGTAGCTGGAATCAAAACCTGAGGATGTTTTAGCATCTCATTAGCACACACTTTGACTAGCAGATATGGAGACCATGTTAAGTCTAACAGACATTCCCTACCACATCCCCAGAGGGTCCATGTAATGAATGTGAGTACTAGGGTTTTTGCTGAAAAAATAAGTGAAGACACATGTAAAGGGTTGTTCTGGTACAATGCCTGCTCATTTTAAAATGGTCCCCTCTGTATCGCAAGAGGAGATGGAGAAGAGAAAGATAGAGACATAGTAGACAGCTGTTTGAACTGGCTTCACTGTTTCAGAATATCTACATGTAAAATGAGATTTCAAATAATCATGTCAAGATATTTCTATAGCCCCTGTTGGACTCTCCCCAGGACCACAATGTAGTGACCAGATTAGAACACAGTATTCTAAGTGTCATGTCACCTTAACCACTTTGGATTTGTACTCTACACTCATGACTAAATATCCAAGCATTCTGTATGACTTTTTGACAACAGTGAGTCATGTGTACGTCTGCCATCAGCTCTGCTGATATTATATTACGAGTGAAGTTAATTTAAATACACAATTTCATTAGGCAATTGAAAAATGTCAATAAACTATAATTTACACAAATCAGACAGTAATATGGTACCATCACCGCCTGCATCCTGATGGTGGTTTTATGAATTAGATTAAAAAGATGTCACAGAGTATTACCAGGACAATCTGTAAAAACTATTCTGTACTTTGAAAGGTCCTGCTTTTTCCTGAAAAACACTCAATATCTGAGGAACAAAAAGAGTTGAACATGTTCCACTAACAGCTACAAGCCAAGAAAGACATGAAAATGACAATCGCTAACAAATTAGATGAACACACTTTACTAATATGTCTTGTAGCCGATGATGAAGCATCTGGAGGTAGAGCCTAATAACTTTATTGAATTTTGTTAGCAAGTGGCCAGGGGAAATATCACTAGCTTAAATGTAATAGTGCCAAACATTTATAGCAATGATTTTCAGTGGGAGAATGGAATTTGGTGTCTTGAATGATGCCTATCTCAGTGCAATTCTATCTTTTTATTTATCTAGCCTTGATGCTCATGGGTTGATAAACATCAAGTACGAGGACAGCATAGCAGGCAATTAGCTGCAGTTATGTTGTGTAAACTGAACAATGAGTACTAATCTGAAATAATAAATAAATTCCTGTATTTCTCAGGGTAATAAATAGAATTGGTCAGGGCTCTGGTCAGTGGTCGTTTGCCTGGCTGTTTAAAGTATGTTTTCCTTGCAACCTAACTTTCTTTTACAAATTTGAAAAAAAAGGTGTGATCGGTTTGGTTTGTATTAAGTGTCATGCTAAAAAAAAAAAAAAGAAAGAAACACTGAAAAGGTGTCGAAACTTGAAGGTGACTGAGCTGAATTTAGTATAACTTACTAATTTGATATAACTTAATTATCTTTCACTTTAGAGAAGCTCTGTATGATTTTTAAATTTAAAAATAATAGAGATCTTTGGATATTTTGTATAAGTGTCAGGGGACTGCCCAATGCAAGTGTTCATTTTTGTATTGATTTATTAACATATTTATCCAGGAGAAATGTGCAAACAACACCCAAACCATATAGAAGTATGACATGCATAAAAAAAAAAAAAGAAAAAAGAATGGTTTGCTGTGCAAAAAAAAAAAAAAAAAAAACACTACTGCAGCTTAGTCAATATGGTCGATAGCTGTGATCTGATTGTATTGATTTTATAATTTTGTGAGAAACTCACAATGTCACAAAGGTGCTGAAGAAATGTACCCTTGAGAAAACCAGACAGGTTTTTTTTTTTTTTTTTTAATTGGATAATGACTTATAAGAGTTAGGTGAGATCTACAGAGATTCTGTTACTTACAGCAATACATGAGAGAGAAAACATCACTGTAATGAGGTTGTATGACAATTTCCAGACACAGGTCAAATTCCCTTCATTTTCTCATATTTCTAGCACTGGAGAATAAAAAAAAACTACAAATGCTTAACCCAGGAAGTGGACAGTAAAGATAGTGACAAGAGAAATGTTGATTGTGTGTTTTTTTTTTTGTTGTTTTTTTTTAATTAGCCATGAATCTTCCAAGTTTGAAATCCCTTACAAACAGAACATGTGCAATGTGTGAGGTAAATGGTCTGAGAAGCTGGCAGGGCGTTTTGTTGTTGGTTGTTTGATGTTGTCAAGATGTGAGTGGTGCAAGAATGTTAGGAAGTTCAAACCTAGGGGCTATTTACAAAAATGTTTATTCTCTGTGACAATAACAATGATCCACAGTAAAAATGTAAACAGCAGGTGCTCCCAGTTGAAAGTGTCCCGTGAATTGTTTAGTGCAGTTTTAGCAGTCTCACAGCTACACCCTTCCACCAAGATGGCCAACTTCCAGTTCCAGTTTACCATTGAGTTGGCCCATCCCTGTGAAGGTGTACCGCCAACCTTATTTAGCGCCCTTCCTGGTCGGGAGGCAGATTTATTCTCTCCTGTTCACATATCCCATCCCTCAGAGTGGTGCCGCAGGAACACTCAGCTAACCCTAACCGAGAAAAAAAATCAGTATTTTGGTGCTATTTACCAGCACAACTCTTTACTCAGATGGCAAAGGGTTGCAGCGCCAGATACCATGAGTTATCTGTGCGTTTGAGTCCCTCAACGTATTCAATCAGTTTAAAGTGGCATGATCCCTAATGAGGAGGAATGAACGTCCCAATGGGTAATATTGAAGCGTGTAAGTAGCCCATTTAATGGCCAAACACTTTTTCTCAATGTCAGAATAGTTTCTTTCCTGGGAAACCATTTTCGTAGTCATATACAAAATGGGATGTTCTGCTCCATTTACTTCTTTGGACAGGACAGCCCCCAGACCTACGTCAGGGGGTGTCAGTTTGAAGGACGAACTCCTTGCTGAAATCTGGTGTGATTGTGGCCGGGTTCTGTCATAGTTTCCTCTTTATCATATCAAAGGCCCCCTGACACTCACCTGTACACTATACTAAATTTGGTGATTTCTTCTTGGTGAGGTAACTGGTGGAATACAAGGGGATAAAGTGACGATAATAGCTTGCTAACCACAGTAATGATCTCATCTTAGACTTGTTTTTTGGGATCACTGCCTTCACCAAAGCTTGTACCTTAGAGGCTATAGGCTTTACATGACCATTACCCATGATGTAGCCAAGATATTGGGCCTCTTTCTTGCCAAATGCGCCTATTCCCAGATTAGCTGTTAGCCTTGCTTTCCTCAGAGACTGTAGGACAGCTGAAAGTCTAGCAAGATGCTCTTTCCAGGTGGTTCTAAAAACCACCACATCATCAACATATGGGGCTGTATATGTCTGATGGGGTTACAAGACCTGGTTCATCAGTCTCTGGAAGGTCGCTGGGGCTCCATGCAGTCCGAAAGGCATGGATTCGAAATGAAACAGCCCATCTGGGGTCTGGGTAGAGAAAGCAGTTTTCTCTTACAAGCTGTAAGTCAGTGGAATCTGTCAATATCCCTTCAGATCCAAAGTAAAAAAAAAAACAAGGAGTTTGTCCACTCGGGGCATAGGGTATGCGTCAAACTTGGAGATCACATTCACCTTATGAAAATCCATAAGAAACGAGTGGTGACGTCCTTCTTAGGAACCATTACTATAGGGCTGCACCACTCTCTCTGGGAAGGCTGAATGACACCCAGATCGAGCACAAACTGCATCCTGGCGACTTTAGTTTGCTCCCACTCAACACTCCAGTCCCAGTCTTTCACTATATTGAGCGGTAGTAGCCGGTGCACTAGGGGTCTTGGTAACCCCTCCATGCTTTATCCAATTGCGGCACATTCCACAGCTGATCACAATAGCGTTGTTTAGCAATCTTACAGCTATGTCCTTCCACCAAGATGGCTGACTTCTGGTTCTGTCCTACCCTTATAATAGTTTCCCATAGTAAAAGCATAGCAAAGTGTAATAAAACATAGCGAAAGCATGACAAAGCATGTGTAAGCCTTGTAACCCCAGACATGTATGGTAAAATATATTTTTTTTAAATGACACACCATGTTAAAGTAAATTCATAGTAAAATTATGGGAAGCATGTGGAAAAACTACAAAAGTACTATGCAAATGTACTATGGTAAACTTTTGGTTGTTATTTTGTTCTGAAAGGAGAAAGAAACAAATATAAATAACAAACAGATCAAGGCTAATTACAACTCCCTAAATGTTTCCCTTGCTTATTTCTGGTTTGTTGACTTTACAATTTGTAAACAGCTTTGCAAATCTGTCCTAGAACCTGTGTGTGTTACAAGTGAACTGCATTACCACATACAGTAACAGCTGAGGTACTGAGAACAGTTCAGCTGCAGAAGCATTCACTGAAAGCGCAATTGGCAGCTTCTAGCATTCTCTTGATGGGTTTATACTAGAGGTTTTAATCTTGACATTTTTATTGATCTACTAATCATCTAAACTACGCAATTACTTAATCATTTCATCACACCCGTTTGCTAGTGACATGAAATTTGCATCGAAAGACATCTACAAGTATTAACATAATGCTATTTACTGCAAATGTTTCATAATGCCAGTTAATGTTGATCGATTAATTTAATTGATTAAAACCCCAAATTTGGGGCTCTAGAGTAGTGCATCCAGTATAGGCGCTCCGCGTGGAGTGCAGGATGTGCCCTATAGCCTGGAGATCGACAGTTCGGGTCCAGGCTATTTTACTGTCAGCCCTGGACATTGAGAGTTCCCAGGGGCCGGTGCACAATTGGCTCAGTGCTGCCCGGGGTGGGAAGGGCTTAGGTCAGCCAGGGTGTCCTTGGCTCACCATGCACCAGCGACCCCTGTAGACTGGCTGGATGCCTGCAGAGTGAAAATAAGTGGGCAGCTTAAAATTGGGCTTTTCATACTGGGGAGAAAATGGGTTAAAAAAACAATTGGCAATTCCAAATGTTTTCTAAAAAAAGCTAGTTTATATGTATTCTAGTGATGAGCGATTAATCTAAAATAAGGTTCATTTACAATTATTAAATTAAACACCATAACTGACATTGAACAGTTAATAAACTGCAGAATTTCGATCAAATATTAATCTATAAAACATCACATGTTCTTTATGGTCACTCATCATAAAAGTTGCTTCCGCATTCCAGCCACTTTCGATTCCAGCAGCTCACTGTGGGATTTGTAGTCCTAGGGAACGTCGAGACCCGTCCTCCTGATACAGCTCCCATAATACATTCAGAACAAAAATGTAAGAGTGCATAGAGTAGTATCAGAACTCTTTATTATAAATACTTGTCAGAGAAAGAAGGTGAGCGAGAGTTTAAATACTGTAAGTTCATAAATAGGCACTATTTTTTATTTTCTTTACGCATTTATCAATAACCTTATTAATGATGTTTCGTTCCGCAAGAGCAGAGCTGCGGATATTAAATTATATAAATATAGGGTCAGTCCATGTCAGATCAATCACCCTCGAAACCAAAGCCAAGGTTCATGGACTTTTATATAAATATGTATTTATAAGTGAGCTACCCAAAGTTACTATATTCTTTTACTGGGACTTTTCACATATATGTAGCTGTTATTGTTGACATGGGTTTTCATTTTATTTCTTGACAGACAGGCTAAGAAATTACTTTTTTTTTTTTTTTTTTAAATAATGAATAGATGTTTCAAATTACTACTTCTTGTATAAAATGTTATTTAATAATTAGTAATTTTGAAATGAAGCATAACATAAGAAACAATGGCAACCTGAAACTAAATATTATGACAAATGTAATTATTAATTACAATTTTTTTTTTAATAATATTTAGTTTCAGGTTGCCATTCTTGTATTACGTTTTATTTCATAATTACTAATTATGAAATTAAACGTAATACAATAAATAGTCATTTGAAACATGTATATTATTATTATTATTATTATTATTATTATTATTATTATTATTATTATTATTATTATTATTATTATTATTATTATTGACTTAAATACAATGCATACTGTATGTTTTGTAGGTTTGAAACTGCTGTTGAAAAAGTTATCAAAGTTTTAGTGTAGTTTGTTTTTAATCAGGAACCTTTTTTTTCCCCCTAAATTATTAGAATAATCGATAATAATAATTGTAATCAGGATTATTTTCAAACATTGAATCAATAATTGAATCGACCTGTAAAAGTGATAATCGTGCATCACTAATGTATTCCCATGGTAATATACTATTGGAAAAAAACCCACCTGAAACTGGATGTCATGAAAGCTTGTATGTAATGCAGGATGACAATTTGTTCAAGACTAAACGCTCCGGGAACACACTGACCCATACTATTTACTGGATAGCCTCTGTTGTATAGAAAATATTATTTCAATCGACTCATTGTGGACTGAATAGCAGTTTCGCAGTCTGTGAGTTAGGACTAAGTTTCAAGTTTGGGGTAGAATTGTAAGCACAGGTGCATCTTTCTTTTCAGGAGGAAGTTACAAAGTGCAGTTACTGTAGTTGTTGCTTTCAGTACTTGACAATCTCCTTGAACACAGCAATGAGAGAACCTCTTCACATTGCATGTGTTTGTTTATTAGAAGTGTTTACCAGAAAGAAAACATCTAATTAAAATTGAATATTTGCATTACATTACACCAACAGTTTTGAAGGCATTTGGCCGAGATGCTGGATTGAAACACCATAAGGACTCTATGCACAGTGCCGTGCCGCATCCTATAAATGTACGATGTGTTAATCTGGTTTTCAAGGGCAGGTTGATTGTTCCAAAAAGATAATATTAAAGCAGCTTGAAGAATGTCCAGAATGCATGAGCACCATACAAATGCTCTTCTGATGGAGGTAGTCATCAAATACATTATTCATTTTAAATCAATTGTAGGAAGTCAATCTGTCCTTGGATCAAAAAGCACTTGCAGAAAGTCTTTTAAAAAGTATTAAACAGAATCGACAGTGTGTGGAGAAGGGGGGGGGGGGGGGGGGGGGGGGGGGCAAATAATCTCTGACAGTGAACCTTTACACACAAAAACAAGATAAAAACATAATTTTATTTTATAAACATCATAATTAGAAAACAAATAAAGATCAGATTGTTTAAAAATTAAATGACTGGATAAGAATATGCAGCAACCATTTTTCAGCAGGAAGGTACTCCACAAAATGTAGAACATGAGGTAAATCAAGGTTTTCAATGTTTTTTTTTTTTTTTTTTCAATGTTCAATGATTTTTTCATTTTTTTTCTTTTGGGGTTAACCAAGCCAGTGGATATTAAAAAGTGACAGTTTATTATATGTGTTTTTAGCTCTTTTCTGACAAGTTAAATCTTCATTGTTAGTGAATCTGTCAAGGTTGAAATCACTTACAAACAGAACATACACTGTTTGGGAAGTAAATGGCCTGAAAGGCTAGCGGGGTTAATCAAGTGTGCTTTAAACATCATTACAGGTTTGTTCTTATGTTCTTTACCAAGCCAGAGTATTTTTATTAGTGAGGTTAAAATTGGCCTTGCATTCCCTTATAAAAAGTTTCCCATAGTAAAACCATAGCAAAGTGTAATAAATCATAGTGAAAGGATGGCAAAGCATGGGTAAGCCTTGTAAAACTCCGAGAGGTATGGGAAGGTATATTAAACAAGGTGTTCCTCTTTTGGAGAATGGATAAAAAGCTGAGTAATCTATAATATATGTGATTCGACTGTGGTTTAAAACCAAGATTTCTGATTGATATTGTAATAGCCACTTTATTAACCTGGCACTGTGCCTTTAAGAATTGAGCAGGAGTTGTAACTCCTCTTCTGGTGATGTATTGCTAGAGGATTAAAATTGTTGCAGTTACCAGTGTAGTCCAGTAGCTCTTGTTACAGGTTCACCAGGAGAAAAACTTTGGTGTTGTAATAAACTCATTACTGTCAGGGGAAGCAATCAAAAAGGCAAACAGAATACATGGGTATACAATCAAAAGTATGATGAGGTTGGATAATGCACTGGTGACACTGCACTTAGAGTCCAGTTCTGGACACCACATCACCAAAGGGACATCATAGCCCTGGAAAGAGTCCAGAGAAGAGCAGCCAGACTGATCCCAGGGCTTAAAGGTCTGAGCTATAAAGACAGGATAAAAGAACCGAATCTATTTAACCTGGAACAAAGAAGAATTAGAGGGGTTATGATTACAGTCTTTAAAATCTTAAAAGGGGTTGACATAGTTAACCTGAACCAGTACTTTTAGTGTAGTACAGAAAATAAGACCAGAGGGCAAAGTTGGAAATGAAGTGGAGTTTGACTAAGGACAAAATTAAGGAGACACTTATTCACAGACATAGTGGTGAGGGAATGGAGCAAGCTACCTAGTCATGTTGTTGAGGCACAACTTTGACACTTTAAAACTCAACTTGACAGAGTTCTGAGACTTTCAGCTTCTAGGAATCAGCTCCTAGGAACTGGAAGTAAACTTGTAGTAAACTCTTATAGAAGTTTCCTCAGTTTGGAGACATTCGTTGTTTACTCCTAAAATGCACTGAAACAGCTATGAATTCAACAGTTTCCAATTTTTTTTTTCTATATTTGCATTTGTTTTCTATATTTGTTGTATGAGAATGCCCACTCATCTTGAGGAAAATCTATAATACAATCAAGTAGACGAAAGTGTATGCTAATATCATCAGTAGTGATTACAAGTAGGTCCTTATCAGGATTTTGACCCCTGTTCTTTTCTGGAATTTACCAGTCTTCGGCAACAGAGTCTTTATTTACCAGATACAGTAGGACTGCTCCAGGATGAGGCCTGACATGGCTCTGAACTTCGTCCTGCCTTTATAACTAGCTGTCTGCAGCAAAACCAGTACTACCTGGGCTTCCATCTGAGAAGTCTACCTGTCAGTTGCTGTCTATGGTTGTGAAATCTACCTGCCTTGACTCTGCTGGTTGCTGTCCATGGTCTGAATTATTATTATTATTATTATTATTATTATTATTATTATTATTATTATTATTATTATTATTATTGTTTTTATTTTATTTATTTATTTTATTTATTTATTTTATTTATTTCATAGCAGACACCCTTACCCGGGGTGACTTACAGTTGGTTCTGAAACCTACCTGTCTTGACTCTGCTGGTTGGTGCCCATAGTCCTACAGTTTGCCTGCTAGTTGTTGTGGCTTGCTTAATGTTTTCACTGGATTTGACTTTGTGTTTTTTTTTTTTTTAGGATTCAAACCTGATGTTGACCAACCACTGACGACGGACGATGGAACACACGTGCTAGAAGGGGACACCACACGACATATCCACAAGTGTAGCCTCGACTAACCTTTTTTTTTTTTTATTATTATTACCAATACCACCATCCACCTTACAGTGACCAGCTGACAACAGGTTTTCATTTCTCATGTAGCAAAAAAAGCAATTCTCTAGAACTCCAGCTGCAGATAGCCTTTGGAGCTCCCAGTCGCTGTGTCTCCTCTGAGCCATATGACAGCTCTACTTTCTCATAATTGTAAGTAACAGGAATTAGAGCAGATACAAGCAAAACGACTTAAAGCAACAGCAGTTTGCTTGTGTATTGGGATTTTTTCTTCACCTAGAGAAGTAATGTGGTCAACACTGAATTTAAGAGAGGATTTACTAAGTTCATGTATTAACCTTTAAGGTTTTAAAACAATATTCTGTGTTTTATTATTACAGTAGAGAAACTGCATATACTGATATGACAGTACAATGTTGTTTGCAGTGTGTTTTTCTTAGGACTTTTTGTGCTGATTCTATTTTTAGCTTGTTGTATATATTTATTTTTCTCTGATAATACACTGAACAAAAATATAAACGCAACATGTAAAGTGTTGGTCCCATGTTTCATGAGCTGAAATAAAAGATCCCAGAAATTTCCATATGTACAAAAAGCTTATTTCTCTCAAATTTTGTGCACAAATGTGTTTGCATCCCTGTTAGTGAGCATTTCTCCTTTGCCAAGATAATCCATCCACCTGACAGGTGTGGCATATCAAGATGCTGATTAAACAGCCTGATCATTACACAGGTGCACCTTGTGCTGGGGACAATAAAAGGACAATCTAAAATATGCAGTTTTGTCACACAATGCAATGCCACAGATATATCAAGTTTTGAGGGAGCGTGCAATTGGCATGCTGACTGCAGGAATGTCCACCAGAGCTGTTGCCAGTGAATTAAATGTTCATTTCTCTACCATAAGCCGCCTCTAACGTCGTTGTAGAGAATTTGGCAGTACGTCCAACCGGCCTCACAACCACAGACCACATGTAACCAAGCCAGCCCAGGACCTACATATCCGGCTTCTTCACCTGCAGGATCGTCTGAGACCAGCCACTCATACAGCTGATGAAACTGTGGGTTTGCACAACCGAAGAATTTCTGCACAAACTGTCAGGGAAGCTCATCTGCATGCTTGTCATCCTCACCAGGGTCTTGACCTGACTGCAGTTCGGCTTTGTAACTGACTTCAGTGGGCAAATGCTCACCTTCGATGGCCACTGGCACGCTGGAGAAGTGTGCTCTTCCTGGATGAATCCCGGTTTCAGCTGTACCGGGCAGATGGCAAACAACGTGTATGGCGTCGTGTGCGCGAGCTGTTTGCTGATGTCAACGTTATGAACAGAGTACCCCATGGTGGCAGTGGGGTTATGGTATGGGCAGGCATAAGCTACGGACAACGAACACATTTTATCGATGGCAATTTGAATGCACAGAGATACTGTGACGAGATCCCAGGGCCATTGTCGTGCCATTCATCCGCGGCCATCACCTCATGTTTCAGCATGATAATGCACGGCCCCATGTCGCAAGGATCTGTACACAATTCCTGGGAGCTGAAAATGTCCCAGTTCTTCCATGGCCTGCATACTCATCAGACGTCACCCATTGAGCATGTTTGGGATGCTCTGGATCGACGTGTACGACAGGCTGTTCCAGTTCCAGCCAATATCCAGCAACTTCGTACAGCCATTGAAGAGGAGTGGGACAATATTTCACAGGCCACAATCAACAGCCTGTTCAACTCTATGTAAAGGAGATGTGTCACGCTGCATGAGGCAAATGGTGGTCACACCGGATACTGACTGGTTTTCTGATCCACGCCCCTACCTTTTTTTTTAAGGTATCTTTGACCTACAGATGCATATCTGTATTTCCAGTCATGTGATTAGGGCCTAATGAATTTATTTCAATTGACTGATTTCCTTATATGAACTGTAACTCAGTAAAATCTTTGAAATTGTTGTATGTTGCGTTTATATTTTTGTTCTGTGTAGATAACATAAAGTATTTTTCAACATAGGCATTTGTTACTCAAGTACACAGAGCTCCTTTAGGCACTTAATTCAGAGTTTAAATATATCCCTCACCAGAGAAGAAAATAAAATAAATGCTGAGAATGTGAGGATGCTGTGTTAATCAGAGTCTGTAGCATACTATTCTACTGTGGATATGCTTGTGGCCATTATCAAATTGGATTGGAATATCAATATGAAAATTTGTTTTTGAGACATACTACGCACGTACACACACACACACACACACACACACACACACACACACACACAGTGTACAAATCTACTGCATTTTTCCCCTTACATTAAGGACTATAGAGTTTCAGTTAAAAAAAAAAAATCTTTCCTGATATTAGAGTGGTTCCAACAGGTCCTTGTCTCTTGTTGTGTGTAATTGCTTTCTGACTTCTGCTGGGGATTCACTTCATATCAGAAACAACAAACCCTCATCCACATCATACTGAATTCAGGGAGATTGTTAATCCTTTCAGGTGTACCTCAGGGATCAATCAACATTCCCAAAAACTGCAGACTTTAAACCAAGACAGTGGTAGGATTTACTGGGCCCTGGTGCAAGAGTGTGAAGTAGACCCCCCCCCCCCAACAAAAAAAATAAAAAAATAAAAAATCAACCTAAAATAAATTTGAAGTTTTATTCCTGTTTGGACTGACTGGACAACTTTGCCACAGTTTATTTTTGAACCACTGGAAGAACAGTTTTTTTTGTTTTAACTTTTCGATAATGGTCAAAACAAAAAAAAAGGATTGGCATGGGCAAAGATATTATAGAATATCTTTGGTATGGGCCCCAGCAGAGGCTGGGCCCAGGTGCAGTCGCATCCCTTGCCCCCCTCCCTGATGCCAGCCCTGCATTAAACACTGGAGTCAGTGGAGTCAGTGTGTCCCTGTGATGCTTGGAAATGCTGGCAGGTTGGACAGCAACTTATTTTCCCACCTGAGATTGCCACCACTAACCTTCAACCTGATATTGTCTTGTTGTCTGGATCAGTACGCCTTGTTCACCTGGTAGAGTTAACAGTGCTTATATGAAGCAGCAGAGAGGAGCAACAACTGGCTCTGAGATGAAAAGATTCTGGTTGGGGACCTCAAGAACAGTAGAAAGAAAGAAATGTCAATGGAAAGGGAGGTAAGTAAGCTTGGCTTAGCTGAATGGGCATGGAGTGGGGTTATGCTGGGATGCCAGAATCACTGTTGAGCCCTGTTAAGGTGTTGTGGGCTATACACCAAGGATGGAAGGTGTCCACTTGGACCCCAGAGAAGTACCCTACTCAGCTCAGTCCAGGAGGTTGTAATGCTAATGTGCTAGGGAGGCCGCATTGTGGTTGATCCCTGGAGTCAGCATTGCAGCCGTTGTGTGTGCTGATGCACCAAGGAGGCAAAATAGGCTGATCTCTTGAGTCAGCATTACACTTCAGTCATGAACATCAGGCAGAAGGATATCTGCATCATCAAATGGAAGGAAACGCAGATGGATCACATTAGTTTACAGTAAAAGAAGCTATGTCTTAGTTGGTGCTTATCTTGGTGAGAGCTGAGTCCAATATCATCAGCATGAAGTTTTAACACCTACTCTCATGTAATAGAAATCATGTAGCAAACGTGTTCCTAATTTGAAAAATGAAATCTGGTACTATACTAGGTTAAAGAAAAGCTCTCAGTTTGAATGCTTTAAGCTGAGCAAACACACTTGGTTTTAGGTCACTGCATGGCACACCAGGGGAGACTTGGGGTTTCATACAACAAATTTGCTTCAAACTAGGTCTCCCTGAAAAGGCAGCTTTGTGTTCTCTCAGTTTTACTGTTACCTGGGGACTGTAATTCCCTAAACAACTGACATGCTTGCTACAGCCACGTTGTAATGGTTCACAGTGTGAGTGATGTGATATAAATGCATGTCCAACTGCTCCACTGACACAGCCTTATGTTTTAGAGGAGGGTTAGCGTGTTCGCTTTGGAGGCCTAGATGTCAGGGTTCATTTTTAAGATCTACTTTTGACATTCTGTGGGTTCAAACACCTAGTTAATATTTTAGCAAAGTGAATTTACTTTTACCATTGTAGTTCAATGCTTTCAATTATAGTAATAATCTTTAATTTTATACAGCGCCTTTCATAGTGGACCACCATCACAAAGCGCTTTACAAGATACGAGACTAGGGTGTGTGAACTATGCATCAGTTGTAGAGTCACTTACAACGTCTCACCAAAAAGACAAAGCACAAGGAGGTTAAGTGACTTGTTCAGGGTCACACAATGAGTCAGTGGCTTTGCTGGGACCTCCTCGTTACAAGACTGTTTCTTTAACAACTGGACCACACAGCCTCCAATCTGTATCTTATCTGTACTTACATTTCAATGACAACACATAGTTTTTATTTTTTGCTCTTTTTTTTAATTAGAACAACTTTTTATTTTATATTTTTTTTAAATTACAATAAGGCTAACATAATTATTTTACATTTGTCTGTTAAGTTTTATACTGGAATATTTGTGCAACTGGAATTTTGATTGGCTGAATTGGCTCAGATGGACTGCAACTGTTTATTTCGTCATCCTTGAAGTAGAAAACAATGTCGTTTTTTTGCAAGTATAGTGAAATTCAAATAATTGCATTGCTGAGATGAATGTTGCAATAACAGTGAGGTAGTGTGACAGGATGAACGTGTGGTGTCAGACAACAGACTCCAGTCCAGTTTTCCAATTAATGCGCTTGGCTTTATTTCCAAAAAAACCCAGGTCACCAAATACGCATTTAAACAAATAATAATAATAATAATAATACAAAAAGGAGAAGGGATTAACAGGTCAGCCCAGAACACAAACAATCCGTCTTTCAACTCCCTTGCTTTGTTTCTCCGTTCGTTGTTTGTTTTGTCTTCGTTTTCATTTTCTCTCTCTCACAGTACCTTGCCAGCAGGAGCAGAACCCTGGGCCACGCCCCCTTTTGTACGCTCCGTCCCATTCCCATTGGTCAGCGAGGGCAACCGCCGTCAACCAACACGCGATTACCACCACGCTTTCCAACTGGGTCGATGACGTTGCGCACCACGGCTCCGTCCCCTTTCCAGGTGGCCAACTTCCACCTCCCCTGGGAATGACTGCTCCTCCTCCCTGACGCCCTCACTGGTCGGGAGGGAAATCTAAAACAAGAGTTCATTCTTTCTTTGTCACAGGTGGTCATGTAATTAATGTTGCAGTTAGGTTTGATTGCCCTGTATTTCTGTGCCACACAGCTCTCATTTTTGCTTGTTGTGGGGAATTCAGGTTTCATGTCCTATCCCAGACATGGAAAAATGAATCACAATGCTTTGACCCGTAAAATGCTACTAAGGTGAAATGATTGCTGTAACATACAAGGCAACTACCGCAGCGCATATTTACAATCAATTTAAAGCGAGGGAAAACAAATGGGTTTTAAGTTTCTACTTTTTAGAATTGATTGCAAGGGTTTGGTGGCATTGAAAGTAATAGATTGCTGACTGAGAAACTGTAGGGAGACCACAAAAGGATACCTGGGGGGGGGGCAAACAATGAAGGAACAAGCTCTGCCAAGAAATCATTTATAAAGAAATGTCAAAAAAAGTAACTGTCACCCGGTAACTAGTTTCAAATATAGTAAAGATCACAGCGGTGAGCCTCTTCCGTGGCACTTGAAATTATTCCGCATGAAGGCATTCCTGACACACGGCACAGTGTTTACCAGCACCTAAACATTTTTACGATTGCAGGTTGGCACATAGTTTTTATTTGAAGGAAAAGTGTACAATGGATTGGAAATTGGTATTTGAAGTTGTCTTATTGGACAGGTAGGTAAAAAAGGAAGCAGCAGCTTACAGGTGAGATTGAGTTATTTCATCGCACTACAGCATCCCCTACTGCCCAGGCACCCAGAGAATAGTACGCTCACACCTACTGTCGTGCTAGATGTTGTGGGGAGTTGCTACAGTGAGGAACTTGCTTGAGTTGTACAGGAGCTTCAGTAGGTGACCAGAATATTAAATGGCAGGTGGTGTTTGCATTACCCATAAATAGAGGCAGTCCAAATCTGGGGGAAAATATGCAAAAAGCTGCTGACATTTTAAGCAGATATCTGCAGAGTGTTGTTCGGAGCATCTTATGTGTTTTGTATTTGTATTAATAATGGCTTAAAATGTATATCAAGTATGTGTAAGATTCGATTTCTTCTTAATAATAATCTTCCTCAGGTAAGGTTAAATGAAAAGTTTTATTCAGGAACAAACAAATGAAAAACCAGTACAGGATACAACAGCAATAGCACTGCCAGTAAACCCATAGTTCTCGGCAGGTGGATTCTGAGCCACATAGCTGCAAGTAAACTCACAGGTCTCACAGCATGGAATATGAGGAACAGCTGCAAGTAAACTCACAGGTCTCGGCAGATGGATTCCGAGCCCCGAGATACCTATCAAGCGTCTGCCCGCTGGGAGTGGAACTGCACCTAGAAGGAGTGGAAATTCCCTACTTTCACCCAATGAGCAGAGTTGGCCTCCCCTTCATAAGCGGTGTGTTGGTAACCGCTCTGTGACGTGGAACCAAAAGAATGGCGCGCCACTTTTTGCAAAACAACTTCAGCGAAAATAAGGGGTGTTATCACCCACCCAAGGGCACAGCTGCACTGTAATGAAAACCAGTTATTTATCATGACTCCCAGGCATGGTCGTAGTTCAGGCCACATGCAAAGTTAAAGCGCTTACAAGGTTAGGGCAACCTTAGGCAAGAGTTTGAAAAGCCTTACATAAGCATAATCGTATCAAACAATGTATGGGTTAAGTATGTCCAATTTAACATAGCAAGCATTTTTGTAAGAAAATATTTATAGAAACTGTTAAAAAGAAAGAAAACAAATCACATTATATGAGACTTCTTCTTGGGTACAGTTTTAAAGCCTTGACTCCAGTCTTTATTTAACTGCTACTTTTTGAAGGGGGCCAAACATCTGTTAATTTAACAAAACTAGAACCGAACAACTAAGTTATCTATTTCAGGTTACTTCAGCAGCCTATTTATGATAATTATGATGACAATGTAGCTGCAGGATATGAGTTGCATTGTTCTCCGACGCTGTAGTTCTGGGTGGCTGCATGGTGAGTCTGCAGTGTGTAAAGATGCAGGTGGCTAATGGCACACGCTTTGGAGGACAGCGTGTGTTCGTCTTCGCCCCTCCCGAGTCAGGGCAGGGGTGGTAGCGGTGAGCTGAGCCTAAAAATAATTGGACACAACTAAATTGGGGAGAAAATAATAATAATAACAAGACCTCACTTGCAGAAGAGCCTGGTTATTTTGCATATTGGCTGAGATGCTCGCTTGCAGTGTGCATGGTCATAGGTTATCACCCAGCCACCAGCCTCTAGCTTCCATGGTGTTACAGTACATACAATCACAATAAAAAGTAATATCTCTGCATTACCAATCTTTCAAGAATGTAATCATGTCTCTACCCACACCTCTGATGACAATTACTGAGACTGTCAAAAGCAGTTTGGGTATCATGTTATCAGGTATCGAGTTGCACTGCCTGTCTGAGTAACTAATTAAATTCATAACTGCAATCAAGTACACTGACTGCAGCATGAATTCAGCTCTTTATTTCAGCATGACTTCTTTTCTGCAGTTCAGTCAGAATAGATTGTTTATTAAAGCACAGACTAGACAACACTACAACATTACACTGTACATATCTTACACTACATTCTTTGGTCTTTGGCCTCACCTTTCGAGCTACCCCTGCTGATAAATTTGCTCGCAGATAAGTGGAGAGGCTGCAGTAGAAAAGCCATGGGCTCGGGGGCAGGAGATGTAGTGGATTGAGGTCAAATAAATCCTTTCCTTGCTGATCATTGGATGTATTCTTTATCGAGAACGAATAAGATACTAGCTATTTGAATGATGACTTGATCTGATATCGGACATGCCTAAAACATGCTTGATATTTACGTGCTTTGATCTAAGGTTAAAGTGAGTTTCCTGGCAGAACCAGTACTTTGCTTAATCTGCTTTGAGTTCATTAATTTTTTAAGTGTTACACTGGAATATTTATTAATCTGGAATTTTAATTGGCTGAGTGGGACCCCACTTGTCTGTTAAACCATCCTTGAAATATATGTTTTTTTTTTCTTTTAAGTTTAGTGAAATCCAATTAATTGCATTGGTGAGATGAATGCTGCAATTACAGTTAGGTGGTCATACCATTAATGCTATAGTTCAGCTCGATTTGCCTACATTTCTATGCTACAAGACTCTTATTTTCGTGTGTAGTAGGGAATTTAATTAATGTGCTGAAAACATTATTTCCCATGTCATGCACAGGCATCAGTATTAATTAAAGAACCACATTAGCAATTAATTGTTATGCCCAGTTAGAAGAATTCACAAGATTTACAAACTGTATTTAATGATTAACCTAAATGGCTAGTGCTGTAGGTGTAGTTAATTGGGGACTGTTTGCATGGATAGAGCTCACTGACTTTCTTCATGATTTATTACTAGACTGAAAGCATCTGGAATATTACATCAAAATTGATAGGCAGTACATACCATGCAAACATTTGTATAAATGACTGCACTGAGAAACAATAAGAAACTCCTCAATAAAGTACAGATTTGTTTATATTTAAAGTTTAAATCCATACCTTAAACCAAATATTGTGTCTTTCTATTTGTTATGTAATTGTCTGCCAATAAATACATTATATTGCAAATGTTTTAACAATACATTTGCACTGTAATCAAAAATAATTCATTACTCATATTATACACTATCAGGGCTTGGAATTAACTTTTCCATGCACTAGGCACCAGGGCAGTGGATGGAAAAATCTATCGGCCTCCTAGACGTTTTTCAGGCCAGTATAATATCTGTTGATCGATCACTAAAAATGCAGTTTTAATATGTGTTGCAATGTGTGTTTAATATAGGAACAAAAGAAACTGCAACAACAATCAGCATTTAATGGAACAATGTAAGCGTTACATTATAATGTGAACAGCGCTCCAGATAAGGTTTTGGGTCTAGGAGAAACTTACCCTCTAATTTTAGAGTAAAGTGTATTTTCAGGGGGTAAAATGCAACATTACTTTGAAGTCATGAGTATTCTCGATAAATACTGTACAATCTTTAATGGTAATGGGGTAGGCATTAAAAAAACAGCCTTCCAATTTAACTGGAACGTTACTTTGAATTACTGTATTACCACACGTGTTCCACAAGGTTCTTTAAAGGCTCAGCGCATTTTTGTTCAAGGAAACACACAAACTGTAAATGAATTACGTTACTTAAATTTTAACATTAAAATTCTTAAACTAAGTGAACATGTTAATATAAAGCCATACATATAAATAAAATAAGGAAATGCATTGATAAGTTATAAAACATTTTGTTTAATATTATAGGCACCTTATTTTAGCGGTTGCCTCTGACGATGGTTCCAGTTGGATTTGTAGCTGGACTGGGGTGTTTACGCTTCAACCTGTGTAGCTTCAAATGTGTCCGAGTCTTACTGTGATTGGCTGCAAAGACAACAGGGCTAGCCAGAGATTGGATAATGTTTATTGGGTTGTGTGATGAGTCAAAGGGGTTTCGGTCAGCAATTCAGCCTCCCAACAGTAGAAGGCATCAAACCAACTTGGGACTTCCCTTACCAAGGTCTTGTGACCATGACAAAAGTCATCTTTTTGAGGGGCGGCACCTTGGTGAGGGGCGGAAGTACGAGTATGTAAATTCCAGCCACTGGAGTCAAGTGAAATTAAGGATACCTGTCAGTTTGGGATTGGTGATCCACTGACTACCGGGGCGGGGTTTGCATACTAAAGGGAACGTGCTACTGTGTTCGGGGTTGGTCCTAAGGAATAGAGGTGGGGGAAAAAAGGCTGGAGGGAAGTACGTGGGAGTTTGGACTGTGTCACGAACTGAGGCTTTACTAACTTGGCTCTTTTCTGTTTTTATTCCTTTTTGTTTTATTTTTGGATTTAAGCAGAACGCGAAGAGGACTAAGAGGCTTCCGTTCCTTTATTTTTGATTACTCCAGCACTCCCTCCCTCACATCCTTCTTTATTATTTTTCTTTTTTTCCGTGTAATATTAAATAAAATTTAAATTTTTACACGTAAATCACTGTCTGGAAAATCCATTTTTACTCACACGCCTCACACGTGGTGTCATTGTGGGAGATGGATCCAGCTACAGTTTTGGCGATGTTTAGGGAGAAGGAGGAGAAGAAGGAGGAGAGGGAAGCACGGCGCCAGGAACAGCTCGCCCAGTTCTTTGGTCAGCTGGTAGAGAAAATCTCGACTCCAGCGGCGGAAACAGCGGTTGCCCGGATGTTTTCTTCACAACCAAAGCTACAGAAGATGACTCTGGAAGATGATCCCGAGGCGTTCTTGGTCACCTTTGAGAGAGTCGCAGAAGCAGCAGGGTGGCCCAAGGAACACTGGGCCATGAAATTGGCACCCTGTTTGACAGGAGAAGCGCAAGCAGCATATAGAGCCTTGATGGCCTCGGAGGCCGCGGATTATATAAAAGTAAAAGAAGCCATTCTCTCACGCCTCGGGATCACGGAAGAAACATACCGGCGCCGTTTCCGGGAATACCAGCTGTCCAAGGAGGTGCGGCCCCGGGTTGCGGGACAGTATCTCCTGGATCAGTGCACCCGGTGGCTGCAACCGGAAGAACACACACCCCAAGAACTGGTGCAGAAGATCGCTATAGAGCAGTTCGCCTCCATACTACCGCCAGGAAATCGGGAGTGGGTTAAAAGGAATCAACCTACCACTCTCGAGAAGGCCATCATCCTGGCGGAGGCTTATGAGGATGCTAATGAAGGCGCCGCCTCTGACCCCACTCCTGCGCCTAAACTAACCAGGACTGATACAGTTTTATCTGAGGATTGGTGTAGATTTAGTAGGCCCTCTGGAGGGAGCAGAGTCAGGATATCGGTATATTTTGGTAGTAGTGGACTACGCAACACGATATCCAGAAGCTGTTCCCTTACGCTCTATGAGTGCAGAAGTAGTAGCAAATGAATTGGTTAAAATATTTTCTAAGGTGGGAATCCCGAAAGAAATTCTCACTGATCAGGGCACTAATTTTATGTCTGGCTGTATTCAGCAATTATACAAATTATTGAAAATCCGTTCAATTCGAACCTCAGTTTTTCATCCTCAAACGGATGGGCTTGTTGAACGATTTAATCAGACTTTAAAAAGTATGTTGCGCCGCTTTGTAGATCAGGAGAAACGTAATTGGGCTAAACTGCTTCCCTACTTGCTCTTTGCAGTTCGTGAGGTACCACAATCCTCAACGGGGTTCTCTCCGTTTGAGCTCTTGTACGGTCGGCAGCCGCGGGGTATCTTGGATCTCATAAGAGAAGGCTGGGAAGAACAGTCAAAAGACTCTAAAAATATAGTGAAATATGTATTACAGCTACGCGATCGCTTAGAATTAGTTGGTCGATTGGCACATGACAATCTCAAAGTGGCACAGCAGAAGCAGCAGCAAAGCTACAATAAAAATGCAAGAATTAGGAACTTTCGACCTGGAGACAAAGTGTTGTTGTTGCTTCCCTCATCAGAATCTAAGTTGTTTGCTAAATGGCAGGGTCCCTTTGAGGTCATTCGAGCAATTGGAAAAGTTAATTATGAGATCCGACAGCCTGGGCGTCGGAAAGAAAGTCAAATTTATCATGTTAATCTCCTCAAACCGTGGAAAGAACGGGAGGTCCATTTTATATCTCCCGAACAGGAGGGAGAGGACTATGGACCCTCAATTGAGCCAGTATCAGCAGCTGGGGTTCCGATGGGGGAACAATTAACTCCTGATCAACGCAAAGAGGTAAGCAATTTAATCAAAATGTTTGGTGATGTGTTTTCTAATGTGCCCGGAAGAACGCATTTGATCGGACATACTATTATCACTCCGCCAGGTCTGAGAGTTAGACGGAGACCGTATCGCATAACAGACAGTCAGAGAGATTCTGTCCGGAGGGAGGTGGAATGTATGTTGAAACTTGGGATAATTAAACCTTCCCGAAGTGAGTGGTGTAGCCCAATTGTACCAATAGACAAACCAGATGGGTCACTACGGTTATGTATAGACTTTAGGAGGGTGAATGCTATCTCTAAGTTTGATGCATATCCCATGCCTCGGGTAGATGAACACTTAGACAGGCTGGGGTGAGCTCGGTTTATTTCAACTTTGGATCTGACGAAAGGATACTGGCAAATTCCATTAGCAAAAGCCTCTCGTGAGAAAATGGCATTCTCAACCCCGGATGGTCTTTTTCAATTTTGTACTATGCCGTTCGGACTTCATGGAGCGCCTGCTACGTTTCAGAGACTAATGGACAAGGTTTTACAACCTCATCGAGAGTATGCAGCTGCGTATATCGATGATGTAGTCATATACAGTTCTTCCTGGAAAGAACATTTGAGTAGATTAAAAGCCGTCCTACAGTCTCTGAGGAAGGCGGGGCTCACAGCGAACATGGCAAAGTGCGCTATTGGAAAAGAAGAAACTAAATATTTAAGTTTCATAATGGGTAAGGGTAGAGTGAAACCGTTGGTTTCAAAAGTCCAGACTTTGTTGGATTCACCGGTACCTACCACAAAAACCCAGGTGAGATCATTGTTGGGATTGGCTGGTTATTACCGCCGCTTTATTCCACACTTTTCCACTATAGCTGCCCCTCTCACTGATCTCACTAAAAAGAACGCTCCAAATAACATTAAGTGGAGTGCAGAGTGTCAGACAGCCTTTGAATCTATTAAAACTAATATGAGTCAGGCCTTGATTTCAGCCGAGAGTTCATCCTTCAGACCGATGCATCGCAGACTGGTCTGGGGGCGGTTCTGTCCCAGGAAAAAAATGGTATAGAACACCCGATATTATTAGTCGGAAGTTACTGCCGAGAGAACAAAGGTACTCTGTGGTAGACAAAGAATGCCTGGCAGTAAAATGGGCGGTGGAGTCCTTAAAATACTATCTTCTGGGACGACCCTTTGTACTCATCACAGATCACACCCCTTTAAAGTGGTTAGACACAATGAAGGATTCAAACACTAGGATTACGCGGTGGTACCTGGCGCTCCAACCCTTCGCTTTTCAAATAAGGCATCGTGCAGGTAAGTTACATCAAAACGCTGATTTTTTTTTCCCGGGAGGGAGGGGAAAAGGAGGGGTTAGAGGTTTCCGAGTGTTCCTTCGGCTCCACTCTGAGGGGTGGGATATGTGATGAGTCAAAGGGGTTTCGGTCTGCAATTCAGCCTCCCAACAGTAGAAGGCATCAAACCAACTCGGGACTTCCCTTACCAAGGTCTTGTGACCATGACAAAAGTCATCTTTTTGAGGGGCGGCACCTTGGTGAGGGGCGGAAGCCACTGGAGTCAAGTGAAATTAAGGATACCTGTCAGTTTGGGATTGGTGATCCACTGACTACCGAGGCGGGGTTTGCATACTAAAGGGAACGTGCTACTGTGTTCGGGGCTGGTCCTAAGGAATAGAGGCGGGGGAAAAAAGGCTGGAGGGAAGTACGTGGGAGTTTGGACTGTGTCACGAACGGAAGCTTTACTAACTTGGCTCTTTTCTGTTTTTATTCCTTTTTGTTTTATTTTTGGATTTAAGCAGAACGCGAAGAGGACTAAGAGGCTTCCGTTCCTTTATTTTTGATTACTCCAGCACTCCCTCCCTCACATCCTTCTTTATTATTTTTCTTTTTTCCGTGTAATATTAAATAAAATTTTAATTTTTACACGTAAATCACTGTCTGGAAAATCAATTTTTACTCACACGCCTCACAGGTTGTTTTCTCTTGTGTACAGTTTCCTAGTAACTGAAGACATTGTATTCTTGGAGATACAGTTGTAGTGGAAGTTTTAGGGAAGGCAGACAAGCTGTGCTGCAATGCATACGCAGGTACAAAGCTTAATGCAAATGTTACATTAATTGTATAAACTACTTCAGGAAGTCTAGTCCTTCAAAAAGTCTTACAGTTAGATTATTAATCAGGTTCTTCACGTTAGAATCCTTATTTAATGTACTTCTTAGAAAAACCTCTGGAGGGGATATTATTCATGAGGTATGATGAAATGTAATTTAGTTTTTCACGATTCATAATGAAAGTTAATGACATTTTCACAAAGTTATGAAAACCTCATAAATACTAATGAGGCAAACTATGTGAAGAGTATTTAGAGTATTTAAGGACACATTAGGAAACAGAGATATATGGGTGAATGGCTGGTATTTTCAAGAGGGTTTATTAAGTAACTGCTTTCAGTGTTAATTAGTTTACATTTCATAGTTTAAACAGTGAGATTTTCAAAATTACTGCACTGCAGAAAGGCTAATTTCAAATAGCGCAATTTAAATGCAACAAGTACCTTGAGTTTATTATACTGGTTTAATTATGTGGGAACCTTGTTGTTATGCTTAATAGATGTGATTAAAATAAATCATAATAAATTTGAACACATTTAAACTTATGATAATGTATTCAAATATACATATTCATGTCTGTGAAATTGACCATAAAGATTAGAAACAAGAAGTGCCTTCCCAAGCTACTGTAAAATATGCTATTCAATCATCTGCCATTATTATGAAAGAAAATCAGAGTCTGTTACACATTATGATGTGTTTTCACATGTGAAATTCTGAAGACGTTCAATAAATGGGTATATAATTATTAGAGACAGTGTTTAGAGTTATATGGAAGTCTGTATATGTATACCAGAGGTGGCCAACCAGCATCTCACGAGTCGCATGCGGCTCTTCTGTGGTAATAATGCTGCTTATTCTGCCCTCGCAAAAGAGTCCCCTTCTTAAGCTTAACAGATAGATAAACTCTTTCCAGTAACTGTAGTATTGAATGATGCCTTATTGACACCAGTTTGTAGGTACAGTGTTAGGAACTGAGTAAAACTGAAATAAAATACAGAAAACAACCGTAAGTACGGGTATGCCGAATTCTATGCTTAATTCTCACTAATAGCACAGCATGTATTTTTAGGTATGGTATAATATTATCATAAACTCAGAAATATGCTGCCGTATGCAAAATAATTCCCCAAACATGGCAAAATCAATTACATAGAACAGATATCTCCGACCATGCAACTATCAAGAAAATACGTAAATCTATCACGCAAACGATCATCCATATAAAATATCATCATGAATTGAAAGGTGAGTATGTTATTATTGATTTTACTTACAGACAATGCTTCTACAAATAATTGCAAGAAGGATGGAGTTCGATGATATCTGCAGCTCCACAGAGCGACTTTCACTGCTGCTAACAAGGATTCTTCTTTACAGGAAATAGGAACTTAAGCAAACAACAGACCTTATCAGTAAACAACGCCATCTAGTGGCCAAATGGAATTGACTTAAAAAATTAACTCAAACCAACTAAAGGGTCTTGAACACTCCCCGTCTGGTATCTGTAAAGATGCCAACATTAACACTAGAACTTAAAGTTACTTATCAGTCTCTGGAGAGAAGAGTAGGACAGTCTCTGAAACTGGACGCAGAAAGGTCTTGCATGACCCCTGTCTTGCTGTCTTGAGCCAGGAAAGGACTTCACAATGATGCCCATGGGCCAGTCGTTCCTTTTCACTTGACTGTCTCTCAGCATCATAATGTCTCCCTCCTTAAGGTTGGGTTTCTCTTTCAGCCACTTCCTACGGCTCTGCAGGGTAGGAAGATACTCCTTTCTCCAGCAGTGCCAGAAGGTGTTGGCAAGGCTTTGAACTTGCCTCCACTGCCGGCTGAAGAGGTCTTTCTCATTGAATTCACCTTGGGGAGGAGGAACTACAGCAACCTTTTGGGTGAGGAGTGTCGCTAGCGTCAAGATGAGGGGGAAGTCTGGATCCGTGGACACAGGAACCAATGGAGCGAGCATTCACAATGGCTGAGACTTCCGCCATGAAAGTAGTCAGGACTTCGTGAGTAAGCCTGGATGGACCCACCTTCAGCAGCATGGAATCCAGGATGCGCCTCGTAATGCCAATCATTCTCTCCCAGCTGCCTCCCATATGAGATGAGTGTGGTGGGTTGAAGACCCAAGTACACCCTTTGTCACTCAGGTACTCTTGGACCTCCTTGTCACTCTGAACGGCCTCTATCTTCAGCTCTCTGCAGGCCCCGATAAAGTTTGTACCACAGTCGGACCCGATTTGTTTGGCTGGTCCTCTGATGGAAAGGAACCGTCGCAGAGCATTTATGAAACTTGAGGAATCCATCGACTCAATGACTTCAATGTGTATGGCCCTGGTGCTCATACATGTGAACAGCACAGCCCAGCGTTTACTGCTTGCTAGTCCATCCCTGGTGCGACGTGCTGTAACCATCCATGGCCCAAATATAACTAACCCAACAAAAGAGAAGGGAGGGTCAAGTGCTGAGGCGATCCACAGGTAAGTCAGACATCTTCTGAGTCTCTATCCTCCCACGTAGTCTTCGGCAGATGACACATTGATAGAGTATGCTGCTGATGCGCCGTTTTCCACCGATGACCCACAGACCAGCTGCTCTCAAGGAACCCTCAGTGAAGTGGCACCCTTGATGGTGGACCTGCTCGTGGTGGTGACGGATGAATAGAGTCGCGATGTGGCTCCGTCCAAGCAGGATGAGAGGGTTGATTTCATCGTTACCTAGGCTTGCTTGAGACAGACGTCCTCCAATCCTCAGTAGGCCTGAATCATCAATGTAGGGGCACAGACTGAAGAGTGGCTCTGCTTAGGAATGGCTTTACCTTCTCTGATGCATTCCAATTCCTCTTGAAAGGCGTCGTGTTGCAGACTGCGGATTATGATATTTTTGGCTTGATCCAGGTCTTCGGTGGAGCAGGGTTTTTTGCAGATGTGCCATCCTTTGCAGCTGCTGCCTACCTTGAAGGAGTGAGCAACATGCACAAGCCTTGCTGTTGCGTGTGTCAGTGCTTGCCAGCTTGAGAACCTTTCGAAGCGCTTGGGGTCTAACTTGTTGCTGGAGACATTGGTGGCGTGACAAGCAACTTGGGGGCGGATCTCATAGTCAGATCCGGGATTAACCAAGTCAAAAGGTGTGTGAAGGGTTTCTGGCTCTGCTGACCTGAACAAGAAAGCTGGTCCAGTCAACCATGTGCTATGAGTCAGGCTGCCTGCTGGGACTGATCTTGAGGCATGATCAGCAGGGTTCTGGTCAGTAGGGACGTGCTTCCACTGCTGTGGGCTGGTAGATCTCCCGATACGTTGCACCCTGTTATTCACATATACGTAGAATCGTCTGGCGTTGTTGTGAATGTAACCAATGACCACTTTACTATCAGAGTAGAATGTGACAACATCGAGTTGGATGTCAATCTCATCGACGATTGCTTCTGCTATTTCCACAGCTAGAACAGCAGCGCACAACTCGAGTCTTGGAACGGTGATCTCAGGACGTGGAGCGAGCTTAGCCTTACCAAAGATGAAGCCAACATCTATGTTCCCACTGGCATCAGTTGTCTTCAGGTAAGCTACTGCTGCGATGGCGTTCGTGGAGGCATCACAGAAGACGCACATCTCTTTCTTGTGTGCTTGGCTGACAGAGGTAGAGGTGTATGTGCGAGAGAGCTTGACCTGCTCAATCTCCTTCAGTGAGTCTCTCCACAGCTTCCATTCCTTGAGGTTCTCTTCTGGGAGAGGGGCATCCCAGTCACAAGCCTCCATGGTGAGCTCTCTGAGTAGAGACCTTCCTCGAATGCTTACCGGGGCGGCAAATCCAAGCGGGTCAAACAGGCTGTTGATCGTCGACAAGACTCCACGTCTAGTGTATGGTTTCTCTGCTGAAGACACCTGAAATATGAAGACATCCTCTGCGATGTCCCAGCTCACCCCGAGACTTCTCTGCATGGGAGGGAAGTCGACACTCAGATCCAGGTCCTTCAGCCCCTTAGCTAGGTCGTCTGGAGGAAAGGCTCTCATGACCTCTGCCTTGTTAGAGGCAATCTTGTGCAGGCGTAAGTTGGAGAGGGCCAAAATCTCGAGTGTTCTGAAGAAGAGTGATGGCTTCCTTCTCTGTGGGGAGGGATACGAGACCGTCGTTGACGTAAAAGTTCCTCTCGACGAAGTGCCTTGCCTCTTCTCCGTAATCCCTCTCGCCCTCTAAGGCGGCTCTCCTGAGGCCATACATGGCCACTGCTGGGGGTGGGCAATTACCGAAAACATGGACCCGCATCCTGTACTCCACAACTTCGTCATCCAAGTCGTTGTTGCGATACCAGAGGAATCGCAGGTAGTTACGATGGTCTTCATGAACAACGAAGCAATGGAACATCTGCTGCACGTCTGCTGTCACAGCCACTGGTTCCTTTCTGAACTGTAGCAGTACCCCAAGCAGGCTGTTGTTCATGTTGGGACCAGTAAGCAGGACGTCATTCAGAGATACCCCATGGTGCTGGGCACTGGAGTCAAATACCACTCTTATCTGTCCAGGTTTTTGTGGATGATACACCCCGAAGATCGGAAGATACCAGCACTCTTCTTCTGCTTGTAGGGGTAGAGCGATTTCAGCGTGCCCATTCTCAAAGATTTTGCACATTAACTCAATGAAGTGGTCCTTCATCTCTGGACGTTTCTTGAGCGTGCGTGTGAGTGAGGCGAGGCAATTGCTGGCCTGATCGCGGTTCTTGGGGAGACGTTGCCGTGGGCTATGGAAAGAGAGCGGGGCAACCCAGCTGTTTGATGCATCCTGATGGAACTCTTTCTCCATCATCTTCAGGAGGGCGAGATCCTCCATTGAAGGAGCTGGTTTGTCATCATCCTTAGTGTAGCAGAAGACAGATTCGCCCATGAGGCTTGCCGCGTCGGCTGGAGTGCATCTCTGCTTCAGGGAGATGGTGCCAGAACTTCGAGGCTGGTGTGTGTGGCTGAAGTTCTCCTTAACATGGAAGCTGCTGAGACAAGGACTCATGAAGCTGGGGCGCCCGTTCTCCAGAATGTTTGTCTTGAAGGCGTTAACTGGTGAAGGTTTGTGTGCCCCTCCGAGACAGACATCTCCCACTATCACCCAGCCAAGGGCTAGGCGCTGTGCGAAGGGAGCGTGCAGGGGCCCGTTGCGCTGCTCTAGCACCTTGTGCACCTGGATGATGTCTCTCCCTAGAAGTAGCAGTATCTCTGCTTGGGGGTTCAGAGGAGGTATCTTGGTGACTAAGAACTTGAGGTGAGGGTGGTACCTTGTTACATCTGGTGTAGGGATTTCGGCCCTATTGTCTGGGAGCTTGTTACACTCGATGAGCGTGGGAAGAGGTAAACAGGTCTTTTCATCAGCTGATTCCACAATGAAGCCTCTTGCACGCCGGCCTACAGTCTCCGAGATACCTGAGCACGTCTTGAGGGTGTAGGGTGAGGCATCATTGGCTACGTTGAATATCTTGAAGAAGGCTGACCTAGCCAAAGACTTGTTACTTTGGTCATCCAGAATGGCGTATGTTCTCATCTTCTTCTCAGGATGACCTTTTGGGTAAACATTAACAAGACAGATCTTGGAGCAAGACTTCCCCGGGGGACTGTCTCCACAGACCTCAGTACAGGTGGACGTGGCAACTGGAGAGGAGGGAGACTTGTCTTCCTCCCCGCCATGCTGTGTGGAGGAGCTGACGGCATCTTTGTGAGACCAAGGGGCAGGACCGGCATGAAGAGCTGCAATATGCTTGTCGCTTTCGCACTCAGAGCACTGGATGACAGCTTTACAGTTCTTCGCCTGGTGTGCTGTTGAGGAGACACACCTAAAACATATAGAGTTCTCTCTAAGGTAGGTTTTTCTCTCTTCAAGGGGTTTCTCCCTAAAGCCTCTACACTTTCGCAGGGGGTGCGGCTTTTTGTGGATAGGGTATTGTTTGTTAGGGTCCTCCTTCTTGGATTCATCTTTCTGGATGGCGTTGTCCACTTCTGTCTTGTGCACTGTGATAGGGGCTCTCGCCGTTCTCGTTGAGAATTTCTCTCCTTTAGGCGGCGGTGCGCTGGAAGTGGATGTGATGAAGCTTGGGTCATTCCTCACTTTTGCTTCTGCACGAATTAAACCAGAGAAGAACGAGAAGGGTGGGAAGCTGACACCATGCACGTATTTGTATCTGGTCCCCTGTGACATCCACTTCTCCTGCATGCTGAAGGGGAGCTTCTCCAGAATAGTCTTGATGCCTCTTGCAGTGTCCAGGTAGGACAGGCCGGGTAAGTAACCTTCAGGTTTGGCTGCCTCCAACTCGAGGAGAAGGTCACCCAGCTCTCTCAGACGTTGGGGGGGTCTTTATTGGAGATCTTCGGGAAGCGTTCAAGCTTGTTGAAGAGGGCTGTCTCCATAGCTTCAGCAGACCCATAGCACTCCTCTAGCCGTTGCCAGATCACACTGAGGGCTGCACCAGGATGATTGACATGGACGGACCTCATTCTTCTCACATGCTCAGCTGATTCTGGCCCAAGCCACTTGATTAGTAGGTCGAGTTCCTCCCTGGGCTTTAGGTCGAGGCCTTCAACGGCGTTGGAGAATGTTGACTTCCAAGCCCAGTAGTTCTCTGGCTTGTCGTTGAACTTGGTGAGTCCAGCTGTGAGGAGGTCGCGGCGTGCTAGGAACTTCGCCAGATCTGCAACATTGGCACGATCAGAATGGATCCCACTGGACTCATGACGTTCTACACCAGGTGGCTGGCCGTCATCACCTGCGTAGCACCTGGGAGACTGTGAGGTGGGGTTAGGCACGTTCACCACATGCTCTCTGATAAGATGAGTCGTTGGGTGTCTTGAGGTGGCTGGCACTCCAGTATGAGTGGGACACCGACCTGAGGTCATACTCACCCCTGACGCGAGAGAGAGGATGTAGTCGTGGTTGCAGGTGATCAACTGGGGGAGGCGATTCAACCTTGACGTCTGGCTGCGAGACTTCCTTGTATGCTGACGGCTGATGGTAGTTCACATAGGCTTGCTGGTCTTGTACATACTTCTCAGCCCTCTCGAGAGAATGGTAGGTTGAGCCTTGTTTGTTGTCGTCAACCCCAGACAGCTGTGGCACATCAGCTGCATCCATCGCTGTCTCAAATACATTAGCCTCAGCTAAGACGGCCTCCGCCTCTTTCTCCTGCTGAAGAGCCTCTAATGTGGCTTCCAGGCGGGTCTCCTCTACTTTAAGGTGGGCCTTCTTCACTTTCACTTCTATTTCTCTCTGTGTATATGATGCTCTTGCTAGTGCTGCTTCAGCCTTGGCGCGAGCTTCTAATGCAGCCAAGCTTGCTGCAGATTTGCTGGAGCGTCTTGATGACTTAGATGAACGTGAGCACTCTGACCTGGTTGCAAGGCTCATATGTTCTGAAGCTGACATCTTGCATTGGATGTGTACAGAGGAGTAGAGCTGACTGGATATCCTGTCCACCGGAGGTTGCAATTACAGTTGAAAATGTCTTTTTACTATTCTGCCCTCGCAAAAGAGTCCCCTTCTTAAGCTTAACAGATAGATAAACTCTTTCCAGTAACTGTAGTATTGAATGATGCTTTATTGACACCAGTTTGTAGGTACAGTGTTAGGAACTGAGTAAAACTGAAATAAAATACAGAAAACAACCGTAAGTACGGGTATGCTGAATACTATGCTTAATTCTCACTAATAGCACAGCATGTATTTTTAGGTATGGTATAATATTATCATAAACTCAGAAATATGCTGCCGTATGCAAAATAATTCCCCAAACATGGCAAAATCAATTACATAGAACAGATATCTCCGACCATGCAACTATCAAGAAAATACGTAAATCTATCACGCAAACGATCATCCATATAAAATATCATCATGAATTGAAAGGTGAGTATGTTATTATTGATTTTACTTACACACAATGTTTCTACAAATAATTGCAAGAAGGATGGAGTTCGATGATATCTGCAGCTCCACATAGGGACTTTCACCGTTGCTAACAAGGATTCTTCTTTACAGGAAATAGGAACTTAAGCAAACAACAGACCTTATCAGTAAACAGCGCCATCTAGTGGCCAAATGGAATTGACTTAAAAAATGAACTCAAACCAACTAAAGGGTCCAGAACACTGCTCTTCGAACTTCCCATATATTTCATTACACAATTAATAAGTTATATATATATATATATATATATATATATATATATATATATATATATATATATATATATATATATATATATATATGTGTGTGTGTGTGTGTGTGTGTGTGTGTGTGTGTGTGTGTGTGTATTATTTTTATAATAAGTCTCCGAGTTTACTTTGAACAGAACCGGCTTCTGTTTTGTTCATAAATGCACAAAAAATAGCAAAAAAGAAAATCTGAAGATGAATATCGAACCTTCTTTTACCGGAGTGGGAGAGTAATGTTTTTTTTTTTTTTTTTTTTAGTTGTACGCAATGGAAAACTCCTGTGCCTTATTTGCTAGTGCCCGGTTGCATAAAAGGACGGGAATGCGTGATTTCTCCTTGTTTGGGGTTGTTATCTAATTCCAGCATTATTTACAGACATTTAAAAGACAATATTTCGGTCAAATCAATAGTTTGTTATTAATTGCTCATCATCCATTATAGCTAAAGGATTTTCTCTCTGCAAATCGTTCTGTTAAGCGTAGCTCTGTCCTCTTCAATTTCCAAAAACGCTGCCATACCGTTTTTCGATTTCAGGTGCGTAACAACAGGGCGAGCAGCCCTGTTCAATTATTTATTTAGAACGGGGTTTCCCCTTCCGCCCCTGTTTAGTTTATTTTGTGCTTTGTATTAGGATTTATTTATTTGTTTATTGTTTATGTATAAATGTCGGCGAACGCCGTGAGTTTTTGTTATTGTATTTATGACAGGAGAGTTGTGTAATTGTTTTTAAAACCTCGTGGTAATGTGTGGCTGTCGGTGAGTGCGTTGTTAAACTAGCCGGTAGTCACACATAATTAATAAACTTGTGCAGATTGTGGCCGAGGAGTAATAGAATAATTACTAGCTAGTTAAACCCCTCGGCGGCTACGGTATATAAACCTGCGACGCTCTCAGTTCCGGGTGGGTGTTCAGAGGAGGAACGAGAGCGAGCAGAGAGAAATGTAAAATAACATATTCTAGGACCAGTGACAGCAACTGCCCAGCCTGACCTAGGATCTTATTTTGTGATTTGTTTTAATCTTTTTGTTTTCTGTGCTCTCTGAGCAGTTTTTGTTAAAGCCTTTAATTTATTTTTTGTCTAATAAAAAAGACGCTTGGTGCGCGGTTTATTTAGTATATTATAAAAATAAAAATGTTTTAACAAAAGCTGCTCACAGACGACAGAAAATAAATATTCAAACAAAAACAAGTCAAGAACACAAAATAAGATCCTAGGTCAGGCTGGGCAGTTGCTGTCACTGGTCCTAGAATGTGTTATTCTACATTTCTCTTGAGTTGTATCTGAAAGTTTGTATTTCATTTTCATGTCGGAGTTGATTAAAATGTAACCCTCAAAATGACTGCTGTCAGTAAAAAGCAAAATCATAAACAGACACAAATTTGCCAAATAATCAGAGACCGTGACTCCTCCTAACAAGTGGCTTGGAAAATTGGCCATGCAAAAAAACCCTACTCTGAAGGCGAGTTTATGAAAACTTGCATTAGGGATGTTATTGCTATCCTGTGTCCAAACAACACTCAACTGCAAAAGCAAATTTCAGAGCTGCAGCTCTCACATCACAGGGTAGAACATAGCCATCTCAGATCTAAATAGTGACATTGAACTACAGCTGCATTCAGAACAATATGTAGTAAAGAATGCCAAAAGTCTACAGATCCTGCCTGTATGTGGTATAAGAAAATAAACAATAGTTACAGAAAATGAAAATGTGTGTTTTGATATAAATATTAGGTATGTACTGGAAAATATAAAGGTCAAAAGCATTTAATAGTGTGTATGATATTAATTGTAGTAAAAAAAAATATCAGTGAAATGCTAAATTAAGCACTTTTTAAAGTCTGTGGCTCTTTGTCACTACATTTTATTTCCTTGGCTCTTGGCCAGTGAAAGGTTGGCCACCCCTGATGTATACAATATGAAACACAACACTAATAGATTGTTTCCTTTTTCAGTCCTAGTGGTAACCACGTCAAAAGGAACAGATCACTGGGGCCACTTCCCCTAAATACCCTCCGTCACGCCCTCTTTCGGTAGAGTGGCCAATCACGTCTCCTCAGATCTGTGATTGACATATCGCCTACCGCATTAAGGTGCTGACTTCTGGTATCGTGGCCCAGCCTCCTTCCTGGATGGCTGGCTTCCAACTGACCCTGGAATGAACTGCCGAACCATTCATTACGGGGTACTCCAGTTATACAGTGTCCTCACAGGTCGGGAGGAAGATTATTGACTAGGAGTCATTCGCTCTCTGTCACAATTCCTTATCAACCATAGGTGATGATAGTTTCTCATTGGGTCTAGACTACTAACTTGACACACCCACACTCATCCACATACACAGGTAAGAAGATTTGTGTCATGTGAGAAGTTGTGAGGGGGGCTTGATTAAGGCAGGTTTAATAATTTAGCACCAGTAGGCGCTCTGGTGTTAAACTTTCCAAATAGTTTAGCACCAATTTTGAAAACAGGTTTGCACCTATTACACTATGTAACACAATTTTTGTTCCTGGGTAGTAAGTGTTATTTCCTAATTGCTTATGCCTCAAAAGTATAGAAAATGGCTATTATTCCCCACAAACTTTGCTTTTGTGACCAGGACAGTGATATACTGTAAATACAATATAATCGTAAATCTCGAAAAACTACTCACTTCTAAATCTTTTGTAGTCATTTTTGTATTACTTTAGTATAAATACATGTTAATTTGGATTCATATGTTGTTTTTTTCTGACTTTATGTGAATGAAAATATACACATTTGCTCGTTTTCCCATTGGAAATAGTGATATTTTGAAATATCACTGTCCTGGTCACAAAAGCAAAGTTTGTGGGGAATAATAGCCATTTTCTATACTTTTGAGGCATAAGCAATTAGGAAATAACACTTACTACCCAGGAACAAAAAAAAAAAAAAAAAAAAAAAAAATGTGTTACACAGTGTAATAATATAAAACCTCCTTAATTCAAATAATTATCAGTTTTCCAATTGCATTGAAACAGGCAGGCAACTGATGGTAAAAATTACAAAATATAGTTTTGTATTGCCCCGGTAGACCATTAGTTTTTGTAGGTCTGTAGTGTTGAAACTCTGCCTTACTTTACGTGAAGTTTGCATTTGGGCCAATGTCAATTTGTTTTTTAAAGGACAGAGGGAAATTTATCTTCTGAATTAATACTGCTATGCAGAGGTGTTCAGTTTCCCAAATGAAAGTAAAATAACAACAACAACAAAAATAATAATAATAATAATAATAATAATAATAATAATAATAATAATAATAATAATAATAAATATTTGTACATTTTCTTTTGTTCTTTTATATGTTTATATAATAGAGGGAGGATGACATTTGACAAAACTTAAGCATGTGGCGGATTAACAAAAGGATAGCTATACGTGTCATATTGTTCTTTTTTTTTATCTACACACTTGTCATGTCATAATGCCACGTGAGCCATGGCAAAAAACCACAAATGCTTCCATTAAAATGAATGCATGTAACTTTTAAACACAGTAAAAAAAACAAACAAAAGAAAAAAAAACAGAAGGATGGTGGACCTTTATAAAAATGAAAGTTCAACACAGAGTAACAATCAAATCATTATTGTCTTACTATGCAACTAATAAGGCACTGGCTGTAAAAATGTAGTCCTGGAATGTGGCAGTGTATCCAGGCAGCTGTTACAGTGGTCTGTAGATAAATTAAAATTTGGTTCCCCAATTAAATTTAATAAGGTAGTACAGAAATGCCACTGTAGAGTTTTTAAAGGTTTTCAAGTGGGTTTCTGCATTTCTTTGACAGATGGTGACCTTGGTGCAGATGTGGGTCGTTCCTTTGTATTTCACAATAAAACTTTACTGTTGGCGTTTTCTCTCCACATGGGGAATGCTCGCTGTAATACCAAGCTACGTCATCATCAGAGCTTCCCACACACCTCTCTCAGGAAGGACGCCACGGTATGTACTGTATTAAATCTTCTCCGGCAGATCTACATGGAGGTCCTCTGTCATCATTAATTTGCTTTGTTGTGAAAATGCTGAGGCCGAGAGGCATCAAAAGACAAATCATTATGGATCTGATTAGGATGCTCTTCAAAATTTCAGAAACAAGTGGATGTGACAATAGTTGAGCTGACAATAAAAAGTGGACCAGATGTAAAGTCTTTTGTAGGGGCTACAGCTGAACTATCGCTATATAATATATACAGTGCCTATAAAAAGTCTACACCCCCATTAACTTTTTTCACATTTTGTTGTGTCAGTGCCTCAGAGTTTCATGCATTTAAATGAGGATTTTTTTACACTTATCTACACACCATACTCCACACTGTTAAGGGGAAAACAGTTTTTATTGAGAAAAAAATTATATATTAAAAATACAAAACTGAAAGATCATAACACTATGTAATACAATTTTTGTTCCTGGGTAGTCGGTGTTATTTCTTAATTGCTTATGCCTCAAAAGTATAGAAAATGGCTATTATTCCCCACAAACTTTGCTTTTGTGACCAGGACAATGATATTTTGAAATATCACTATTTCCAATGAGAAAACGGAAGCTTTTGTGTCTTTTCGTTCACATAAAGTCAGAAAAAAACAACATACGAATCCAAATTAACATGTATTTATACTAAAGTAATACAAAAATGACTACAAAAGATTTAGAAGTGAGTAGTTTTTCAAGATTTACGATTATACTGTAAATTTACAGTATAATTGTAAATCTCGAAAAACTACTCACTTCTAAATCAGAATCGGTAAAGAGCGTGGCCCATCCTCTTGTACCAGGTAAAGAGCGTGGCCCATCTTCTTGTACCAGGAAAAGAGCATGGCCCATCCTCCTGTACCAGGTAGAGAGCGTGGCCCATCTTCCTGTACCAGGTAAAGAGCGTGGCCCATCCTCCTGTACCAGGTAAAGAGCGTGGCCCATCTTCCTGTACCAGGAAAAGAGCGTGGCCCATCTTCCTGTACCAGGTAAAGAGCATGGCCCATCTTCCTTTACCAGGTAAAGAGCGTGGCCCATCCTCCTGTACCAGGTAAAGAGCATGGCCCATTTTCCTATGACAGAAAAACACACATACCTGGTACCTTTAAGAAAATATTACTGAAATTGTAGAAAAAGAACAGCAAGAAATTAAATTGCTACAAAATGTAAAAGACATTTAATCCTCTAATGCTCTTGGCGCAAGTTTCTCCTGCTGCACTTTTGTTTTTAATAGTCGCACCATGACCCAGCACCTCCAGGCCTACACACATTATTCAGGGACTGTGGAGAGTTGATTCTGGACTGAACCATTTCAAGACAGGGTGGGGGGATTAAGGATAAAAGCTATGTTTTCCAAAAATTTAAATATTTTTCATTTTAAAGCAATTCCCGATTAGAATCTTCATTTGTTTGATTTATAATAAGTTAATACATAATTTCACACAGTCTGAGCAGCCGAACTGCACAAGATGACATCTCTAAGAGACACCCTACGCATGATGTTTTAACTTATATCAATACAACCCTTGAATTACAGGGTTCACTTGGATAGTATTTCTAGTCCATGTACGTTGTTTAAGTGTTCAAATAGTTTGTCATGTGTACCTTTATAGCATTAGATTTTACAGTACCAGTATTTACTTTTTAGCATGTGCCCTCTCTGTTTAATGTAGAACACTTGGATGTAATTCAATAAGCATTAGAATGCTTGAGCAGCAGGCTTATTAGAATGCAGAACAATAATGTTTATGACTTATGATTGTGGAATAATATAATATTGCTGTATTAATTCTGATCAATGGTGCTGGGGGTGAACGATGGTTATGCTAGTACAAACCATTAATTTGTTTTCACAGACATGCAGAATTCTTATTGAAGTCAAAATATTATGGCGTGGAGTTGGGGAAAAGGAAACAACCGCATTGGATGATAAGAAATAATGTTAATAAATGGAAATGCATTACATTTATTTCTCATTTAAATAAATGAACCAAATAAATGCATTATCAGTATTGCGTTCTTCATCACTGTCACCGCAATACTAGAGAAGCCTCAAACTGGCCCATGCAGGAGGACGCTAGTCCCATGGCGCTGTCTTCCCAGTTTCACCCAGGGGGAACTTGCTGTATTATCATTCAAGGGAACACTCTCCCTCCCACTAAACACATTAATATAAAGCTAGCACAAAAGCTAAACTGAATGCAAAACATAAAATACGAGTTGACCAGGCATATTAATCATCAGTGTGCTGGAAATGAATGACAACAGTGGCACCTTGTGATGAAAAAGGGGCAGAACATATTTTTTTTACAATTTTTCCTGACTGCTTTAACAAACAATCAGCTTGTTATTTTACAGGGGCTGCACGGCAATTAGAAATAAAAAGGTATTTCCTATTAATTATAAAATAATAACACTCGGATGTGTTACTGCAACACATAGCAGGTAGAACAACAGCTTGCCAATGTACATTGTAGTTTACCCCAGAAAGGATAGTCTGGTATAATTTTGTAATATGAAAACCTCCTTTTAGACAAAACAGCTGCTCCATTTTTGTTAAATTCCAACTCAAATGCACAATCCCTTGATAACCACCTCAGTTAAATCTTGCAACATCAATAACTTCAATACAGCTCAATATAAAGGCATTACCTCTTGAACAAATATCACTTGTGTTATTACAAGGAAGCTCCTCTTTCATTCTTAACCTGTGAACTAAATCAGTACATGGCCCGCCAAGCACAGCCCTCCAGCAGCCTCTTGTTGTAATATTAAAATCATCTTCCTCATTATTGTGTTTGATTTCAATCTAGCTGGATAATTTCTATGGACCGGCTTGAGAAGGTTTAGAATTTAGAACTTGTATGTAAAATAAAGAAATTAGAATAATTAACCCGAAAGAATGATTTGTGTATTTATTTATTTATTATTTATTTATTTATTTATTATTTAATTTTTTTTAAAGTGAAGACGCTTGATCTACAATGACAAGTGGACCAATGAAACTGGACTGGAACCGACCAAACTCTGCCTTTTGAGTTTCATCACTTCTGCCTGTCTTAGAACAACTGTGGTCTTGTGTTCAAGCTGCTAGCCTGTGACCTTGGATACAATAACAATCTCAGACTCCTGCTGGTGATTGCAGTTGTAAAAAGTGAAGATGCACAGACAACCTCACCACTCTTCCTGTTCCACTGCTAAAGGACTTAATCCTCAGCCAACTTCTAAAGAACTGGTTTGATGAGAATAAACAGGTTCTGTATGAAAAGGTTTAATGTAGTGATTGTTTTAATTTAACCCTGTGATTATGTTCTCTGACTGTGTTCTGTAACTTTTTTGAAAACTTCTGCTTTACCAGTGTGTGTGTGTGTGTGTGTGTGTGTGTGTGTGTGTGTATATATATATATATATATATATATATATATATATATATATATATATATATATAGTACTTATATATATAACAGTCAAAACTTGAATGCTCAAACTGAAGACTTCTAAGGGTATATAATATTCTTTGTTTACCAACTTTGCACACCGGCTTGGTGCAATTTGTGCCTATTCTTCTTGCCAGATTTGCTCAAGCTCTCTGAAGTTGCTTGGGGATCGCTTATGGACAGCAGTTTTCGAGTTTTTCCACAGATTCTCAATAGGATTAAAGTCAGGACTTTGACAAGGCCACTCAAGGACATTCACTTTCTTATTCTTATGGCCTTGTGCTTTGAATCACTGTCCTGCTGAAAGGTGAATTTTTTGCCCCAGTTTTAAGTCTTTAGCAGACTGCAACAGGTTTTCCTCTAGTATTTGAATGTACTTTGCTCCATCGATTTTTATTTCAATCCTAACAAACTTTCCAGTCCCTGCTGAGGAGAAGCAGCCCCATAGCATGATGCTGCCACCATGCTTGACTGTAGGGATGTTGACGGGGAGATGTGCTATGTTGGGTCTACGCCAAACGTAATGCTTAGCATTTACACCAAAAGATTCTAATTTGGTCTCGTCTAACCGCAACACCTTTTGCCACATTTTTGTAGGATCACTCAGGTGCTTTGTTGCAAACGCCATGGCTTTTTTTTTTTTGTAATGGCTTCCTTCTTGCCACCCTGCCATACAGGCTACTTTTGTAAAGTGTTCTGGATATTGTTGACTAATGCACATTTTCTCCCAGCTCAGCCACTGAACTCTGTAGCTCTTTCAAAGTTGTGGCATCCCTCACCAGTTTCCTCCTTGCCCGGCTGCTCAGTTTGGAGGGATGGCCTGATCTAGGCAGTGTCTGGGTGTTACAATGCACCTTCCATTTCTTGATGATTGAGTAGACTGTGCTCACAGGGATATTCAGAGAGATTTTTTTGTACCCTTCTCCTGATCTGTGCTTTTTATCCCTGACTTGCTTTGAAAGCTCTTTGCTTGAAATTCACTACCTGACCAAGGAACTTCAGACAGGTGTTTTTATTCTGAAATCATGAGAAACACTAATAATGCACAGAGGCCATTCAACTAATTGTGTGGCTCATTAAGGTAATTTTGTGCACCTGCATTAGGTTTGCCACAGAAATCATGACTTTTACATTTTTATTTCATATTAATTATCTATGTACTTTTATTTTTGTTTTTGCTTTGAATGTGTATAGTAGGTTGTGTATATAGCACATATTAATTCCTACTTCAAAGTGTCGTGACTGCAAGGTTTAAAGCAATGTGAAAACTGTGAAAGGATGAATGCTTTTGCAAGGTACTGTGTATAGAAGATATATTGCAAGTTTTATGACTATATATTCAAAATCTTGTGGCTATGTACTGCAATAATGTTAGGACTGGTATTAAATGAATGTCAACATCACAATGTCATCACTTGAAAAAAGGGTAATTATCAACAATTAAAGCAACACTAACCAATTGTTGTTTTGTTTTCCAGTGAAGGTCTCTCTTCTGAAATAGAACCCAATAATCAAATCTTCTATATGTAACTAGTATAACTTACATTACTAAATGTGTCATTAATAACTACTTATATTTACTACACTTATGGACATGGATATATAAATACTGTATTACTTTGACTTTGTATTACTTTTTTACCCTACCCCAGCTCAAAAAAATGCAGCACTTAATAAAGAAAAGCATACAAAACACAGCATGGCAAAACATTGCAAATGAATTGAGTAAACGTGAAGGAAATACATTTAAAAAGAACAGAATTACACAGTGGAGTATATCTTATAAAACAGGCTGGAGATAGGACATGTACTTGCATTTCAGGTCTTTGTTTTATTAATTACCCACACAGAAATACAAACAGAAACAAAAACAAATCTAGCTTGTAGAAATCTATGGAAGACAGTGGCCTCTAGTGGGGAAAACTGGAGATTCCATAAACCCAGGAAATAAAGCCCTCTTTATTCTCCAGCTCACAATGATTTTTAAAAACTTTATGCCCCCTGGGCATTGACTCGGCAGAATCTGGCATACACACACATACCGGGGCACACACAGTTGTAGTAAAAAATTTACATACCCTAATGGGAATGTATAATTTCTAGAAATTCCTCAAAAACAAAGAATTTCAGGAAAAATCTTTTGTAGCAAAAGTTTTGCTTTGGTGAATGGGGGGGGGGGGGGGGTTACATATATAGATGTCTATAATGATCTATTTCAGCAATATTTTTTGCAAAACTCCAACAATGCTCATTCAAAAGTAGTCATACCTTTTGATGCTATGATAGTATTGTCTATGTGGTGCTAGAAATTTCAATATAATGTAGAACTTAATTCTAGAAAAGTCTAGAAAATTCTGGATTGCAGGTGAACATTCTTAGAGAGTATAAAAGGGTTAGACATAGGATGATTGCTATCATTACTAATAAGTCAACATGGGAAAAAAGTAAAGATCTATCTGAAAACCTTAGGCAGAAACTTATTGACTTAAAGTTGGAGAAGGACAAAAGAACATTTCAAGCATTTGAGTATCCCAGTTTCAAGTATTGTTTCTATTATCAAAAAGAACAAGACTCATGGTAATGTCAAAACGCTCTTTCACCAAGAACAAGTAGAATAACTGTGAGGAAGGTTAACAATCTGAGATTGACTGCCAAAGATATTCAAAGTGAACTGGCTGCAACGGGGACTGGAGTTTCCATTTCAATCACAGGTCCAGTATTGCATGGTGAAGGTCTCAATGGTCGCAGGCCAATGGAAAAGCTCTCTTAGGAAAACTTCACAAGGATAATCTTAAAGTTTGCTGATGAAGTTAATTTAGTCTAGACAAACAGCTGGGGTGGGGTGAGATTCCAGCAGCTGGAAATTGGGCTGCTCTTCAGGGAGAGCTCCTCTTCTCTCACATCTTCTTGAGGCGCTTCTTAGGGCGCTGGTTGAAGACGGGCGAGGTGCCCATGAGGCTATCGGGGGAGTGAGAGGCGTAGCTGGCGTCAGAGCCAGCCCCTTCGGGGGAGGGCGGGATGCCGGACTCGCTCATGGTTGACATGGGCTCCTCGAAGACATCGCCCCCCAGCACGCCGTGCCCTTGCACCTGCCCCTCCTCTGCGTCCTGTGGCTCTATCTTCACATGTGCTAGGTTCCACAAGGGGGAACTGTTGCCCACTGCACCTGTCAAACAAGAAACATATTTTTAACAGCTAGTGCAGCAGTTATGGCAGCACTGTTTCCAGATTTAGACTCATTTTCAAATGGATATTTTAGGCCTGTTTTTGGCCATTTTGTGGTATTCAGACCACCTGAAATACAGGAGAGCTATAGAATCAAGTATATACTGAGATCACATATATCTGAACAGGATAATCTTATATACTGGAGGTCAAAATTGTGGTGTCACCAGCCCTCAAAACAGAGGGACTGGGATATTTTTTGCCCTTGCTCGCTAATTTTTTTGATATCCCTGAACAGATAACTGCCATCTCAAACATTTAAAATAACAATCCTGATGGTGCAGTAGTACCCCAATATTGTCAACTGACTACCAATGCAGAATGACTGTGTGGAACCTGCCAGTGTACATTCATCCATGTTGCAATACAAGCTTTTCTCCTGTCATTTCCATATCACTGAAAAGCATGTCTTCCCCATACAGCTTTCACAAAGTAATGTTTAATGATGAACTATATCCGAAACAATGCAGCCCACTAAACCCTTGTATCACAAAGGAATCCAACCCTTATACTATATTCAGGTTTTGCCATGCTTTTACTGCATTAGTTTCCTGCAAGTACCTGTATGGGGGGAGCTGTCTCCCTCAAGCCCGGTGGAAAACCTCTCACTGGGAGCTCCGAGCACCCCAATGGGCAGGGACTGGTCACCCGAAGCCAGGTCTGCCTCCAGCTCCTCGTTGATCGGGAAGGTGATGTCGCTGAGAGGCTCCTCCTTGATCTTCAGGGGCTTGGCATCCTCCGCTGCCTTCTCTGGGTTCACTAGCCGCTCGTATTCCTCAGACAGCTGCTTGCTTACCTGCAGGGGAGCGAGGGAGGGGGTGTGATGGCATTTTCACAGCTGATTCTCATTTTAAGACCGGTCTCAGCATGGTGTGCACAAAACCACAATTGAGTACACTCTACCTTACTACCTCTAGTACCTTTCATGAGCACCACATGTTGCATTAAAATACATAAAAAAGCGGAATTATTTCATATCAAGTAACCTAAATGTTTATTAAAAGCTTGTAGCCACCTATAGACATTTCGGGTTGCATTTGAGCGCAGCACAATAAACCATTTCATCCACATTTTATTTTTATTTATTTTTTATTTAGTTACAGTTGGGGTTAGTGTTCTTGTGAAATTAAAACATCATGTGTTCTTTAACTAAAGATATTGACGTTAGTATGGACAGTTGACCCCATGGCTCAGCCGGTATTTTCTGTCCTCTTGTCCATCCATTATATATTAGAGGTAACATCAATAAATGATTGGTCCATCACTAATAGCTTGCAACTTCTGTAGTTTTTATTTATGATTCTCAATAAAAAATAGTGGGGGTGTAATAAAATTCCTTCAAATTCAGGATAATTTTCATCCTTTACACTTTTGTTATCTTTGTGTTTGGTCATCGGATAGCTGATTGCTTTAAGTCTAGACATTTCTGTCCTATCACAATAAGATGAAATTTCTTATACACTAGCCTTAAATAGCATCTATCATCGATATCTACCAAGGACAAAAGAGGATGTATTCAGTAGCCCGCAGCAATAATACAGTGGGAGCCCAACAGCAACAGGCTTGAGCAACCGCCTATAGACTTAAAATAAAATCTCTTAAACTTAATTCATTGAGCAAGATTTGTGAAAAAGAACAAAATTTCCAACAATTCCCAGGCAGATTAGCACCTATTGAGAAATTTGTTGAACTTGTATGGGCAACTGCTATAGTGGATCCCCATTAACAGCATTCTCTCTCTCTCTCTCTCTCTCTCTCTCTCTCTCTCTCTCTCTCTCCTCTCCCTCTCCCTCTCCCTCTCCATTAATAAGGCAATTTGCATTTGGAAAGACAATTTCCCAAAATTGGACACCCTGCTAATGTGTTATTGTTTTTGGTATTTTCTTACATTAAGCAATATTAGTGGTCAAAAACATACTGTTGGAAATCGGAGATGGTCAAGCTGTCCTGATGTGTTCCTGGGGTCTGTCTTACCTGCAGCATGTAGCTGTGGTAGTCCTTGATGCGGTGCTGCCAGAAGTGCTGCAGTGCCAGCACGCTGCCGATGCCAGCCTCGTGGAACACCTGCTCCACCACGTCAGGGAAAGGCGTGGAGCCCTGGCGGGCCTCTCGGTCCACAGCCACGCGTAGCAGCCGACTCAGCCGAAGGTAGTGCTCATGAGCCACATCCGTCAGCATCTCCAGCACGCTCTCCGGTGCCGACTCAAAGCCTGCGTGAGCCAGGACTGTGGCCACTGACTGATACAGGAGCTGCCGACAAGAGGGCCAGCTCAGCTCCGTCACAGGCTCCCCTTTTCCCCTGGGGGCAAACAAAGACAACTTATTTATAGCTGATCTCAGACATTAAGCTGTATTATAAGATTGATGAAAAGAACATTTGAAAGACAAGATTCCACATTTGCTGGCAGGAACTGAACATTCCTTTTTTTCTGAGCTTACTAGCACTGGTCTTCTTCAATAAGGCACTGTGCTACCACCGTTGTTTCCATTTTCTCTCACTACAGCATATTTGGCATATTTTCTTTGAAGACAGTTTTTTTTTGTTGTTGTTTTTTTTCTTTTTTTTAAATATTTTCCATTGTTGCCTGATATAAGCAGAACATTGATTCAACTGCCTCCACAAAATCAGATTAGATACTATATTTACAAGCCTGTCCAGTGGAGATACACTCAGTCTACAAACACTTGGAACATGTAATCCCCTAGAGTCTTTCATTACTCTAAATCACTAGAGTAGGTAATGCACATACTCACTTGTAGAAGTCACTTTCTGGGTCGCTGTGTAGAAGCTGGAAGGGGAGGTGGGGTGCCTTGCTGTCGAGGGGTAGCAGGTCATCTGGGATGGCTGGTGTTGGGGGCCGAGCAGGCAAGGTCTCGTTCTCCTCCAGCCTAGCACCCCCCTCAGCCTGGGGTTGCCCCTGCGCAGCGGCAAGCAGTGCTCGGAGCCGGCGCACATGCTGGCTGAGCTGCACAGTGTGTATGGTCAGGCTACAAGGCTCGGAGGGCACATCGAACATTGTGGTGGGCCGCGGGCGATGGGCGGAAGGCTGGTGCATCGGTGGGTCCTGCACCTCTACTGAGCGGAACTCCCTCTGCAGCAGGTCAAAGGAGCTCCGGCTGGGTGGTACAGCCGACACAGGGATCTCACCCCAGTACCGCATCATTCTACCGGTTGGGCTGTGGGGGAAATTACACAATGTAATAGATTATGTGATGGGCAAACTTTTCTAATGAATTGTTTCTTTGATTTGACAGTAATTTTATTGTTTTGTTTTAGAAATAAATAGCTCATTATTCTTAGATCGACCAACGCAGTGCTAAATTTGCAGAGTGACCCAATCCCGAATGTATTATCTGGCCCAAAATTAATCAGGCACGGTGTAAGCTGCCACATTTAAATACAAAAATTCTGCTGCGCCATTGTTCCGAAACCCTAAAAATGGTCTACAGTAGCACAGACTAACAGACTAATCTGAAAAATAGCACCTCCCCTCCACATGGGCTACATCAGTTGAACAATAGGTAGATCATTTGGAGAGACATTGGCCCGTGTTGACGAAGTGTTTTGACTACATATTATATTATTATTATTATACGATGGATAAAACCAAATATACATAATGAAAAAAAAGGATATAATGAACCAAGTTTATTATACAACCAATACAAACAATTGTAAATAGTGAAATAGCCGGTATCGAGCTATAATTTTATCCTCAGGGAGATCAAAAAGGGTAATGCAGGCCCTAAGTTCTCTCCCTTCTTCTCAGTACTCTCCCTCTGTTCCTGGGTTGTTCAGGAAGGTTAGAAGTCTGCACTCTCTGTGATAAGAAATGTCCCTGAACATTCACGCTATCACGAATTTCACAGAAATAGTGTATTTGATTACTGTGAAAAATATGCGTTTTATTTTCCTTACAGTATTTTACATTATAGCATAGGTGGAAAATAAGGGGAAAAGCAACATAGTTGCTGGAGAATAGAGGGCCAATGCAACATTCTGCCTGTGTTGGTTACTGCTTCCAAAAAATAAAAAAAAAACGACAGCAGATATGGCAACAGCAGTTACATTGGATCTCTCGATATACAACATCATTACCACAAGTGATATTGCTGCAGACCCGCTTGAGAGAATTTATTTATTTCAAAAGTTTAACATTCTGAGTAAACTTTTCCAGTGTGAGAAATGTCATCTGGGTATGAGTAGGATAAAAAAACAGCTACACAAAATTAGTGGAATTTATCTGCCGATCTCCGAACCATGACAGTCCGTTCTGTCAGAAAGCTACTTTCAAAACACTTGCTTAAGCCTTCAGAAAATATTGTGTATATAGATGTGGTCGCAACCTGGGAAAGGCCGATAGGTGGGTATTTGGCATTTACCAACCAGATATCCAGCTCTGGTACCTTACCTTCATTGAGCGGAGAGATGATTTAACACACTTACCAATCATCACCAAGATAGTGAGACCGGGGGCTGAAATACACAGTGATCAGTGGCCAGCATACAAACACATTGCAACCCTACCTGGTAATCCCGGCTATATTCATAAAACCAAAAATTTGGACACGGGACACGGGAATCCACACCAACAACATGAAGAATTACTGAGCCTGTGCTGAAAAAACAATTTAAAACTATGCAGGGCACGACAGAAAAGATGACACCATCATACCTGGACGAATTCATGTGGAGAGAAAGGCACGGCAGGAATTGTCGAGATGCATTTCTAAATATTCTGCATCATATAGGAGATCACACAGCTGTTCCGGGGGGCAGGACCAGCAGCAGGAGGGGGCAGGAGATTAACCCGGAGAAGGAGAGCAACCATAGACAACATCGACAGCAGCAAAACCCCCAAAGGTTCTTTTAAGAACCACCCAAATACAAAGAGCAGAGTTTGAGTTTTATTAATTTAAGATGTACATTTTTTTAAATTACTCATTTTCAGAATCTGATAGTGAAACGCTGTAATAAGTAAATGAGAAGGGGCTGAGCGATCAGAAGCAGCGCATGATTGGTGAGTTCCTCATACCGTGTATAATGACATTTCTACATACTACTAATGTACAGTGTGTATAAAGAACACAAAGGCTTCGGTTTTGTCATTTCAGGTTTGCAGTTAACGTTTCTCCCATGTTTAACATTTTGTGATTAGAGGCAGCAAATTAGGCTATAAATTAAATTGAAATTGATGAGTCAGCATAAGCTTTAAAGAAAACGTTATCATTCAAGGTTGTTTAAAAAAAAAAAATCTATTTTTGTCTGCTCGTTACTTCTGCAGCCAAAACAGACCATTTTCAATGACTTGTTTCCAACAGAAGTTTTTAACATTTTTAAAGATTGTTTCAATAGTGAATCGAGTTACGATGTACATTTTTAAAGCATTGACTCAGTAGCTAGGCTAAATATTAAAATGTTTCAGCCTTGTTTTTTGGGTGATGTTCTTGATGAACTATCAATGACACATTTTAGGGAACTTACATCAGTAGAATATAATGTAAACAGAAAATGTGTATTTTATTTATATATATATATATATAAAATGTCAGTTTTGTGGCATTTCATGATTTTTTTTTAAAAAAAATTTTTATTGTCATTAGTGAATTTTGTTTAAAAATATCATGAATTTTCTGGACCCCTATGACTGCTGCCATAATGCTCTTTCCTATCAGTTCCTTTCTGACTTTTTCTTTGCACGAGGGATGGGCAGTTGGTCCCAGAAAAATCGATTCATCATGTTTCGGAATCGATTCTATTTTTGGTATGAAATGGCGTCGACTCCAATCCAATTTATTAATTTTAAAATGACTCACTTATTTAATACACAGTCATCACAAATGTCCCTTGTTGTTGTTAGTTATGTGAGGTATTAAATGTTACTTGTTGCAGGATGTTACGACTCTATTGTGCACTCGATCATAAGTGCCGTCGAGTCTCTCACGTCAATCATGTGATTTGGGGGTCGGTGCAATTCAACAACAGCAGTAGCAGCAGTCATTTTGAAAATGTCAGCCGCGTGGCGTTACTTGGCGTTTGTTGACGAAACACATAAGGTGAAATGTGGCATTTGCAGAAAACAACTTGCATACAACAAAACAACATCACCAATGTGGAAACACACTGGAATTTTCCATCTGACAGAAAAATCAGTGTGTTTAAAACCAAACCTGCAGGTATGTCTCTCTGAGTGGTGAAAATAAAATGAAAATACATAACTCACCAAATATCTAAAATATTTAGTTTTATTATTAAAGATTGAAAATATTTAATGTTATTTGTTTTCAGCTACTAGTTTGAAAATGCTGGACAAAAAACTGTTTGAGCTGATTGTCAAGGACATGCAGCCATTTTACATCGCTGATGATGCTGGATTCAGGGGTTTTCTCCAGGCACTAGACCCTCGATATCAACTGCCTTCCAGACAAACTGTTGTCAGGCTCATAGAGGGGCAGTATGAAGAGACCAAAGCAGCCCTGATGAGGGCACTGGAGGTATTTAGCGACAACAATGCAGTTGTCATTCAGTATTTCAGCTTTCTTGTTTACTGATGTATTCTGTAATTAGTTTTTTGCTTTTTGAGTGGGCACTTATTTATATCCACTGCTGTTATATAAAATAAATCTTGAAGTACCTATTGAATTAATTTCCTTCCAGGTTCACAGAACGCCATACCTCGGATGCCATCAGTGTGTCTTGATGGCATAATTCAGAGTTGGGGGACTAGTGGCAAAGGTGTAGAGTGCTGTCACTGACAATGGTGCCAACATGGTTGCTGCGATTCGCAAGCTCAGCCTGCGACATATGCCATACTTTGCCCACACACTGAATTTAATTTTAAAGGACAGCGTGGCAGCAGTTGCTGATCTGGAAGAAATCAGATGGAAGGTCAAAAAATTAATGTGCTATTTCAGAACCAGCACCGTTGCTAAGGAAAATCTGCCAGCTTTGCAACATGATATGAAGCAGCAGGAGCTGAAATTAATTCAGGAGGTGGAAACCAGGTGGAACTCCACATTTCTGATGTTGGAGCATTTCCTGGCAGTCAAGGATCCTGTCTCAGCTGCCATGTCATCCCTGGATGCATCCCTCCCGGTGATCTTTCACCAGGACTGGACGGCCATGGATGAGGCAATAAAGGTATGTATATTTAGATTTGAAGCACTGCAAAAAAAACTTTGTCATTGTTGGGTTTTTTTTGTTTTGTTTTTTTTTTTTACTTTTCCATTTAGATGTTAATTCAGTCAGTATAAATTACTGCAATTCAGTTAATTGTTGTACATGTTTTAATCCCTACCCTGCAAATTAAATAATGAATTAAATGAGGTTCAACACTGCAAGTAATTATTGACAATATGTATTTCATATGTTAATGTTTAGAGTTTGAAGCCCTTCTTTGTGGTGACAGAGATGTCGGCTGAGAAACATGTAACGGCATACAACTTGGTAGGTGATCTGAACAGATCGATTAGGAAGAGATGTGAAGCCCACGAGTCAAGGAGGTGAGAATTATTTGACTTGTAATAACATGGTCAAACAACGTGATATTTTGGGCTTTCAAGCAGCATTGATGACAAGTAAATAAATGCTGTACGCACTATTTTTCCCTCTTGTTTTCCTGTCTATTACAGCTTTCTTGGCACTGCAATTCTTAAATTCTCACATGTTCTATTATTAAAGTACTATTCATATGGTATAATGTATAAGTCTTGTTCAATATATGAAAATTAAGTTATGTAATATTTATTATTGCTTAAAAATGTGCAGAGTAAAATACCCTGTTCTGCCTGCTCTTAACTTTTTTCCCCCCAATCGGCCTCCCTTAAATTAAAAAAAATAAATAAATAAATAAATAGTTGAAGAGCCCTGCTCTAACTAAGGCAACTCCATCTATCCAGAGTATATGAGAAACACATGCAAGCAGTTTCACAGCAGCTACAGCATAAACCAGTCTGTGTTGTTGCTGATGAAATGGGAGCGGTGTCCTGAACATTGTATTTAATTTGTAATTTTATGACAATTGTCTATTTTTGTAATAATGCCCCTTGTTTTCGACTAGACTAGAACTTAAAAAAAAAAAAAAAAAAAAATTCAATTTGTTTTTTTTTTTTTTTTAATGTAAAAATTTATGTTCAAATTACATTGTTAATTCTTAATAAATTGGTAAAAATTGAATTTGTCATTCACAAGAATGTAAAAGCAGTAATAGTTATTTTTGTGCGAATTGTGATTATTTATTAGTTATTTTAATACTTATTTTGCTATTTTTTCAATACATTTATATGTAGGTATCATAACGTATTTGATTAACATTCAGGCACCACAACATATTCAGAACCTTCAGTTTCTATTCTGTATGCGGTTTGTTTTTATCACTTAATATAAATCCAGCAATAATACATTCTAAAACAAAATAAGGGGTTTGTAAGAACAGTTTGTTTGTTTTACTTATTTATTTATATGGGGGTGGAATCGGAATCGAAATCAGAATCGATCTAATCAACTCCTAGATCAGGAATCGGTTCTGGAATCGACTGCAATGGCCTTGGAATCGGCCATTCCTGCTTTGACACCGGTCTTATTTGTGGACCCTATTCGGGCCGGCGCTGCTGTTCTACCGCCTCATAAATCTAATTTTAATATCACAGACTTAACTTATAATTAACGCTTGTCACGCCCTAAAATGCACGGCTAATGAGCAGCGGAGCGCATTTTGGTGGTGTTAATACGGCCTTAATTTGCCAGAAGTGTCATGATACATAGAAGCAACTTTAAGGTCGGCGCAAACTCGGCGCGATGGCAGTAATGCCGTCGCAAACGCTTGATACACGTCCCCATAAGTTTTTTTTTTGTTGTTGTTGTTATTTTCTTACCATTCAGACAAACTTTTGCTGATTCAGATAAGTCTCCAACAGAATTAAGTACAGTACGCTTGAAGATATTGACTTGCTGAAATCGTCTGGTGGTTTAATTTATGAACTATATATTTTTTGTAATTATAATTAATATATACTACACCTACTGCTTATCAGAGGGCACAGGGCATCTCAGAAAACTGCAATAACATCAATTGGCTGTTTGAAAAAAAAAAAAAAGTAATGCAGTGGGCAGAGACAAAAATCTAAATAAATACTACTAAAACAAAAGTATCCCCATCAGAATAACCTTTTCAAACTAAGATTTGAGAGGATGGGGTGCCCCGTACAACATTACTTAATCGAACCAATCAGAAAGCATAAATAATAAAGTAACGCGCCCTCTCGGTATTGACTCATATTTCATTCCTCCCCCTCCCTCATTTCCACCTAAAAGCTACTCTGCATCCAGTAAGTTCAAGCTTCATGTCCCTGAAACGTACAGTATTTGGCCTAATGCTCTTTCATGAGAAACAGTTAAGAATAGTTTTATACCAAACCTCACTGTATTCATAAATACAGACTTTACCTTAAAAATAATAATAAAATAAATAATCAACAATAACAATACAAAACCCTTCACGGCTTAATAAATATCGTAATTAAATTAGGGTCACTAACACCATGGTCAAAATATACAACATTATATAGCCTACAATTTTACTAAAAACTGACTTGTGGTGCCTGTAAGATATCAGAATGTGCCTAAAAGTAATATCAAAGGGGCTGTCCAGTTTTCACACACTGTTTAAAAAGCGCTGCTCTGAAACGATCACTGCAACCATAATTTGACTAACTGTTTTAAGCCATCTGTAACTCAGTTCAGTAACTATGTGAAACCAAAAGATAACTTTTAAACACACATTCACACAAGTTGTTGTACATTATTTTGTACATTCTTGTAAAACACTGTAATGTATCTGCAACAGATTTTGTCCAACGTCTCAGCAGTTAACTGTGTATATTGTAAAGAAAACAATAACACAAGGTATACTTTCATATAAATTCACATGAACGCATAACAAATAAGAACGAAAGATAAAGTATTAAATTAACAGCTTACACAGTCTGAACTGCTTTCATTTAAACGTGAGGCAAAAAAATAAACAAAAATAAAATAAAATATTAGCAGCATAGCACAGCGGCCAAAAACGAATCCATGAAAGAAAATATTAACATTCAGAGGTTTTACTACATTATAAACATCATAAAAACACAAACCTGTTCGCAGTGATCTGTTTGATGTTTTACAAATCAGTCCGGCTTGTATTTTGCTCTGGTGGGAAACCAAATATGACTCAGGTGTGGTTCCTTCCTTAAGAAATTTAGTAAATTAAACACCAATATTTGTTAACATTTTCTATGGTTTATTTTTGTTTTTCGCGTAATTGTATTTTTTTTTTTTTGAACCAGGGGTTCTAACCTGGTGGCGTGACACATGTATAGAGATACATGTGGGAACCTTGTCTGTGACGTTTTCTGTTTCCATTTCGAAGACGAGGGGAAACATTTGGTTGCAGCTCGACAACATGGCAGAGTGCACTAGCGAAACACAGGTGGGATGTCAATGTGAAGAAGGAATTGAGACCGAAGTGAGCGAGGAAGAGCTTAAAAGGACACACGAAAACACTTAAGGGGAAGCGAGAGAAAGAGGAGGAAACAGTGATGCAGGAAAAAGAAGACCCCTTCAAGAAACCGAGTATTTTTTGCCACCCCTTTCCAACCAAGCAAAAAGACTAGCACTGCTGTTGCTAGCGGTAAAGTTAACCAAGCAAAACAGAATCAAACAATAACAAATCACAAGAAAGCAGCGATAAACCATTAAGCACCAGATGATCGAGCTTAGAGAAAGGGAATACCGACCTAGTGGTAACGCCGCCATTTCTGCAGAAATCAAGCCCAATTGTACGTCACCACTAGTTGAAAACGCTTCAGACTTTACAGAAAACATCCCAAAACGCTGTACAGACGAGGACCATGAAAAGGGATTTAGCAGCAGAAACAAAAGCGTGCAGGAACTCGCACAACAAGCGAAACACAAGCTGTCAAGACGCAGGTTAATGCCAAATTCAAGTCCTTTGTCGTTTGTCGTACACATAGCCCTTTTGGGGTGCGCTTGCAGAAACCAAGTACCTTTTCGAGATCCTAAAGAATAGCACAATCATGGACAATGTTGCGTTTAACGAAAGGAGCTTCGTCGTTTTTGGGAGGCTGCCGAACTGCGACGTATCTCTGGAACACCCGTCAATCTCCCGCTACCACTCCGGGGACTCAGCTGAGGAGGAGATGGGCTTTTACGTCTTCGACTTGGGCAGTACCCACGGGACTTTTGTCAGCAAGAACAAGGTCCCCCTAAAAACCTACATCAGACTGAAGTTTGGAGGAAGCACTAGACTATTCAGATACCTGTGGAATATACACTGAACAAAAATATAAACGCAACATGTAAAGTGTTGGTCCCATGTTTCATGAGCTGAAATAAAAGATCCGCAAATTTATTTACATCCCTGTTAGTGAGCATTTCTATGCCAAGATGATCCTTCCACCTGACAGGTGTGGCATATCAAGAAGCTGATTAAACAGCATGATCATTACACAGGTGCACCTTGTGCTGGGGACAATAAAGGGCCACTCTAAAATGTGCAGTTTTGTCACACAACACAATGCCACAGATGTCTCAATTTGAGGGAGCATGCAATTGGCATGCTGACTGCAGGAATGTCCACCAGCGCTGTTGCCAGAGAATTGAATGTTCATTTCTCTACCATAAGCTGCCTCCAACGTCATTTTAGAGAATTTGGCAGTACGTCCAACCGGCCTCAACCACAGACCACGTGTAACCACGCCAGCCAGGGACCTCCACATCCGGCTTCTTCACCTGCGGGATCGTCTGAGACCAGCCACCTGGACAGCTGATGAAACTGTGGGTTTGTACAACAGAAGAATTTCTGCACAAACTGTCAGAAACCGTCTTAAGCTCATCTGCGTGCTCACCTCACCAGGGTCTTGACCTGACTGCAGTTCGGCATCATAACCGACTTCAGTGGAAAAATGCTCACCTTCGTTGGTCACGGGCACGCTGGAGAAGTGTGTTCTTCATAGATGAATCCCGGTTTCAACGGTACCAGGTAGATGGCGAGCGGTTTGCTGATGGCAATGTTGTGAACAGAGTGTCCCATGGTGGTGGTGGGTTTATGGTATGGGCAGGCATAAGCTACGGACAATGAACACAATTGCATTTTATCGATGGCAATTTGAATGCACAGAGATACCATGATGAGATTCTGAGGCCCATTGTCATGCCATTCATCCGCCGCCATCACTTCATGTTTCAGCATGATAATGCACGGCCCCATGTCGCAAGGATCTGTACACAATTCCTGGAAGCTGAAAATGTCCCTGCATACTCACCAGACATGTCGCCCATTGAGCATGTTTGGGGATGCTCTGGATCGACGTGTACGACAGCTTGTTCCAGTTCCCGCCAATGTCCAGCAACTTCGCACATCCATTGAAGAGAGAGGGACAATATTCCACAGGCCACAATCAACAGCCCTATCAATTCTGATGGGGAGATGTGTGGTGGTGCATGAGGCAAATGGTGGTAACACCAGATACTGACTGTTTTTTTGATCCACACCCCTACCTTTTTTTAAGGTATCTGTGACCAGCAGATGCATATCTGTATTCCCTGTCATGTGAAATCCATAGATTAGAGCCTAATGAATTTATTTGAATTGACTTATTTCCTTATATGAACTATAACTCAGTAAAATCTTTGAAATTGTTGCATGTTGCGTTTATATTTTTGTTCAGTATATAATAATATCTACTGCTCCAGATCACATTCAGGGTAGTCTCTATAACATTTAAAATACCACCACCTATGTCATGTACGAGTAAAACAACAAATGTCACAATACCATTGGCCTTTTAAAAAAAAAAAAAAAAAATCTAATATTGATTTATTTACCAGCCCACCCACAAAAGTTGTTTATTTATTTTGCACTTTATTTTCAAAATATTTTATTCTAGATCTGTAATTTAAAGTCACAAAACGAGAAATAAACAGGTTGATGGTGTTTAAGAGACATTAAATTGCAAACGACTAATTCTTTTGTTTATTAATTCAGTGACAAGGCACCGAGAAGTAATTATAGGTGAAGGTTTATCAGTGAATCAGTTACCTTTCAAAGTAGGTGTACAATTAACTTTGTTGTAAACTAGCTTTGACAATAGCCAGGTTCTGAACTGTGCACAAACTTGTTTAATTGAGTTTAACTCAGGGATGAGGGTTGTGTGTCTGCACACAGGGGCCAGACTTGGATGAGGAAGCGGAGGCAGCTCTGTCCGTGACTGAGCTGAGGGAGCTGCAAAGGAAGCAGAATGCGGAGCTGGAGTGGAAGATGATGGGTGATGGTGATGATGATGATGAGGAGGGGGAAGAGAATTAAGTCAAAGAGAGGAGCACTGGAAACGTAGGGTGCTCTTGGGGGATGGGTTAGGAGGATTGGAATGAGACTTGCATGTTTTCTCTCCAAACTGTGATTTCTCTTGCCCAAAAATGCTCCTGCAAAACCTGATTTATACATTTCGGGTCATACATGACATGCTAATATCAGGTGCCCTCCCGTTTTGTGTTTAGGTTGCCAGTGGGTGATGCCACAGGCAAGCAACTGGTGGCTGAGGTGACCCACACTGGCAGGTAGAAGGAGGCGGCTGTTCAGTGTGCTTTGGAGGGCTGCCGGATACTGGAAGCCAGAGGTTTACTGAGACAAGGAGGCTGGTGAGTACAGCCCAGGGGCACAGGGACTGGGATTTTTTTTTAATGAACCATTTCTTCCCCTCAAATATAAAATGTGAAACAAACATGTTTTATTATGTTTATTATTGTCTTTTGATAATTGAGTGTTTAAAGTTCTGGATGAGTGAAATAACAAACCTGATCTCTGCAGTGTCTCGCAAGTGGCGCAAGAAGAACGGGGAGGAGGAGGACATATACGACAGCGATGACGATACCTTCCTGGACCAGACTGGCGCTGTGGAGAGGAAGAGGAAGGACCGCATGAAGAAAGCAGGGAAGGTCGAAGAGAAGCCAGACACTTTCGACTCCCTGGTGAAGGGTGAGGGAGCAAGGAAAGGGGAGGAGAGAAGGAGGGTAGTGGGAGGAGGAGGAGGAGGAGGAGGAGGGAAGAGGTAGAAGGGATGGGGGAAGAGTGGGTCAAACTAATGGAAGATGTTCTGTACGGTGAAATGTCTTTGAATAGAAGACCAGCCTTCACCTCTTGAGACCTGATTTGAATTTATAAATGTATGAATCATTTAATTGAGTTGTGCTGGTCTCGGTCCAGTTCTAAGTTTGTAGTTTAACCTGTCGTCACTCTTCTCAGGTAGCCAAGCTGGCGAAGGTGGAGAAGGAGCTGGCTGAAACAGAGCAGAAGCTCCATGCTTCAAGAAAAAGTGAGTGTTTGTTTATGTACAGTTCTAGCACTAGCAGTTTACTACAGAGAGGGTTTCAAGTTAGAGTTATCACAGTCAGTCAGAAACTTTTCTTGGAGACAGAGTAATACTATGTTTATTTCAAAACTGCTTATTTTAGACCTACAGTATACAGTGAAAGGAAGTCCAGGACAATTACGCTTTATGAAAGTATTTTTGTTTTATCTAGAAATACTTTTAAGCTTTCTGACCCCCAGGAGGTTCCCAGCAGTCCTCCGAAGACCCTCTGGACGCTTTTATGTTGGAGGTTCGGTCCGGCAGTGATCTGGACAGCGTGACGCGCAAGAAGCTGCACCTACATGTCTGCAAGCTCAAGAAGGGGAGCCAGCGACTCAAGAGGCTGGTGGAGATTACCCGACCAACACAGCTGCCAGTCATGGACTCTGGGTGATAACTGGCTGTAAGCCTGCAGGGCAACTAACTGGATTTTTAAACCGAGAAATTAAAAAAGTTCTGTCAAATGTCTTTCTCAGTGTTGCACATTCCTCTTAGTGGGACCATTAAAAGGTTATTTGCATGTTATCGAGGGGGAGGGGGTAGAGCCCACATTATCCAGTGATATAAGTATGTGAATAAAAACTAATGAAAAAAGACTTGTAGTTGAAACGTTACTAAACTTTATAAAATTTATTTTAGCATTTCTAAATTTAGCACTATTTAGTGTTTAGTAGTTACGGATGATTATTGAAACCTTGTTGCAGTCATTCATGTAGGTTTCTGCAGTGGGCAAGCAATTATCTAATCTTATAGAAACTGTATGGTAGGTAGAAGGTATTGATCCCAGGAGTTCTGATGAATATTAAAAATGTGTGCCTATTTTTAGGACTGGAAGTCATAGGTCAGAAGAGCCTGAGAAACCCATGAAGCCGTCTCTGCCCTTGTTTGGAGCGATGAAGGGGGGCAGCAAGTTCAAACTGAAGACCGGCACCATTGGGGTAAGTCTGGGACGGAAAGTTTTGATTCAGGGTTTCATACTTCCCTAATAGCGATCTTGGATGTGAAATTTTTTTTTTCTCTTGTAAACTTCATTTAAGATTAGAATTATATGATTATTAAACAGCAAGTACGTTTAAATATCAGTATTTATTTTAATTGTTCAAATACTGTTTATTTTTTATTTTTGCCATTGATCTGCCAAGTATGTAAATTAAGAAAGAGTTTTCATTTGTTTTACTGGCAGTACACATCAGTACTGTAGATGGTGCTGGTGTTTACTAATATAAAGACACTCAGAATTATTATAAACATCATACAAATTAAAAGGGACAATAACAAAACAAAGAAAATGTAATTTAAAGCTATTTGCATCTGTTGACAAGGGTTCGGAGGCCCGAAAGCAATGTGTGGCACAGTACAGTATGTGACTCTCAAGTTTGTAGTTTTTAAGCAAGCTGTGTCAGTAGAGTCACTTTGCAGTGCAATGAAATTGTTCATTCTGCTCAACGCAGTGTCTCCCCCCAAAGAGACCAGACCTGCCTCAACATTTGTTCAACATGAAGGGACTGGAGGATGAGGAGGAGGAGATGCCTGCGAGTGAGAGGGAGGATGACAGCAGAGAGTCTGCAACACCTGAAGACACAAATATAGAGAAGAGACCTCCTCCAAGTTCACACAACACTGGTGAGGCCTCTGGTTATCTACTTTCCCTATAACTAACATATTGCCTGAAGGATATTATGTCTAACACCATGCTAGGGGTTTGCTGAGTACTGGCCCACAGAGAAGCAATATTGTCCCAACTGAATCACCACTACCTCCACTTTACACAGCATTGCAATACAAGTTTCAGTCAAAAGATGGCAGCAAAGTGAATTGAAATATGAAACGGAGAGCAGCATAGCTGTGATGACATATTTTTAAGCAGGTACATTTATTCCCATATATAAGCTTTTCTCTAAATTTAATAAAATAACTTAACAAATACACTAACTGGCTAGTATATGAGACCACTCATGCTATTTGCATATTCAGACTAGACTGGGTGAACCTGAATGTCTCCCAGGCTGCCGCTGTAGCCAAGGGAAGGCAAGCCTGATATTTGGGTCCTAATAAAGTGGTATTGAGTATGACAACATGTTTTTCTTTTTGTATTCAGGTAACAATTCCTCTGCTAGGAATGCAGCTGGGGAAGAGGCTAAACCAGACAGAGCTGGGAAAGACAAAGACATTCCAGAGCAACAAGCTGCTGCTACTGCTTACTCAGCCACAGGTATCAAACATACCCTGCACTGTATTCAGTGCTCATAAATCAGAAACATCCTCCTGCAGCACTCTCTAACACTGATACATTAGAGCAGTCCTTTTCGCTTTTCATTTTCAGCCAGTTTAAAAGTCCCATTGTATTGTATCTATATTACACCCCCGTATCCTGGAAAAACATAAACTTCCAACATCAGAATTTTCATGTCCTTTTTTTTTGGTGTGATTTTAGTGTACCTGAGCCTGGTGTATTTATCACTGCTGTCCATATGAAGCCTGTAGGCCATTAGTAACTGTGGTCTTGATTCTTAATATTTTTATTTATTTTTCCAGTGAATCACTTTGGCATTTCATCAACACCGGCTTCCATGGTCAGAGGAGAAAGGCTTGGAAAGGTTCTGCATGAAGTTTCTTGAGCAATGACTCAACTATATACAAATGAGGCAAACATGCTAGTATGTAGTAGTCACGCACGTGTTATCTTTTTACATGTTATACACTCCTATATGCTGTCACAAATCAATTGTAATGTGATAATTTTGAGTAAATATTTCTGCATAATGGAAGCAGGCGTGCAGAGTAATGTGTGCATATCTCCTATGTGATGAGTGAGATGGAAGTGATGCATAAATGCTATTGGAAACCAAACCCTTTCCAGTATATTTATATAGTTTTGTAGGAGTATGTTCACAGACTGTTTGGCCAACTACCAAACTGAAGATTACATATTTATAATGTAAATAATTCCCAGGCAGATTCGGTTTGCTTGTTATTAAGTTGACATTCTTTGTTTTCTTTTTAACCATAATGTACTTTAAATGTTTGTCTTTTTTTTTTTGGAATGTGAAAAATGTAATTTTTCAAGGATAAATATTTTTAGACTAGAAGGCTAAAGGACGCAACTCATCAAGAGGGTGAAGCTGTTTGAATCCCTTTATTTGTTCTCACTTTTGGAGACTCCTGAAGGACCCATACCTATAGCTGGTCATATCCCACCCCTGCATGGAAAATCTGCAAGTCTGGCAGCTTCCCGTGCTCATACAACAGGAATATCACACATATAGTCCTATTCCTACCACAATGGAAGGTGTCCCGCTGGCTATAGAGACAGCTTGTTTGTTCTATACACAGCAAGGGGAGCTTTGTACTTGCCAAGTCCTACAGCAGCCAGTAGGGAATTCTCACCCTGTCCAATACGTCTTCTCTGAAGGACGGACGCTGCAGCCTGCATTCAGCTTGCAGAGGTTCATGTGTTTTTTTTAGAAACATGGCATTGGAAGATCCAACCCTTTGAGAAAGTTCCTGTGCATGCATCAGCCAATTTTAAATCATCCATATTGGCGATTCATTAAGGAAAAAAAACATTGGTGTTTGTGTATGTTACATTCACAAACACAAGCCAAGATTTTATGACTTGTATAGGTTTCAAAACAACAAACCCTTTTTAAATATTTCTGTATACATGATTTCCAGTCCACCATTCCTCCAAATCGTTGCCATGTTTTTGCCTAGCAGTGGTTCCCCATCACTTTCAACCAGTGAATATGTGGCGACCTGAGTTTCTAGTTCTCCCCCACTAAGGATGGTACCAATAAATTAGGTCATTTCCATTCACAATTAATGGTACAAGACAGAGTCATCATGTTAACAATTATTTTTATTGTTTTTCAATTGGAATGCAAATTTCCCACTAGAGCATCCTTTAGTATTCCCATCATGAGTTTACATTCATAGAAACACAACTCACTGGTGGTACACTGTGTAACTAAGCTGGCTTAGTCTATTCTTGCTTTGTCTCCTGGGCAGACTTTTCAAAATAAAGCATAACTAAACCAGCGCTGTGGTGATGGACTGCCCTTTGCTGCTGTGAACACAATATAAGAGCTACTGGTATCGTGGAGCAGTACATAATCATAACCCCACACCTACATGTAACTTTGACATTCAGACAGATGGATCCAGATGTCCCTAGAGTTTGATACTCTTAACAGCATGTGCTAAAGAATGTCCTAGTTCCATTTCACCAGAGTAAATAGTAAGTGCTTCACTTGATATAGTGGTATGTAAAACAGTCACAATGCTATGCATTCCCAATGCAGTAAGGTTTTGTAGCTGTTGACTGAATTTAGACACTAAGTATATTGGTTGGCCCACGGTATTGGACCAGATTTGTAAATTTATGCAAAACTTCCTAAGCAAAATCACTGATACAGCCAATAAAAATAAGTCATAATATTGTTCAACCAGTGACTCCTTTGATGCCGAATTCCTATTTGTGAACTAGAGTGTGCAGATATTTTTACAAACAGTACAGATTAGTGATCTTCATGTATAGGTATCTACACTCTGTTGCTTAGTTATAGCACAGTAACGCTATAGTACCCACTGTTTAAATAATATTACACAATAACAGCCCTGCTTGATAAAAATGAACTCTTTCAGTGGACTACAATGATTATTTCAGACAGAGGTAAATAAATACGTAAGTTAAAAACATTGTAGCATAATGGAATTGCTGTGGCGTGTGATGGAAACGGTGGAAGTACCTTGTAGTTTCTTATGCGTAAAACTATATTATCATTCAAATAATGCTCTTGACCTCTAGTCTTGGGCTTTACTGACTTGGGAGTATGAACCCCTGGGTCGACATTGTCAATACATTTTAGAATTTTGAATGCTTGAATCAAATCGCTTTGTAGTCTTCTTTGTTCAAGACTGAATAGATTCATTTTTTTTAGCCTGTCTGTATGACATGCCTTTTAAACCAGGAGCAATTCTAGTCGCTCTTCTTTGCACTCTTTCTAGAGCAGCAATATCCCTTTTGTAGCAAGGTGACCAGAACTGAACACAATATTCTAGATGAGGTCTTACTAATGAATTGTAAAGTTTTAATATTACCTACCTTGACTTAAACTCAACACTTTTTACTATATATCCATGCATTGTGTTGGCCTTTTTAATAGCTTCCCCACATTGTCTAGATGAAGACATTTCTGTCTTCATCTATTTAAAAGTGTTACATAGTTGTAGCTCTGGAAGAAAAATATGTTTCTACCGAGATATATAGTAATTAGCAGAAGGAACTACAACTATAAGAACTATAAGACAATGAACTGTAGCAGACCTAAAAACCCTGTTTCCACCAGGGAGGGGGTATTGAACTTGCTTGGTAATATTAATAATAAATTAATAATGTTAGTTTTTTCAATGTGTTTAACACTAGATTGATTCCTAGCACTGCTTGGCAGAGAAATACATTTTAAGCTTTTGTCCACAGAACAAAATGGAGCCTGTGCAATTGGTGCTCCTGTTTGTGTTCCACAGCACTTTGGCTTTCACTGTCCAGCCATACAGAGTGTTCCCCATGGCTCCACATGCTCCTGTATTTAAGATTCCTGAGACAGGTGCTGCTTCCTTTTTAACCATTTAAAAAGGACCAAGCTTGTGTCTTGTATCATTCCTTCTTTTAATACTTTCACAGCAGACAAACACAATTTCAACCTAACTGCAGTTCCCAGGTGTGTTTGTTCCTATGGGGAGGTTATCAGGCACATGGTGTCTCCTCAGCGGCCGTCAGCGGACTTCGCGGTCTCAAGGTGGTGAGCGAGCGGAAGGTAAAAGATGATGGGTCGTAGATGTACCTGGGAGGGGGGCAGCTGCCACTGATACTCTGATAACAAAACAGAGGAAACCTATTATTGAGGAACCAGAGATATTTGATATACAAGATATGCCATTGTAGTGTGTGAATGCCTAGGATCTCAAGCTCATATCTGAATAAGTCTGTATACCAGTATGTTGTACTTACTAGCACCCCAGAGTGGTAAACCGCACAATGTAATGAAATCAGGATCCGGTGCCAGGACATTACTATGAGTAGGAACCTGGAAGGAATTTGCGGTGTTATTTACTTGCATCTGAGTTACTTTGTGTTAAAAAGCTATTCTGCTATTCAGCTCAAGCTTGCTTTTAATTAAATCTCCAGGTTGTTCTCTGAGATGGACCCACTGTGGTCCCTCATTATCTCATTGCTAGTGATATCATTGTATACTAAGCACTGCTCTGCTCTGTTCATTCACACAGGTGACATTTTTCCATTCCCACCCAGGCTGGGCAAGTGTTAAATGAATAATAATCAGGACTTTAACTCCTCCAACACTGCAGATCTGTGTACAGGTCTAGGAAAGTTAAATTCACTCCGAACTGCAGACCGCTCTTCTGGTAAAGGAAAGTTAACTCTGGCATAGGAAAGTTAATAGCAGACCAGTAAACTAGACACTAGTTAACAAATTGTCCTGGCGTAGACTTTCTGTAGTTATTTAGTCCTCTCATAAGCATAATAAGGCAAGTAAGATGATGTCAGTATTATTAAGTCAGTAGCCACTAGGAGATCTATTACAAAATTCTACCCCCGCTTAATCAAAGCTTGTCCTTGAGTGTAAACACAAGTGCACTTGCTGGAGCGACTTTAGAGAGAAGCCAGCATACATGCTGTAGCTTTTTAATGCAAAGAACACTGACATTAAATCAACTGTTTCAACTACGGAGGACCAGATTCTTTCCTATAGGCACCACTGTAATGGCTTGGCATCTCAGTCCATTGAAATGCATGGAGAGGCAAGGGTCAGATACAAACCAATAACTCCAATGGAGCATGTGCATATGATAATAAAGAGGGGAGGATTAGTAGGATATAGATAGAAGTAGGGTAATTCCATGTTAAGACAATAACTCGCACGCAAGGCTTTGATTGAGGATCAGCAACGCATTTACCTTTTAATTTAGTAAATATGAAAAGGAATGCAAAAGCCGTATTACTGAGTAGAATAATATTTCTGACGTTCATCTTTTAAAAAGATCCATTTTAGTTCCCCAACTGATTAAAAAGACATTTGAGCACTTTAGGACAGGAAACAAAGTAAGAAAGTAAATACAAGATGAGGCTGTTCTAAGTGGTTCCAAAATCAGCCCACAAATTATCTCAAATCAGCAGAAAAATAAAGGAAATAGCTTGTATATATTGGCAAAGACACCAAGGTTTCTCAGGATTTTCCACAAAAGATAGCAACATACCTTGCACTCAAGCAAGGAATGTGCAGATCGCCGATAACTCGGGGACGTATCTAATTGTATCGCAGCCAACATAGGCAGACATCCCTGTTTTTAACATACCACTGTGTCCCCAGAATTGCCCCTACAGAGCAGGGTGACAAGAGTTGAAGGGCTAAAGAGTTAAAATCTTAACCAAAGGGAGCTGTGAGTTAAGCTACAAGTCTGTTTCCAGCTGAAGCTAGCAGCGATTAGCAGGTGTCCTTTCACATCCATACAAATGCTAAGCAAAGGGAGGTGGCATTCTCTGGAAGCTGGAAGCCTTTCCTCCCTGAGACCTGGTTACAAATCCATCCATGGGACTACATGACTTGTGTTCTGTTGGTTTCATGGGCATTGTGTTAAAAATGTATTGTTGAAACCTTTCGTATCTTTGACGAACATTCTCACTTATGTTCAATTTGAAATTTTCCTTGATAATATATGTTCTTCCCTGAAGATGCAACACCAGAGAGGGTATCTCCCCTTCCTGTTGGTCCACACATATTGGATTCCCGCAAGTTTTTTTTTTTTTTTTACATATATAAATGTTTTGCTTTTCAATTATAACCCCACCTAACATGCAACAAGGAGTGAAAAACTGCTCCGGTGTTGTACTTTCAAAGATGTTTCAATCTGAAGAAATATATATAATTTTTTTTTTTTTTTTAAAAGATTAGAGTTGAAGTCAACATGGGTAGCAAAACTTGTTGATTCTACACCTTGATTCTACACCTTGAAGGAGTTAACAAAACTGTGCAGACAATCCTCTCTCTCTCTCTCTCTCTCTCTCTCTCTCTCTCTCTCTCTCTCTCTCTCTCTCTCTCTCTCTCTCTCTCTCTCTCTCTCTCTCTCTCTCTCTCTCTCTCTCTCTCTCTCTCTCTCTCTCTCTCTCTCTTTGTGTTAGCAGCTATTCCTGTCGTGCTGTGTTGTTTTCCTGGGCATTTGATCACCCTCATCTCTAATGAATTAGGTTTGTTGTTCTAATCTAATATTCAAAAAGTATTCCCTTGATCTCTGCTGATGTTCTCCAACCATATTCATTTCAAATTCAGTTGGGTTAATTTACCAGAAAAAATTTGGCAGTAAAAATTGATTTACAGCAGCATCGTGGGACAGGTGCAACGTGGTATTGTTGAACCTCAACAAATCATGCAAATTATTCGAAACTACTACAGATATTTCTAGAATTCAGGCTGCTTTGAGCCTTTTTACCAACCCTGAAAATAGTGCTACAGGGCTCATCTGACTGACTCCTATAGTCTAGCTCCAAATCAACCATGTGATGTACAGCACAAGAAGTGAGTAGGTACAAGAAAGGAAAAGAAGTTTAGGCATACATAAAAAAGAAGTCTTACCCGGATCTTTACAATTCTCGTTTTTCCGAAACAATTCTTCTTAAACAGCATCTTCTACAATGAAAAGACACCAGAACACAGGATTAGAGACCTGACAAACTTAAATAAAGAAAATGCTTGATCCATCTTAGCAAAACTGAAACAAGCTGAAAAAGATACAAAAATAGTCAACATTTTTCTAGCAGCTGTACTGCAAAACTCTAGCCATGGACATGTGTAAACCACCCTGTAACAAATCAAGTGGATCATAAAACTGTTCAAATACTTCTTAAGGTTTATTGCATGTAGAATGTACATTTTTTTATGAAATTGCTGTGGCACATTTCTGTTTTTTTAATGTAAAGAATGTGGGGGGTAGAAAACATGTTAGAACTGAAGGAAGGATGAAGTTGTTATGCACCTGAGCAACTAGGCACCCCAGGAAAATTTGCAAGCAAAGACCTGTCTTGAGACAAAGACTCGATCCAGTCCACCTAAAGGGTTAACTTCAGAACGCTGAGGCTAAAAGAGGACTAGACAGCCACCACACAAGCCTCCTATTGTTCCTGCTCCGGCCTCCCAATTCCCCTTGACCGAGCCTTGCCCACAGTCCCCGGCTGCGTGGCTGGGTTGCGCTCTCATTGCGTCTTACCTTGTCATCTGCTGACTGACTCAGCACTGAGAGACATATGGACCCCTTCCTCTCCTAATCTCTCAAGCCCCTCTGTCAGTCAGGACCCTGATAGCCACTGAATTTAACAAAGCTGGACCACTGTTTTTTGTTCTTTTGTTTGGTTTGGTTTGGTTGTGGGTGAGACTGATATCTGTGATCCTCTTTCAGTTCCTTGGCATCACCTGGGATATGCCAGCGCAGAAGGATAGCGCTAAGGGCTTACTCCAGAAATAAATGATGGGCTGCCCCATCCATAACAGGGTCATGTCACTGTACTTGTTTGTCCAAAACAGTGTACTGCAGTGCCATTTAAAATAATTAATCCACCACTTCTCTTAAAAATATAAGAATGCTTTTAAGAAACAATGTGCACTGAAAGAATCAATCTTTAAACTAAAAGTTATTTACTTCTAGTAATATTTTAACTAAGCTTTAATTATTTCTAGAAAAACAGACGACATTGGCAATGAACGTAAATCAGACACAGCAAGTACGTAAGGAAAAAAGTGGGAGGAAGTGAGAGAGACAGTCAGTAAAAGGAAATACCTGTTGCATTTTCTCCAAGTCTAGACTGGGCCTGCCCTGGTTTCGTTGTCGTTTATACGATGCAGACTGGTCGAAGTGAGCCAGGATAATAGGTCTGGCTTGTTCCCTCACCAGTCTGTGCGGTGGGGAGGCACTAAAGGGCACAGGACTGGGGGAGGCACACAGGTGGGTGTCAGGCTTCGCTTGGCCACACAGGGCCTTGACCTCTTCGTCACTTGAAGAGGTGCTGGCATCACCATGGCGACCACCCCGCCTTGTCCGCTGCAGGCCCCACTTTCTGCCCTCGCTGTCCTGCTGCTGCAGGAATCCACAGCTGATTCGCTCCAGCTCTTCCTCTGAGCTGTGCCGGTCCAGGCCCGGATCAAACAGAATACGTAGTTTCCGCACTCGCGCCAGTGACAAGGCCTCCTGGTTCTGCAGCTGGTTGATGGCCAGAGGGCTCCGGCTGCAGTTCCGTTTCATTTCTGGAGGTAAAAAGAGGTTTTTTAGATGGAATCACTATTGTGTGGTTAAGGGGGTGCCTCACGCACTGTCTTAACCACCCTAAACAAAATTAGAGAAGAGTTAACCGCATCTAAAACAAATAAAATGTGGAATGGCCTGGGATTGTGGGGAAAAGTCTGATGGTGACACCACTAAGAGACAGAGCCCCTCTACTAAACTCTTGACGTTGCTTGCTGTTCTGGCTTTTGCATACCTCTGTTAATCTGCACCAGCTCCTGGTTCTCTCCCTCCAAATTGTCACTCTCTCCCCCATCCTCACTTGCGTGGTATGAAATCTATAGGAATATGGACACCGTGTAAGACTGGTATTGGGGACATCAACATATTCTTATATCTCTGCAGCGAAATACAATGTTGCTGTGTGTGAAAGGGCTAAAGGATTCAAACAGGGGCCTGTATAAACAAAACAAACGTTTTCTTCTTGATGTGACCCAAGCTGCCTATTGCATTTACACATTCCTTTGTTGTGACAGCATGTAGGATGGGCAGTCCCATTTCACACATTCTTCCATGCCATTGTCAGACTCATGCCAGTGCTGAAGCAGTTCTCTTCTTGTGCCAGCCAGATATCCTGGCATTACACCAATAGAGGCCCCCGCCAAAACACGTGTCCCCTTGACATTGTTTTGGAAAATTTTTCCTCAAAGTTATCTGGACACAGAGACATGCATGACTAGCACTCAACACTCTACTAACAATGAACTAACTTCTTATTTCAAAATGTAAAATAAAATGACATTAAAATTCAGATTTATCAAATCTCACAAAAGCAGAGATTTAGAGCACAGAGTAGTATGCTGTAATGGATTTGGTTCCTCTACCACCAGTATTGCAGCATGGTTGTCAGTTTGCATTGCCGGCTCAAAATGCAGGTAGGATTTTGAGTCATTTGATTCCCTTGATTGGTCTCCAATGTCAAGTTTTGAAAAAGCATGTATTTTCATTGTGGTATCTTGTACTACTCTAGGTTAAACAGATCACTGCTTGCAAGCTATACTTTTAGATAATCAGGGAAGTACAAAGCCATTTCATTGTCTTTCCAAATATTATTTAAATGAAATCAGATTTTCTCTATCATGAAATTTCAGTGTTAAACACAATCCATAGACTACTATTCACATTTTAAAAGAAAGGTAAAAACAATCTGTCAGCCCTAATAAAAATGTAGTTGGTATGACATTAAAGGATTAATGAATCAATCTGCAGGCATGCAGGAATCACAGCAGGACAGGAAAAGATCACGACAGGAAGGATGCATTTTTAGTGCTTTTGATCACTTTTATTCTTGGCCAACAAAAAAAGAAAACGGCACAAACTTGCATTAACATGGTGCTAAATGTTTTGTGAATATGGCCCTTCATTTCTTAAAGTTTTACCCAATCAGGTGGACCTGTTATGTACACGAGACAGGGCACTTTAACACATACACTTAATTAACCACAATCACTTATTTTTGACACTTTGGGAACAGCCTTTTTATTTACAAGGAGGAGTGGGTAGCTTGGCTCAGGCTTCTCCCTCAGCTCTTACTGATATATCTGCATGCAGGTTAACCATCACCAAGCCACATGCAAGATAACCATCACCATGGCACATGCAACCACTAATACAAGCAGCATAGGTTTGGCAACTGCCACCATAATACATGACAAGGGCCCAACTGATAAGTATTACAGCTTGTGTCACCCTGTGTGTGTATCAAAATAATCCCAGACTGAAGCAGCTGAGGCATGGCTGAGGTGATAACCAGACGCTTCCTGACAGAGCAGTCAAGCAGTCTGCATGTGAACAAACAAACCAAAAGTACAAGCGAGGCTGAGCAGCACATTAAGAAACTGTTGCACAGTTGTATTCCACATACTGTACTACGCAATTACTGTACTGGAATTACCTTACTGCAAGCACAGGGAAACCCCCCAATTATAACAAATAAAGGCCAAATGATCTTTAAGTACATATTTTCCCTTTTTATAGTATTTGAGAATGCACTAACATTGTTAGTTTTCCTCGGTGTGACCATGTGACCCTTCTCCTGCTTCAATAAAATGTATGGAAGTAGACAGACATAGTTAAAAGGTTACATTATCACATGATTTTTTAAATCCAGGAAGCAAAGAAAAAAAAAAAGAAAGAAAAACAAGGCAAACCACAGGCAAGATGACTGCCAATTTAAAAACAAATCTCAATATTAGGCAAGCAAATAATTTTTGTAAGCACCATAAAAGCATGAGGAGCATTTAGGCAGCTTTTCAGTTAGAGGGTGTGAGTGTGAGGATGTGGTCTTAACGGTTAGCTAGTCAAAAGGAAATCATTTACAGAACTGCATATAATGTTTTAACAGTGTCAACAAACCCAACCATAGTTTAATTACTATAAATGTAACTTGTGTTGCGTACTCCAGCTTTGTCCAAAAAAAACTTAAAATCTTTAAAGAGTGCACACTTTTAAATCATGTTACTTACTATTACTACCAAGATTAACAATATTATCACTGGCCCTCTTTTCTTATGTTAAAGATGATTTGTTCTTTGTTTGTATTTCATACTTCAACATGGAACATGAAGACATTTCAAAGACAATGCTATAGAAGTAAAGAAATTGCTGCCCCTTCCTGGTATTAAATCACTTCCATTGCTGTAATCCAATGGTCAAGTTGCAATCAAGCCAGGTGACATATCTTTAATAAAACCAAAAGATCTTCAACACAAGAAAAGGGAGAAATAATCCTACTAATGCTCATAAGTGCTATCCATAATTACTGTACACAGAGCCAGTGCATATGCTGGCTATGGGTACCAAAATGAAACACTACATTGTACATCTTACATGCAAGTGGTGGGAACATGCACCCACGCATGTCTATAAACAGTACATATCGTGTTATACAGTAGCTGTGTATATTACAATAAAGACATGAATATACAGAGCAGTTAAACGTTACGATCCATATGCAACAATTGTGCCGTTTTGTATAAAATCGTATTCAAATGTTACTAAAGGATTACATTACCACTGGGTTTTGCATAGCTTTAGGATAACATCTGGTCATATGGGCATACATCCCTAAATGTAGTATTAGGTATACTACCACTATACTGTCAGTATATTTATAGTATATATTTATATATTAGTATATATTATATAGTATCTATTAAAAGTATATACTTGTAATACACAATCACATTACTGTGTGAAACTTACCTTCAATTGAAAAGGCTGGGTTTCATTTAAAGAGTGTCTTCTCAGCTTTTTAGTTAAAGTCTTCAACATTTTAAAAACATAAATAGTATTGTATCCGGGCTTATAAACGAAGCAGAAGTGCAACGTAATTTATTGCAGCTGCGATTGAAAATAAAATAAAAAAAATACCTCGTTGTTTTAACCAAAGGCTGCTAACATACACACGTACGTACAAGGCACTCACAGACACGCTTACACCCTCCCTCGCGCAGAAATGAAACTTGAGATAAATATTCACACGCTGAACAGCAACTAGCACTACAGAAACCATCGTCACATTTCCTTATATAAACGCGCAGCCTGTAATAATAACAGTATCCTAATCAGGGATCACAGTCAATCGATCGCTTGCATACATACAGTGCTCATACATTCTACACTCGCTCACACACAGAAAGCCGTGTTGCCATTCTCAGAACAGAAACACGGTACACAAACCGCTTCTCACACATAGGTTCTAGTCTCCCATTGGCCAGCTAACGGCGTGATGTCATTTTCCAAAGGGTGGAGACAAATTTAAGAGTTAAGAGTTCTATAAAGTTTTTATTCAAAAAAAAAAAAAAGTTTTGCTATGTTGCATGGCTTGTACCTTGGTGGAGTTTTAAAAACTGCAGATGCCTAATTCAATTACTTTTAGCTTGGAAAAGGGATTTTAGGAATAGTTCATTCCTACAATAGACAATATAGGTCTCAGTTGGCAGGTGCTTCCATATCCAAGACGGCACAAATTAATGACAACTCAACCTGCATTATGTAAGGTCAGAAGACAAGGATCTAAAACTTGTCGAGGCCTGAAACTCTCTGTAGGCAACACTGTGGGCATTATAATGTATTACCTACATTATAGTGTTATTATTGTTCTGTATTATATACAGTAGTTCTAGAATTTCTATGTAATAGACCTTGTAGTTTATCTGTTAACTCATGTTGGAAATGTTTTTCAAACCAGTAGAATTGCCTTATTTGGTCATTTTCTCGCCATCTATTCAGTAAACAACAGTTAGTAGTGGACTTAGGGGCATGTTCACTGTCACTAACTAGCAGAGCTTAGAAGAACCCCTTTATATGACTGTTGTCTTTGTAGCTGACACTGCATGCACTCCGTAATTAGTAGCTATACTAAGCTCTAGTAATGTTAGTAGATACTTAGTAGCTCATATGCATACAACCCCAAGTATTGTATCTATTAACTGGTATTGGAAAGCTCTATAAATTGACAACATCACTTCCTGCATCCTGTAGGTCACTTTCACTACAATGGTCTAGCTGTAATCAGACAATGTTATGTGATTAGGTTGAAAATCTAGGGTCAGTTGAACAAAAACAAGCAGACAAAGGTATAGGTGTATACTTATAGTCGTGATAATATGGCTGATAAGAGTAAGGAAAAGAAAAAAAAAATGGGGAAGACCAAAATCACTGGTTTGTTGTCACAGTGCTCATAACTATGACACTAGATGGCAATGGCATGTGATATAAACACTGAAATGTGTGTTTTGTTGTCCGGAAGTCGACCATCTTGGAATTTGAGGTCAATGTCATCGAACATAAAGGTTTGTACATACTTCTTTTTTTTTTTTTTTTCCCATACCCAAAGTAAATAAATTATATCTTGTTATTTATGTTATAACTCTTAGTAGTATTGAGGTTTGTTTGAAATTATTGTCCAGTTAATTAGAACCAGACCAGATAATGGCTATCTTTGTTATAAAAACAAAACCAGTAGGCTAAGACAGGTGACTGAGAGAATCAAATTATTAAGTTAAGTCTGGTGGGGTAAGTTGTCTGTCATTTTTGGAATTAATTGTCACATGTGTCAACCAGCCACAGCAATAGCCTATATTTATATTTTTGTGGGATTTTGTGGGACCTGTGTCCACCACTAATAACACTGTAACCTATGGACCCAGCAGCTCTATGCCAACCACTGATGGCAATGCCATACATGGGACCGGCATGCCTGTGCCCATCACTGATGACAATGCAATACCAGGACCCATCAGATCTGTGCCCACCGCTGATGGCAATGCCATACCTGGACCCAGCAGACCTGTGCCCACCAATGATAACAATACCATACCCGGACCCAGTAGTTCTATGCCTACAGAAAATGTTGGCAAAATATGTTCACCCCCCCTGAAGATTTGCGACCATTTCCTAAAACTGGACCTTGAAAAAGTGTAAAGGTCCAAAGGAGCCAAAAACATAGCACAGCGATATTGACAGATACACCTGTTAAGGTTGAAATTCAGGTACAAAAAGAAAAACGCCAATCATAGAAGAAGCTATTCTCTCAGAAAAAGAAGAAAAGGCCTTCAAAAGGCATACCTCAAAATATGAAAAAGAAAGATTGTATGCAGTGAAAAAAAACATCTTCTGAGTCTTCAGAAAAAGAAGAATACTATTGAACCGTTCTCAAAAAGCAGATCTAAAGAAGTCTGGATTCAGTGCGCACACACACACACGCACAAACAAATATATATATAGGCCCATATTGTTTATGTTATATATACCCTATGTTCATATAAAAAGTAAAAATATAACTTTATCTGTCTTTGTAATCCTGTGTTACACAGTAGAAACATTGTGTTATTAAAATGTTATTTGTTACTGTAAAAGCAACCACATAATTAGTGACAATCAACCCCATATCGTGTGACAACCAACCACTGTATGGGACAGGTTGTTACAGGTGAGCAACGCTTTTTCAACAGTATAAATATCATATTTTGAATAAAGTTATGCTGATATAAAAACATCAATTTGTACATGAAGTGTTATTCTTGAATTTAATGAGGAAAAGGAACCTTGCAGAATGTCACTAGATTGAAGAAAACAATAAAGAGTAAAAAGTGTGACAGCCATACCTGGCATTCCGTATTATAAATGATGTATGAGAAATCAAACAATTTTACTAGTGAAATTCCAGCACATCTTTTCTTGTGTGTAGATGTCGTCCTGTGTTTAGAAGAACACAAGGCAACATTATTGCATTACAACATTAAGTAAAAAACAACCAACAACAACAACAACACTTTTTTAATAGCAGTTCATGAGTACAATCTACAGACGATTTGCGGATTGCCCACTGACCTTGAGCAAAGCTCAAAATAAAAATTAAAATGACTTATTTTGAGCTTTGACTGGGCAAACCGCGGTCTGCCCACTGCTTCTTGGGCAGAGTCCGAATCACTCCCTCTGTTCTTTCATTCCTGTTCTGAGTGATAGCCAGACCTGCCTAACCTTCAAGTTTTCCCGGGTGAGTCCAGCTTTTCCATTCAGTCTCAGGGTCTGGGTTCTGTCATGAAGTTTCAGGGTGTTTGGAGATTTCCTGCTGAAAAAAACTAAATCCTTACTCTAGATGCTTAAATGTAATTACCAGTTCCCTCCCCCTAGCGCTATAATTGGCTGCTTCAAGTTGTATTATGAAAAGGACAGTATTATTAATAACGTAATAACAACCAATAATAATAAGGATAATAATAATTGCCCAGTTTTGGGTTTATCCGTAAAATACAAAATTGTATACACTGTATTTATATTGTCTCTTGTTATAACATAAATCATTTTACAGTTCTAAGATGCCAGAACTCAACCTGGCAACCAAATTGCATCATCTATAATAACAAGAGACACCTTACACACTATGTATTAAGTTATTATATTGTAACAACCCCTGGTCTTGAGGCTCAAAGCAGGAGATTAACAGGATCCCTGTTTGGGTCAGGACCACACCACTAAAGCAATGAATCCTTTCTACTGTCTCTATCATAAACTCACTCACTCTCTCTTTCACTTCCGCACACACACACAGGCTCCTTGTCACATCTCACACTGCGCGAAGAACCCTGGACACCCCGTCTTTCGAGCCACTCTTGCAACCTAATTCCCCGACACACATACAACCATACCACTGGTCCCTCCCCAGAACAATACAGATAACGTGAAGGCACAGGAACAGACAAAACAAGACAAACAAACGAGACAACTCAAAAGTCCTGCCGACCTGCACTGACCAGGTAACTACAATATAGGCCTATATAAAGTGTTTTTTTAAGCCTTGGAAGAATTAATCAATTTGAAAGTAATTTGTCTCTCAATATCTTCACATTTTATATTGCTTATTCCACCGGAGGGTTGCAGCAAAAGCAGGGGTTAGGATTTAATTCTTGAAATGTGTCCAGTTTATGAAACCCAGCCTAAGGCCAAGCTCTAAATTAGGCCTCCCTTTGAAGCCTGGTAATTGCTACTGAGCCATGATGCAAGCATATGAGGGCAGCACTGGAAGTCGTCTCAGTCACCGTAAAAGCAGCTTGAGCATTTCTTCACCTCCAGCTGGCCCCAATCTTTAAAAACAAATGCTATTTTATTTAAACAGTTGGGAGCGCAACATAATTATGATTGATTTTTTTTTTCTAAAGTAAACAAGAACAGGAACAGCATGTGCTGCCATTTAAAGGACAGAAGCAATGCCCATGCAAGCGAAATGAGCCATACAGAGGGCCAAATAAAAGTTTCCATGTATAGAAAAAATGGGTTTTACCTGCAGCATTAATATAATTAAGAATTTTTTTTTTTTAAGTACTTATTTGCAGATTGGGACTCTATGACAACTTACAGCTTTTGTTGTGTTGGCCTGACCCTTAAGTAAATAACACGGGTTCATTAATCGTTTTGTAATGAACCTGTCTATGCATAGCCTACCCTATTTGTATTGAGAAAGTATTTTGTATCTCACTGACTTTATTTGCGAAATTGACATCGTCTTTTGCTTGCTGATATACACCTACAAATAAAAAGTGCTTTTATTTTAAAGAGTCTGTATTATGTATTATTATCAACAGTGAAAATTGCACCCTATATACAATTCTATGGCAAGGCATTTTAATGTTGAATCCTCAATGTTTTTATATCCCCTTTTTATAGCAGCAGTTCTATTTTTGATATCCAAATAAAATGTACTATTTATGATATCATCAAAACATTACTGATATCTGTAATATAACTGCTAATTACAGAAAGTGAAGGTTGATTGTTAAAAGGACTTGTCAAACAGTTCTTCACAATTTTCAAGCCCACAATAATGAACCACAATGATGAGGAGAGCAATGAGCATTGCCTGTGCATCGGCTATATAGCTGCCACACTTGCAGCCCAGAGAGGAGGTGAGTTAGGAGTACAGACAGCAATAGACGCTGTATGACATTTGTGGAGCACAAAAATCAAGCCAAACAAAAAAATGTCACAGGAACGTCAGCAGTCTTCATGGGACACGATAAAGAAAATATGTTTTCCAAGGAGGAGCTGAGGGTCCTTATGGCTGAGGTCACTCAGCATGAAATTTAGTTATTAGGAAAACCCTCAGCCAACATCAGCTGTGCCATATGGTCATCTATAGGGGAGAAAGTCCTGTCAGTGTTACCACAGTCAACCAGGTGATAAAAAGGTGGAAGGACTTGCGGTAGTGAACAAAAGCAAGCAGAAAGGTCAATCCGTCCCATATGTGGGGTCTTCTCCATCTTGCCCTTCCCCTCTGAAGGTTTTCCTGCCTGTCCTCAACAAGAGCCAAGCATCGCCACATCAGGAAATGTACCACAGCAGCCACCCTGAGGCTAACAACAGGTCTCTGGTGTGTGGTTTTATACAGCTCTTAATTACTCGCCTCTACAATGGTTTGCACCTTGTAAGAAAAGGTACAAAGTTTTTGGAGGGTCAGTAATTGCCCAGGTGCAAGGCAAAGTCCTTACATCTCGTTATAATGTTTGCACCATCTTAGTAGTCCAGATCCCCACCCAATTCCATGCTCTTTTCTTCATTTGAATATATTTCAATATTATTTAAATGGATTTGTGATGGCAAAGTTCTAATTTGAAAATCATTTGTTACATACGCCACATTTTTTGTGACTGCTAAAGTCCCATTTTACGCCAGCTAAACACGTTTTCTGGCAGCAATATGGGTGTTTTGCAGCTGCATATCACTCTGCAAGTATACTTTCACAGGCCCCTATAGTGTAGTAGTTGACCATGACTAGAGTTATGCAAAAGGTGAAAAAAAGTGATTCAACATTTGAAACAAGGTATAGGTAAAAGTAACAATCTTATTTTTGATTTCAAAAGTTACTTAAGTTAGTAATAAACAAAATATTAAAAAATACAGTTGACTAAAATCTATAAATTGTAAATATATAATTTGATTCACTACAAATATGTTAATATTTGTTTTTTAAAATAATGTATTAATTTCTAAGACAAAATCCTACCTTCAACTTAAATACAGTGCCCAGTGTATTCAGGAAGACATACTCAAGGCAGTCAATAACCTTTAAAAGCCTGGGGCTTTATCTTTTTCGGTCCTCAACAGTGACGTAGCTAGGGGGGTTTTAGGGGTTTGAACAACCCCCCCCCCCAACCCCGAAATTCATTATTCAGTGATGTGGGAGAGAAAAAAAAATGTGACCAATGAAAGTTCTGACTTGATTGGACAACGCGTGTGCATGTACTGTTCAAACCGATGTGCGATGAGACGTCAAAGTCGAAGATTAATATAGAAATGATGATCTCAGCTAATACTATCATTATGGGAAAAGGAAAAAGAACAAAAAAGATCAGTATTTCTTCATTTGTTCTACTGCCCTTAAACCAGTGGTTTTCAACCTTTTCTTATCTCAAGTACCAGTGTTTCCAGCAGGGTACCAGTAATTGTGTAATCTAAAGCCCGATTTGTGCAGGACTAAAAATCTCGACATGAAGAGGTGGTTTCAAATTTTTTATGGACATCGGTGAAATTTAGTCCTGTGTATCCATTTGATTTTTTATCACAGATAATTTTCTTAGAGGTCCTCTGATTATTTTACAGGACATCGGGACTTGTACAATTTCAAACTCAGGTGTCCTGTGCTTTTTACTCCCATATGAATGGAACATGTCAGTGTTATGTTATAATTGATACAGCATTTCTGGGATATTCGCCTCAAAGCAATACCAGATTATTTCTGTTAATTAATTTGTATGGTTGATAACTGCATAGCGGTGGTTCTATATGTGATTGTAAGGTGAAACATCAAGTTTCTTAATAGTGTGATTTCGAGTCCATTGCAAGTTGGAGTGTAGTTAATTTTTACTTACAGAAACATTTTATACATTTGTAGCAGGGCAGGAGTCCTGCACATGAAGATTATGGGTTTTGTGTGTAAATATTGTAAATAAGTGTGTAAATTGTTGTAATTAATTTAAGGAAGTACCTGATGCTCCTGGGATAGCCTGCCTGCTGTGTGTGATTGCCAGCTGTAGATAATCAGCAGGTAGGTGTGTATGAAGAGGTCCTGTTTGTTCACATCGGGGCTGCTGCAAGGCCTGCCGTTTTCACGGCACCTTTTGAGTTATAGTTTGGGGTATTGTGTTTTATTTTGCACTTTTTGTACAGTTTGCTGTATTTGTCCTCTGTGCATTGCCATCACTGGTAACTTTACATGACCGCCTTTATTTTACTTTCGTTTTCTGTTTTTGTTAATAAATCCTGCGCACCTGTGCCGGCGTTTCAACTTCAACCCCTGTCTTGACCTCCTGCCTGTTACTCAGCACCGAATGCACACACCCAGAAGCAAGACCCTGTTACATATGATGGTAGCGGTGGGATTCGCTGCGTTTTGCCGAGGCAAGGCGGGACATCAGGAGGAGATCGTGATTCCAGGGGGGAGGACCCTGGGGAAAGAGCTGATGCCCCAAACGCCTGAAATTTTTTTGAGGGGGGTAAGGGCAAGCCCGCAGGTGACGCTCAGCAGCCACTGGAGGCGCTGCTGAGGGAGCCAGAGAGGGGAGCCAACTGAGATGTGGGTGAAAAGCCACAGAGGGAGGAGCTAGAGCCCTGAAAGCCAGAGGGGGAGGAGCTACCGTCCTCCAAGGGCAAAGTAGGAGGAGCTGTTGTCCTCAAAGGCCAGAATAGGAGTGGCAGCCTTCCTGTCTGAAGAGCCAGAGGAGGCGCTACAGTCCAAGAAGGAGCAGCTGCCATCCCAAGGGCCAAGGAAGGAGAAGCTACCGTCCTGACAGCCAGAGGAGGAGGAGGAGGAGCTGCCATCTAACAGCCTGAGGAGGAGGTGCTGCCATCCCCGACAGTGAGGAGAGAGAGAAGCGATGGGTTTCTATGGTGGAGGAGTCAAGGAGACCAGATCCACCACAGCCCTGACCTCCACCCCTGTAGTCCATTCCGGCGCCTAAGGGTCAGCTCCCTCGGCCCGTCCTCCCAGACACCCCACCGTCGTGTCTGGACCTCTCATCGCTGGGCCTGGGTCCCAGGTCGCGGCACCACCAGGCACGGTCGTTCGCCCAGACTCCTGTTTCGCTCCCCCTGGTGAACCAGACGTCACTACACTGTTGCAGGGGCTCTCGCCTCTGCCTGCAGCTGCAGTCGTCTGGTGACCAGCCTGCTCTCTGGTCGCCCTATCCACGCCGCCTGGGTTCCCTGTCACCGGTCCTCGGTCCCTTTTTAAGGGGGCACCTGAATGGAAAGAGCGGCCCGTAAAAGACCCACCATACCCTCCTGCCCAGCTGTAACTCCCACCCACACAGAGGCGTCAGTCAAGGGGGGAGGTGGCCGGTGGCAGCCATCTGTGCTTTGCACAAGGGGGGAGATATGTAGCAGGGCAGGAGCCCTGCACATGAGGATTATGAGTTTTGTGTGTAAATATTGTAAATAAGTGTGTAAATTGTTGTAATTAATTTAAGGAAGTACCTGATGCTCCTGGGATAGCCTGCCTGCTGTGTGTGATTGCCAGCTGTGGATAATCAGCAGGTAGGTGTGTTCCAGCACGGCATCGGGTATAAAGAGGTCCTGTTTGTTCACCTTGGGGCTGCTGCAAGGCCTGCCGTTTTCACGGCACCTTTTGAGTTATAGTTTGGGGTATTGTGTTTTATTTTGCACTTTTTGTACAGTTTGCTGTATTTGTCCCCTCTGTGCGTTACCATCGCTGGTAACGTCACATGACCGCCTTTATTTTACTTTCGTTTTCTGTTTTTGTTAGTAAATCCTGCGCGCCTGTGCCGGCGTTTCAACACCACCTCTGTCTCTCTGTATGCTTGAACAGCGGCTACCCACACGTGTGACCCAAGGAAGACCCTGTCACAGCATTATTACTCAATGATTTTCCTGTTTGCAGATGGGCCCTGTCAACAGTGAACAATACTGCTGATTCTGAGCCCAACACAAGAATTCTCACTTCTACCACCTGCTGGAGGAGATAACACATTACAATCATTCAGTTTCTTCTAAGAATTACTGCATCACAATGTACTGTAGATTGTATTAATACTTAGCAAGTCTTCAGTTAATTGATTTAATGCAATTGTTCTCTTGTTATGATCAGGTTTGTGGAAAAGGAATTGTAGCAATGTAGCCTCTAGAGTGAACTAACTTTGTAATGCAGTCACCTTTTCATTCTTGATGTCATCTGTGCCTCTTTCTTTCCTCAGTGCTCCACACATATTGCAACAATTAAAAAAAAAAAACTTAAGACATTTCAACATTTGTCTGCAAGTAAATACTGATTCTCAACTTTGAGGCAGTAATATTAGCTAACTAATAATGTGTTTCAATTAGCAAAGGGCAACGATATGGAAATTGTATACAGTAGCTATATCTTCCACGTATTTCGATAATATCGAAGCTTTCCAAAACCAATATAAAGCGCAATTGCAATATTAATATATATATATATATATATATATATATATATATATATATATATATATATATATATATATATATATATATACAGTGCCTTGCAAAAGTATTCAGACCCCTGAACAATTCTTTCATATTACTGAATTACAACTGGTACATTGAAATTTCGTTCTGTTCGATATTTTATTATAAAACACTTAAACTCAAAATCAGTTATTGTAAGGTGACATTGGTTGTATGTTGGGAAATATTTTTAAGAAAAATAAAAAAAAAACTGCAATATCTTGCTTGCATAAGTATTCAACCCCCACACATTAATATTCGGTAGAGCCACCTTTTACTACAATAGCAGCTTTAAGTCTTTTGGGGTAAGTATGTACCAGCTTTGCACACAGTGTCGGAGTGATTTTGACCCATTCTTCTTGGTAGATTTGCTCAGGTTGTTCAGTTTGTGGACCGCAATTTTCAAATAGTGCCACAGCTTCTCAATGGGATTGAGATCAGGACTTTGACGGGGCCACTGTAGGACATTCACCTTTTTGTTCTTGAGCCACTCCAATGTTGCTTTGGCCTAGTGCTTATGATCATTATCCTGCTGAAAGGTGAATTTCCTGCCAAGCTTCAGTTTTTTAGTGGACTGAAGCAGATTCTCTTGCAGTATTTTCCTATATTTTGCTCCATCCATTCTTCCTTCAATTGTAACAAGATGCCCAGTCCCTGCTGATGAGAATCATTCCCAAAGCATGATGCTGCCACCACCATACTTCACTGTCGGGATGGTCTGTCTTGAGGCATTGGCAGTGTTAGGTTTGTGCCACACACAGCGCTTTGAGTTTTGGCCAAAAAGCTCGATCTTGTTCTCATCTGACCACAAAACCTTTTCCCACATCTCAGCTGGGTCACTCTCATGCTTTCTGGCAAACTCCAGATGTGCTTTCAGATGGTAGTTTTTGAGTAACGGCTTCTTTCTTGCCACCCTCCCATACAGGCCAGTGTTATGCAGAGCTCTTGATATGGTTGACTGGTGCACCATTACTCCAATCCCAGCCACTGAACTCTGTAGCTCCTTCAAAGTGATTGTTGACCTCTCTGTGGCTTCTCTCACAAGTCTCCTTCTTGTTTGAGCGCTGAGTTTTGAGGGAAGGCCTGTTCTTGGCAGTGCCTGGGTGGTGTGATGCAGCTTCCACTTCCTGATTATTGATCCAACTGTGCTCACTGGGATATCCAAACACTTGGATATTATTTTATACCCTTTCCCTAATCTATGCATTTATATTACTTTATCTCTAACTTCTGTAGAATGCTCTTTGGTCTTCATTTTCCTTCAGATTCACAGCCTTACCAATGATCCTTCAACAGTGGGGTTTTTGTCCAGAAAATGTGACAGCAACTTTAATGGTTCACAGGTGGAGGCCAATGGTAAGGTATTGTGTCCTCATTTGGGCAAAACTGGGAGCTTCCACAGCACAGGGGTTGAATACTTATGCAAGCAAGATATTTCAGTTTTTTTTATATTTTTCTTAAAAATATTTCCCAACATAAAACCAATGTCACCTTACAATAATTGATTCTGAGTTTCAGTGTTTAAAAATAAAATATCAAACAGAATGAAATTTTAATGTACCATTTGTAATTCGTTAATATGAGAGAATTGGTCAGGGGTCTGAATACTTTTGCAAGCCACTGTATATGTATATATATATATATATATATATATATATATATATATATATATATATATATATATAGATAGATAGATAGATAGATAGATAGATAGATAGATAGATAGATAGATAGATAGATAGATATATATATATATATATATATATATATATATATATATATATATACACACACACACATATAGATGTTAACAGATATTTACATATGAAAACCAGTAACTTCTTTTAATTTAGTGGAGCTTTAGTGTGTAGTGTTTGCCTGCAATAATGACCATGATTGGTATTTATAGGGTTTGTTTTATATTAATACAAAAAAAAAAAAACTTGATTATACTACATTTGTATTTTTAGCAGTGTTAGCAATAAAAAGTATCTTTGAGCGTATTTTTCTTTTTTAAATACCACGATATCACAATATAGAAATGATTACCATATCAAAATTTCAATATTGGTGCCCATCCCTAATTTAAATAATACGGTACTGAACTGCACTGCTTCAATAAGTTGTTTTTCCCTCTCTGTGGACACTAGATGGCAGTATAGGCCTATTATTCACAAACAAGTGTGAGCTCTATAATAGCTGTGAAGCACATCATGTCTCTTCTATTGACTCAATAATCAGAGCCAGGATCACTCCTACAATACAGAAAAAAATATTTAACGGTTCAGGTGTTTTATATATCACAATATCCATCTTGTATCCATTACTGATTTTAAAAAAAACTGCACAAAAGAATACCAAACCTTTTGGTGTAAACAGAAAACAAATAACGAATTATCATGGTGAGCTAGTCAGTGTTTACATTGTGGTTTTTGTTTTCTTTTTTATAAATGCATTTTTGGTTGCAAATAAAATGCGCTAGGGCTGTAATATGATTTATCACACATATAAAATTACTAAGAAATTGTATGTAGTATAATGTGCACTTAACTATAGTATTTAATGCCACCATTATGGCAGTTTCAACTTCAGTAATAAAACCACTGAGATGTCAAAGTAACAACACTCCAATTAGTGAAATTAGTTGAGATTTGTGATATTCCTGTAAAATGCATTGTCTTGGCTATCTTGAAATTGAGACTGCAAAGAGCCTAAATCTGGAAGTATGTCATCTGTGATTGTATTAACAAAGATGTATTTTATATAAATTACCATGCGTAAGCTTTTACTTCAGTGCAAACTTTGCATACATTTTCCTTCTTTAAGGAAAACAAGTTGAATTACAAGCATACTTGGGTTACTCACTTTGTGAGTGAGCTGAGTGTGCATATTGTACTGAAACAGTGTGTATATTGTACTGAGAACATTCTTAGCTGTTTCTTTTTTTACCTTTAGTTTCCCTGCATTGCAGGCTTTTATTTCCATTTTCCAAAAAGGGGGCAAATGTATCTGCCCGCCCCCAGTCACAGACACAGTCTTTATAATCAACAGCACAGCTGACAAGTTGAAAAACTCTGATTGTGGAGACCAAAGGTCTCTGGCCACATCAGCGCAGGTCAGATATAAATAGCAGAGCAGCCCGTTGTGTAATCTAACCACACTGCGGTGGCTCTTTGTGTGACTGGGTCCCTTGTGAGTTATGTTGCTTACCTCACCTCTGTGGAAAATGTCAGCCTGCTCTTTCTTCCACTCAGGACCCTTGTGAGTCCTCTGTTCACCCCATTGTCTCATCATCCCACCCCTTAGCCAGCAGGCTGGATTAGTAAACAGCCAGATTTGTCAAAGTGGTTTTAGATTTTGCTCTTTAATGCTATTTCTTCTTATTCCCAGAATAGAACATGTTACGTAATAGCAGAATAGCAGTATGCTGCAAACAGCAATCTGTAGAATTGTATCAGTAAAAGTTAGCATAATATAACTTGCTGAGAAAAAGCACAAGACAGTGATATCATGTTTGTTTAATAGTGCATCAAAAATAATGGAGTAATCTCCCAGTAGAAATGTAGTAAGCATTAATTACAAAGGTTTTGGCTGATGCTCTAGCTGGCTGGGTGGCGTTGCAAGGTAATGCACTGGTCTTTGACCTCTGAAGGCCTACGTTTTAAATCATTTAAACAGTTTCTAACCAGCTCTAACAATCATCATTAAATCTCAATGCAATCTGGTACAATAAGTACTGGATGCTTTCCAAAACAAGACATTCAGTTCAGGATTATATGGGTTTAGAGATGGAACCATCTATGTGGTATGAGGAATATTAGGTCATTCTTGTGTTATCCTAGCTCATTCAATATACATGCATGACCAAAAGTGGCCAATTATCATTCGGACTAAAACTCCTGGAGCAAAACCCTCCTAGGCCAACCAAAGCTCGGATTGTACAGGCTCTCAGGTGAATTCTGAGCCATTTTAGACCCCTTTCAGAAGCAGATTTGAACTTGACTTTGTAGAAAAAAAAATTCGGAAATTACAATTTGTCATTTTACTAACTGAATCAATCCGATGAATCACACATGAGGCTAGTTAACAAAGATGGTTTTTGAAATGTTACTCATCAAACATTTTACATGTATGCCCATTTGCCATAATATATTAATTGTATAAAATAACAGTTGCAAAAATGATACACAATCTCTGCTTAACTCAGTCAGATGTTGTAAATACAGAGTTCATACAGTTTTCCTGATATAAATTTTAAGGACATTTCAAGGACAGTTTAAGGAGTTTGACATCATTTTCAATGTTGATAACTAATAACCAATTGTAAAAATTGGGCAGGTGTTTCAGCGTAAAATTTTCAATATGTACTTACTGAGCATGCATTAATTACAAATACATGCAAGTAGCACTACATGGCACAACAAGTACCAATGGTTTCTCTGCACAATGTTACCCCTAGAGTTCCCACTTGTAGTTTATTAAAGGAAAGTGTTAAACATACAAAGAAAAGCAAGTACTGTTCTTTTGAAGGTAAGTATTCCCTAGATAAGAGTTCAAAATACTTGCCATGTCAGAAGCACTGGTTTATTATATTAAAAAAAAAAACTTGCAAATTGCATAATAATAATAATAATAATAATAATAATAATAATAATAATAATAATAATAATAATAATATCTGATTATAACACAACAGTGCGGAACTTCTTACTCCGAAGTGACCTCATCACAGTAAACAAAAACAATAAGCCAACTATAACTGTACGTCTGGGTAAACAAAACCACTCGACTCAGTCAGTATGACAACAATTCCAGAGATTAACTACAAAAGTTCTGCAGCTGAAAACATTGAAAAAGAAAAGAAAATGTCAACATCTTCCCATGCTGAGGTAAATGAAGCAGATGTAGACAACATAGAAATGAACACAACCGAGGAAAACACTAAGCACCAGACAAAATGGGCTACGAAAGTTTTTCGTGACTGGCTAACGGAAAAGAACATTGAGATTGATATAAAAATAAAACGTCACAACAGCAGCAGCTCCATCCGCTGGACAAAACCCATATATACACGTTGAAACAGTGAATGAAACATCCAGTTCAATATCTACAAAGCCTAAACTATTAGCAAAGCTCCAAAAAAGAAAATATTATACAAAATGGTTTAAAATCAAATGTTTTATTGTTAAGCTAACAATTTTAGTTACCGTGGAACTACTTTTTTCTCACAGTGGAAGGTTACACAAATAAAAATTATAAAAAAATGTATTTACCAACAACACACTCATAGACCCATTTAATAATAGTAATAATACACTGTGTGGTCTGTATCATGAGATAACATCGCTTCTTGGTGATAACACACACCCTGTCGTATATTATTTCTTAATTATTACTAATTTGGACAATCATATCACTGGAAATGAAATGACAACCAATGAATTTAAAGAAAATAGTATGTGTAATAAATTATACAATTAAAAGTCGCCTTACATCTGCCACTTCCGCCCAGTTTGTGTTGGTATATGGACTTGGTATTGGGTAGAGTCCAGTGAAAGATGTATGGACCCGGACCCTCTGAAACGAGCATCAACTGACGGTTTCAGAGCCTTAGAAATCCCTTTGATTCAGTGGTAACCCCACTGTAATTAATATCTAATTTTAAACAAATGTTTAAAGACCTGACATTGAATCTAATATTAAATATGGCAACTCAATATTTTAGTGTAAAACTGAAATAAATAAAATTAAAAAAAAAATAGATTGTGTACATTGTTAATACAAACTGAACCGTGACAGCACTCAGCACATCTATATTTGCACCATAAAAGAAAATCTCTTGCCGCCATTCATTGCAATTTTCCATTTTCCTGGTTATTTCTATGGCATATTTCACGTCTGAAATTAAAAAGATGTTATTCCAAAGGTGATTGGCTACTCTTGTAATTATGCTGCATGACTTTAAAATGAGGAGCCCTTACGCAGGGACTACTGTAAAATGACCAGCCCCTGCATAGAAAATACGTAGTGCGTTTACATTTATTTAGAATACATAGTATTTTATGTATTCTTATTGGTCCAAATCAATATGTGCACTAAATATTTGAAATGTGTATTAAATTGTGTGTTTTTGACCCAGATGGCCTTCCATACTCCATAACGTGCCTACCCCAGTTATAAAGCAGTTACTCTAAAACTTAGTCCCGTAACCCCGTTCCTTACTTGTATAAGTGTAGCCTGCTCAAAGGGAAAACAAGAGAAGACACTCTAGTGGTGAAAGTCAGTCATTGCACTGTGAAATGTTAAAGCTTGCTTGATTTAAAATTTAAAAAGGGGATGTGGTGCTTTGTGGACTTCCTGTCACTGATCTAAAAATAGGCAGCAATAAGACTCATTTTCCATCATCAATTCCCCCTTTCTTTGTTTAAAGTCTTGTGACCTAACAGTAAATAGCTCAATGGCATTACTTCACTTATTTATTGTGAGAAAGTTAAAGTGACATAATCTTAGCACTTGTATCATTTTCCATCTTTAATTCATAGTGGTGAAGGGGGGGGGGGGGGGGGGGGGGCAAGGTCCAAGCTTTTAAACAAATATCTCACGAAGTAAAAGTATGCACAGAGTATACTGTAACTGAACATTATGTGCTATACAAGATATAGACTACAACGAGTACCAAGCAGTCATGATGAAAGTGACTTACGATGTATTTCTACTCTTTCTAAGTTATATTGGGAATGAATTACCTGTTGCTAAGGAAACAAAGTACTTTTGCATGTTAACTGTGATAGGTGCAGTCAGATAGGTATCAATTACAGAGCTTGTAGCAAGACCAATGGATTAACCAGTTTGGCCATCAGCATCTCTTCATTTACTAACCAGTAAAATTAGTCTCATGAGGGTTCAACGACCTTGGTGAAAAAGCTTTTAAGACAGCCTTCTCTATCAGAGGTTATAGCTGGAGAGAATTGATTTTCCATCCGTAAGAAGCTGCCACCATGGGCTGCTTGGTGCTAAATGGATATAGTTTATACGCTTCCAATAATGGTCTGATTAAAATGAGTCTTATTCTCTTATTAGCTCAAACAATATCATCAACTTTCATTATGATGAGACCTTTGCTTTATATATCCTGGATATGCAGATTTAACACAATAGTTAAACAAATAAAAAATAATTATCTTCAACACCAGAAAGGGTGCACCAGAGATAATGTTGGTATTGATAGAGCTGAGTCTTGGTTATCACTCTTCCGACAAGAAAGATGTAAAACACTTCTAGTGACCTTTACTCTGGGTAATCTGCTTGCACACAACATTCACTGAAATTATGTGATGTACAAATAAAAGGGTCACATGTGGGGGGCACAACTCTAATTTAGAAACAACATTGTCCACTGGTGACAAAACTTGGTTATATATGATCAGTTTGGTCAAATGCTAATCTGCATTGAAAGCAGTTGATGAGTAAAATATCAGATGTCTGACACAGTCCAGTACAGCAACTATTATCAATGTAATACGTTCTTTAACTGGAGCCTACAATGTAGACAGAACCACATTGTATGTTTCTGTTGCCCCTTTAGCTAACAAAATAGTACCATCAATTTTCTCCACCATTCATATCCATTTATTATATAGGTCAAATGTGCAGTTTTGAAAGAAATATGATATCTGGTACATTAGGTTAAAGAAATATCTGTTTGCAAGCCATGCTTTCAGCCTGTTGTAGTACTTCCTGGGTCATTTCATCTGGGGTGTGAAATTCTCCCCACCTCTCCCTGGCTTCTTCAGCTGCTTCCCCTACTGACTGACAGCCAGTGATATGGTTTGACCTGGAAGACACTGCTGGGGTGGAATTAACTATGCAGTGAATCAGCAACAGGTCAACAGGTTTCCAGTAAGGCAAGGCATACAAACTGAGAACTTAGTGTAGCACCAGATGCCTATTTTAAATTTAAAATACAGTACATGTTTGCAAACTGAACATTCAAGACCTGTGGAGCTATTGAAAGTGCAAAATGAGTGAAATGGAATGGAATTATTTTGTTAGGTACAATTACTCTAAAATTTACTCCATTGCATGACCTTTATTAATTACTGTTGTTCCATTAAAGTGATTGTTATTTAAAAAATTCAGTGTTCAGAGTTCTTGCATTGAATAACTTGAATAACAAGTTTTTTTTTGTTTTTGTTTTTTTTTTACAGATTCCATTTTGAAATCTATCTTGCATTTATGCTAATCAGAAAATGACAGGGTGAATCTCACTGGTTCACATTAAGCTACTTTGCAAACAGCTGTAGAGCTTGATCAAAGGAAATTGAAACACATTTACTTTTCATATATTTACTTATATTCATGTATACAATCATATATTCATGTATATAATCAGAATGAGCGTTCATGAGGGCTGTGTTTATTCGTTCACCCTTGTTGCTCAATAGATGCTACATATTTTACATATTTTTAAATGAAGAGATAGAAAGATAGACAAATAAATAGATATAGCTAGAATTTCACCTATGGCGTATACAAAGTGCAGATAAGATTAAGGGATTTATTTAATTATCTATAACCACTTGTGAGGTTTTGTGAGGACACAATTCCTATTCTCAAAAAAAAAAGTTTTGACGCGTCGAAACAACACAGCACCCCTTTAACATATTTGTGAAGTATTGTGCTGTTGAGAATGGTTTCTGGGATTGTTGTTGAGTGTCCTTGAGCAGGGGTGTAGTGCTGTGGGGTCAGCAGGGAGCACCGACCCCTCACTTCTTGGACTGGGAGAGCATCGCTTCCCTACTTCACGTGTAGAATATTGAACTGTTCTGCTCCTATTATATACATGTGTATGTAACCCATACAAATAACCATAAGAAACCCTTGAGAGATAGTTAATGAAAAAGTTTGAATATAGCGTGCCTCTGGTCTGGAAGGTAAATGTAACCTGTATCAACACTGTGCTGAGGTGTCAGCTTTTTACAGTTAGATGTAATAATTGCAACAGTTCTTATTTTTAGACCAATATATCAGAAATCAAGAAGAAAAAATAAGCTAAACATTTATTTAAAAGATAAAACTCAGTCACAACAAACAAATAAAAGGTACCTGTGGCCTTACACAAATCTTGTTTTGCAAACGGATGCACTTTCAAAACCTCAGTCTTATTCACTCTTAAGCAGCTGCAATGGAGTTTATTCACACAGTGGCCATGTTGGATTTGAAAATGAGGCTTGGTGTGAAAGCTACTGTAATGGCCGCCGCAACCACTGATACGTGGAGTAAACTGATGATTTGCGTACTTCCAATAAAGCAGGAAGAAATCGCACACAACAGATTGGGTACAGAAACTGGATCGAGGATTACATTAATGAAATTGAAAGTGATTTAACAAGCGTCTTACATGGCGATCAGAAAGTGAATACTGTACTGTGCTGTACAATTTATTAATTACAACTTTGAAATGGTTTCCCAAACAAAAACTTCCCAAAAAGATAGTATGCAACCCTCTTCACGAGGCAGCAGCCAGGCGGGGGTAAGGGGTTACTAGAATAAAGACAAAGTGCCTGTGGCTTACTAACAGAATAGGGGTTTCCCCTTGACTACTCGGAGAACCGCCCTCACTGAGGTGAGGCTGAACCAATCGACCTCCAAGGCCGAGAAACGAAAACTAAAGAAGGATAGAAGGACAAACCGAGGCTTCCCTGGCTTATTGTGTCGTCTAGTCGAGAGAGGGCAGACTTGGCTGACACCCTGAGGCTGCATGGAGAGCCTCGCGATCTACGCAGGGAAAAACAAAAGTGCTGGAAAAGAGAATAAGAAATAAACACATAAAGACTGGCATTGGTGGAAATTAATAGATTAGCAGGAAAGTGGAAAACTAAATATAGTTAACCCTTTGCGGTCCATTTATTCAGCACCTGTCAGGCACGTCAGGTCCAATTTATTTGCACGCGTTGTTTATTTTACATGTACTGTTAAATGTTTTTTTTTTTTTTTCCCCAAGTAAAACTGTTTTACAGGGCATTGCAATGCTAATTGACATCAGTACTGCATCTCCAGCCAAGCCCCATCCCGTATTTGCTGTATTTTTACATACCTCTTTATAGAGGTATGTATCCTCTCCTGATCACTCATTTATGACCAAATTCCTCAATGTGATCGAAGTCATTATTTTCTTACTATAACATCTCAAAAAGCTCTGCAAATTTTTGTTATATTCTTTGAGCGCCTAATGCTGAAGCAGCTTCCTCCTTTGTTTATGTTTGTTTGTCTCTGTATGGTGCAGCTGCTAGGACTATTGCTCACATTCAACCCCCCCCCCCCTTTTTTTTTTTTTGGTTTCATTCGGCTCCTATCGGTCTCACTTGACCATTGATTGGTTTTCTCGGCTTTTTCCGGAGAAAAAACGATTAGAGACCTGTGCTTTACATCTTTTCAATGATGTCAGACAGGGTCCGACATTGGACTGGAAAGGGAAAATCGTAATGTCGGACCTGGTCTGACATTGGACCTCAAAGGGTTAAAGTTATTTGGCCAGGGTCTCCTCTGGCCAGCGGGAACCTTCATCTCGGAGGGTGAAGCAAAAGTAGTTGCCCTCTAAGGTCGGGAAATGAGCTTCAATTGACCCCAAAAGAGTAACCCTGGCTCCCCGCAACTACGGAACCAATGCAAAAAGAGAAGAATTGTTAGTTAGATTAAGTACAATATTTGATTAATTACAATTATATATAGACTAATCTAACTTCTCAGCAGAGAGGGAAAAAAAAACCCTTTGGGAGGAAGCCTCTGGTGGTCCAGGCAGAGATGGCCCCCGCTCCAGGCATGCTAGCTATATACTTGGTTGAGCAGATCAGGGACAGCAGAGCGAATGTAAGATTTCACTGCAGAGGAAGACCAACATCACATTTAATTAAGGACTGTTTCATTTTAACTTTGGCTGCTGATGTTGTTGCACCTATACAGAATGAATAGGGGGAATACATTTTGGGGAGGAAGACCAGCTTTAGAAAGAGTGAGGAAAGAGGAGTAGAAAACAGTTTATTCTTATGATAGAATTGTTAGAGTTAATACTAAGAGGTTCGGATGGGTTAGAGGGGTTGCTACAAGAAAGATTGCGGGATAAAGAGGAATAAGGGCAAAGAGGTGTTGAGTTTGCATAGCTGAATGAATTGCCCCTGTCGTAGCTGATCTGTTTTAGAAATGCAAAGGAAAGTGAGATAGTGAGAGTTGAGAATGAAAGAGAAGTCACAGGAACAGAGACCCAGAGATGGAAAACTTGAGGGGAAGGGACAGCAAACTCAGAACAGTGAAGAAAACCAAAGAATGCAGAAAGACAAAAGGATTCCGTGGCTACTTTTGGTGGCGCAGAATTGAGAAGAGGTGATAGAGAATATCTGAAGCGATAGGGAATTGGAAGGGAGAGGGAGAAGGAAAACTTTTTTGCCATTCCACTAATGAGAAAGAGAACAGCAGGAATAAAAGAGAGAGGAGGACAGGGAATGCTCAGTAGGCAAAAATGGTGCTGAATTGGTGGTGGGAGTAGTACGCTTTTATTAATAATATGTAAAGTGATTGATTAACACAATTTTTTATTTTTTTTGCTGCCAATTGGCCCATTATGAATGATGAATACATTTGTATAAAATGGCAGATGGAACATGAATGAACATCACCACATAAACTGCACATATGTAAAAAGCGGCATCTTGTGGAACTGCAGAATGATGAATTGAAATTATTGCTGAAATTAAAACTGCCATCTGAACATTTGATGGGTCTTCCATGGAATCTTTTCTTGTTGAAAAAGCAGCCCAAGTTGAAAAATGAATAGGAGAAACTGCAGACGCATGAATCCTGAAGAAAGGAGTGTTGTTGGGAGCAGGGGAAGAATAACCTGAGGCTGAAGAGGAGGCTGCATTTGGACACAGAGAGGTAGAATGGGCGGTGGAAGCACAAACTCCACAAGCGTTAACGCGGAGACCACCGAAGAATCTTTTAAAGAGATCATGATCGGGCCAGTCAGTCAAAGTATTGTCCAATGCCAACATAGAAGGACAGCTTTGGCTGAAAAGGCTTTATGGTACTTATAAAAACTGGTACCATATTTGACCAAGAGATCAACAAAGTTAAATAAATAAGAATCCAAGCAGGAATTTGCCAAGAGTAAGAGTTTTACTCAGCTGTGGATCCTGTGATTTAAGAGTGACGGACAAATCTCCACAGTCGACTACCATGTGGATCCAGAAATTCTGAAGTTATGATAAGTATTGAAACTAAATTGACATATCTTCCTTCAATGATATTTCATCTCAGCTGTGGAGAGAGGGAGTGACGGTGAACTACTGAAGCAGAGGAGAATCCTGAACTAGATACAGTTTCTAGAGTGAAGATTGACAGCTCAAGAGCAGGTGTGGGCGTGGTTGAAGCAGCAGGAGAGGCGAGTGCTGCTGCTGGTGTCACTGATGAGGTTGAAATGGCTGCTCATTCCAAGTGAGTGATTCTGTTATCCAGTGCATCAAGATGATTAGGTGGAAAGAGGGTGAATGAGTTGCTTGATGTTGTTAAAAATCTGAAAGCGTAAATTGGAGGAAGTTCAGATGAAATTGAGATCTGAAGTGTTGTGGTAGCTGAATCGGGAGTGAATGGAAGGAGCACTGTGGGGACAGAGCATGAAATGACAAGTTTGGATCTCTGCTGTGCTTTTTGAGGGGGAAAAACAGGCTCGGCTGATATGGAATTGCAGCATGAATTAAATAAAGCAGCCCAATCGCTTACTTCAATTGGCAATCCTTTTTTAAACAGAGCTTTCAGGAGTTTGTCAATGGGCCAATCCTTGTAATAAAATTGCGCGGGAGAATCATCCTGCGATCTGGTGTGTTTAGAGCGATGAAGAGGAATGGCAGCGGGCACAGCTAGATGAATAAGGTTGAAGCAGCAGCATTGTCAGATCGAGGAGAAGCGGGACAGGCGGATTTGATTGAAAGTTTTTTTGGTGGATTATTTTTTGAAGGAAGACCGGAAATTTCTTCATCTGAGTCAGAAGAAAACGAAAGCTGGTTTGTTTTAAGGTTGGTTCTGCAAGTCTGCATGGTAACTGCAAACTGAAAAGCAAGTTGAGAATTATGAAGCTGGTTATAGTTTAAATAGGTTGACTGACAGATATTTTAGCGGAATGACTCGGGTGTGGGCGGCGCCGAAATACGCCAAGGTTCTACTCAACTTTAAATATATAACATACAGTACTGCACACTACTCTAAGAGACTGAGGGCTGAATGACACATTTTCTATGACAACAGGGCAGAAGAGCACAGCACACAAGAAGACAGGTTGTCAAGGGGCTGTTTGGATAACAGAAATGTTGGGATTATCTAATTTTGAAAATTGTACTGAATGCTCAATTCCCTGCAAGGAACATTAGATGGAGTATGGTCAAGGCACTGACTGGCTTGTCCTTTCATTGCTATTAGTTTAAATATTTAGTTGTTATTTCCAATGGATTTCTCCAGCTCCAAAGCTAGTATACACATCAGATTCAACAGGAAGGCTGCAACTAGATATGGTCTGGCTTGTAATATTTAAAGCTGTGGTCTTTGAGATGGGAAAATGCAGGATTGGAGTTAGAGGTTAGAACTAGGGTCAGGTTTCTGGCCTTCACATGGGTTTCAGTTAAACATTATGCCTGGTATAACAGGGGTCACTCTTCTGTGCTTAATCACTTTTCACCATCAGAAAATATGGTTGACCAACAGAGTGCAGGTGTTTCATAATTAGGAATACGGTTATACTTTGATTAGTATAAATGTGGAATTCATCTACTATACACATGTGAAACATTTAAAGGCTGCTATTTGTCTCCTGGTATCTTGATTCACATAATTTTTAAAGACATTTAACTGCTTCAATAAAGAACATCACAACATGTTATATTCTATTATTCCAAATCTAACACCAAAATCACTCCCTCTCTTCTCTCGCCCTCTCTTCCCCCTCATTTTTTTGCTCTTTCTCTCCATTTAATTTCCTTTCACTCACTCTCATCTATCTCTCATTCCCTCTCACTCCTCCAACCCTTCTCTCCCTCTCTGCTCTGACAGCTGTCTATTGCAGTCCCTGTCAGTCCTGAGTCCTACACAGAGCTCCTATTATGTCAGTCTGTGTGTGATCTGGCCCTTTGCATCAGAGTGGATGTAATTGCACTTGTAATAACAGTGTACCTGAGGGCTGCAGTCTCTTAATTAACCATGTCTCCTCATAGGATATTAGGAGTCCCTCAGCTTGTTCAATTAAAAGCCCAGACATGTGTGATTTAAACACATTGCTTCTGAGTTCGCCCTGGGATAAGGTAAAGTACAAGATTTGCTCCTGTAGTTGTGGGCTGAATCCAGTCCAGGATTTTAACTTGATATTATATATTGCCTCAAGGCAAACAGCCACTTTGAAGTACGTTTAGTAATTTATAAACTGTCGCAGAAACCCAAAATGGAATTGTTTTCCTGTAACTGAAGAGGCCCATCTATTATTTTTTGTAATACATGGATACCCTTGTGATGCTAATATTACAGAAGACGAGGTTCAGCAATATAGTTTTTTTTTTCTATGTCGTTATCCGATAGTGCTTCAGCTTTATTTGGATGATTGCCTTTACCTTGTTTTAATTTCCTGTTCCTCTCCAGTTTCTGAGCTATGAATGTATCAGCTTTACATCTTTTTTTTTTTTTGTGCATTCACATTTTGTTGATCATTAATGAACATTTCTGTACTGTGGGTATTGTCGAGTGATTGAAAATGAGACATTTTTTGTTTGAATTAAAAGTGATGGTCTCAAGGAGTCGAATGGGTCAAAGTTCAAGTATATTTACCTCTAGAGGAATTTTCACTTTTTGACGTCATTACTGTGGTATTATACTTTTTTTTTTCCCCAAATGGCTCAGAATGCAAATATAGCCTTTATCCATGTATTATATATATATATATATATATATATATATATATATATATATATATATATATATATATATATATATATATATATATGTATATATATGTGTATGTATATATAATATATATATATATATATATATATATATATATATATATATATATATATATATATATATATATATGTATGTATGTATGTGTGTGTGTATATATATATAGTTGTGTGGTATATAAACTGAAGTGTCAATGAATATGGGATATTAACAATATCACTGTTAAGGATTTGTCAAAATTCCTGTAGCTCTTATCCTGTCTGCAGATGTCACCTCATAGAGGACATACATTACAATAGTTTAATAGTAGTTCATGAGTAGAATCTTCATTTTTGTAATTCATAATAAGTAAGTTGTATTTTATTATACCATAGATTGCTGAACAAATATTACAAAGTCAACCTTTATTACTTTTGGCCCTGAAAGTAATCTGATTACTTGTCAATATTACATTAAAACATTTTTTTTTAAAAACTTACTGCAATAAGTTACTCAAAATGCAATCTGATTACAAGTAACTTGTTAATGGAACAATTTACTTTTAACAAGCTGCTCCTTAAACACCCCAGTTGATCATCACACCCCTGAACTCTACGATACTGAAGAACCCTTGTGCTACATTTGGTGGGTTGAATTGCATTGTCACTGACATGTTTGCATTTCCAGGCTCCATATATTAAAAATCCACTGATCCCATTCAGAAATGATAGACACTGTGTGAACTGTAAAATGCATGGGCCCCAGTTAGCAATGAAGGCAAAGTCACATTTCTAAAACGTAATAACATAGGCAGGAAAAGTTAAACTATTGATTTGAGTAGATTCTTGGCAGTTTTATACCATTAAGAAAAGCTGTATTCCTTTCAAATGTGCCTTTGCCCATTAGGCCATACTGTATATATGTGTAACTCTTCTATAGCACTGTGTTGTTATAGAGAACAGACTCCAGATCCTCTTCTTTCCTTATTGGTTTACCCCAATTTATTAAAGCTTCCTCTTCCTTTGTAGGTGCATCTCCCTTTCAGTGGTGGATGGGTCCCAGCTGTCAGAGATCTCAACTCAGCAACACCTATTCTATCCTTCTCTCACCTCACTTAATGAATTACTATTCAGGAGCTGTATCTGGCTCATTCTAGTAAATATGGCTTGAATGGGTTTGAACCAGGAGGTGGGAGACCCACACAGCTGATGTGGTTGCGTGGGCAATGCCACTTCCCCAGTACTGCCTCACCCTGACACAACAGGAATGAAATGCAATTAAATATACAGGATACTGCTCATTCAATATAAATCATTTTGCTAGTAAGTGGAATTCTATCATTTTAATGGAAGTTGAGGAGTTGTACTATTGGGAGTCTGGGGTTTATATACTATGAGGCAAACATCTTGTCAAATTGTGTTAAATACTAATCCCTTTGCAGATTAATTGCTGAAAGGAATATTTTTATGTTTAGGGAACATTACCTCAGCTGTGTTATTTTAGGCTCTGATGCTTAAAGAAGGCTCAGCTAGCAACCGTAGCATTGGCATAATAGCACCGTTGCTTGGCAACATTAAGCACAGGGGTGGAAGGTGGTCATGGATGTCACTTTTTACCTCAGAGCTAAATTTAGAAAAAGTAGCATAATAATTGGTGCAGCAAAAAACCATCTGCAGTCCTAAAAATTGCCAGACCAGAGAATGGAAAGTACTGAGATGGACGTGTGTGAAGTTTGAGCTCCATTCCTGGGGAAACAGCAGCGTGGTTGGGAAGCTGTGTGTGTCTGTATATAAATAACTGCAAAGAACAGCACACCTTGTGTGTCTTTATCCTTTACAAGAGAGGGAGCCTTAACCAGCAAGAGTTCTTTCTTTCTTTCTATCAAATACCTGTGCAATATTGACATGGGCCAGAATAATATAACCCCATAATCTGGGTCATCTTTCAAAAACAGAAAACCCTTTCACTGTTCCTGCTTGGCTATTATTTCTGTCCTTTGAACAGTGAGTTAGTAAATGTAAAATCTCTGACAAAAATAATTTAAATAAATAAATAAAAACGACAGAAATGAAAGCTGCACACATCACGTGATCATTGTACAAACCAATGAAATTCAGCTTTTAAAAGAAAATGTTTGCTGCAATATGAAGCATTGTTAATTATGATCTAATCAAAAACAACAAGAAAATGTATGAAAAAGAACACTGTAATAGAACATTGGTGTTAAGTGATTAAGCTATAAAAACGAAAATGTTTGTTTTTTTTCTTTTTTCTTGGAAGGGGGAGGTGTGTTTCTATCCCTAGGGGGCTACACTGGATCTGAGAGTGACATCATTAGTGACACCCATATTCCTCCTTCCTTGGTAACGAGATGACCTTTGTTGCTCTTAAAGACACAGGGCCCATTAAAAACTGCCTGCAATGTCATCATCATTCCAATAGAGAGACTGAATAGACACTAAATACTATCCTCTTCAGGTTCTAGCTGAGAGGTTGTCAAGATATATTGAAAAAGTGTGTCAGACAGATGCCAAATACCCCCCAGATTACTAACAATAAAGAATGTCTGTATCAAGTATGCATCACAATCGTTCAAGCTGTTCAAGAGATAAATTTTACTAGTTCAATCTCTCTTTCCTACTTTCACCTGAAGAAGAGAACTTTGAGGTCTTGAAAGCTTGTGAATAATTATTATTTAGTTAGTCCAATAAAAGGTACCACATCTCCTTCTCTTTGTCTACTAATAATAATACAAATTAAGCATGCTTTATTACTTGTTAAACATGTATTTCACATTCACGGTACATGGTAAAGTATACCTGTAAAGCGCTGAATACTAAAGAAAAGGAATACTGCATTTAAAAAAAAAAAAAGAAAAAAAGTGTTTTAAAAAAAAAAGAGGATCAAAAGGACCGATCTTATTTGGTTTTGCTTGTAAATAGTTTATGGCTCAGAATGGCTTATTGTTTCGAAATGAAAAGTTTATAACAGAACTGATGATGCAACAACTGAACCACGAAAACAGTCCAGCATCCTGATTCTTACAACGTTACCGTTTTATGGCTAGCCAATCCGGTTCGAGTTAATTTGCATACAGCCAAGAAGGAAGAAGAAATTAAATAACATAAAGAATATAATGTCTTTATAACATAGTCAGTACAAATTAATATTTAAGTATTTCTAAATAAGATGCGATGCATCACGTTTCATTTTAAAAAAATAAATAATTACACAAATAACAATTTAGTCACCATAACAAGGATATTAATATTTCACTGTAGTATATATAAACCAGAGACAACATTTATGCAATGCCCGGATGAGCTTCAGTGGTCTGGAGTGCAGGCTTCAAACCTGTAGCTGTCTAGCGACAGAGTGGTTCAATTCCACCTTTCGGGCGAATGAATGGATAGTTGGTTTTAAACCGTAGTGGTTATTTTATGAGGTGAGTGGCTAGCGCACAATTGGTGTTACCACTTGCAGTTTTTAACAATGAATTACTGACACCACAGAAGGACTTGTCTTTGTGATCCTAGCATCTTTATGAAGCAAAACTGGCCCCCTTATGTGACAGCACAAGCAACAAGACAAAACATACACACACATATATATATATATGTGTGTGTTTCCTAGGTTTCCTTTAGAGACATGTGAGAAATTTGACTTTTAAACAGTTCAGTCCCAAATTCAAGAAAAACCTCTAGCACTGGGGGTGGAACCCCCTTAGCTGCGAAGTAAACGTTGAATGTTTTTGGAATGTTGATATTCGCTATTATCACCTGCACATTCGACTTCCATATTACAGTATAACAATTATATTACACTGTTATAACACAAGTCGCAGTCCTGTGAATGCTATCAATGGGTTTAATAAGGTGTTATATTTCAATACCAATTATAAAGTTCCTTTTTCTACTAGTCCAGTCACTAATATGATTACCTGCCAGTGCGTGCAATGGACGTTCGAGACGACATCGAGTACTTTCGTTTTTTTTTCGACTACCTACTATCTCTTTATGACTATACTATATATATATATATATATATATATATATATATATATATATATATATATATATATACTAGAGAGCTTTTAAATCAAGAGAGCATTTTAATCCTACAGTCACTCACACTGACAAACTACGAACTATATTATTTCAGTAATGTTGTTTTTTTTTTGCTTTTTTTTCCCTCACTTCTGAATCTGTGACGCAAAATGATGTAACCGATTAATCTCGTTAATCCAGGGAGCCCTCGGCTCACCGCAGACCAGCGACCCCTGTAGTCTGGCAGGGCGCCTGTGGGTTTGCCTGTAAACGGCCCAGAGCTGCGTTATCTTCTGACGCTATTGCTCTGCTGCACCATAAATCTGCAGTGTGGAAAAAAAAAAAAAAAATATATATATATATATATAGATATATATAGATATATATATATATATATATCTATATATATAATATATATATATATATATATAACAGCCGACTGTGGTCTGCGAAGCCTCCTGTCGCACACGTGCAGAAGAGGCGAGGGAGACAGCGCAGAAGTGGTAGCGGTGAGCTGAGTCAAAAAAAAATAAATAAATAAATAAATAAATAATGGATATGTCAAATTGGATAAAAATAAGAAAATAATTGGCGATTACTAAATTTAATTGAAAAAAGGTTTTGGTGACAGAAAAGATTTCTGTCCTAACGGTTACTGACTGTCACCAAAATAAAATTAAATATATCCAAATGAGCCTGCAGCCAACGTTCCTGTCATATTGCAAAACAGAGCAATAGGCTCAGATAGCTCTTTTGTTGATGAGTGGAATAGAGCCAGAATCAGGTGTGTGCGTGTGTGTGTGGGAGGGAGGCAGCAGGGTTCAATGATACTGAATTAGTCTGGTTGACGTCTACAGTGCCCATATCCTGCCAGCTGTCTAGCTCTGACGCAGCTTGTCAGCCATGCCCCTCTTCTCTAGCTTCCCTTTTTCTGTTTCATTTCCCTCATCCCTTCTTCCTTCCTCATTTTATTCTACACCCTGGTCCCTTCCTTCAAATCCCTTTTGTTTTAGTTCCCTGGTTGTTACTGACGTCTAGGTGTAGCTATTTTACTGCCAGGAAAAAAAACAAACAAACAAAAAAAAAAACTTGGATCTACTGTTTTATTTGTATTTAAAAAAAAAAAAAGTCTGTTCATCTGTACATTACAGGTTTGTCAGAATGATCCTACAATGCAGAAGACTAAGTAAAACGCAATAGCGATGACCAGGAAGTTCTTATAGGGCCAAGAAAACTGTAACCTCAAATACGTTTAGTTTATAAGAACGAAAAAGACTACGCCTAAGACGTTCAATAAACCTGTAGTATGTTTGCAATTTGACTGTATTTTCTTCCACCAAATAAATCCAGTTGTCCTCGCAGTCAATACTTCACCTGTAATCAAGAGCCGTGTTTCAGTCACACCTGCCAAGTCTCCCGATTTTGTCGGGAGACTTCTGATATAATGGCGTGATCTCCCGTCTCCCGGTGAGACGCAGACGCCTGCTAATTTAGATTGCCAATTGTAATGAATTAACTATACATTTTCTGTAATTTAAAAAAAAAAATGTCTGTGTTTACCAAAACACACTAGCAACACAGGATACTTGGGGTCCAGTGGTTAAAGAAAAGGGCTTGGGTCCAGGTTCAATCCCATCTCACCACCCGACTCCCTGTGTGTGACCCTGCGCAAGTCACTTTATCTCCCTGTGCTCGGTCCTTCGGCTGAGACGTAAAACCGAGGTCCTATTAAGTGACTGCAGCAGCAGCAGCAGTTTGATGCATAGTTCATTCACCCCTTAGTCCATGTAAGATCGCTTTGGATAAAAGCGTCTGCTAAGTGATAATTAAAAATAAATCAATACAGACGTATACAAATAATAAAACTAAAGATAACAGTGAGAGTATGGCTATTTAAATAAACATTAAAATAACCTATATTTAAATTGTTCAATTAGTTTGATCAATCTGGTCTCCCAATGGAAAACAGAATTAATTATTAAACACAACCTGAATTATTAAACAATGAATCCCAAAATGCATTTCTATGCTGTTAATTTGCTGAGTACACTGCTAGTTTTGTACGTATATAAAAAATATGAATACAAAATATTAAAACCGGGACGATTAAACACTTTTACTGTTTCGTACTGCCTACTGGGACAAAAAAAAAAAAAACTACGATTGAAAACTTGAATTTTAACCGGTAGTAGTTGCGTATTGAACCAGGAAGTTGTTGTGCTTCATGTCCTCAATGTGACTTCTGATGTAAGAGGCTCCTTTTCTGCAAACATGTTTCTGACATCGGTAAACTGTGAGTACACAGCAAAATCCAATTACAGCTAGCAGATTACAAAAACAACAACAACAACAACAAAAAAAAAAAACACAACAAAAACCTGTTAAAGTGATCTTTACGTTAATTGTATTATGAATTAGTAAGCATGATTAGTAGTGTGATGGATACGTTATTGTGCTGAATATCTGCATTGTACCGGCTGCTATCTTCTACCCCTGTTAGAATTAATAACATAGCAACGTTTAATGTACAACTCAATCATTTATTTTATTGTACTGATATAGTGCTAGTACATTCCTAACGAACCCCCAAACAATACCCATATTTCAACTTAAGAATGTGGGAGCAGTCAAGTTTAGTTATCACCACTTACAGTTTTCCGATAAAGGCCATTTCAAAGCTACGTCATATGTAACTTGTTTTTATCATGTCGAGAGTATAGGAACATCCCCAAGTTGTATCCAGCGCAGTCATTTACGTTCTGAATGCCTTAGATCAGCGGTTTTCAACCTTTTTTTCAAACTGTGCCCCTTATATGTGGAGGTTTCAGCTGAAGTACAATTTTTGCTCTACTGAATGTATTATTATTATTATTATTATTATTATTATTATTATTATTATTATTATTATTATTATTTGTTTATTAGAAGACGCCCATATCCAGGGTTACTTACAGTCGTTACAAAGTGTCACAATACAAAATATCACATGGCAGATACAAGCAGTTATAAAATACAATAAAATCTGTGGAAAGAGCAAATTCAAATGAAAGAAAAAAAAAATACAGTCTACAATTACGTTTAAGAGCGATTACGACTGAGCAGTTATAAGAGTAAATCTAATTAGGAGCAAGTAGTAAGTACAATAAATATATAAGAACGATTTCAACAAAATGGAAATATGGTTACCTTTAAGAGTAAAAACAAGTACAGTATACAGAAAATATAATTATGATTGAGAGCAGTAGTAGAATACAGCAATGTGTGGATTAGTTAAGCACAAGTACAAGATGCCATATAGTCCAGTACAGTGAGGTTTACAGATGCTGTAGACAACTGAACATGTGTGTCTTGAGGAGGTGCTAAATGTTTACTATATCAAAAGATAAAACTAATAATAGACTAAAAAAAAAAAAATCTGAATTACCCAAAGAAAACAAGCTTTCTCTTCATACAGCAGTAGCTGCTACTTCTGGGGCTGTGCGAGGCTTCATTTTTGTCAAGCAAGTGCTTCTGTGTGCATAAGGGAATTCAGTGCTGCTTCTGGGGCTGTTCGAGGCTTCATTTTTGTCAAGCAAGTGCTTCTGTGTGCATAAGGGAATTCAGTGCTGCTTCTGGGGCTGTGCGAGGCTTCATTTTTGTCAAGCAAGTGCTTCTGTGTGCATAAGGGAATTCAGTGCAATTCTAAATGCTGCAGCAGCAGGCCTTGCAGAAACAAATCCAGTGACTTGTGTGTTAAGAAACAAAAACATTTAAGAAGCTTTTTTTTTTTGTCGTCAAAAAGCTCTCATTCTTTATTGCACACGCGCGCCGCTGTCTGGTGCTGATCGGGTCTGCATTGTCTAAATAACAAGACGAGAATATTCTGAACGTTTTTGCAAACTTGCTTGAAGTTTAATGTTTGGGGTCATTATCCTCCTAAATTGTTTACTCTGACCCCCTTGCAAGTGAGGCCACAGTCTCAATGGGTTAACTTCTTCCATAAATAATAAATACATACATAATGAATCAATGATCTGTATCTTATAAATATCATTTACTGCTCTTATGTTCATTCAATTAAATTAAAAAAAAAAATGTATTAAAACATTTGTATTTCACTTGATGCCCATTTTTAACACCCGCAATTAACTACAGATTGAGCAGCAGCTTTAAAAGCTTATTTGGTCTTTAATTGTTTGATAATTTCCATTTCACAATTTGATCAAAATAATTTGTTCAGTAATCTTTAATAATTTTAATAATTATTAATAATTTGATAATCTGTCAGCGCTGAAATCGCGAAATGGTTAATCCTGACTATAAGTGTAACATGATACAATGTCAAAAATCAATAGTTGAAAGGACTGTGTTTTAAAATAAGCAGGTTACAGTTAGATGTACTATAGTTGGTTTTGTTTGTACAGTACTATATTTAACATAAGTATTTTAATTCAGAAATTGTGATTCTGAAAATATCACTTGCCAAAAAGAGATGACACGTGGACTGTAATACAGTACATACTTTTAAATCCGATACATATTGTAGCATTATGTAAAATTCCCCATTAACGACCCAACAGCAAAATGTTAGCCATGCAGACAACTGCATAAAATGTAAAAGGCAATGCAGTTTAGCAAAAAAAGAACAAGAGTTTACAGAATTAAAACAGTATCCAAATTCAGTATTCAGAATTGCAGAACATAGTGCTCAGTAAGGCCCTAATGTCACAGTTCACTTGCAAATGAAAATGCACAAAAGCAACTAAAGATAACAGATTTAAAAAAAAAAAAAAATGCATCAGTATCCAAGACTGTTTAACTGTTTTACATTACCGTAGCATGTCTTGATCGCTTTGTTTTTGCTGCATTTTCATGTGAAATTGGAGGAAGCGCTGTGTAATACAATAAAGACTGGCATGCGACAAAATAAAACACAAAAAAAACCTAGGGGTGCTGGGGGTGCGGCAGCACCCCCTGGCTTTGCATGGCTTCCATCATATACAGGGGTTACAGTTTTAGTCAATGGCTTTCAGCACTCCCACTTTAAAAATTGTTCCAGCACCACAGGCTGTGGCGGATAAACAAATAGATTGTAACATTGAAGAGATGGGCTTTGCATCAGAAAACTGGTGACAGAGTCAGAAATCACGTGTGACGGGTTAGTGCATAAATTTGTTACATATATATATATATATATATAAAATGGGAATCGATTTGTTTCTTAATACATGGACGACAAAACGAGACAGATGTGTATCTCAGTGTCGTATGTCCGAGTGCTGACTGTATATATAAATGCACACATATGCATACACATACATATATAAATAAAAATAAACTGTGACAAAAATAAATAAATGTGACATTTGCGTCCCCATGGTTCCTTTAACAACCGTATGGATTTTCAACTTCCTATGCCCTACTGTTTGTGAGATATGGTGTGTTGATGTGGTACTGTTGCACAAAAAGAAACGCAACACTCTAAGTCTGATAGATTTAATAAAATATTTTAAACATAGATATGAAACAAAATCACAGAAAATGTGAACAGAAATGCATATCAAAGAATCATGATAAGTTTTCATTACGAAACGTAACACACTGTCAAAATGAAAACATTACAAAAGATAGTATCGGGTATGACCTCCCTGAGCATTAACACAATCCTGGCAGCGTTGATGCATAGACCTGATCATCCTCTGGATAGACTGCTGTGGGATGTTCCGCCACTCTTCCTATGCAGCTGCAGCCAGCTGGCGAAGTTTGGCTGGTCACAGTTGTCTCCTGTAGATGGCACTGGCGATTTGGTCTCACATATGTTTATTGGACTCAGGTCAGGAGAAAAAGCTGGCCACAGAAAGACCTTGACATTGTTTTCTTGAAGTTGTGCAGTTGTAATTCTAGCACTCTGTGGTTTCTCTGGATTAGTCTGTTGATTGTTGAAGCAGAACATCTCATTCTCCGGGCAACTTCTCTCACAGACAGGCTGCCTTCAATCCTGCCGATAGCAACCAGGCGATCTGCATTACTCAATGGGGCATGGTCATGTCTTTTCTGTTCTTGAGTTAATTAAAATCACGTCTTTGCGAATGGCCATTTATACAGATTCTTAATCAGCTGATTTTGGCAATTTTAACTCAACTGAAATATCAAACACCGAGCACCTGCGTTTTTATGAAATCACATGAATTGAGCTCAATAAGCTATTGCTGTAAAACTTACTGTTGTGTTTTTATTGTGCATCAGTATGTGTGTGTGTGTGTATATATATATATATAGGGCGGCACGGGTACCTGAAAACCAGTGTAATACCTGGGTTTTAAATTATCTGACGCTACCCGGGTCTCTTTACTATCCGGGTTTTGGTTTATTAATTTGAGAATTTAAAGAAAATGTGAAAAATATGACAATACAGTTGTAAGTGCAGGTCTCTGGTTGGCATAATAAAGACAATGTTAAAACAAGCTTTCGCATTAGGCCTTTCTTAACTGACAGGATATCAGTGTTTTACAGAAAACAAAAACACACAGCGAGCTGCAAGTACATCTAAATATTAATAACTGTGATGACTGTTCTTCTTAGGAACTAAATCAGAAACAAAACAACATCACAACAGGGCTCTACAGTGCCACTAATTTGGTCTAATTTGGTCAAAATGTACATTTTAATTTAGGTGCACACGTGCCTCTAGAAAAACTCATTTATTGGTGTCCACTGCCCACTGTTAATCACACATTAAAAACTACAAATTCCACACCCCGCCAGTTTTACTAACTTACCATTGCGATGGCTACTAGTTTGTAGACAGTTTAAAAACTTGTCAAACCAAGATGAGGAAAATAACACATTATTTTCATGTGATTGGAGAAGTTACAAAAGAAAACCGCGATGAACAAAATTCACATATGTCAGCATCTTTTCAAAAAATGAGCAATGGCGGTGGTATTCATTATTATTATTATTATTATTATTATTATTATTATTATTATTATTATTATTATTATTATTATTAATATTTCTGTGTTTCCAGTACTGAAAATGCTTACACAAGTCTACAGGTCTGATGGGACTAAATGTATGCGTGCTATGCAGTATTTAAATATGTATCGTGCACTTAAAACATTAATATATGTAAAAAAAAAAAAATTTTAATTATTTTTTTAAATTACCTGAAAAAGATCCAGGTATTTTTCACGGCGGGTACCCAGATCCAGATTTTCTGCCCTTACCAACCTCTATATATATATATATATAATCGTACTGCACATCAGAAACTAAAATATACAAAACAATTAAAAACAAAGCATTAATATCATACTGTTATATGCACACGCATTGCACAATAACACAAAGCAAATTAAATATCTATGCTGAAGCATTTTTTATTTTAGCCAACGAGGTGTTCATGTGTGGTAGCAATGCACTAGCAAAAGCCACAAGGCGGTGATGTCAGCTCCCTAGCAACAAGCCTTCTATGTTGGGAATGGATTCTTTCAATGCAGTGGGTTTGTGCATTTCAGAAAGGAGAGGAAGACTCATGAAATCTCTCTTTCCTACTTTCACCTGAAGAAGAGACCTTTGAGGTTGGAAAGCTTGTGATTAGTGATTGATTTGTTAGACCAATAAAAGGCATCAACATCCCCTTCTCTTTGTCTATCATCTCTGGACTGATATGGCTACCTTTTCATCTATAAACACAGAAAACAAATTCAGCCAGCTGCTATTGCTGTTACTAAAATGCAGCCATGCTTAAAAACTGTCAAAGAGTGAGTATCGTGATTATTATTTGTTATATTATACTTCTAAAAAATATCCAGGAAGATAACAGGAAGATTGAAAACAACAATGTTTCTGAGCAGCACAGAGCACTCTCAATAGGCAGAATCTCCAGATGCCTGCTTCACTCACCCTAATACCATCTATGACAGTGAAAATCCACTCAATCGAAAGTACTAACGCGATAGATTCTGTTTTTTTTTCTTTCCCTCTGCGGTTCACTTTGAGTTGCTAAGCAAAAATGTATTTGGGCATTTGTGTCATCTGCATAGCCCCTGCGGCCATTATTAGAAGTACCCCCAGAGGTACACGTATTAAACAATTAAATTACACAATTAAATGCGGTACTGTTACTATTATTTTGAAACGCAGACTACTGGAATTGGCACGGGACAAAAATAACAAACATTTGTGTAAATTGTCGCACATGTGCATCTCCTTGTTGAAAGTCACTATCAGTTTCAATGGACTAGATAACAGAGCTGGTGATAAAAGATGCTTGGTTCCCAGGTGTTTCTATCTCCAGTTTCTTCGTTTTTTTATTTCTGTGAGGAAAAGATAATATTGGCAGTGTTATGGAAGGTTTGTTTTCAACCCAACCCCTGTCTTTGACAGTCTTTCAAAAGTCATTTATGTGTATGAGATTTTAACAAATATGTAATAATCATTTGTAAAGTAAACAATCCCACAATCATTTAATTTCATCAAGCTCCAAGCAAGAGGGTACATCATTTAGCAACATAGCACAGACGCGACCTTTAACTTCACAAACTGACAGTTGTGTTAAATAAAGTGATAGCCTACGTCAATCTTTACTTATGATCACATCCCTTAGCGCTAAGGTGAAGTGAAGGATTGATGTACTTGACTAACTCTTAATTATTTGCTTGGACTTGGGTCATAGAATTCAACTTGCAAACAAATAAAACAGTGCCCCTTTTCAAAACGGACCAAGGGTAAACCATTATTTATTTGTTAAACTAATTGTTTATACAGTGTCTTGTTTTTCTTATCTTCCTTCATTTGCGGTCTGAATAGTTGGATATTTTACACAAAGCTAGATACGAAGAAACCATATTGGCTTTGACTTGGTCTTTAATTGCAGTTAAAAGGGGTATGCATTAATTGTTATTTTCAATTCCAATAAAGACTCAAATTAAAAGACATTGAAATAACTTTGTCAAAATGTTTGTCAAATATATTTTTCATTTATTATTACTGTATAGGCAGGGTAAATAATGATCTAAGCAGAGACAACAGGAAATCATACAATATGATATTAGGAATTAAATTGGGGAAGGAAACTAGATGATACAAAGAATTAAGGGACATTTAGCGACAACGGTACATTTATTACAGATTCGTCAAACTCAGACTAATGGCAAGCCCATGATTTTTGTGATAATGGTTCTATTTGAACACAGATGTTTAATCAACAAGTCTTAGAATCTGATACGGGTGACTCATTCTATGTAACAACTGTTGCATTTAAATGGAATAGCCTAGGAACATTACATTTTTTCAACAGGTTACCCTAGAGATATGCATTTGGATTATATTTGTCTATCATGTTTGTGCATTTCTTTATTGATCTTGTAGAAGGACTGTATACTGTAATTAAATGCAGGCCTAATGACACACTAATGTAACAGAGACACAATATTGCAGTTTCTTTTTGATCACAAGTGCATTTATGAAGCCAAAAAAATATTTTTCTTTTTTCTTTCATGTGAAAAACAGTGGCCAAGAGCAAATCAAAGTAAGTATTGTTATTAATATTTATTTTTATTATGAACACATACTTATTAATAATAACATGTGCCTTGGATGGTCCCTTATTATTAAAAGTAATATTGTGCAGCAGTTGAACAGGTTGGGAACCTCTGCAGAGATGCAGTGGGATGATTTGCAGAGCTGGTCTGACAGTGTGCTGTGCCTGTTTCAGGACACTTCTGGTCCAGATGATGAGTGCGGCCGGGACGGGGTACTGCTTTAACACTAAGAGGAACAGGCTGCGCGAGAAGCTGGTGTTGAGGAAACACGACCCCAAAGGTGAGGCAGGTGGGGGTATGGGTGATGGAGAAGGTCAGGGAACAACGGACTGATTGAACATCAGTAATCCCTGCTCATGGGGAGCTACCCTGGTAAAGACATGGACATGTGGTGTTCAGGGTGAGTCGTACAGTCAGGGGAGTGCAGATCGTCACTGGGAATTCTACAGAAAGCATTGGCTCTGGTGCTTCCTCAGGTTAGGGAGGCAAATATGGCAGAGATGGTTTCTCTTGGCTTGGTTGTGGGATTAGGGGACACCCAACTGACCCTCTGTTCATCTCAGCTGTTGTATGGATTGCTGCTGTGAGGGAACATAATTAGGGAGAAAATGGGAATAAAGTAATTGGAGGTGAATTAAGGTGTTTTCAGGCAACTAATTTCCTTTACATCTCTCTCTTGCTCGCTCTCTCTCAAGATATCATAAATGATCTGTACTGGAGGGTTTATCCATTGACTCAGTTTTCTTGTTTGTTTTATTGTCTTTACATAGTGAACAAGCATGTCCTTTTCTTTGAGAAGAAGAAGATCCGTTCCATCTAAAGCAGGAAATCATGATTCAGTGCAAGTGGATTTCTTTGAAAGAGTTCCCTAATCTCTGTAACAGGAGAACTGGTTTAAACATCTTGTTGTTATCATCCCAGTCTGAAGAGAGTGTTGGTGGCAAATCAAAGAGACAACAAATAATTTAAGGGGGGTAGTAGAAAGCTGTTCAAGGTGACATGTTTAAATGATAAAAAAAGAAAACCCTAAACTGTGTTAAAGTAAAAGAAGCACTGTTTTGTAGTAGTTTCTTGATATACATTACTGTGCTTTATTAAAGTAAATGAAACAAATGTAAAACACAACATACGAGGATGTGCTTTTTTTTTGTTTTAAAACAAATATGGTAATTTAAAAGGTAAACCATTTTTACACAAAAAGTTGAAACAGAAAAATGTTTAAATATATATTTTAAAAAATTGTTCACATAAAGATTTGGATTGAGCGATTTTAAAGCAGAAGTGTTTACTTAGCTTAAACATGGGCTAATCTTTTATCCAGACTACAATGCATTAAGTCAGTCATTTACTTTATCAATCAATCAACGAACAATGCAAATATACAAGTGCAGAAAATGATTAGTTTAGATTGGGAGAAACCCCTGCAAAAAAAAAAAAACAGCCAGTTAAAATAAAAAAAGTGTTCCAGAGTTATAGAATGTTATCAATGTCTGCTTCAAAACAAAAAGTTAAAAATCTATTCTCTCTACGAAGGAACACTTCCCTTTAGTCATCTGCATTAAACAAGACTGTCCTTTGTGTCTTACAGGAGACTTGTCACTCATGAAATATGTGTGTAGTGTGAATGTGTAGAAGAGATTCTGTCTAAAAATTGTTTTGAGTTCTGTTTTTTAGGTGACATTAAGTAATCTCTTGTCAAAGCCTGTCACAAAGGTATGGCCTGATTGAAAACACAAGAGGGAGTGTTCACTTTTTGCATACTGTATGGAATTAGTGTTTTCGGTTACTTTCCAAAATGCTTGGGCATTTTTTTCTGTCACAATATATATAGTAACTCGACAGTACTTGCGCTTAAGTTGTACCTTCTTTTCTTTGTTGTTTTTCTCCACGAAATCCTGTTGGTCACAGGCATATTCTTCTGAGGTTTTTGGTGTCTAGGCATTTTTTTACATTTCGCCACAATTTGCAATTTTGTTTTAAATCCTCCTTATCTAACTGTGAAATAGCTTTAAATTCTGCGAACAAGTCTCAGTCTCTTTCATTTTATATCTTGCAAGCAGTGTCTCCAATAGAAATGAATGAATTTGCTGCCACTTAGTAGTTAGGGTGGGTTTAAAGGATGCAGATCGAATCAATGATGCGTACAAGTCAGGAAGGAGGGACGTTGCCCAGCTGCACGGGAAAGGTAGTTTTTTTTTTTTTTTCAGGGGAAAGAGGCAAAGTCCATATGAATTGAGTAATTATTTCCAATGTTTTTCTAGTGTCTATTGGCTGTACACCGATTCAATTTTTTCTTTTAGATTTTTTGTATTGGGGGGTGTTTTATCTTTTAAAACCGAAAATCAGAAGCCCTACCTATGTTATATATATCCCTCTCTAGAAGAGCTCCTGGGGGAGGTCCTTCCTGTATGGGTAGGACCCCTTTGTTACCTCTGCCTGTACTCTCATTGCTGCGATGTGGTTGGCTGTCCTGGCCATCTCCTCCAGAGGCATGCTGGGGTACTGTGCCGTGAAGAACGCCAGAGGCTCAGTGAAGCTGTCACCCGCACCCTGTCAGTGGAGAGGCACAAATATGAGGCAAAAGAGACCTTAAATAACTTGCGAATTAAAGCTTTGTGAATAGGGTCCTATATAAACTCCTCACCGAAGCATAAGGTCGCTTTAGAAAATAATGGTACATAACTACAGAAAATACCTATGGGTACTTGGGGTGGTAGGTTAAAAGGTTTAATTAAATAAATAAAGACGACAAAGGATCCTAGAGAAATATGCCTATGAAAGCCAGTGCTTCACAATTCCTATGGGAATGCAATGCGCTGCAAAGCTCCTTCTGTAGCAGGATTGTGCCCGCCTCCTGTCACAGGTGCGGATGACAAGCCAGTGAGTCATTAATTGTCCCTTTGGAGCTGACAACCTCTTCCATTCCAGTGCAAAGTGTGTGGACCCCTTTCTCAGCCCCCCTGTGAAATCTCCATTTAGAAGCACTCCAGTGAAACCACACTCTCACTACAAAGGGGTTTTTCACAACTTCAAAGAAAACCTATCAAAGAACATCGGGCTGTTTAACTCTTAAACTCTTTTATCAGCTCTCCTGTGTTCTCTATTACTAGTACTACATGTGTCAAGTAAAATGGAATATGTCCATACCGTTTGCTTAAATAATTTCACCATATAGGGGGCAAAGTATTTACTCCAATGCGCAGAATGTAAAATCTTGGTAGAATTGGCACCAAGATATTGTTGTACCCATACCTTTATTAACCTTTCCTTGATCCTGAAATTGTTATAGCTTTAGTATGTATGCCAAACTGTTGGGGTCAATTCCATTAAGCGCACACATTCCTGTTCCCTGAGGTTCCCTGACAGAACGACTAGTGTGTTCTACCTGTGAGTCAGTGTGGAGAGAATGCAAGATCAAATGGTGGTCATCGTATATGAGTGGGTGGCTCAGGGCCTCATCAATAGGATATATAAGGTATTTTATCTCTGGAGTACCACTGCAGCCCAGGTTAATGAATGTTTGGGTGTGATGCAGTGGTCTAGAGCAAGGGGGTGCAACTATGACTTAAGGGGCAGTTTTGTAAATCTTAAAGGAGAGACATTTTAAATAAATACATAAATGACAGCTCACCAGTCCAAGTTCTTTCAAATGAGCCGTTGATGATCACTATGACTTGTAGAACCGGAGAAATTATGTTTGAAGTGGCGAGAGTCAGTGAAACTGCAGTGAACACAGCCAAAATGACGACTTCCATGTATGGGGCACCAAGTTTTTTTTTCCTGGATTTAATGTAAATCGTGTATTTTTCTAGATTTAGCTAAATACATAAATGTTAACAAAAAACTTTTAAGTTTTGAAATGTGTAAATTTTGAGGGGCATTGTATGCAGAGGAGGGAGGGAAGCAGAGAGTTTGGCTCTCAGAGTGTAAAGCCCAGGATCTGTTTATTTAACGTCACCCTGGTGTCGCTCCCCCGTCGCCTGTGGTGTGAAAGATACTTATCAAAAGTATAGGTTCTATTCATTCTGTCTCATCATGTCTGTATGCAGCTCTGCAGCATACATGCCAAATCAATGGGTGGGGGCTGACTTGCATGTTAGCTTCAGATTTAGCTGGCAAAACATTTATTTGTGAAAACCAAGATTAATTTTTTCAGATTTAATTGCTGAACGATAATGTTTTTCAGATGTATCCGTTAAGTAAAAGTTGAATCAACAAATGTAAAAAAAAAAATTCTAAAAATCAGTATTTAGCGAAATGTTGACTCACCAAGTGTAAAAAAATAAAATAAATAAATAAACAAAAAGATTTACAGACTAGTTTTAAATGTTGAATTTGTGATATGCTTTTTTAACATTCATAAATTAAATCTGAAAGTACAAATTTCAAAACTTTTAAGAATGTGTTTGTTAACATTTATGTATTTAGCTAGATCTGGACTTTTTGTTGTTAAATCTAGGAAAAAATATGTGCTGTACATTAAATCCGGAAATAAACACCTGTGGGGCGCAACAAGATGTATGCTAAGAAAAGGGGGCGGCATATAAAAAGTTTGCGCACAACTGGTCTAGAGCACTGGAGTTTTACCAACACAGGCCAGGGTTTGAACCCAGCTTTGGTCAATTGGCCACACCAGCTCTCAGATGACCAAACCACTGCACAACGTTTTAAGAAATTGAGACATTACCAGGCAAAATTTTAATTTCTTTGCTTCAAACAGATTAAATAAAAAAGTTTTGACAGCTGCCAACAGGGGGAGCCCTAGCAGCTGTCAAACTTAATGATGATGGCCAGCAGTGCCCACAATCACAGGAATTCTCTTTGCAGTTGGGAATATATACTATACTAATATCAAAACACTCAGAAGAACCACAATTCAACTGTAAAATGTGAATGTTTTTTTTTTGTTTGTTTGCTGGAATCACTGTAAAATGTTATCGGTATAAGAAAAGCACTATTTTGAAAAAAAAAAAAAAAAAAAAAAAATCTTTATGTAATTTATAACCATGTGCACTACTGAACATAGCATGCTTGCATGTTGTCCCACAGAGGGACATTGTGTCTCCAAAGCTAAAGCCTTTTGAGTATGTAGGCAAACTGGAATGATACACGACTGTCAGAACCGTGGAAGGAGGTCGTAAACCAACCAAGGAGTTACACTTCAGTGTAAAATTGAAGATGGTTGGAAACGTGATTGATTGAGAGTTGTACTTGAAGATTTACAATAGCTCTTAACACAGTATTTATAGAGTGCCATTGAAAGATCTAAGTAGGATCACCCTTACACATGGTAAAGTGTTGTGTGCATAATAAAGATGTGGCAATAATGCATAGCCAAGTGTGACAAACATCTCGTATGAAACATGGCACGGTAAAGGTTTGAGGAGCAAGCCATAGTTTCTGTCACTCAAATCCTAATGTCTGAGCTAAAAGAAGCTGAATGTGATCATTTGTGATAAAAGCACATATGGCAGTATGTTAGAAATGACCATTCTGTACTGTTATCCTCTTCAGTGCCTTTTCAATGCAAGTCTTCTTGGAAATAGGGAGGGAGGGAGAGATTCAAGAGGGAACTGAGCCACCAAATGGGATTTTTAACCTATGGCTCCCACGTTCAAGCTCAAACCACTAACCAGCCTCATAAGGGCCGTTGTTTTACAGCTATTGAATCCTGATTGCTCAAGGCTTCTGTTTTTATTCAAAGAGGCAAAAGCAGAATGCTTGTCCGTTGACTGTGGTTTTCTTTTCTTTTTAATTATCGATGAGGGTATGAGACTCTGAAAAGCCCATCAGTTGTGTTGTTGGTGAAGTACTGCTGATGCAAACCGCAATGGAATGTGGCAAAGCTATCAGATTTAACCACGGATTGTCCCGGGACTTTGTTTCTCACAGACTTGGCTGATTAGTCACCAGTTTGTTTGGAGTTCAGCTCCACTCTCTCCTTGCCAACTGACACTGTCCACATCACTATCCTCCAGGCTCTGGTCTGCCTCACTGACCATCCTGATTTGAGCAAAGGCTGGTGTCACAGGGACACTTAAACTCTGGCTAGGTGGAACGGTTTTTGAAGATAGTTCTGCACGGTTGCACAGGTATCAGTTATGTGAAGAAAATCAATATTTGATTTCCCCTTTAAGAAACTTAATGTGATTTCATCATTCGGCCATCTGCTGGCACTGAGCTATGCAAAAACAAACCAACAAAAAATCTATTAGGTCTAAAACAAATTGAAAATCCCTTTAGACCTAGGACTATATTTGTTAAGGGGGAAGTGCATTTGTACAGTATTTTCGCAAACTGATTTACCCCATATTCTGACAAACAGTGATTGTACTGCATTTTGTTGAAAAAACATTTTAATTGTGGCCAGTGTAGATCTTGGTTGGCAACACATTTCGGTGCCCACTGAGGGGGCAGATGGCTGGGCCCATGCACATATCTACCATTACGACTAGTTTATCCACTCCCATGGTGGGGTCTCAATTTGCTAGTACAAGGACCTCTGTGAGCCCAGCTCAGGTCTCCATGACTCATTCTCGGAAGCTCGCGAAGCTGGGGTGGAGAGGCCAGGTTTTCAGTAGAGGTGGGTTTTCAGGGATTCATCGCACACTCCATGATCCAGCTTCTCAGAAATACTGAATTCAGTGGTCAGGAGCTGTGGCGTATCATGAAGGCTCTATCTGAGGAGGCAGAGAGAAGTAACAACTGGCTTTGGTTGAGAAGATGCCAATTGGAGACCTTAAAAGAGTGGTTGAAGTTAACATCAATGAAAAGGAATGGATGACTAAGGTAAGTAAACTGGGCTGGGTTGGGTGGGGGTGGAGGGGAGTGGTTCTGGACGCCAATATCGCTGTCAAGCTTTCCTGAGGTGTCATGGGCTTGTCAACGAAACACCTAAGATGGGAGGTGCCCACCTGATGAACCTGCCCAACCCAGCCCATTCCAGACGGTAAATATTAGTATGAAGTAAATAACAGCAACTCTCATGTAATATAAATCTGGCATACACCACAAATATTAAACCTACAAGGGTGATAATTATAATTGTATCATTACCATGAATTACTGCCATAACAAAACTGATCATGGTTATTACAGGATACCACATAAGAAATTACATACTGTAGTCCTATATGCTGTTCTATTTTATGGTCATTTATAATATTATATTTCATGTAATTCATGGGAAAACCATACAAATTTACCTTGGTAACCCTTTATTAGGGTTGTCAGCTTGCTGTTTTATGTGTATTAATTAATGAAATAGTGATATTATGTGAAGTTAATCCAGGGCTCAATATATACATGCGTGCCAAATGGCAACAAAAGCATGTGCACCTGTTTTACTGCAGACGCAGCACATGCCTCAGTGATTTGCCAGGTAACTGAATATCAGGTGGATGGTGTTTCATCACTCTGATGTGTTTAAGCTACTGAGTCACCAGCACAGCATCGCACCAGGCTCTGGCTCTCACAAGTCAAAATGTAGGAGTTCTGTGGGATGAAGGAAAGAACTGCTTTGCTGTTTTCGTAAATACAATATTGTTAGGGTCACAGTATTAGTTTTGTAACAGAATCTCACCTGGTTCTCCACTTATATAAGTTTCCCATACTAAAGGCATAGCCAAGTGTAATAAAGCACATTGAAAGCATGGTAAACCAAGGAGTATGGTAAAGCATATTAATAAAAAACATGGCACACAATGGCACACTTTGGTAAATTCGCAGTATAACCATGGGGAAATCACCAAAAATACCATGCAAAACTACCATTACCACCGTGGTAAACCTTTTAAGGGTCCTTTTAGAATTATAGTACACTCCACACAGACAAACAACAAGCAACATTGCAGGCAGCAAGTGTAATAAGAGAAAAGTACAGCCTTGGGACGCTGAGGAAGTGCAAACACAGACACTGCTACTGTATAAACCAGGGCACTGTGGCAACAATTAAAGAGCAAACCATCGTACACTCCAAAGGTATTCCACAGTGGTCTTGTCACATAAGACTGTGTTGATGTACAAAGTTCAAAGAGAAGTTAAGACAACACCATGCAGCTAAGATGCCTCTTCAAACAAAAGCCTGCAACACATTTTCGTGACAGGCACTCCTACTCTCACACTGAACGTTATGTCAGGGAGTATCCTGATGGATCTTCAGCTACTTTTCCATTTGAATTTAAAAATTAACATATTTTAGTTCTCTTGTTTTGTAATCCTACATTGAAAACATGTTTTCTGTTTTTCTTCTTGAACTATTGCAAAACTTTACAATTTAATGTACTGTACTAGAAAACAGCTTTTTAGAAAGGATGAAAATACGTTTGAAGAAAGTATACTTTCCAAAAAAGAAAAACAATTTATATCTTTGACATCTTTTATCAAAGCATGAAGAAATGCACTGACAACTGGCTGTGTAACCGCATTCTGGTCAGCAGTGCTGAGTCCCACAGTTTTAGGAGCTGAGTAACTGTGGGGGAGTGCTAGCTTGTAAAGGTGCTGGGATCAGTGCCTTCCAACCACAAGTAACACAGCAACATGGTCTGTTTGTGTTCAAGAGCTGGTGAGCTGTCTGCTCTGAGTTCTTGGAGAGCAGTGAGATGTTTACTTCAGGTGAATTGGATCTGAGTAGTCAGTTCTTTCATGCAGCAGCAAACTTCCCATAGCTTTCTTCAGGGGTTGCAGTTCCATCTTGTTATTAACTGTGGCAGGGTGATTGCCCTGCACAATGAGAAATTAGTGTTGGTATAATTTGTATATGGAAATTGATTTATTGTGTGTCTTTTTGGAGCTGATTTGTGTGATTAAATTATTATTTACAGACTGGCACTCAATTGAGACTTGCTGCCTGCTAGGCTTGGTTGAAGGGAAGGGCAGTAAGTGATTGGCTGTGCTGGTTCTCAATCAGCAGGTGGGCGGGTCTTGACCAAGTGTCCCCCAGTTTAAAAACATCTGGTGGAGATCGCTCTGGGCGACTGTAATGCCATGTTACAGAGGGGAGCTGTGTGTACTTGAAAGGAGAGTGTGCGCTCTGCAGGAACGACAGCTACACAACCCTGAAACTGCAAGCGGTGCTTGTGAAGGCAATGCCCTGCCAAGGCCGTATGAAGCAGCAGGAGTCATCTTATGAATACCAGCTCATCAGTAGGTTAGTTTAGGGGATAGTGATCCTATGTAATGTACAGCGAGGGTTACGTAGTGTAGCCGGTTCCTGGAGCGGGGCCCCTCCTTTATAAGGCTAGCACTTGCCCTGTGTGGCACCTTTTATTTGTAGTTTTTGTACTGTGTTTTATTTTGCCTTTTGTACAGCTTGCTGTAAGCATCCTCTGTGCGTTACCATCGCTGGTAACGTAACATGACCCCCTTTTGTTTACTTTCTTTTGTATGAATAAATCCTGCATACCTGAAGGAAGGACGTTTCAACTCCACCTCCCATGTCTCTCTGTATTGCCTAAGCAGCAGATACCCACACTAGTGACACAAGCACCCTGTCACAGTAACGTTCAATAAATACAGAAGGTATATGATACATGAGGTAAGGGAGCTGAACCACGTGATGGGTAAAGTCATATCTGGGCAAAATTGTCCCTTCCAGTCCTGGTCTTAGTTCCAGCCTTGTTCTAATTTAGTCAACTGAACCCTGAAGGAATGTTCTTTTTACCTATTAAACCTCCAGAACCAGAAGTGGGCACCCCGGGTTAAGTAATTGATGGTGCAGCTAGTCTCTAAATTACAGTAAAATGAATCTGCTTATGCAGCATTGTTTGACAATTTCTTCCCTGGGCTCAGAATTATTTAAGTATTTCCGGTAAACAAACAAGCCAGCGTGCATTGTCATTGTTTTGAAATCAGTTGTAACTGAATCATGTTGTTGTAACATGCTGACACTGCAAATGAAGTGCTTGCTTCTCTGTGGACTTTCATGGAGATTTTTTATTCTTGGCTGCTGAATGTTCTGAGTAGTTTCCATTATGTCATTGTACAGTATTCACAAAAGCTTCAACTTCAAAATTGGGACCATAAGACATGCTCTGTGTCTCACTGTATCCAGTAACGTTGTCCTTCAGCCTTCACGAGTAGGGATGTGATTTTTGTCACAGTGGTCACTGTGGCCATTTTGACATTTGTTTCCACTCAGCGTGAATATAGGAAAGGAGCAGTTCCCGTCTTTTAAATTGGTTTGAGTGCAAAGTTAAAGGAGTTAGCAAACATCAAATAAAGGTGAATACTTACACAAAACTATAAAAAAAAGTGGCGAAATTAAGTTCTAAGCAACTAGTAATGCAATATCTCCAACAATTTTATGAAAGGCGTGGAAGCAGCTTTAGGAGAAACACACTTCAAATCAACCGAAGCTTTTTGTGCAGACAATGTACCTCAGCATACACTTGATAATGCAAAACCTAAAGGAAAGGCATTTTACAGTTCTGCTGAAGCATAGACCCGATTCGCAGCTCCTGCAGTTGTTCCCCTGAGGTGCTTAACCTGTCAACAGTGAAAATACAGAACGATCCTTTTAATCTTTTAATGCACATCTTGTACTACCAAAACCACAGGTGTGTTTAAATAGGCATTAACGAAAAGGATCTTGTAAATTTCTCGATTTACGACCAGAACATTTATTTTAAAAAAATTAAATAAATACATTTTTAGTGTTCAGATTATTTTTCTTTTACATCGAAGAAGGATTCATGTTAAAATTAAAAGGTAAGCATGCTCCTGTTACAGTTGTTTTTTAAAAGGTACTGTTAAAATTTTATATATATATATATATATATATATATATATATATATATATATATATATATATATATATAATATATATATATATATCAGTGTTTACTAGAAGCGTAGAAGCGTGTGTTAAAAGAAAACACATTTATATACATGTTAAATACATTAAATATATGCTTACTTTGCACAAATACTATAATATTACAGTATATTACATGAATAAATATATTTAAGTTCAAATCTTTGTAGCCAAATAATACCATTTAGGTCCTACATGTTCATATTTGAAGTGTTTGTAGCAAAGACAATTATTTTATAAATCTCAACTGTTGCATGTTTCCATTTTCTAGATTGGTCTCAAATGTGCAGTTTCGAAAGAAACATGTTATAGTAAAACATTTTAAAATAAGACATCTGGAGAGTGAAATTGTTCCTACCCTTTCAATGCCTTTCCAGTCATTAACAAAAATTGCTTCCTCTGACTTGCTTTTAGCGCGTATCATGCTTTGGCCCCGGGGATCCTGTACTGACATCACCACACAGTCCTGCGTTACAATCACCAAGCGACAGCCTCACCCCAGGAGCACTGCCCCCCCTTCCCAGGATCCTCCAGGCTCACAATCTTCATCCCCCATCAAGAGCTCTGCCTGCAAGTCAACACGATCCAATGGTAAATGACAATGACAGAGTTGCAGAACGAGGTTCACTTCATAGACACATGTATAGCTAGATAAACCTTTTTTGTCTTCAGAAGTAAGCCAGTGCCATCTAGTCCACAGCTGTGCATTGCCAGCAAATCAAAAATACACTTGATCATCTGCTTTGAAGGATGGCACTGTGCTGAGGTACTGGTAAGGCCTGTCCTAGTGGAAGACTGCCCTGATAGTTATCTGAGGAAATCTTAGAATCATAGTATACAGCTTTATATTTACCGCAACATGGCAGCCATATTAGGCAAAAGTCAATGGCGTATTTCAGGGGCATTTGTTTGAGCCTTGATCAAATTTAACCTAAAAATCATTGAATACAGCTGGGTACCAAGTAAGAAGTCAATAACTCAGTGTTAGGCCTTATAATCTGGAAACAAAAAGTCACCTGACTTCAGCCATATTAATAGATGACATGTCAAAGTGAAGGTTACCTTTATATTTTTCCCAAATTATTTCTGTATCTCAAGTAGTGTATGAGTGTATCTATAGTAGGTTCTACACCGAATAAAAGTGACATGTCAACCTAAATTCAGCACTGTTCCCTTTTGTAGATCTGTCAGTAAAGGTTGTTTGAAATGAACATTGCTGGCATGTTGTCGCAATCCAAGGTACAACTGTGCTCAGGGACCAGAGTGCTTGTCAACAGATAACTGTTTTCTTAGGTGTTTCTACATCGCCTGCCATTTACAGCCTTGTGAAACAAAACAAAGTCTGTGTATGATACAGCTGAAAGAAAGTGAGGTATAATAGGTATAGGAAAGCTGAGGGGAGGGAAAACACAATGAAACAAATTCATTCCATCAGATCTCCCTTTCATGCAGCGGCCTGCCCCTCCCGACCACATTAAAGCCAAGTTGTCAGCACAGCCATTCCTCCCTAGCAGCCTTTCCCTCACACTGCCATGGGCCAGCTGTGACTCAGTAGACACATCTGCATCCCTCCACATTTATTTTAAAAGGAACCAGGTTTCCATTATATATATATATATATACTTACCAGCTGAGGTCATGTAAAAGTCTGACTTACAGTAAAAAGAAGAATCTGTTTTCACACGCCAGTGGCTAGCTATAAACAGGGTATTATATATTCTGTCATGAGCAACAGACAAGTCAGCTTTGCCTCTTTTATCTGTGCACAGTGTGGTCTTAAAGGCATATACCCTACAGAGTTCTGAGCATTGTTTGTGGCCTGTGCTAGCCCAAATAAAGGTTTACCATAGTAAAACCAATGAAAAATATAATAAAGAATAGAGAAAGCATGGCAAAGCATATGTAAGCATCGTAAAGTCCAGAGAGGTATGATTAAGCTTATAGAAAAAGCATGGGAAACCATGGTAAACTATGGTAAATGCATATCATAACCATGGGTAAAGCATGGGAAAACTGCAAAATGACTGTGGTCACAGGGAGGACGCCATATTTTTTTTTTGTTTTGTTTTTTTAAATATACAAAATTGTTGTTGCAGTTTACTGTCCTGTAGTGTATTCCAAACCTTGGGAATATCCAACACAAGCCACAGTTGTCTTTAGTGTGAGTAGCGCATTGACAGCAGAATAACAAGATGATGCTTGTTAAGATCTGTAAGATTTTCTTGCACTTATATTTAAAATAAGCATACAGTGAAACTGGTTAACAGGCAATATCAAATGAAGTAGTACACAACTCTGCCCTGGGTAAACATTATAAAGAATAGCAATGATAATAAACATGGCAAACCAAAGTAAATTATGTAAAATGCTTGGTGTTACCATGGAAAAAGCAGGGTAAAACTGCAACAGTACAGTGCTAAACTTTTATAAAGGTGTGCACCACCGATCTAATGTATCCACTGATAATGTGCATTAAAATCTGCACTCTACAGCCACACACTGAACTAACTAAGCAAAGTATTAAAACCCTTACTTGTCTGTAGGTGTTCATTGGTTTCTTATCAAAGTGTAATCTTTGAGTATCTCGGTCCAACAAACCAACGCACACCTTAATACTTACACATAAACAAATAGTCTACTGTAGGCAGGGCTGGAACCAGAGTTGACGTTTTACCAAGATCAAGCTTAGGTTTCAATCTATAGCTGGCAGTATAACTATGACTGCTTGGTATTTACTATTCAACCTGCAAATCTATGTTATATGGCAAACCAACAGAGAAAATGAAGGAGGCTTTTGTACTTTAGCAGAATTTTTACATGAGCATCAGCATTGATGATGCAAAAAAACAACTGAGGACACGACCTTGGTGTCCTCATAGCTAGTTACGGCCATGACTTCCAATCTTTCTCACCCTGCCTTTAACCTAACTCCATTCTCATCTTCAGCCATTGAAAAGTGAGACCTCATAGCACTGAGGTTAGCAAACTGAACACTACACCTAAAGATGGTTAGTTCAGAGATTTTATTATGACAAAGGCTGGCCTTTGTCCTCCTGGGGCCGGTAATTTCTGACATCTACTCTCAAGATCCTGGGTGCAAAGAGACGATTGGCTTGGCTGTGGATCAGAAAATGTTGCAGACAATGAAAAAAAAAAGTGTACTATTCAGGAGACTCACAGATTGCGCACCATAAAGTGCACAAACACCCCTGACCTAACAACATACAAAAGAAAGTGTACATTTTATAATGCATGCACACTCATTCACAATTATCTTTCCCAATAGACATCACAGTAAAATCATAAAACCTCTCACAGCATACCTCAGGCTCGTTACCGTAGAACACATCAGAGTTGAAATAAAATTCAGGGTTTAAGTCTGAAACGGCAGGTGTGGGAGTGAAAACAACAAACACAGTATTTAAACGACAGCTATCCAATAAAATTCAGAGCAACAAACTATAAAAGCAGCAGAAAAAAAGAGCAGAAAAAAAGATATTGCAACGACCCTGGCCATGGCATCTGTACTGGGCTCTGCTTATCTTGTGTCCATTTGTCATGTCTTGTTTAGTGTTGCATGTATTATAAGTGAACAGGGCGCGCTGTTATAGTGTGTGTGTATGTATGGAGGTGGGGCTGGAATTTGGGTCGAGGGTTGGAATTTGCATAAACGCCCATACTCTAACATAGGTTGCGCTTGTTTTGGTCTTGTTTTGAAGAACGAGGTCACTATTTTTTCTATGTGAAATCTGGCAACCCTGGCTATAAGTAGAGATAAACATGCTCAGACTTCAACTAGTGTGGTTGCTGTGAAACTATAAAGGCCTGGTCACACGGGTGACTTTTGTAGACAGCAACAAGGGGGTGACAGCTGTTGCCAGCTTGTCGCCTCGTGTGACCACTCCAGGCATCACCCAGTCGACACACTGGCAACATGTCTCCCACTTAGGACAATGTTCTTTTTTTTCAGGCAACACAAGGTCAACATTTACAATATCAGCCAAACAAATTTCATGGTAGTGTCATATTATGATGCGTTTTCAATGAACGCGTACCTCTAAAAGACGAATGATTCATTACGGTATTTTCAGTACAAATGGAAGTTCCAAGTCCTGGGGGATTCCCGAGTGGCTCACCTGGTGAAAAAGGGGCCATGTGCAGGGTGAGTCATACCATCACGGGTTCCTGTCGTGGCTGTGCGAAGTCACCGGTCTGTGCTGCCGTTGTATTGGCTCTGGCGCTCCAGTGGATCAGGGAGGCTGTGTATATAGTGTATGCAGGGGCACGGGAACTAGGGGTGCTGGGGGTGCAGTAGCATGACTTCCATCATATACAGAGGTTACAGTTTTGTTCAATGGCTTTCAGCACCCCCACTTTAAAAATTGTTCCAGTGCCACTGTCTACATGCCCAGGATGAGTGTAGAATATATATATATATATATATATATATATATATATATATATATATATATATATATATATATATATATATATATCTGTGTGTGTGTGTTATTAATAAAGCTTTCATTTCATAATTGCAAAAACTGTTCATTTTCTTTTCTTAGTATGTCACACAATATTAAGAATTCACAACAGTCTCGGCTGACCTTTGGATTATATAGGGAATACACCTGCTTACGAATAAACAAGAACAAAAGTTAAACAAGAAAGTGTGCGTGTGTGTCACACTGAGGGTTAGTTATTAGTGGAAACAGAAATTGCGTCAGAACACTGCGTGTCCGATTGAATTAGGCACACATTCTCATTTCCTGTCAAAAAAGATGACCTGCTCTGCATCTGTCATTGATTGTAATTCAGGCCACACTTGAAACACACTCTGCTTTCAGCCATGGGTTTGTGGAAATACGCAGAACACCTGCTGGTTCAGCAATAAAGTCCCATTAACGTCAACGTCCCTTCAGTTTCTTAAGAAGCAAGGTGCTTCGTAATCAGAGTGAAACTGCACTGCGGTGATTCTTTTGAGTCGTGGTGAACCACAGGTGCTCTCCTGGCTTCTGATCCAGTTTCTTATCTCTCCACTACTGTAATGCCATCTACGAGCCTGTGTGTTTCAGCTGTTTTCCTATTGAAGCCAGCATTACAAATGCTAAGCAGTTGAGCAGGCAACAATCTTGGCCGATAGCCACTTCTTAACATGCTGACATGAAGCCCCAGCTAATAGTATCCAAGCAGTGTGGGAGAGTAGTGCCGTGATGGAGTGGTATTTAGAGGGGTACTCACATCAAAGGGCACCCTGCTCGTCTCCCTGCCTTAAGTCTTTCTGGGAATTACCTACCCCAGGAAGGTATATGCTTAGGCATAACTAGGACACAGTGCCTCTATCAGACCCCTTTTCTTGGATTTACACTATACACATACTGAAGAGTTTAATACTTCAGGTTTATAGAATTTACTTGTGTTCATGTCACCTGGCAAGATACAATTGTAACTTAACTTGCATGGTTTTAAAGTTTCCGCAAGTATTCTACAGTCATGTTATATTTTAGATAAGTTTACTTTCTTCTTCTTCTTAGAAAATATATATATATATATATATATATATATATATATATATATATATATATATATATATATATATATATATATATATATATATATATATTCATCTGTTTCATTCACTTATCTTTTATATAAGATAGTTGTTACCAAGTCCATGCTGAAAATTTTTATTGTAAGCTTACATTTGCTTCCCTGAGCTAAAGCAGAGGTTACATGAGGCATTCATAACCCCCTACTGCTGCATGTAGTGACAGGGAAGATGGCTGATTGGTTCACACAGTGACAGAGTGATGAGGAAGTGTGTATGCCTGCAGCTAAAACTACCTTGGGGATGTAAACAAACTAGTATGCCAACAAATGTCTGGTTTCTGATGAAGTAGAACTATATAGCTAAACTATAGAAGATTACAATCAACATTCTCTGAGAAATATTATCTTAAGAGTATTGAACAGAATTTCCAAAAGCTTTAAGTTACATTACAACCCCTCCTCTTGGAGAGCAAACAAAAGAACACTTTGCTTTGAGAACCAACCAGAGTATTTTTTTTTTTTCCCCATCTGTTTTCTGTTCCAACAAATCCACCACTGTGCTGTTTGTGGGCACTTTCAAATATCTGGGGGCATACATCACCTCCAAAGCATCTTTTGATCCCCACAATGAAATGATTAGAAATATGATTAAGTCATGTCTAGGTGCCTCATGTGACATGAGATCACGTCTTGCTCTTAGACCTCCAAACTTTGATCTCTATTAAATGTTTTTTGTTTTTTTTTTGTTTTTAAATTAGCCTTGATTTAAAAACAAACAAACCTGGGTTACTGGAAAATCTCACTCGGAGGGAACTTTAGCATTACTTTCTGCAGGACATAGAAAATACATGTCAAGTTGTACAACAACATGTCTATGCAGTTCAAAACTAACAGGGACCCTCACAGATTTTTCAAACACATTATGATGCTCTCTGGAAAGATTCATTCAACTATTACGGCCCTTTGGGAATTTGTTTTAAATAGGCGTCATTACCTTGAATTTGTTTATTAATTTTGTTGAAATTGTTTTAGTATGTAAGCCTCAGTCCTGTTTAGGAGAATGAGCAGACATGCAACTCAGTAGTCATACCTCAGCCAGCCTTTCAAACACACTAGGCCTCAGACAGAGTACTTTTACAGTACAGGCTTTGAAGGTACAAGGGGGCTGAAATTTCTCCAGGTCCACAGCTGCGAACAGACTGTAGCTCTGCCAAGATCTTCAAGAACCTCTCCACAAAACCAGTTACAATATTTCAAAGACATAGCCACTTCCAATCTTACAAAAACAAAAAGCAACTGTACAGCCTATATTTGTGTTCTTTAAGAATGAGGGGATTTTTATCATGAGTAAATAAATAAAGTTGTGTTAAGTGTGCATTTTTTTTTTTTTTTTGCATATAACTGTTTTCATAACAGTAGAAAAGGATGACCAAATACTTCAAATCCCAGAAATAATTATAATATTTAAGCCAGCCATAACTGTAAAACACTAAATTGTTGAATGGGTTGTAATACTAAAGCAAACTGGAGAAACTAACGTCTTTCTCATTCATTCAATTAGTTTTACGGAGTTAACCAGTTTCAGTGGTTCTTGTAGTAATTACTAAAATACTGCGTTGTGTTTGTTATTAAGCTTGTGTAAAGCTGCTTTCACTTCATTTAAGGAGCTGCTGTTCAGGTGAAGTTGCCAACTATAAATATATAGCATAGGTTAGATTACCGCTACCTAGTGATCTGCCAGTTTCCTTTTGTTTTGCTGGCAATGCACAGCCATGCACCAGACCGTGCTAGTGATTAATAATATCAACACAGTAATTTACAATGTCTTTGGCAGGCAATTAAAACTGACGAACATCTCCTGAACTGTTGAATGGTCAAAGCACTTTAATACAGGCTGATTAAAAAGTAAGTAAGTAAATAAATAAATTGCATTAAGATCCACTCAAAACGACTGCCAAAATCAGGGAACAGTAACAAAACCCTTTTGTAGCCAGTTTGCATTAAGTTTCAAGATTTCCAGGTAAGAGGATTTACAGACACCTTTTCTTCAGGAAGTGCCAAATTCATGAGTTTGGACATTTAAAAATATGTTACTCTGCTTCCTATTACACCTATTTATTCTTCATACCCAGGTGAACTGCTCTGGGCTGCGCTGCTGAGAGGTGGTGGGTCACATCTCCAGTTGGCACAGCAGATTTCCACAGTGATGTAGTATTCAATCATGTCACACATCGTAGGATTGACTTTAATTCCAAGCTGATAACATCTACTCACGCTCCAGATATTGGTTTTCAGTAGTCTGGGTAACCAATCAGGTTTATGACTCATGAGGGATGACCAATCAGAATACAATATGCTTCTTGATGCATACAGTATGTCAGGCAACATTTATCCATTACATGGTCCCACCTTCAGCCAATCATATACAGGCAGAAAAAAAGCACAGCAGCAGTGCTCTGTGATCAAGTCAAGTCGATCAAATCAACCTGTTTTTACACCCAGAACCTCAAGCCATACAGACTTGAAGTGCTAGAAAGTTTGAGGAACAAGATGATACCAACAGTGTGTTTGTTGGTAGGGCTCCTTAAACTAGAAATCTGCACTAGGTAGTTATTGAAATGACCAGTTGCCAATAATTGATATGCTTACCCAGCAACATGAAGGTCTGAGCTTGACAGTAAGTTATCTGCTCTACATTATAACAGAAACTTTAAACTTTAATGACCGTTTTAATGAATGTTTTGTTAAGGTCTATTTTTTTTATTAATTAAATTAATTTTGCAGTTCAAGAGACTTACAGCTCTATTAAAATATGGTTTATTAGTTTATTCAAATGTTTCAAAGAATATTTAGAAACACTCTTAAAACAATTGCTAAACCTGTCCAAATATTTTGTTTATGGGGTCCACTAAAATAATAATAATAATAATAATAATAATAATAATAATAATAATAATAATAATAATAATAATAAACATACATTTCACAGGTAAAAACTGTATCTTTTTTCAACAGCATTATGAATCAAATTCTTAGTTGATTTTGAAACAAAGATGTTGCACACTTTTTCCTTTTCTTTACTTTGGTCATTCACACAAATTGAGGCAGCACCTGTGACAGCTTTGTTCTACAAAATCTGGAATGAAAAAATAAAACATTCAGCTAAATCTGCACCAAGCAGCAGGAAAACATCATGAATTTACAAAAGGGAACAGCAGGGTACAACATGGGTGTCACATGGACTTCACGATTAGGGGATATGACCTTGCTAGTTTATTAAAAATATCCCTGTAAATTAACCTTATTCTCTCTCTCTCTCTCTCTCTCTCTCTCTCTCTCTCTCTCTCTCTCTCTCTCTCTCTCTCTCTCTCTCTCTCTCTCTATATATATATATATATATACACACACCACACACACACACACACACACACACATACTGAACAAAAATATAAACACAACATGTCAAGTGTTGGTCCCATGTTTCATGAGCTGAAATAGAAGATCTGAGAAACTTTCCATACGCACAAAAAGCTTGTTTCTCTCACATTTTGTGCACAAATTTGTTTACATCCCTGTTAGTGAGCATTTCTCCTTTGCCAAGATAATCCATCCACCTGACAGGTGTGGCTTATCAAGAAGCTGATTAAACAGCATGATCATTACACAGGTGCACCTTGTGCTGGGGACAATAAAAGGCCACTCTAAAATGTGCAGTTTTGTCACACAACACAATGCCACAGATGTCTCAATTTGAGGGAGCATGCAATTGGCATGCTGAATGCAGGAATGTCCACCAGAGCTGTTGCCAGAGAATTGAATGTTAATTTCTCTACCATAAGCTGCCTCCAACGTAATTTTAGAGAATGTGGCAGTGAGTTCAAGCGGCCTCACAACCACAGACCACGTGTAACCACGCCAGCCCAGGACCTCCACATCCGGCTTCTTCACCTGCGGGATAGTCTAAAACCAGCCACCCAGACAGCTGATGAAACTGTGGATTTGCACAACCAAAGAATTTCTGCACAAACTGTCAGAAACCATCTCAAGGAAGCTCATCTGCGTGCTCCTTGTCCTCACCAGGGTCTTGACCTGACTGCAGTTCGGCATCGTAACCGACTTCAGTGGGAAGATGCTCACCTTTGATGGCCACTGGAACGCTGAAGAAGTGTGCTCTTCCCTGATGAATCCCGGTTTCAATTGTACCAGGCAGATGGCAGACAGCGTGTATGGTGTTGTGTGGGCGAGCGGTTTGCGGATGTCATTGTTGTGAACAGAGTGCCCCATAAGCTACAGACAATGAACACAATTGCATTTTATTGATGGCAATTTGAATGCACAGAGATACCTTGATGAGATCCTGAGGCCCATTGTCGTGCCATTCATCCGCCGCCATCACCTCATGTTTCAGCATGATAATGCACGGCCCCATGTCGCAAGGATCTGTACGCAATTCCTGGGAGCTGAAAATGTCCCAGTTCTTCCATGGCCTGCACACTCACCAGACGTCACCCATTGAGCATGTTTGGGATGCTCTGGATAGACACGTGCGACAGCGTGTTCCAGTTCCCTCCAATATCCAGCAACTTTGCACATCCATTGAAGAGGAGTGGTACAACATTCCACAGGCCACAATCAATAGCTTGATCAACTATATGCGAAGGAGATGTATTGCGCTGCATGAGGCAAATTGTGGTCACACCAAATATTGACTGGTTTTCTGATCCACGCCTCTACCTTTTTTTTTTTTTTTTTTTTTTTTTTTTTTTTTTTTTTTTTTTTTTTTTTTTTTTTTTTAAGGTATCTGACCAACAAATGCATATCTGTATTCCCAGTCATGTGAAATCCTTAGATTAGGGCCTAATGAATTTATTTCAATTGACTGATTTCCTTATATGAACTCAGTAAAATCTTTGAAATTGTTGCATGTTGCGTTTATATTTTTGTTCAGTGTATATATATATATATATATATATATATATATATATATATATATATATATATATATATATATATATATATATATATATATATATATGTATGTATGTATGTATGTATGTATGTATATATATATATATATATAGATGCCTTGTGAGAATTGCAGTTTTAAGCAGCCGAGAAATCAGTATACTTATGCAAAAACTAGATGCCTAGTAAATTGTTAACAAACAGTAATGATGGCTGGGGAATGTTTGTTTCATCGCGTTTGCTTTCACTCCCCTTCTAACTTTTCCCTAGGCGAGACTATGCATTTTTCAAAAGCTTACTTTGGTTTGTCAGGTTTTTTAATTTGCTTTACTATACCTTTCTGGGATGTGCTTTACCAAGCTTTTACTATGCTTTATTGCTCCTTGATATGCTTTTATTATTGAAAACTTTTCTAAAGGTCTCAGTGCTTGGGTATGCTTAAGCCACCTCATTAATGTTCTCCAAGAGGCTTTAATTTACTGACAGAGACACACTTAACCTCGACTTCACCTGATGGACACCTTCTTCAGAGAGGATGTGCGTCAGCCAGGGTTCATAATCACTGGCCCTCCAGGTTGGTAGTGACTATGAGTCCAGATGTTTGCCCAGTTTATTGTGGAAGTGTGTCAATACTTCGGAAAACACCCATTAACACTGGCACTGACTGGCACCTGTGTTGTCAGCTCCTTTCAATCTGTTCAGCAGGCTGGGTGTATGGCAACTCAGCACAAAAGGATAAACAAAGAACCTCAGTCTCTAATGCTGTCAATCCCCCCATGTACTGTGGCACCATCAAATAATTTTGCCTATACTCTGCTGGGATAAGCATTTTACACTGGTGAATTGCTCTGGGTATGGAATGGGTTACTTAGAAATGTTGTTGTTGCTGGATTTTTAAGGGTCATTTAAGACCTGACTTGACAAAGTTTTAAGATCAACTACACACTAGGCTGTTGATCGGAATATAATATATGCCTCTATGGTTGTTGCTAGGCATACCTGAAGTTTACAACAACAGATGGCATGATTTTGAAACTGTTCAGCATCGCTCACATCTGCCTCTTCAGAACGATAATACGCCTGCCCATAAAACTGGAGGTGTGTCTTTTGAACATACAATTACTGGGATGGGCTGGGGAAAAAAAAAGAATGAAAACAATCTAACTATCTGACTTGATTTACTGGACAGGAAGAATAAAATAGAAGGCAGATCTTCCTTTAGAGTTTTGCAAAGTTTAGGGCACAAACATAGTGAGGAAGGAGACATATTACCTGTGGTAACTCCATTGTTCTTAAAATTCTGAATGTAAATGTATCCGAAGTAGTCTGTTCCCATCTGTGGATTAAATTAAAACAAGGTTTAGAGAAAGAAGAGAAACTGTATTTTTGGTTAGTCTAAATCATCATGTTGATAATGTCAAGACGGTAAAGTAGTAATGGACCGAAAAAAGGTTCCTCTGAGTCTGAGAGGTACTTTGCAGTTAAACCATCTGCAGACTTTAAAGATCAAGGAGTTTCTTGTTAACTTTTGGGCGTGTTAAAATAATTTAGAAATACTAAAGAAAACATAATGCATTCTAGATGACTATAACTGTTTTTCAATGTCATTCAAATCTGAAAGACTTCTAGCTGAAATGTTTGTTATTGAATTTATTAAATTCCTTTTAGTATTTCTAAATTCAGCACCACGGTGTTCAATAGTTATGGATCATGTTGAAAAAATTCTGAAACATTTCTAACCTGTATTAAGATCTTCAAATTCAAATAATGCAATACAGTAATACATAGTAAGAAGTGCACAGCACAATGCATTATTGGTGTAGTGACATTGGAATCTATGCATTCCCTGACTCACAGGAAGTTTTCATTGCCTGAAGCTGTAAATAGCTTTGTGGGCTTCATCTTAAATGTGATAAACGCACAAACAACGATGACTTATGTGAAACCTAATTATCTTCCTTTTTTAAAAGACTGTAATACATTATTACTCATGAGAAAACATAGGAATAACATAACAGTGGCCTGGCCTCATTCCAAGCAGTTCAATGGGTTCTTTTGACTTCATTGCCGGGAGTCTGATCAACTTGTTTTCGTCAGAATTCCTGTTCTTATCAAAGACTAATAGGATTACAGTATGTGCTCTTTGTTTTCAAAACTACAATGAACATGTAATTCTTCACAAATTCACTTTATCTTATTATGGTCTAGACATGAAAGGAACTGTTGACTCTTCCTGCCCTGCTCTCTGCCTGCCAGTTAGCCTGTTTCCTGGTGCACCCGCCAACATAATTCAATGAACTTGACCTGTTTTGTACTTCCATCTGCTACTTGTGCAGTTATGAATGAAACATGTGTTGCAGCAAACATGTTTTCATTTTAAAACTACCGTGAACACTATTTTAATCTCAGCACAGAAACCAGGACAAGAGGACACAGTTGGAAAACAACTGCAGGACACAAAGTAGGAGACAATTACAAAGAGGGGTGAGTGGATGGGATGGGTTACCTATCCAAGTTGGTGCTGACTCAAAGGGATCCTATGAAAGTGTTGAGATCAAACAGATACTAGGAACTGGAGAAGCACTGACAGGCCAAATATCTCTTGTTTGTACAAATTCTTATGTTCTAACATGGGCACACTGCCTCCTTCATCAATATAACATTAAAAACAGGGAGCCCATTCACAGAAAATTATGCTATAAAATCACCCTTTATTTAATCTGTTTCACAGCCCTAAAACTGGGATACTTAAATTAAATGGATGGTCATTTTCAACACTACTTGATGAAGGAATGTGGAATATCCAAGCCTTGATAGATGGTGTATGTATGTTACATCTTGTTGGTGAAGTCTGGGCCCATTCTGTCTTGCATATTTCCTTCATCTCAGACAGACTGGAAACACAATGCTTGGCTGCAGATTTTTTGAGATCAGTCCAAAGCATTTCTATTGGATTGAGATCTGGCGATTGCGAAGGCCATTCCAGAACTTATCTTTGTTTTCTTCATGAATTCCAGTGTTGTGTTAGCCATGTGCTTTGGTTCGTTGTCGTGTTGGAAGATAAACTGTCTGCTGATCAACCTACAAGCGGATGGTATCATTGTACTTTAGAGAATGATTTGATAAATCAATATCATCAATCATGAAATGTCTGCAATCCCTGAATTGCTAAAACACCTTGTAGAAGGCCTCGTTTATAAGGCAAGAAAGGACAACAGATCAAGTCCACAGATAAAAGCAACAAACATCTTTATTACGTGAACGCTGTCACATTACTGTAAATTATATATATATTATATATTGCTCTTATTAGGACTGAAGTCATTGTATTTTGTATATTGCTCTTAATTGTACTGTAAGTCTTGATATGTACTTTTTGTATACAACTGTAAGTTGCCCTGGATAAGGCCGTCTGCTAAGAATAAATAAATTACTTGCTATTAAATTTATTATATATAAATATATATATATATATATATATACATATATAATAATTAATTTATATATATATATATATATATATATATATATATATATATATATATATATATATATATATATATATATATATATATATATATATATAAGAAACAGAAACAGAGTACACCTCTTCTGCTTCCTTCTACTCAGCAGCCTCGAGCAGACTGGCTGCTGACTATTTATACCTACAAGTTGGCACAATAATTGCCAACTGGCAATAACAATTAACAAATCAATTTCGTTTGGCATGAGAGATTTTAAATCCCTAATTAATCTTTTATGTGGGACTTTGTCAAAAGTTTTCTGGAAATCTAAATAAACCATGTCATATGCTTTGCAATTATCCATTATCGATGTTGCATCCTCAAAAAAATCAAGCAGGTTAGTTAGACACAATCTCCCTTCCCTAAAATCATGTTGACTGTCTCCCAGGATACTGTTACCGTATAAGTAATTTTCCATTTTGGGTCTTATTATAGTTTCTATAAGTTTGCATATAATAGAAGTCAGGCTTATTGGTCTGTAGTTACCTGGTTCAGTTTTGTTTCCCTTTTTATGGATCTGTATAACGTTTGCAATTTTCCAGTCTGTCGGTACAACCCCTGTGTCAAGAGACTGTTGCATGATCTTGGTTAGCGGTTTATAAATAACTTCTTTCATTTCTTTGAGTACTATTTGGAGGATCTCATTCGGCCCAGGGGATTTGTTTATTTTAAGAGCTACTAGTCCTTTTAACACTTTTGCCTCTGTTATGCTAAAGTTATTTAAAACTCTATAGGAGCAGGTCGACATGTGGGGAATGTTGTCTGTATCCTCCTTTATAAAAACTTGTGAAAAGTAATCATTTAATATATTTGTTATTTTTTTCTTCATCTATGATTTTGCCATTTGTATCTCTTAGACATTTAACCACCTTGTGAGGCGAGAGTGTATTAAATGGAATGTCCAGACAGTAATTTATGTGTACAGAAATAAAATAATTTATTTTTATTTTCTATACACAACAAAAGGATTAAATAACAAACGAAAAACAAAATGGTGTGAGGGAAGGAGTGCAGGGGTGGAATCCAAAACAAACTGTGATGACTCGTCTTTAATTTGTCTTCGTGGTGACCATACATAAACAAAAAAAAGACAAAAGAAATGTTAGTGTTTCAAAAATCCCGCTGCACAAAACCAGACTCTCCCTCCACCCGTTACTCCTCCTACTTTACTTTCGGACCAACCCCGAACACAGTAGTACGTTCCCTTTAGTATGTAATGTCCCGCCTCTGTAGTCAGTGGAACACCAATCCCCAACCGACACGTGTCCTTATCCTTCACTTGACTCCAGTGGCTGGAATTTACATACTCGTACTTCCGCCCCTCACCAAGGTGCCGCCCCTCAAAAGATGACTTTTGCCATGGTCACGAGATCTTGGTAAGGGAAGTCCCGAGTTGGTTTGATGCCATCTACTGTCGGGAGGCTGAATCACAGACCGAAAACCCTTTGACTCATCACATATCCCACCCCTCAGAGTGGAGCCGAAGGAACACTCGGAAACCTCTAACCCTTCCCTTTTACCTCCCTCCCGGGAAAAAAAATCAGCATTTTGATGTAACTTACCCGCACGATACCTTATTTGAAAGGCGAAGGGTTGGAGCGCCAGGTACCACCGCGTAATCCTAGCGTTTGAATCCTTCATCGTGTCTAACCACTTTAAAGAAGCGTGATCTGTGATGAGTACAAAAGGTCGTCCCAGAAGATAGTATTTTAAAGATTCCACTGCCCATTTCACTGCCAGGCATTCTTTCTCCACTACCGAATACCTCTGTTCTCTGGGCAGTAACTTCCGACTGATGTATAGTATCGGGTGTTCTACACCATCTCTCTCCTGGGACAGAACCGCCCCCAGACCAGTCTGCGATGCATCTGTCTGCAGGACGAACTCTCGGCTGAAATCCGGGCTTATTAATGCTGGGGCCTGACTCAAATTAGTTTTAATAGATTCAAAGGCTGTCTGACACTCTGCACTCCACTTAATTTTATTTGGAGCGTTCTTTTTAGTGAGATCAGTGAGAGGGGCGGCTATAGTGGAAAAGTGTGGAATAAAGCGGCGGTAATAACCAGCCAACCCTAACAGTGATCTCACCTGGGTTTTCGTGGTAGGTACCGGTGAATCCAACAAAGCCTGGACTTTTGAAACCAACGGTTTCACTCTACCCTTACCCATTATGAAACCTAAATATTTAGTTTCTTCTTTTCCAATAGCGCACTTTGCCATGTTCGCTGTGAGCCCCGCCCTCCTCAGAGACTGTAAGACGGCTTCTAATCTAGTCAAATGTTCTCTCCAGGAAGAACTATAAATGACTACATCATCGATATACGCAGCTGCATACTCTCGATGAGGTTGTAAAACCCTGTCCATTAGTCTCTGAAAAGTAGCAGGCGCTCCATGAAGTCCGAACGGCATAGTACAAAATTGAAAAAGACCCTCTGGGGTTGAAAATGCCGTTTTCTCACGAGAGGCTTTCGTTAATGGAATTTGCCAATATCCTTTCGTCAGATCCAGAGTTGAAATAAACCGAGCTTGCCCCAGTTTGTCTAAGAGTTCATCTACTCGAGGCATGGGATATGCATCAAACTTGGAGATAGCATTCACCCTCCTAAAATCGATACATAATCGTAGTGACCCATCTGGCTTGTCTATTGGTACTATTGGGCTACACCACTCACTTCGGGAAGGTTCAATTACCCCAAGTTTCAACATACACTCCACCTCCCTTCGAACAGAATCTCTCCGACTCTCTGGAATGCGATACGGTCTCTGTCTAACTCTTAGACCTGGCGGAGTGATAATAGCATGTTCGATCAAATGCGTTCTTCCAGGCACGTTAGAAAACACATCACTGAACATTTTAATTAGATTGCTTACCTCTTCACGCTGATCAGGAGTTAATTGTTCCCCCATCGGGACCTCAATTGCTGACTCTGACTCAATTGAGGGTCCAAAATCCTCTCCCTCCTGTACAGGAGATATAAAATGGACTTCCCGTTCTTTCCACGGTTTCAGGAGATTAACATGATAAATTTGACTTTCTTTCCGACGCCCAGGCTGTCGGATCTCATAATTGACTTTACCAATTGCTCGAATAACCTGAAAGGGACCCTGCCATTTAGCAAACAACTTAGATTCCGATGAGGGCAACAATAACAACACTTTATCTCCAGGTCGAAAGTTCCGAATTCTTGCATTTTTATTGTAGCTTTGTTGCTGCTTCTGCTGTGCCGCTTTGAGATTGTCATGTGCCAATCGACCGACTAATTCTAAGCGATCGCGTAACTGCAACACGTATTTTACTACATTTTTAGACTCCTTTGACTGTTCTTCCCAGCCTTCTCTTATGAGATCCAAGATACCCCGCGGCTGCCGACCGTACAAGAGCTCAAACGGGGAAAACCCCGTTGAGGATTGTGGTACCTCGCGAACTGCAAAGAGCAAGTAGGGAAGCAGTTTAGCCCAATTGCGTTTTTCTTGATCTACAAAGCGGCGCAACATATTTTTCAAAGTCTGATTAAATCGTTCAACAAGCCCATCCGTTTGTGGATGAAAAACTGAGGTTCTAATTGAACGAATTTTCAATAATTTATATAGTTGCTGAATACAGTCTGACATAAAATTAGTGCCCTGATCAGTGAGAATTTCTTTCGGGATTCCCACCCTAGAGAATATTTTTACCAATTCATTCGCTACAGCTATTGCATTCATAGAGCGTAAGGGAACAGCTTCTGGATATCTCGTTGCGTAGTCCACTACTACTAAAATATACCGATATCCTGACTCTGTTCCCTCCAGAGGGCCTACTAAATCTACACCAATCCTTTCAAACGGTACCCCAATAATTGGAAGTGGAACCAGAGGTGCGGGGCGAACTGACTTAGGGGCAGCTAATTGACATTCAGGACACTCCGATACATACTTCCGCACCAGACCATAAACCCCAGGCCAAAAAAACCGGGCCAGAATTCGTTCCTGAGTCTTTTCAGTTCCCAAATGACCTGAAAATGGAATGTCATGCGCCAATCTCATGATTTCTGACTGAAAAGGCCTAGGAACCAATAACTGTTTTACGAGCTGTCCCGTCCCGGGAGCCCGGGTTATTCTATATAATAAGTGCCCAGATACAGAAAAATGCGGAAATACCACCGGTTGTCCTTCCTGCATATCCTTCCCCTCGATATATCTAACCCGTTTCCAAGCATACTGTAACGTGGGATCATTTTGTTGTTCATATCCCAAGTCAATATCTCGGTCCCAATGGTTAGGTACACAGAGAGGAGTGTCTTTTATTACATGACCTTCCACCTCAGTAACCTCGCAGCCCCGGTTACACTGAATACCTACTCCCTTTCCTTGCCGTTTCAGCGATTGGTTTACTTTTGTGTCAGACCCCTCCCCTTGTCGTCTCAGAGTTCCCTCATATTTTTCCACCCGACGCTCTCTTTTTGTTTTTCTTGGGCGGATTTTAGGGTTAAACAGGTCGGATTGCAACGGAAAAATCTCGCCAATTGTTTTCTCCTGTTGCTTTAATTGTCCCCTGGTAGAAACTAAGACCATTTCCCGACCTAAAATACGATCAAAAAACGGCCAGTCTCTTCCCAGGAGAACAGGGTATGGTAAACATTGCGCTACAGCCACTTTAACGCAAGCTGAATAATCACCTACAATAAGTCTAACTTTAGTGGTGGGATAAACCCGAGTTTCTCCATGAATACAGGAGATAGCCACTTTACCCTGTGGCTCCCAGGCTACCCCATCCAAGAGAGCTTGCCGAATCAATGTTTGTGCACACCCAGAGTCCGCAAATGCGTAAGTACTCTTTCCCCCGACCTGTACTCTTAACTGATAAGGGCCCTCCCGACATTCCCCAGTGTTCCTACCTGTTACTGCTGACCAGGATCTTGTCGCCAGGTCCACCTTTATTACTGGACAATTCCTGGCAATGTGTCCAGGCTCATTACATTGGTAGCACACTTGGTTAGGAGGCATCAACGGAGTTAATCTGTCCTGCGAGTCCGCGACCGGCAGGTTAGGGGGATTCTCTCTCGCCCAGGATGGGGCTAACCTCGACCTCCATGGTCTGAAGGTCCGGTTACCCCCTCTGGGCTTCATTGGTTGGTTGGTCCGAGTTAGTTTAGGGGCAGGAGTGGGGTCTGACCCGGCACCTTCGTTTGCGTCTTCGTAGGCCTCCGCCAGGAGGAGGGCATCCTCGAGAGTGGTAGGTCTATTCCTCTTAATCCACTCTCGATTCCCTGGCGGTAGTATAGACGCAAACTGTTCTATAACTATTTTCTGCACCAGTTCTTGGGGTGTATGTTCTTCTGGCCGCAGCCACCGGGTGCACTGATCTAAAAGATATTGTCCCGCAACCCGGGGCCGCATCCCCTTGGACAGCTGGTATTCCCGAAAACGGCGCCGGTATGTTTCCTCCGTGATCCCGAGGCGTGAGAGAATGGCTTCTTTAACTTTAACATAGTCCCCTGCATTCGTGGCCGTCAGGGCTCGATATGCTGCCTGAGCTTCCCCTGTCAGGCAGGGTGCCAATTTCATGGCCCAGTGTTCCCTAGGCCACTCTGCAGCCTCTGCCACTCTCTCAAACGTAATCAAGAAAGCCTCGGGATCATCTTCCGAGGTCATCTTCTGAAGATTAGGCTGAGCTGCAAACATCCGGGCAACCGCTCTCTCTGATGTTGATATTGATAGTTTTTCTACCAGCTGTCCCAAGAACTGGGCGAGCTGTTCCAGGTGCCGTGTCTCTCTCTCCTCTCGCTTCTCCTCCTGCTCCCTAAACATTGTCAAAACTGTAGCTGGATCCATTTTCACTTCTGACACCACGTGTGAGGCGAGAGTGTATTAAATGGAATGTCCAGACAGTAATTTATGTGTACAGAAATAAAATAATTTATTTTTATTTTCTATACACAACAAAAGGATTAAATAACAAACGAAAAACAAAATGGTGTGAGGGAAGGAGTGCAGGGGTGGAATCCAAAACAAACTGTGATGACTCGTCTTTAATTTGTCTTCGTGGTGACCATACATAAACAAAAAAAAGACAAAAGAAATGTTAGTGTTTCAAAAATCCCGCTGCACAAAACCAGACTCTCCCTCCACCCGTTACTCCTCCTACTTTACTTTCGGACCAACCCCGAACACAGTAGTACGTTCCCTTTAGTATGTAATGTCCCGCCTCTGTAGTCAGTGGAACACCAATCCCCAACCGACACGTGTCCTTATCCTTCACTTGACTCCAGTGGCTGGAATTTACATACTCGTACTTCCGCCCCTCACCAAGGTGCCGCCCCTCAAAAGATGACTTTTGCCATGGTCACGAGATCTTGGTAAGGGAAGTCCCGAGTTGGTTTGATGCCATCTACTGTCGGGAGGCTGAATCACAGACCGAAAACCCTTTGACTCATCACAACCTCTTTGAATGTTCTTTTGGTTTTAGCCCCCTTAGCAATGTCCATTTCTATTTCTCTCTTGGCCTTTCTAACTTCCTTTTTGACTTGCGTTTGCAGTTCCGTGTACTCTTTCTGTGTACTTTGTTTTTGGTCCCTTTTTAACACTCTGTAAAGTGCCTTTTTTCGCAGAATATTTTTTTTAATTGATCTATTAAACCATTTTGCCAATTTAGTTTTACATTTAGATTTGTCTACTTTAGGGATGTAATTGTTTTGTGCCTCTAGTACTACATTTTTGAAGAACAGCCATCCTTTTTCTGTGGATGTTTTCTCTATTTTACTCCAATCTACTTCTGTTGGTCTCTGTTTCATACCTTCATAGTTTGCTTTTCTAAAATTGTAAATCTTAGCTTTAGTCATTACTTTTGGGGTTTTAAAAAGCACTTCAAATGAGACCATGTTGTGGTCTGAGTTTGCTAGTAGTTCTCTGACCTCTGTTTTGGTTATTCTGTCTTCGTTATTTGAAAAGATTCTTGACAAATTGTGTTAGGAAGCAGTCATTTGTCATTTCCACCATTTCAATTTCGTCCCTTGTGCTACCCACCAGGTTTTCCCATTTTATATGGGGGAAGTTGAAATCCCCCATTTTCTACAATAGAAAAGTACATGGATGTACAAAAAACACACTAAGGGAAATGAAAAAATAATCCATGGTCAAAATCCATTGTTATCTCTTATCACTAGCAACGTCATCGTGTGGTGATGATCTTTTGGTTCTTTGCTTTGCACATGTTTTATAATGCAATACAAATATAATTACTAACCCTTAATGCTGCTTCAAGATAATTTGTATAAATAAGATGTTTGTATACAAGTATAATATACTCTGCAAACGACTGGAAGTACAATGACCAGCATTCACAGTGTATGAAACATTTTAAATATTCGTACCAGATTATAGTACAAAAAGACTACATATTTTACTCAAAATAAATTAGATTAATGCATGGTTTCATTTAATAATGAGTGGTGAGGAGAAATCCAATTAGTTATTTCAAATTTTGTAGGAAAAAAAACAAGAATAAAATAAAATATTTTAGTTAACAGCAATTAAACAACAATTGCTTTTGTCACCCACATCTGCTAAACAAAAAATAGACCATTATTTTAAAGGTAGCAGGCTGCTGAAATACACCATACATTTTTTTTAATGAAACCCTTATTCTTCATCACAGGGGGGTTTGTATGGACTTATGGAATGGATACCCATGAAAAAGGAATTAGAGATTTGACACTGGCAATATTAATAGAATGAGGGGGGCAGTCATCAGGATATTAGTCCTGCTGACTCCTCTCCTGTGTCATTGTGTCACTCCTGACTCTTTCCAATGCCAATGGGATGTTAGTAGCTGCATATTAATATCTTGGGAGAGGATAAGTACCAGAAAGGGACTGGCTGTAATTCTGCTTCAGCATGTCAGCTGCCACTTACTGTACTACCACTGAACGTCATCGTCTTTTTCTAAGTTAAACCTAATGCCACATGAAAAAAACCTACAATCACAGGCAAATCTTCTTTATTTTAATCTATGATAACAGTACATTCCACATGTACTGTAGCATACGGCTGTGTACTACAGGCATGCACATTTTTGTCATTTCTACAAGTAGCAGTGACTCTTTATTCAGTTTACTCTCGGCCATTTGTTATCAGGTATTTGACTATTATTTACTTATTTAGCCAAACAGTGCTTCTCTATAAAGACTGATTGAAAGATTGCAACCACCTTTTCTGTGTATTTATGAAAGATTTCTTAATCACTGATCAGTGAAATTTAAAAGTACCCAGATCTCTTTTTCTAACCCAGAATTTTCATCTTTTGTACTTTTTTGTTGGAGCACTGATCTCAAGGGTTATGTACCGTATCTTAAAATTAAGCATTTGAGCAATACAGAGCCACACCCCTTGAACAAAAAAGAAAAATAATGTCTTCTATATTAAGCGTTACATAAAACTGACTTAGACAGGGATTAAAGTTTACCACTTGAAGTTATTAAAATCTTTACCCTCAACTGATACATGTTTCCTATAGCAACTCTTAATAGCTCTGTGTTTGTATGCAAGTGTGATATATTATACAAATGGATGGATATACAATGACCAGCTTTCACAGCATGTGGAATAACTAGTGCTGGGACACACAACATGTTTCTTTCATGTTCAAAATTTCTTACAAAATCTGAACAAATATTTGAAAACAAATGCATTTTTACGCAACAGTATAAGTTTGACATCAATAGCTCATTGAGCACATACATTATGTTATTTACATTTCACATAGTGAGCAGATTTGTTGATTGTTTGAGTAGTATTGTTCCTTGGGACAAAAAAATACTGAGCTCAAGTCATGTGATTTCATAAAAACAGAAGGTGCTCAGTGTTTGGTATTTGAGTTGAGTTACAATTGCCAAAATGAGTTGATTAAGAATCTGTATAAATAGCCATTCGAAAAGACATGATTTTAATTAATGCAAGAACAGTGAAAGATAAATGACCATGCCCCGCTTGAGTAATGAAGATCGCCTGGTTGGTATTGGCATGATTGAAGGCAGCCTGTCTGTGAGAGAAGTTGCTGGGAGAATGAGATGTTCTGCTTCAACAATCAACAGACTATTCCAGAGAAAACAGGAAACTGGCTCTGTGAGGGACAGGCCACAACCTGGAAGGCAGTTGGTATTTAGGTAGAGACAGAGTTAGGACAGAAGGTAGGAGACCATGGTAAGGGTAGGAATGGATTACCAAGGGATACAAAGTCATGTTGTAAATGCTGAATCATTGCGGTCCTTTAAGACCCGACTTGACAAAGTGTTGGGATCCATCAACTGCTTGGTACCGGATGAGCTTTCCTCCCCTATTTGTAAATGTTTCTAAGTTTCTTATGTCTTATCCTAACCGCTCCCCCATCTCCTGTACCACCCAGCCTCATGTGTGTGTATTCCCAGTGGAAATACTAACCTCACCAGGTCAGTCATGCAGGAGCCAGCAAACACCATATTAAAATCCACAACACTAGAACCTCCACAAGACATGTTTTCCATCAACTGACCCCTCTGGAAAATATATAAAAATAAAAACACATGGTTTGAAAAAAGCAGAAGTTCCTGATTTAAATACGTTATACACTGCAGAGGGCTGTTCTTGTGGATTTATTTTTAAATACAACAAAAACAAGTGTTTGTTGAAACCTTGTTTTTTCCTGAGTTTATTGACACATGAGATAAATGTCTAACAGGCTTCTTTCACAGATAAATACTGTCACTAGGTTATGAAAACAAGGTTAGCATGCTGAAACTTTGGTCCACAGAATTATTGTTCTCATATTGACTATACCAACTATTTGCTAGCTGGTCTGACAAAATCTCAATTAGTTATACATTTATTTGCTTTTGCCCCACTGGTGCTAGACTTCTGACTTGTAAACCAATCGAGTGGCAGGGCCTTTACTTCAGGATCTTTCTCCATAAGTACATAAGGCTCAGAATCTGTGCCAATATTTAAAACAAGATTACATATTTACATTTTTGTTATTATTTTCCTAAATTTTCCATCACCCTTTATTGTTTTAGCCTGTACAGTGCTTTGAAATATAACCTGTGTTGTTTAACAGGGCTCTATCCTTGGTCCTGTTTTGTTTTTTCTATATATGTTACCCCTAGGTAAGGTTGTTTGTAAACATGGTGTTAGCTTCCACTGCTGTGCTGATGATACACAAGTGCACAACTCTGTGAAACCTGTGACACTTCCAATATACCTGTACTATCGGACTGCATTTCTGATATCAAAATCTGGATGTCCCAACATTTCTTACAGTTAAATTTCAACAAGACTGAGGTCTTAGTAATTGGTTCTCAGAAACAAACTGAGTTGCTAGGAGTCAAATTGGGTGATCTGACTCCCCATCTAAAGTGAGAAATCTGCGTGTCATTGGATTCTGAACTAAGCTTTGAGTCACACATTAAAAATATTTTTAAAAATTATCTTTTTACCATCTTAGAAATATTGTTAAAATCAGATGTTTTATCTCATTTACTGATGCTGAAAAATTAGTCCATGCTTTTATTTCTTCTAGATTAGATTACTGTAATTCCCTCTTTGCCAGACTCACTAGTCATGCTATGTCTCTATGTCAAAAAAGACAGCCCACGTTACCCCTGTGCTGGCATCTCTGCACTGGCTCCCAGTAAAATATAGGATTGATTTTAAGATTTTAATGTTAACATATAAAGCTCTAAATGGGATGGCTCCAGATTATTTGACAGAGATGTTGATTCCCTTTGAGCCTCAACAGGTATTGAGGTCTGCTAGCTGTGCCCTTCTCTGTGTTCCAAGGGAGATTCTAGAGGAAGGGAGAAGCAGACTTTTTGTGTTCAAGCCCCTGGACTCTGGAACTCCCTGCCTGAGTCAGTTAAAAGTGCTCCCTTCCTGGAAGTTTTAAAGTCCAGATTCAAGGCACATCTTTATAACTGAGCCTTTTAATTTCCACTTAAGCTTATTTGTATTTGTATTTAATTATATTTTTTATTGTATTTTAAAAATATACTGTTCTGTTTTTAACTGTCTGTAAAGTGTTTTGAACCATTGTGTATGAAAGATGCTCTATAAAGATTATTATTATTATTATTATTATTATTATTATTATTATTATTATTATTATTATGAAATGTGCTATATAAATCTATGTTATTTATACTGTTACTGCATTTAAGAACCTCTTTACAGTAACATCAGGTAACACTGAAGACAGTGACTGATTTGTTGGCTAATTATTTGTGGCTATAGAGGGTTACCATAATGTGTATTTAGCTCATGCCTATATAAGCTCTGAACAGTCTGCCTCTGCTCTACATTTTAAAACTAGAGATAAATAGGTGTAAATTCAGAATAGTGCTATAAGAAGTAAGTTTGATGCCTGGGCCAGGACTAATCTTAGATTTGTAAATTCAGATATGAGCTGAGGACACTTGTATCTTTGGATTAAGATTGGGGGCAGACTTGACTTTAAAGTCCATTTATTTCCATTGTTGTTTATGCTGAATCACTTGAATCCTTTAAGAGCCAACATGACAAAGTTTTGAGATCAATCTGCATGGATTGGACAAATGATCTCCTCTCATTGGTAAATGTTCATACTGTACTTTCTTATGTTCTTACCCTCCACTGTACTGGGGATACGTTGCTTGCAACAAGCATGAACATTGTTATTTATTTATTATCTAACCAGGTGTACATTTTCTTTCAAAAGAACAAATTAAAACAAAAACAATATAAGGCAAATTCTGAGACTTGGTGTCTTCTGGCTTTTATCTTTAACACTGCCACACACAGCAGTAAGGCCATCTCTTTACATACAAAAACAAGGAAAGGGCTAAAATCCCGACCTTATGCTTGTGACTTAATAAATGCAATTAATGTATGCATTAAATGCACTACACTGGGTATTTGATTCCAGAATATATATATATATATATATATATATATATATATATATATATATATATATATATATATATATATATACACACACACACACACACACACACACACACAGACAAACAGACATTTATTAAGCAACAAAAAATAATAAACTAAAACAAATCAAAATACACAATAATAAGAACTTGCAAAATTACGTTTCAGAAAATAACTAATAGTGTATTGAAACTCTCTGTATACTTTCAAAAGTGTGCAGTGAATGAAATGATTTAATCCAATTAACCTCCCAGAAAAAAAATAATTACATTTTCAAGACGAAGGATGAAGATTGGCACATCCGCAATTGCATGACCCGCAAGTTACTGATGCACAACGTGCAACACACAAAACGTTACTTTTTTAGCAACCTGTCATAGACATATTCACAACAAGGACCTCTCCGGGATTACCCTTACTTTATGCCTGTTTAGTAAATTAAATTCGTACCACATAACAAACACAAAAAGCTTAAAAAATACAAATCTGTAATATATGTTAAAACGTGTTTATGTTTTAATTATGTTTAATTATGCCATTCGTGTGATTATGTCACTCGTGTAATTGAATTGTTTCAGGCAGGATCGTAGGCAGCTCGAGGGTGCTCAAATACACAAAATAGACTACATCTGAAAACTAGTTAAAAGTGTTGCTGTTCATCCAATATACTATTTTAAATATTTACGGATTCTTGCTGGAAATGTTTCGAGGTATTGAGAAGCGTCTTTTGTTTGGATTCATATGTTTATTTTCTACTATGTTTCTCTAGGCGACAATGAGCTGTTTGCATGAGCACTGCGAGAATGTCAAGTACACCGCTGACTGAGTATTGTAAATGAAACATGTATTAATAGATGGTATTTTTTTTTTTTTTATACATGTGCTGTGCCAGTGTCATTGCTGCAAATACTGTTCAGTCAGGGAACGATCGCACACATTCATAAAAAAACACATACAGCCAGGTACACAGTGTACTATTGCGTATTTTAACCACATCAATATGTACAATTCACAAGAAAACAAAACATTGCAAAAAACGTGCCATGACTTGCCTACATACAAAAAACATGCCAAAACCGAAAACAGCATCCAAGACAACAAGGTTTGTAGTACTTCTGATATACAGTAGGGCAGTTACAACTAGGTCACTCACACTGCAAAATCAACCAGCAACTGTGACTGACTTTCTCCTAATATAAACCCTGGTGAAAATATTGAATTTAGAGATTAGATACAACAGTTTGGTTGAATTGTTGTACAGAAAAACGACTTTTTTTTTGTTTTTGCTTGTGATTCAGCAAATTATTTCAAATCCAGAGATATACTTGATGTTTCCATTGCTGCGAACCAAGAACTAATACAGGACAGCAAGTATTATGAACAAAACAAGTCCGCTCAAAATCAGACATAAAGTAATGCTGATGGATATTTACTAAAACCTTAAAAACGTTGACATCGTATGGCAAACTAATTTGAGGTCCGGTGTTGCCTGATAAGTGATATCATTCCCAGATACTTTTGTTTGTATCATCAATTTTAGTTGTTGCTATGTCCCTTTAATTAATTACTTAAATGAGTGCTAACCAGTGCTTAGATTTAATAACATTGTTACTGGTTCTTTATTGTGTTGAGATTGTTTTGGTTCTTTTTTTTTGTGGGGGCGGGTGCAAATATTTCAAACACAAAGATGTGTATACACTTCTGCATCCTGGTGTGTTTGCTACATATCACCTGTTGTGCAAGCAGCTAGACCTTTCAGGTGAGTTTGAACTACAACACATTGAAGTGATTAGGTACCAGGAAGCAGCAGGAACTTTTCATAGATAGCGTTGTCTTTAAAATATCTCTATGTTCCATATTGAAATGTATAATACAAAAAAAAAAAACAAGATCTTAAACAGAAATAAGTGGACACCAGTACTAATATTGCTAGTAATAACAAGAGGTAAGAAAATGTTAAGCATGCCCTTAAAAGACTAATTGCACTGTACTGCACACCTATTAGGAGTTATAGTTTGTATTACTCTCTGTGTGCCCTCTGCAGTGGTACAAGTGACCCAGTGAGGCGGCGTGCCCCCTGAAGTGACTCTGAACAGGATCTCCCCAGAGCTCTGGCTTCTCCTCTCCACCATGGTCAGGAATGGCAAGGTGGGCCTGGACTCCACCAGCTGCCTCCGGATCCCTGATCTCAAGTCTGGGTACGTGCTGCTCATGGGGGTCCAGTTAATCTAAACAGATGCTAAATCTAAATATCACAGCCCTGTAACAAATTTCAGGGAATTATAATCATCATTAGCCTGCCAAATAGTCCTGCTGACTACAGTATTATTACTGCACATACAGCATCCAGTGAACTGATATTACATGTATATTGTACACGCACGAGAACATTTCAGATTCCATTACATGCACTATACACATTTTGAACTAATTACAGATACATCGGGAGGTCTGGGTTACATCTGGGATCTGTGGCCCTGATATAGCAGTAGGCAGCAGGATGACCGTGATTTTATCAGTCTCCCAAAACACCTTATTCATTGTACTCCAGCTGAAAACTGCAGTACTTCCTCTTATCCAGATACATTTGTACCTGTCAGGGCTCTTAAAATAAGAACTAAAAGGAAACTGAATTGTTGTTGTACGGTGTGTTTTACAGCAATAGAGTATAATATGTATACTGTACACACATGGTGTATATATATATAACACTCAGAAATCCTCCTAACATCTATAAAAGGGTTATGAAAATTACAAAATACAATAAAATACTCCCATCCCATATAGCTCCTAATAATGAACCTGCACGCTCACACATAGGTCTTAATTCTTATTCATGCCGTAGTGATTAGTGGTATCAGTTCATAGCAGAATTAGCAAGGGCATGACCGAAGTTACTTAATGAATGTCCAATGGGAATGACGTGAGAGATGATTTTTAAATCTGTGATTGTAGAAATAAAAATTATGAGGGCTGAACAACAGAAAAGCTATGAATATACTGAGAGTTTATAAAATGGCAAGAATAGAAGGAGCAATCTCATTGGCAAATAAGTATTCCAACCTGCACAACTTGGAACTTTCAGATCCACTCTGAAAGATTCACTTGACAACCACTTTGGTAGGGATGAAGCTGGGGGAGGGGGGGGGGGGTGCCAATATACAGAATAAGCGCAATAAAACACTCCAGTCTGTTTAACAGGACTTGAATCATATTTGAGCAGCCTGTTGTGTGTTATACAGACTGGCTTCAGGGTGCAGATGGAAATGTGGCATAACCGCATCTTCGTGTGGGTAGTATGTGTATAGTATGTTGCAGATGTATGCACAAGAAAGCAAAACAAACAAGAAAATCTTCTAAAGCAAAAAAACAAATTTGAATATGCACAAAACATCCTGTTTGTTTATGCTCTTGTATTATGACCATGAAAAACACATCACTTCAACAGAATAGGATTACAAGTAAATAACAGGTGCTAGGTAGTGCTTCACTGTACAAACTGTAACTGAATGTTGGTGCACTTGTACCTAATTGGACTGAGTTCAGCATGGTTGACCGTGACTTGTTGCCAATCATTTTTTCTTTATAAAGTCCATTACTGAAGGTGTCCATGTCTTGAAAATGCCAGCTTCATGCGTGGGTTGCTGTTAAAGCTAATGGCACAATTCCTTAGATTCTACCTGTCTTGCACTTCCATTTGCTTTGCACTGTATGTATCACACGTACAGTTACAAACACATGTAGCAAACATTCAATTCCTATTTAAAAATAGACATTTCTGCTGTCAAACTCATTTTGAAATCCCTCCTTTAGGTAATCTTTTAAACTTGTACTCAGTAGGTAATTTATCTTCATGTTGCTGGCTGTACAGCTTGTACAGTTAAATGAGAAGCAATGGGTGGAGGAAATTTTGCACTAAAATACAGGAGCTTTTGTAAACTGAAATGTCATACCTGTCAACTTTTGAAAATACAAAATCGAGAGCTGGGGGGGAGGAGGGGTGCAGGTGTGTGGCTAATTATGTGAACTTGCCTCGTGCACTGAATGCATACCTGCAACAGGACTCCCCTGGGTCCTAAACCCAGCTTTTACAGACAGGCATTGCAGTAATCACACACCGGCAATGAATCTTGTAGACATTAAAGGTTTGCTAACATAAGCGGGTTTAACAGTAAAATACGGGAGAAAATCTGTTCCGGGAAATGTCCTGGAGAAGGGTCCAAAGTATGAGACTCTACTGGTGAACACAGGAGAGTTGACAGGTCTGCAACAGTCTAAAGTGTTCTTTAACCTGGTAAATTAAGTGTTTGCTTTAATAGGTGCTTCATGTAAAACTGCACACGATACCTACTGTACATGGAAGTGTAAGACAAGTAGTATTTATGGGATCATTTCATTAGCTTGAACTTGTGTTCAACCTGTTTTCCCTGGTCTTCTCTCAGATGCACTTCCCTGACAGTGGGTCCTTGCTATGACTGATTCAAACTTCACATGCCATACGCTGGGGAGACACTGACATGTAAGTGTGATCCTCTTGGATCACAAAACTTCACAAAACTGGCCTTTATGGGAGAGTGGCAAAAAGAAAGCCATTATTGAAAAAAACTTGCATCAGATCTCGGCTAGAGTTTGCCAGAAGGCATGTGGGAGACTCTGAGACCAAGTGGAAGAAGATTCTGTGGTCTGATGAGACCAAAATAGAGCTTTTTGGCCTCAACGCTAAGCACTTTGTTTGGTGCAAGCCTAACACCGCGCATCATCCTGAGAACACCATCCCTACCTTGAAGCATGGTGCTGGCAGCATCATGCTATGGGTATGCTTCTCTGTGTCAGGGCCTGGAAAGCTCGTGAAGATAGAGGGCAAAATGGATGCAGCAAAGTACAGAGAAATCCTGGAAAACCTGCTGAAGTCTGCAAGAGACCTGGGACTTGGGAGAAAATTCATCTTCCAGCAGGACAATGACCCCAAACATATAGCCAAAGCCACACTGGAGTGACTTAAAAACAAAAAGGTCAATGTCCTGGAGTGGCCCAGTTAAAGCCTGGACCTCAATCCAATTGAGAATATGTGGAAAGAGTTGACAATTTCTCTTCACCAAAGGTCCCCATCCAACTTGATGGATTTGCAAAGGGGAATGGGCAAATATTGCAGTGTCCAGATGTGCAAAGTTAGTAGAGACTTCTCCAAATAGACTCATGGCTGTAATTGCTGCCAAAGGTGCCTCTACCAAATATTGACTCAAGGGGGTGAATACTTATGCAATCAATTATTTTCTGGTTTGTATTTGTAATTAATTTAGAACAGTTTGTAGATTTTCTTTTTCACTTTGACATTATTAAAACTCCTAATTAAATCCATTTTCATTCCATGATGTAACACAATAAAATGTGGAAAAGTCCAAGGGGGGTGAATACTTTTGAGAGCCACTCTATATTGGAGTAAGAAATGTATACTAAGTAATGTTAACACCAAACTTTATCCACCTGTCGCTCAAGGTGAACTGTCAATTGTCAAAAAATAATTCTAATCTACATTATCAGAATTTCTAATTCTGAACTCAGTTTCTGGAGTTCTCTAAAACCAGAGGCAGGCAGTACTGGCTCTGAGGGTAAGGTCTACCAGCAGGGGACATTTGGGCGTCCCTCTTCAAAAATAAATAATGAAAGGTTATGGTACGTAGGGGGTTATAAAATAGTAGAGTTTTAAAACCATGGAATGAACATAGCAGAAGTGATGCACTAAGTTTGTTTTGTTTTAACATTACTACATTATCATTTCCTTGCAGCTGGAAAGGGTATTATAGTTAGAGAACCCCTTTTCCAAGTTGATCCAGTCTGGTTATTACATTTTATCTGACTCTGGAGCTATGTGGAGGTAACCTATTTGACATGTCTTTTTGGGGATAGCAATGACTTAAAGATATTGATTTTTGGCAGTAACAAGTCTGATCTAAAGGCGTTTGACATTTAATTTTGTATTCATTTGTGACAGGGTAAATTGGTTCCTAACATGCTTGTTTTATCTGGGCCTGTAGACTTGGTGGGTTAAAGGTTTTGTTTCTGACCCCCACAGTGTGTGATTCATCTCTTTCGCTCTGTGTTGGGGACATCATATTCAATGGCTGCACTCCGGATCTGCCTCCGGACTTTTTTGGTGAGGACATGGAATTGCTTCCTGAGCCCTCAGAGCTGCATGTGAGTAACATCAAGCCCTTCATGTTACTGATGTTAGTGCTTTGGGATAAGAAAAAAAGGCTTCGTTCTGGAATGTGCAGACAGGAGCAGATTCTTTTTTAATTGCTGCCCTGTGGTTTTTAAGCTCCCATTTATTGATTCAGCACTCTTAGGCTCTCTCTCTCTACCTTTGTTTTGTTTTTATTTAATCCAACTAACAGCAGCTGTTAAACAAGGGGATTTCTTTTATGTGCATAACATTGGTTTCAATTAGTAGGGGCTAATTGATGTGCTAACTGGCCACTTTCCCCGAGGAACCTTGCATTTACCATCACTTTGATGCCAACTTCCAATGCAACAAACAACTTTTCTTTAATAACTTTTTATCTAATCACAAGGTGATCTTATGATGACCTGATGGTGATGGGATTGTTTTATTTACTTTTTTTTTTTTTTGACTCGTGCATGATTGCAAAGAACACAAGTTATTCATGAAAAGGCTTTCATGATGGCATTTTTTAACCGAACTAGACTATGAATCTGAGACTATGTGGTCCATTTTAATTATCTTAGCAGTGACTCATCTAATTACTACCACCCATTGTCTCTATATTAATCCATGACTCGTTGGTAAAATCATTTCTTTTGGCACAGCCCATGTGACTTGTTAGTGGAGGTGACTAATGCCTGATATGGGACAGTAGTGTTTGTTTCTAGTTTTTCTGGGTCTTTTGAGTAAAAATAGAAAAGTAAGTCAGCAATTTGAATGTAAAGTCCCCTGTAATGTAATTTGGAGTAAATAGCCATAAGAATATAGTCCAATGTGTTTTTTTTTCCTCAGCCAGTTGTTGACTTGCGAAATAAATGGGCTTCTCTTAAGTTAATAGTGTCTGCAATGGGGTGCGGTATTCTGTGGGTTGTATACATGCAAGTCATTTTCTAACAGTACCGAACTGGGTGCGGCTGATGAGATTTACAGTCTACATAGGGCTTCAGGTTTTCAATGTTTTACCTCGACTTTTATACTCTCACAACTGCAAAATGTATTAATAGTAACATTTATTTAAGGTACTTTTTTTTTTTCTGTGAAACAACCAAGCGGGCTTTGAAATCGGCCAAGCCTTAATTTTTCATTTACAAGCAGAACGTACAAATGAAATTGCAACATGGTAATAAGAAACTCATTTTTATTAAAGCGATAATGAAAAATAAAGTATTTTATGCCAGACGCACTTTTTTACAATCATTATGTGTAGCTGTGTGTACATTAATAATCAGGAGTCACTTCTGCTTTGAATTGAAAAAGTAAGAGGGTTTAAAAGCCCAATTAGTTGTTTTATAAAAAAAAAACACAGAAATTAAATAAATTTTACTGTTAACATGTTTCTCAGTTGTGATAGATATACACCAATGGTTTAACATGTATTAGTTGAATTCTTAAAGGAGAGTATAAAAGTCGGGGTAAAACACAGAATCAGAAGTGTCTAGAATGATACTATAGAGCACTGCTGTTGTTACTGCCATCAGCCACACTAGGACTTGGGGAGATATAATAGTACTAGATACTTTGTTCTTGTTGTTTTAGACTTTTGGAATTTATTGTTGCAAAAACAGCAGTGTGCTTTTGGCTTTGTTGATTTTAGTTTTGCTATAAACTGAAACAATGTTGTGGCCAGATGCCATGGAAATGCACAGTTAACAACATGAAGTGCACTTTGTTTCCTTTGACCAGTCACCTCCCCTGCTAAGTGTGTGAACAGACTGTCCTGAAAAGACAACCCAGATAAATAGCACAATGAAGCCATGAGGGTGAGGACATATTGCAGTGGTTTTTGGGTAGCGCCCTTATAGAATCAGACGGATATAGTAATTGTAATAAACAGGGGTAACAGCCCATGTTTATTTAGAATAAGAATAGTGGGGGAAATAGCACAGGGTAGGCAGAAGAATGGGGGAGTCGCTGAACACACACACACTGCTCTTCTGATGCAGCTCCTCTGAATCGTCACTTGGACTCCTATCCGGCTTCCCTTCTTCTTCTCACAGTCTCTCCTTTGTCCCGACTGGCTGTCCATCCTTTGGCTCTCACAAGGTTCCCGGGTGGGGTAATCGCATAACAGTGGTCGGGGGTCCGTCTCGCGGCTGGCCGTAATTAATGGTGGATGGTGAAGGTTCTCTTTCTCTCTCTCTTCCTACTTGTCAGTTCACCTATCGTCAGCTTCTTCGTAGCGTTCCTACTGCTCTTATATCTTGGCCCGCCCCCCTCTCACTTCTTGGTTCTGGCTGGAGGGGACTTCGTTAGCCTTTACCCTCTGCCCGGTCAGCATCCTCACCACCTGTCCATTACAGAGGTCCTCCATGATTCCTGAAGGGGCCCGCCGCCTCTTGAGGTCGTTACACTGCCCCCACTAAACAGTGAACCGTACCGATCACTGTCACACCTATTCCGGGAACCTCCAGGGGGTGGACTGCCTACACTGCCTGGACCTTCTTCTCTTCCCGGCCTCTTCGGCTCCTTTTTGTGCAGGGTCCTCCTACAGCAGGACCCAGCCGACGTGGCAGGGCCCTGTGGCTGCATCTGCTCAGTGCCCCTAGGTGGCCCAGTGCGTTCCCCAGACTCTCCTTCGTGGGGCTCCCCTGGCCCAATCCTTCCTTCTTCTCTACCTGTGGTTACCCCAGGTTGGTAGGATGCCAGCCAGTCCCGATGCAGCGCGACCCGCCGCCCTTTGTGTTGCATCTGTACCTGGTACATCATGTTGGAGAACTGTGCCAACACCCTGTATGGCTAGCGTCCGGTTGAACCGCACAACCATACCATCACTGAGGGTGACTGGAAGTGGTGCGGGTCTTGTAGATCCCCAGCCTCTTGCTTAGCTCACCGAATACCTGCGACTCAAACTTGCGGCCTTGGTTGCTATGCAGTTCTTCAGCCATCCCGAATCGGCCGAACATGCCCTTCAGCAAGACGGTCTGGCAGGGTGTTGGCCTCGGGCCACTTGGAAAAGTAGTCCATGGCGACCAGGACAAACTTGTTTCCCGCTGCGGACTTGGGAAAGGGGCCCAACATGTTAATAGCCACCTGCTCCAGTGGTGTACCCACTTGATAGCGCTGAAGGGGGGGGCGCATGACTGTCTGGGCTGGCCCTTCTGGGCAGTGCAGGGATCACACCTCCGGACGTATGTCTCTTCGTCCCTCCGGCAATGGCCCCAATAACAGAAAGCCCTCAGCCTCTGCAAGGTCTTGGTCAACCCAAAACGTTCTGCTGCTGGTGCCCCATTCATGGCCTGTATCATCTGCTCGCACAGGATGGCTGGGACCAGCACCTGCCAGTGGTCCGCAGAAGAGGCCGGGTGGTGCCACAGACGGCAGAGGGTCCCGTCATGCTGGCTCAGTTTGTCCCACTGTCCTACAAGGCCCTTTACCTCCTTGGAAAGGGGTGCTACCTCCTCCCATGTTGGCCGTCGGCCCTCACTCAGTCTGGCCAAGACGGTGCCCAGTTCTTGATCAGCTGCAGGATCAGCTGTCGCAGTTCACTGGCTGGTACTTCTTGCAGTGGCGCCTGGACCATAGTGACGATGTTGGCTCTCTCCGGGGTCACCTTGATGGCCTCTCTCTCCTAGAGGTGGGTGCAGTGCCGACACTGTTCCTCCTCACAGGGATGGCAGGATAGAGCATCTGCGTTTCCATGCTGCTTCCCGGCCTGGTGAGTGAACCCTTGCAGGGCCTCGATCCACCGGGCGGTCTGTCTCTCTGGCTCCTTGAACTGCAGTAGCCACTGCAGGGACGCATGGTCCGTCCGGATGGTGAAGTGCCACCCAAATAGGTATGGTTGGAAGTGGCAGAATACCATAGCAGTGGCCAGTAGCTCCTGGTGGGTACGCAGTAATTGTCCTCTGTCCTGTTGTGGGCCTGACTGTAGTATCCAACCACCTGTTCCCCTCTGTGGCCTCTCTGGGAAAAGACCCAATTCACACATCACTAGCATCGGTGTCCAGGATGAACGGCAAGTCGGTGTTGGGGCAGGGCAGCACGGGGGCATTGGCCGATGCATTACGCAGCTCTCGGAATGCTCCCTTGCACTGCTCTGTCCAGCGGAACCAGCAGCCCTTCTCGGTGGTCTTATGAAGTGGCCGAGAGATGTCCGCGAATCCCTTCACAAACTGTCGATAATAAGAGGCGAGGCCTAAGAACCCACGAACCTGACAGACGGAGGTTGGGATTGGCCAGTTCTGTTTGGTGTCCAACTTGGTGGGGTCAGTGGCAACTACGTGGCCCAGGAAGCGTACGTCTCGCCTCATCAAGTGGCACTTCCCATGGTGCAGTTCGGTGACCAGGATTTGGTCCAGCACTTCCCGCAGGTGGTCCAGGCCCTCGCTGAACTTGGTGGTGTGCACCAGTAGGTAGACCACGCAGTCGGACCGTAGCATCTCTTGCGTTACCCTCTACATCAACCTCTCAAATGTCGCGGGAGAGTTGCATAGCCCGAAGGGCATCACCTGGAACTGCCAGAGGCCTTGTCCTGTGGTAAATGCCGTCTTTGCCCGGGCTTCAGAGGACAGCTCGACCTGCCAGTACACACTCCGCAGGTCCAATGAGCTGAGACATCAGGAGCCAGCGATCTCTTCCGACACCACGTCGATCCTCGGGAGGGGGTACGCGTCCTTGCGGGTGACCGTGTTGAGCAGGCTGCAACCCATGGGCTTACCGAGCACTCACCCCATTGACGGCCATCTCCCTGATTTGGGCCTCTGTTTCATCTTGCTTGGTCAGAGGCAGACAGTGGGCTCTCTCATGGCTGTGCCTGGCATCCCCAGTGTCAATGTGGTGTTGGAGCAGTTTAGTGTAGGTACAGTCCTTTGCTTTGGCCATGAAGCAATCTTGGTATTCCCATACCAGCTCCTCCAATTGCTTCTGTTGTTCTGAGCTGAGCCCTTCCCCACTGCGCTGGCAGAGGTCTTGCAGGGCCTCCTCCTGGATCTGGACTTTCTCCCAGTCCACACTGGCGCCCTTCTAGGCCCACGTTAATTCCCCAGCCTGATCCACAGTTGAACAAATTGTGGGGTTGGGCGACCTGCTCGATGCTGCTACATGGTCCCTGGGGGCAACACGGGTGGTCTCCTGGATTTGTTCCAGCCGGCGGCACTCACCGATGACCTCCTATATGACCTGGGTTCCATAAGTAGAGGGTGTCTTCTACGGCAGGGGTTACGGCCCCTATGAAAGCCTCTTTTCAGTATGTTTCTAACTGTGTATGGTAACCAAACAGAGCCGGCATCTCAAAAGAAATTGGCTAAACAAAGCCTTTCAATATATGTTACTTCAGCCATTTAACATGCACACATTTGTGAGCTTGTCAGAAAATGATAATACTGTATTCATCATTTGAAAATGGATGTGTACAAATAATATTCTCATTTTTTCACAAGCAAACCTGCAACCAAGCTGTTATCATATAAATTATAGTAATCCTAATTAGGGACGGGTGAGTGGAGTCAAATGCACAGTTACATGAAAATAAAAAATAAAACCTATTCTAATAGCATATTACATATTCAGATACATACAAAAAAACCTTATACATTAGCTACTGCTAGTAGAAGCAAACTCTTCTTTTTTTATTTTTTTAATGCTGATGCTTAACACGTGTCATGTCAGTTTTAAACCCGTTATTTGCATATTAAACGTAAGGACCCAAATTAATTATGCAATCATTGTAATATCAACTTTATATAGTAATCATATTCTGTTTGAAATTGTTGCCAATTTTATTGTCTTGTTTTTAGCTAATGTTAACAGATGCCTGCTTGAGTTCCTCTGTAATGACTGTAGAGATAGAGGTCTGCTTGTCAGCAATATCGAGAATGTACTACAGAATGACCATGCATTAAAAAAGACGTTAAGTGTCTCAATGTCTTCTCTGTGCAGTGTTGCCAGATCCTCCCCAAAAAAACCTCTAGATGAATGCAAGAAAACCTTTAGAATTGCCCCGAATACCTCTAGAAACAAACGATTTAGTAAGACGGCTAAAGCTCCTGCTTTTCTAACTGTAAACACAAACAGGCTGGTATAATGACAATTCATGCAAGTAGCACTGAAATACAGCTTTAAATACTATCAGAAGCACATCATAGTAAGTCCTATTATAGTAGATTCCTGTTTATTGCATAGCCCAGGTGCCTACTGTAACAGTTGTACGCAATTATCAGTAAATGTGAACAGGATGGCTGCAGTGGTAACATCAGACCAGAAAGGAACACACAGAGTCAGTACTGGCGGGTGAAACTGAGATGCTAAGGTGCTGATTTTTAAAAAAATAATATAAACAAAAACATTTAAACAAAACAAAAACACTTTTCTAAACAAAAAGGCATGTTGGCCAAACAGACAAACAATAACAAGTATCTTGCTGGTTTTATTACCTCCTCTGCACACCCTCCTCTTTATTAACTCCTCTGCACACTCGTTCTCCACTCTGACCCCCCTTCTCCCAACAAATAAAGCTGCAGGCTTTTATATTCTGGCCACAGTCTGCACATGTTTAATAAGATTGCGTGACTATGAGCTAGTTAAACAATCAGTAGCTGATCAGTGACGCAAGATTTATTTAAAATAAAAAATAAAAAACAATAACAAATAATGGTGGCGGCGTTTCATCCAACAATACAATAATAATACAAATAATAATATAAACAAAGAGGTGGAATACTCTGCCACAGTAACATACTGTGTAATACATTTAATTCTATACCGTATAATTGTATACAACTGTGAAGTACATTTCTTTTGAAAATGTATGTTCCTATTCTGGTTAAATGCACAAAACTGTTGTCACACAGGATATGCAATTCACATGAATCTACTGCATGTGCATTTTCATTGGAAATGTGCTTCACATTTTTTAAAAGTTAACAGGAATATGCAATTATCATGTATGCAATTCACTGGCATGCACTGTACTTGTATAATTCTTAAACCTCCAATAATATTATAATGGCACACCACAGTTACATTGTTAAAAAAAAAAAATCTGTAAATGTAGGTTTTTTTTTTTTATTATTATAGATGTTCCAGAATATATATATATATATATATATATATATATATATATATATATATATATATATATATATATATATATATATTCACTGACTGGAACAACACTTAAACACGGCTCTTACAACTAAATTAATTTCCTCTGCAACAAGTATTAGGCCCCCACCTGTGCTTCTCAGTCAGATTCTATGCAGCACAGACTCTAGTGTGCCAAGCGGTCCTAATACCTGCTTTACATGAAGTGATCTTATACTTGGCAGTCAAAATAAATTGATAGTCTGGAGAAATTCTGTAGAATATCAGGACTCACAGCTGCCAACTGGCATGATGTCACAGCACATCCGTCATCTTAGTAAAGGAAGGACTTGCTCGTTATGAATACATCTTAGGGGAACACATTGTTTTTAGACAGTAAAAAAAAAATAAAAACCTTTAGAAAATTGTCAGAATTAAAAATGTACCTTTAAAAAACCTCTGCCCATTTCTTCTCTCCAGATTGCCCTGAGCAGAAAACCTTTGATCTGGAAACACTGCCTCTGAAACATGGTGGGCGTCATGATTGTATCACTCACATAGGTATAAAGAAACACCACCAATAAGCACAATTTGACACTCCTCATAGCTGTATGTTTGTGCAAATGGTTTTCAGGTTTAACTCACTTTAATTAATTATTGGAGTAATGGATACTACACAGCATTTTGTTTTTTGATAGTTGCAGAGTAGTAAAAATGTAAATAATAAACTATGTTAAATCTTTCTTGAGGTGTTGTTATTTTTAGTTATTTTTTATAAAGTTTTGAGGTTGAATATTTCAGACCAGGTTTGATAGCACTTTTTCTTCATTAGTAATATTTAAATCCAGAATAAAGAGAATTCCAAATTTAAAAAGAAGTATTTTTTATTGGAGTTGTTAATTGCTAAATGCCATGTGTTTACAATTACCAGAATTATAGATTGAATAACAAAAATGAGGTAATTGGCTTGCCAGCCCTAAGAACCTTTTAATTTCTTAAAAAAAGAAAAAATTCCACTACTATGTGCTACTATATTTCCACTACTATGCTACTATTTTTATAGTTGGCATCTCTGCACCTGTCCATCAGAGAGGTCCTCCGAGATTCTTGAAGGGGCCCGCCACCTCTCGAGGTCATTAAAATGTCTGCTAGGGGTGTACGTTTTTTGTTAATTTAATAAACGTTTAGACTCTATTATTATTTGGCAAAGTGGGTTATTAAAAATAAAAACCCAAACGCATCAATTTTCAGTTGCTATAATAAATTGAATATGTTTCATGAATGCATATACAAAGGTTAACTTACTGTGTTGAAGAGGATGTCCACATTTAAGACTCGGGCATTGTAGAATTCTAGTTGCATTTTGAATCCGAGAATTGGGAGAAATACCGCCTGCGTGTCTATCACACTGTAATGTTGTGGTTTAGATGTGGTGAAGAAATAACTCTTATATCAGTACACCATGGCTAAAACCTGTTATATTATAGGCTAGTTGTGCTGCATATTTTTGACAACAGTTTAATGTTTAAGACATAATTAAAGTTAAAAAAATTCTTAACATTTGGCACATTTTTAAACACCCCTATCATGTAGATGTACTGCTGTTACACTTTTATAGTACGGTGTGCCGTTTACATTGAAGAGTGGAGATTGACACAGCCTACATTGTTTCGTTTTGCTTTTTCTTAAGTATGCATCCGAATGTGGAACTTTTGATTCAAAGCATCATTATAGTCTTGTTTCTACTGAACCCAGTCTAATTTACTGATAACAGATAACAGCTATATCAGTCATAACTAAAATTAGACTATTCATTTTCCGGTGCCATTTCGCTTCAGAAGTTCTTCCTTTCAACATTTTTCTACAAGAATAAAGCCTAAACTATGTTGGGAAAGGAAATCAATTTGTGGACCACAAAATTGGATTTGTCCATCGAAACCTCTTAAGATTTTAAATTCAGAAGCAAAGAAAACTTCCGCTTGCTGATTAATTTAGGAAAAGAACATTTTTGGAAACATTTGTCCTTGTTGACAGCATGGATTCCTTAGCATAGCCTCAGTTATGCTTCATTATAAATTGTCTGCCTCCAGTCCCATTCAAAAAGGGCATGTAAGGCAGAGGATTGATATCGGCTGTCATGATAATCACGATTATCTTTAATCATGTTTTAACTCCCTTTAATGTCATCATTCTCCCTAATTAGTAGTTCTTTCTGCCTCACATACTCTTTTTCCTTTTTTCTGTCTACTATTTGCTTGTTGGCTTTTAAAAATTAAACAGTGCAGCTGATCTTTTTTTATCTTAAGCTGACTTTCAGAAATACGATTATCGAATAAAACAATTCAGTACACTAAACAAATTAGCCATAATATTCCTATAATCGATTATTATGGTGTATGCCTGAGACATACAGTGTTGTATTCTTCAGGCATAGTTTCTCTGAGGTTTTAGTTCTGTTTTAAGTATGGATTACATTGGGATCTTCCTAATCCTAACCCAAACTCCAGCAACGCATTCGTTTTGTCAACCTGATTAGAGGTTGATTTAGCTTAAACCTGACCGAGAAAAAAAAAAAGGGGGAAAACTTAGTCACCAGCGGAAACAAATACATCTTTTATGCTGTTATGTGGTTTGCTTGAGCAGTTCTCTTGTGTGAAGGGTGGAGAAAATGAATTGTTTGCAACGTGCCTGTAAATGCCAGATCTTGGACTAAACCTGCTTTTTGGATTTTATGAATTCTGATAAAATATAAAATATATAAATATTAAAGTTATAAATAGTCTATGAATGAACAGGTGATTTTCAGAATTCTTCAACAAACGTTTTGACTACAATTACGGTGCTCCCTTGATATTTGACGGTTCGATGAGCCATGAGGACAGTTTATTTTACAAGTCCTATATTTTACTGTTTGTAAAGGGGCTCTTCACTAGTTCACTGTTTTAAATAAATAAGGAGGAGCACTGTATTTGAAATGTTTTTAAAATAAAGAATGGTAAACGTGTTTTGGTGAGGCATGAGCTTGTTTTAAAGCAGCAATAAACTTAATGGAAAATGTTAAAAGCAACAAGGCCTCACAACCACAGTGAATGCAGCCCCTCCAAATATGAAACTCTTTGGTGGTAACATGTTTAACAAAATAGTACTTGGGTTGTCTTACTAATAGTCTTACTTTACTGCCATTTTTAGGCTGAGCATTAGGGGACGGTAAAAAAGAGAACTGTAAATAAATATTGTACATGTGAGATAATAACCTTACATTCAAAACAATACTTATCTGTTTGGAAGCTTTTAGTACTTTGGAGATAACATCTACCCATTTAGCAGTGATCATATTTTTTTTTTTTTTTTAAGAACTTCTCTTGACAATATGGCTAGTTTCCAAATTGAAGCATGGAATAACAGTAACAAGCAGTGACAGTGAAGAATAGAATCATAAGTGCTGTCGTTGCTAAAAATGTCACAGACCAAACAAACCACAGCCCCTTTTTGGACCATTACAGACGTGGTTGGAAGCATTTTGGTTCATTTGTAACAACTGTTTAAGCATTTCAAAGGCGCTCTTGTTTTTAAGTCTGAGTAACAAAAGTGTTTATTGGCATGATAAGGCGGCTGGGTTTTGGAATGATTTGCATTTCTCCAGAACTGCAATCCAGACACAAACAACCATCGTTGCTGTGAGAACGCATGTTACTGCAATCCAGACACACACAACCATCGTTGCTGTGAGAACGTGTGTTACTGCAATCTAGACACACACAACCATCGTTGCTGTGAGAACACATGTTACTGCAATCCAGACACACACAACCATCGTTGCTGTGAGAACACATGTTACTGCAATCCAGACACAGACAACCATCGTTGCTGTGAGAACGCATGTTACTGCAATCCAGACACACACAACCATCGTTGCTGTGAGAACGTGTGTTACTGCAATCCAGACACACACAACCATCGTTGCTGTGAGAACGCATGTTACTGCAATCCAGACACACACAACCATCGTTGCTGTGAGAACGTGTGTTACTGCAATCCAGACACAGACAACCATCGTTGCTGTGAGAACGCATGTTACTGCAATCCAGACACAGACAACCATCGTTGCTGTGAGAACATATGTTACTGCAATCCAGACACACACAACCATCGTTGCTGTGAGAACGCATGTTACTGCAATCCAGACACAGACAACCATCGTTGCTGTGAGAACGCGTGTTACTGCAATCCAGGAGAGAAAAAAGTTGCTGGGGTCTCCTCAGTTGATCTAAATAGATCTTTTTAAATTAGGACCAAACCTGCCAATACACGAGAGACTCGCACACACAATTAAAGATGTTGATTTGTCCCCTTCTTTAAAATACTTAAACACCGGCTGTAAGATCAATTGAATAGACCCTGCTGTCATAATCAAATCAAAACCAATAGAGCACCTACTTTACCCATTACTTAGCTATCCCATAGCCAGTAACACTTTTCAAGCTGTGTGCTAGCTTCTCTAACATACACACTTTTCATGGTATTGTATATTAAAGAAATAGTGTATGACAAGGGTGTGTGTTATGCTGAGATAACACCTCGGGTGGTTGGGCACAGGGCTGCACCCAAGAAGCATTATCCCTATTATACATAAGTATAAACTATGACGTTCTAATAGTATATTAATGTTACGGCTCAGCGCAGTTCGAGTGTCTGATTAAGCCCGCTCGTAACTGCTTATGCCATACAGCTCTCCGGAGCTATTTCTGACATAGGCATAACATTGTCATAGAACTGTATTAAGGTGTTCTATCGTGACAGATTTCAAATCTATATTTGTGTTACTCTCACTCACCCAGTCATAAAAAAAACATTGACTCCCCAGTTGGATGCTTCATTTCTGTGAGATTGTCTAGTCCCTCAGAGTCTGTCTCCAGGTGTCTGTTTTTCATGTTTTTATTTCTCTCATTGAGAGGTGCTGTCTGGTCTCTTGGCTGCTCTGAGTTTGAAGGCTCTTTGCCAAGCAAGGTTTCCACAGCTGTCATGTTGTTTATAGTAAAATTCAATTCAGGAATTGTCTAATTTATTCTGTGTTATTGACAGTTATGGTGGATTGATATGTCTGTCTAGGTTTTCGGTGAGGTGTTTGCCGGCACTAGGTCTGTGATGTTATGCTGGGATAACATCACAGGTATAGTGCAAGACTGACCAATCAGAGCTCAGGAATTTTTCTGATTATACAACACTCAAGGCCATTTTAGTCAATTCCATCAAGTCCATGATTACCTTCCCTCAATCATACAGTTATACTGCTAAATATGTAATTATTGCCATGCTGTTATACTGCAGTAGCCCTGGATTAAATTTCACAGTTGAATTAGACTCCGATTGTGTGCCATGTTTCAGCAACCTTGGTTACAAAAGCTTAAAACCTGCTGCTGTGCCACCTCCCTCACACTGAGCAGGCAACTTGTGCTGTACCTTTATAAAGCTACAAAGAATAAAGGAACCATAAACCTTTATGGCCAAAGTGTTGCATTAAATAACCGAGTAGAATCACCCGGTAACCTTGGGAATGATTACTCTTGACCAATGCTAAGAGTAAGGCTTTAGCTTGTGTGTAAATATTAGTAACTAGGCGCTACTACTTGTTATTTTTTTACACTGTATATTTTCCTTGGTACAAACTACAGATAGTCTGCCATTAGGGTGTATTCTATAATCTTTGTAACTTTTTTTATCCTACCGTACATTTGTATTTTGTCTTCTTGTTGAGAGTATTTGTGAGTTTTAATAAATCAAATTAAACCATATTTAAAAACTAAACTAAAACAGTTTCAAGAATACTAAAACTTAATTGTTATTCATCAAATTAACAATTACAATTTACGAATCAATAGTAGTAACGTGACCCCTTAAACCTTCCCTGGAATCAGAATCTCACCACAACATGGTATCCTTTCCCATGATCTAAGCATTTGGAACAGAAGTACTTGCAAAAAAAAAATAAACATCTGTCTGTTTATTAGATTTGTTGGAAGAGGGAGTACTAAGTTCTGGTAACAAAGTGTAAAGAACTTCTGGCAGGACAAAGTGGAGTTTATTGGCAACTGGGGCTTCCCTAGACAGGGTACCTCCCTTCAAGTGTGTTAACAGGAAAGCAGTAGGCTACAAGTTAGACTTAGATCTTTGTTTGGTATTTCCCTCTGCTAGTTTTCTGGAGACATCCTTTTGCCCACTCTCACAATTTATAATCTGGAATTCTGTTTGGCACTGCTACAGTAACATGGGTTTAATTTGGAACGGTTCCCTTGGTAATAGTAAATAAATGCTGTAAAATAAAATAGCAGCTTTAACAATGTAGAACAAAAGCAAATAATGAGGGTGTTGCATTAGAGGATATGGCTGCAGTGGTAAAATGTATGGCATATTTAGATTACAGATGACAGTGACTGCTTCCTTCATTACACTTGACAAATAGAAGCCTTTCTTCTTGTATTGTTAAATAGTACCTGCATAAGTGGGTGTTCAAAGTTGTAATCTTTACATTTGTTTTGTAAATATATTTATCAATACTCAAGATGTATATGACTCATTCCTGTATCGTTATGTATTGTTCTTTCATGTTTAAATTTCTTTATCAGACAAATCCAAATTCAAGTTGTGAAGGGATCCTTGGTGGCATTGGCATTGTGTGCTATATTAAACAGACCATACATCAGTGGTTCTCAAACAAAAAATGTTGGTGGCCACCCTGCAAATCTTTCCTACAAATACTAAGTACAGTAGTCCGTCGAGTGTCTGACTGTGGAAAAAGAGGCGTTGCACAAAGAAAAACAACCCACCTCATAACAGAAAATTGGATCACAACTAAACAAAATGCTGATCACTGTACCTGACATTTAAGTTGCAAGTTGGGTCAGTGTTATTTTAGAAACTGTCACGCCAGTGCTGGCAAGGTTGTAAATCAATGCAAGACCAAACTCATTGTGATGCGTATCTCGAATAGCATGTAATTTATGGCGGACACATACAACTTTTTTTGCCTTCGAATTCATGTGTAGCAGTGTTCGTTCGAATATTCAGATAGTGTGACAGCACTAAAGAAAATAATATTACTCCAAACCGCTGTTTTCACGTCACACTACTACAGTCTTCTCTCATTATTCAACTAATGACACAAATCAAAATGGACGGAGATTTGTGACGCATGACATAATGAAATCTGCTTAAAATGAAAGCTTGGCCAGTCAACATGCAGTGATTAAACTGACGTTAATGCTAGCCAATAGCAGTTAACAGAAAGAGAAGCCATATGACGAATCAGAATGCAAACAACATGAACTGCGCTGAATGAAAGCTTAATAGCAGTGCCAATTAAGGTTAATTAAACGCGATTTACGCAAGCCATAGCGTAATCACGCACTCACTGCACTGTGCTACGCAAACCTGTCTTGCTCTGAAAAGCAATCTCCGTTCATTTGAAAATACTAAACAAAGTGACGTCCCAATTAAACGACATAAATAGCTTAGGGGAGAACCTTCTTCCAGAGTTGTAACCCATTTAAGCAGCAATCCTGATTATCAGTATCTTGAATAGGCGGTGCCGACTGTATCTGTCATGATATAAGTGTCATGATTCATTGACGCTCAGGTTCATGTTTTGTGTTATAAACACTGTTGTTCTTAGTGCATAGAACACTGGCAGTGACAGTAGTGAGGTATGGATACACCCTGTTGTTGTAGTAAGGAAATACTATGCAAGAAAGAGTGCACTACTTGCTCCAAGGAAACATTTAGCAAAGTCCTTCCTTGGAGTTGTGCTCTTTCTTACAAATGAACATCTTTAGAAAGATGGTAAGTTTTCTTTCCCTTGAATCATGTACTTCATATGCAGACCTCTTTTTTTTATCTTTGTAAAAATGTGTTGCTCAGGTCTGATGGGAATACACAATACAAAAAACAGTGACGCTGTTTTATACTAATCAGACTGAAGATTATATGACTGAAGATATACAGGCTTGATAGCCTAAATTTTATGTTCATGCAGGGGATTTCCAAAGCAATGTCTGACATGCTTAGTAGGTTACGATCACTTGAATGCTATGTAAATAATTTCATGCTACCCATGTGAGTGTTAATATTTCTGCGGCCAGCTTGAAACAGTGACATCACAATTACGGCTTCACCAACATTTGAATTTTGAGCTCCCCACAGCAACGGCAATCTTTAATCAGTAAACCAAGAATGAATGACTTCATTAAATCTATCATCACAAGTAAATGGTTAATTGTGCGTGGTATAAACAAAAATACATAATGGTTCTTTATGGTTAACTCAAACATAATCAATTCATTTCAGGATTTCCCCTCTCAATTTTTATATCGTCGTTCACTATATTTGCCTTAAGCACTTTAGAATTATTGAGTATCCTCTCTATGTTTAATGTTATCAGAAATACACAGTATACTTGTGAAATATAGATGTTGGCCTTAATGTTTATGCAGTTGTGATTATACAATGTGAAGTCATTTATTTGATATTCAGTATTTTTTTGTAGTCTGTTCCATATACACATTCATATTTTAAACTGTATTGGTGTGCTTCATAATAGGGATTATCTGAGCAAATGTTTAAGAATCTAATTCCCCACAATCTGTGTTGATCTATTTGTCCCTGTGTGATTCTGTGGCCTCATTGACCCTTGTGATTATTTTAGTTGAGAAGGGGGTTTCCACTTTTGTCTTCAAGACGGTACTATCCTGCATCCTAGTAGAATAGGCACTGCATAGCTCATCACTCCCATTACGATGGGTGCCCACTCACCACAGACAGTCTCAGAATAGATTGGAGAGGCTAGGGGATTTCTACATCCACGGTCTGTTAGGGAATCAGGACTGCAACAACATGTTGTTTAGGGACAAGGTGTTTTTTTTTGCTTGTTTTTTTTAAGTGTTGGGTCAAAGATTTGAATATTTGAACAACCACTACTTGAAAATATTTTAAACCCATGTGTAGTTTTTGCTATGCATGTAATTTTTCCTTTAAATGAACACAATTCAAACAAATCCTGCACTTTAAAGGATTAAACAAATTCCTGGTAATTTCATTTTGTCTTGCCTACCTAGGTATAAATGCTGAAAACATTTTGGCAGCTGTTATTTTTCAGTGTTTCAAGACATTCCAGTATAATGCATTTCTGTCTCAAAAACTAATTAAGCATCCCCATTGTGGAAACTCCTAAATGTAACAGCACCCATGTAACCCATTTTGAGCTGTTTAGAGTTCAGATGACTGTTTAGGTTTCTGTTTAATACAAACTCAGGTCCAATTGATTGTGGAGATTCTTAACATTTTTCATGTAGCGTTTACACTGCGGTTGTGCCCTGAGGCGGCTTAGGTCTGAATGCGTGCGCATACCATCTAAATGGATGGATGATGAGTTTTCCCCTCCCCAAACGACAAAGGCGGAAGAGGCAGACTGGTGTTACAAACAAAAAACAGTGTCATTTTCATATTGCAGGGACTCATCTTAAAACTATATATACTTATCTTGCCGTCTAAGAGAAAAACAGTTATTCGTTTAGACAGTGTTTGACACAACATAGCGGTTCCTGACCCATTTGTCATGTGAAGGATTTCAACTTGAGTAAGATGAGTAAATTTGCTGTTTATTATACTGTAATAATAAAGACCCTTTTGTTTTCAAAAGAACTTTTTATCTCACCTATTATCTCACCTTGTATATATACATAATTGTATGATGCATATGTCCTTTATTTTTTGTTAAAATAGGCCAAGCAGCCACAGGAATACCAGAGAAAAAACATTTACTGTATACAATTGCAGTTAACAATTTTTTTTTTTTTTCAAATTAGCCTTGTTACAATTACTACTAAGAAGAAGAAGAAGAAGAAGAAGAAGAAGAAGAAGAAGAAGAAGAAGAAGAATATAAGTAACTATCTAAATTGTTCGTAATTATTACAAATCTTTCATTTTTAAATAAAACGAAATGACAGGGACCACAAATAATTAAAACAATCTTTATTTAAAACTTAGAACATCATATGTAAAACGCAAATGTGTAACAGATCAACTGTAATCAAAAAGTGCAGAGAGAGGGTTGCACAGATTTCCCTTTTCTACAGTGCTTAAGAGGCAGCTTTCACAGACAATGTCAGGTGTGTGGTGAGGCTGGCACCGGGGCAGGTGTACGCTCATTGTTCTGGGTAAATTCCTGCGAGGGGTAGAGGTTGGGGGTCACTGGTCCTGGTTGCTGCCATGATGGGGGATGCACAGAACTTGGTTTGCCAGATCTGCCGCTATTTCTCTGTATAAGTATTTATTTATTTTGTGTTTCCGCTTAGTGCACTCTGGGTTTGAGTTTTGCCCCACAACACTATGACAGCCATGCTTTTTAAGCTAATCATGGGTACAATCAAAATATTTATTTAAATAACAATTAAAACAAACAGCAAAAAGACGGTGTGTTCAAGCGTGTTTGAAACTAAACCAATAACTAAGTGGTTTACAATAAAATAAAATGGGAAAAACACAAACCAGGATAGTTTTTGTATGAAATTATTTTTTATAGCATTTTTTAAAAATAATTCTCACCGATATACTCAAATACTACACTTTTGTTTCTTTGACGTCCACCGGCGTCTGCACCTGTTTAACAAAGCAAAAAAAGTTCAAAAGTTTACATAGCCCAATGTATGGATATTTGGGGTATGTACACTTTTGACAACAACTTAATAATAAAACATAGATATTTACAAATACTCTTCAATATAAACAGTTAATAAAATAGTTATTCTCAGGGACGTTGCAGCATCACAAAAAGGCTGTTTTCCTGTTTAGATTCCATGGGGGAGGAGCCAAGCGGCACTCACGTAGTCCATGAGCCGTCCTCAAGTCAGGTGAATTTACACTACCTTTCTGACAGATCTAAGCCGACGCCGAGCCACATCTTTAGTTGGCCGTTTTTCAGATGGCTGAGAGTCGGACGTTTGCGTTTACACTGCAGAAAAAAGACCTGAGACGGCCCTAAGCCGTCCTAAAAACGACCAGTGTAAATGCACCATAAGTCTTCTGTCCTAAAAACACTTCACATACATTTCTGCTTAGATCTCCCAAATTGTTAGACCTTTCAGACAAGTCTTGCTCCTATCCCGGTGCTTTGCTGGTGTTTACTATTCACACACTTCCGCTTGTCTGAGAAAGAGAAAACAGTTCAGTTCACATGAACATCCAGGAGACTGGGAAACTAGCTGGGAACTGAGTTGAAACCTAGGAAAACTCACTTTAAGCACTAAGCCTAGCTGGAAGTGAAATTTAAAGATAGCCGTAGAGCAGTGTTACTCACTGGTGGCTCTTCCACTCCATTCCAGTCCAAAATCTTGTTCCAGCCAGGTCTTTAACCCGAGTGTTTAAATACATAACTAAAGACCTGGTTTGAACAAGGCTCTGGGCTGCTCAATTAAAGAATCAAGGACATGGCTGATAAAAGGTCTTGGACTGGACTGGATTGAAAAAGTAAGTCCCATTGCAGAGTCTATAGCCATACAAGCTTGAGTTTTAATCATGTTGGCTCTAAGTATGGTTTTGCCTTGGTCAGCGCTTATTGAAGATGGCCTTTGTCCTCAACTCTGTTGTCAGTGCAGCACTTTACACAAGCTAGTGCAGTGGAAATAAAATGAACCCAATCAGTCATTGCCGTGTTGCCTAAAAAGCTGCGGTTGAAAAGCTGTTCCTCATTTTGTACACTTCAGTGAGGTTGGCTGTCGCTCTGATGGAGCACAGCTCTCCAGAGACAGAGAGTTTCTAATTGCTCCAGTCAGGCACTTTGTGTTCCTTGAAGGAAGGGAAATGTGAAAGAGTGTTGGGCCCTTTGTACATCTGGAATGGTAACCTAAAAATACATTTGAACCTTCCCGTCGGATGTGTTTCGAAATCTGTGACCACTTCCACGTTGTGTAGTTTAATGTCAGATCTTTCTTGGTACCAGCCACTAAAATTGACTCCTACCCAACTTGTGTTTTGCAATAGCGTTTTGGGCAAGAAGAGATTGCTTCATATAGGCTTGTGGTGAAACTCAAATACAGTTTTTTCATGGGTGTTTGCTTCCACACAATGTGCATGATTGATAAATAAATAAATAAATTAATTTATTTTTTAATTGCTTGAGTGAATTTATTGCTTATGGTGAGGGACAGTGGCACTGACTACAGCATTCAAGCATTTCAACCCAAGATCTAGCATTCAAGCATTCCAATCTAAGATCTAGTTTTCTACCCTAGATAAATTAATTAATCCATCCCCTAATAGTCCTACCCTTGACGTTGGCTCCTCTCACAGCTGCAATGACTTCTTACATTTCTCATTTCTCAAAAATAAAATGCTAGACATCAGAAATGAGATTCCACAGACACATTCTATTAAGGAAGACTCCAGCACAATTTTACTACTATGTGGGCCTTTTCTTTGATTACCTTGCAGGAACTGACATACCAAGTTCTACATGAAAGCTACCACATGCTCTCTTGATCCTATTCCTACAAAACTATTAAAATATGTTATTGGTGTTATTAATATCCACATTTAAAAAAATTATAAATGGTTCCCTTTCCTCCGGTATAGTTCCCTCAGCTCTTAAGGTTGCTGTGGTAAAGCATATGCTTAAGAAACACAATTTGGACCTTAAAGTCCTCAATAACTGTACGCCAATCTCCAATCTACTGGCATTATCAGAAGTTGTCTGTGCTGTTCCACAGGGCTCCATTCAAGGTCCCTTCTTGTTTTCATTATATATGCTACCGTTAGGTGACATTATCCACAGACAAATAGTGAACTTCCATTGCTATGCTGATGATACCCAGTTTTATTTGTCCCTAATGCCAGGAATTTCTTCTGCCTGGGTGTTATTAACTACTTGCCTTACAGACATCAAGCATTGGATGTTACACGTGTGAAAAAGAACTTTTTTTTTCTGCTATGTCCTTGTAGCAAAGTGGTTGCTGATCGTGAAAAGGTGCAGAGGTGATGCAGTGCAGGAATAATCACAGACAGTTGTAATCCAGTTTGGAAAGCGTTATCTTTTTTTTTAATCCGGGTCTAGTGACCAAAAGAATAAGCCCCGGCAATACACAACAGAGTGTAATGCGTGGAGCTAATACAAATGGGATTACAGCCCAAATAGTAATACTTATCCGCCCACAACAATAAACACGGTCACCGTCCGGAGTGTGTGTATTAGTGCTCGTGGTGAGTGATAGCAGGTATATTTTGTGACTGTGGTGCTGTTCCGGCTTGTGCTGGTCCAAAAGCGACAGCTCCAGATATATGTTTAGATTTAACAAACAATACAATTATGAAAAACAAACAAACACTCACAAAATACTTTTATAACGTCTCTGCATCTCACATGGTCCTTCCAGTTTCTCAATATAAACCAAGCGAAGGAAAAGATTTACGATTCCCCAGGCCCTTTTATGCAATCATGCTGTACCCCTTGGTAAACGATTGCAGCTGCCTCTATTGCCTGCAGCTGCTACCTCGTTTACCTTCCGGGTCAATACGTTCCTGCAACAGAGTCTCGCCTTCTTCCAGGCTGACCGACTTCCCGACCAACGGAAATGAACTGTCAGGCCAGCCTGTCCAGAGACTTAGCTTTTTGCTACTTAGTGCCCTCACAGGTCGGGAGGGAGATTTACAACCAGAACTCGTTATCTTTCTGTCACAGTACTGTACAGTGATATGCAATATTTTTGTATAAAAAGCACTATATAAATATGCAATAAATAAATAATAAAATAGTTCCAGCCAGGTCTTTAACCTTGGTGTTTAGTGAAGCATCTAAAAGCCTGGTTGGAACAAGACTCTGGGCTAATCATTCAGTAGCTCCTGGTAATTTCTTATTTTCAGGAATTCAAAAAAAAAAAATCAACAGACAAGTAATTGACTGGCATAGGGGGATAACAATAAACAGTATGTTGTAATACTGAATTATCAGCTAGCAGCACTTATTGTAAAAATTGTGGGTGGGTCGGGTTGGGTTTGTGAATTGCGGTAATAAAACAAAACACTGTCCTGGCACAGCATTTCTCAGTCCCAGTACAGAGTGTTCAGGCAGCCTTGTCATGCGCAATGCTGTATTGAGCTGGAGACAATGGGCTTCCTTGTTTTGTTGCTGCCACTTTTCGGGAATGTCTGTTATGTTTGCATAACATGATTAGCCAAGATTACGTCACTTCAGAGAAACGGCTACTGCTGCCCTTGTTGTCATGTCCTGTGGGACCGCAATACTGGGAGGACAATGGGCTCTTTATATACTTTATCTGGCCAGACAGACTGACTGATGCTCTCAGCACTTGGACAAAGACGTTTACATGATTTTATTCATTTTAATAAAGCAGGCTCCAACACGTGGCTCATCCATTCAGTTCTAGAAAATAATTAAGTCCCAAGTGTTTGAAACTCACAGTATCACGGCCACACCGAGTACTGGATTTCAATTAAGTACATTAAATTACAGGTGCAAGTCTGATGTTAAATACATTCATATATCCAATATTGTACCTGGTCATTTCCATAATATATGTAAACAAGGAAAGTTCTGAAACCAAGGACGGTGCAGGGCTTGTAACAAGACCCTGGTTTGAACAAGCTCTTAGACTTGAAAAGACTGTTTTGACTAGTAGAATACCTGATTAAGATAATCTCCTTGAATGTCTTGTGAGAGAACTGATACAGAGGAGCTACTTTGCACAATTGCTGTACCACACCGAACAGTGCAGTCATTAATTACTAGTGGTTCACCTGAACATGTTAACATGTACCAAATTTCCAAAAAATTGATACATGTGCCAGTTATTTCTGCAGAGCATCAGTCTCTAAAAATCCACTTATTTTAATTTTAACTAAATTTTAAGAAGCATCAGTAAGTAGAATCATTGGATCATATTTTAAGGCCTGTTTTAGTCACCCATAATTATAAAAGCACTGTAACGGGCAAAGTCTGAAGGGTGATTTTTAACCACTTTTAATCTAAAGCTTTGATTAATAATACAGACCAGAGTTCTGAAGCAGTTCATCGTATCCTGTTCAAAAGTGATTTCTGGGGAAAAACATCCCGGTCAAACATCTTGTATTAAAGAGTTTCCTGGGGATCACATAAGTGAAAAATAGTTTTGAGATTATAAAGAAATTATACTATAAACTGGATTTCAACTTTTATCAGCTATATTGTTTGTGTCAGCAATTTAAAAAAATAAAAAAATAAAAAAGTGCCAACTGTGTAAAATTAAGAAATTGTTGATGTCAGATTACACCTTGTAACACATTTTTTCTTTTTTTTTTTTGGTTCCTGGGTAGTAAGTGTTATTTCCTAATTGCTTATGCCTCAAAAGTATAGAAAATGGCTATTATTCCACACAAACTTTGCTTTTGTGACCAGGACAATGATATTTTGAAATTTACCTATTTTCCAGAACATTCCAGATAGATTCAGTGCTGAATAAACTTGGAGTAACTTCTAGAACTTTCCAGTAATATAAATAGTAGTATAAATACAGGGGCCTTAAGCCCACCAGTTCAGTTTAGTTCCAGCTGGATTCATATCTGCATTTTTCTGAGATGGCATCAAGAGGCTGCAAGCATCCGGCAGACGCATTTTGCTATGTCTGCGGCCAATTTATCAAGACAAGAGCGAAAAAGTACTCCGTGGAAGCATCTACTAAGATGTGCGAGGCCTACAAGGCATATTTCGGCATGCCTGTCGGGGATCAAAACAAACCCTGGGCACTTCATTTCACCTGCGAGCACTGCAAAAAAACTCTGGAAGGTAAGATGGACAATTGTTGCTCGGAATTTTATGTTTAAAATTTGTTAAAATTTTTAAAATTGTAAAAGTTTTTAATTTTAAAATGTTTTACAATTTTCAATGTTATTGAAAAAATATATCATATATGAAAAATGTTGCGAGAATCTCTTACACATTAGTCATGGGTGAAATAAATGTATTTTTGTAGGATGGTACAGAGGGGAAAAGAGAGCCATGAAGTTCGCTATCCCAAGAATTTGGCTTGAACCCACTGACCACTCAAGCAAGTGCTACTTCTGCATGGTGGACCCTTCCAAATGTCGGACTGGCAAGAATGCACCTGCTATCACGTATCCGGACCTTCCTTCCATCCATCGCCCCGGTGCCACACTGCCATGAGCTCCCCGTACCCACTCCTCCTGAGAGAGAGCAGCCGTCTTTAGAAGAGAGCAGCAAGTCAGAGAACGAGGAAGACGTTGTAGATCCAGATGACAATTTCAGAGGTGGAGCTGAGGAGAGAAACCCATGCTACCCCAACCAAAAAGACCTCAACGACTTGATTAGAGATCTTGATCTCACCAAGTCCAATGCTGAGCTTTTGACATTTAGGCTCAAGCAATGGAACTTGTTGGATGAAAGTGTGCAAGTCGCAGATCAGAGGAAGCGTCACCAACCTTTTTCCAGCTTCTTCACCCGTCAAGATGGGCTCTGCTTCTGCCACAATGTGACCAGTCTGTTCGAGGCAATCGGAATCGCCTGTAACCAGAATGAGTGGCGCCTCTTCATTGACAGCTCATCCAGGAGCCTCAAAGCCGTGCTGCTCCATAATGGTAACAAGTACCCGTCTCTTCCCCTGGCTCACTCGGTGCACCTCAAAGAGGATTACAACAGCATCAAGACCTTGCTGGACGCCTTGAAGTATGATGAGTACGGCTGGGAGGTCATAGGAGACTTCAAAATGGTGGCATTCCTGATGGGTCTCCAAGGCGGTTTTACCAAGTTTCCCTGCTATCTTTGCCTTTGGGACAGCAGGGACACCAAGGTGCACTACCACAGGCGGGACTGGCCACAGCGGACCGAGTTCTCTGTGGGGAGGAACAACGTCAAGTGGGAGCCACTGGTGGACCCCCGGAAGGTGCTGATGCCACCACTGCACATCAAATTGAGCCTTATGAAACAATTTGTCAGAGCTATAGATAAGGAGTCGGCAGCCTTCAAGTACCTTCAAGACTTCTTCCCTAAGCTGTCTGAGGCAAAGGTCAAAGCCGCTGTGTTCGTCGGACCACAGATAAAGAAGATCCTGGAGTGCAATGAATTCCCCAAGAAGCTCACTAGTAAGAAGAAAGTGGCTTGGAACAGCTTTGTCGCAGTGGTTCGGGGCTTCCTGGGCAATCACAAGGCCGAAAACTATGTGGAGCTGGTTGAGACTCTGGTGAAGAACTACGGCACAATGGGCTGTAGGTTGTCCCTCAAAGTCCATATCCTTGATGCTGATCTTGATAAATTCAAGGAGAAAATGGGAGCATACTCGGAGGAGCAAGGCGAGCACTTCCACCAGGATATACTGGACTTTGAACACCGCTACCAAGGACAGTATAACGAGAACATGATGGGAGACTACATTTGGGGGCTGATTCGTGAAAGTGATTTACAGTATAATCGTAAATCTCGAAAAACTACTCACTTCTAAATCTTTTGTAGTCATTTTTGTATTACTTTAGTATAAATACATGTTAATTTGGATTCATATGTTGTTTTTTTCTGACTTTATGTGAACGAAAAGACACATTCGCTCGTTTTCTCATTGGAAATAGGTAAATTTCAAAATATCACTGTCCTGGTCATAAAACCAAAGTTTGTGGGGAATAATAGCCATTTTCTATACTTTTGAGGCATAAGCAATTAGGAAATAACACTTACTACCCAGGAACAAAAATTGTATTAGATAATGTTATCTCTCCCATTCCAGCGGCGTTGTTGAAAGGGTCACCCCCTTCAGTGCCTGAGAACCGAAAAAACTCCCTGTCGTCCGTGATGTCTCACAGCAATAATAAGCCGTGTAGTAATCAAAGCAGACTTTCTGAAGCTTGTTATTTAGTATACCTAGGCTCTAGAAACAAAACAAAACATGTTTTCCTCTATGTATTTTTAATGATACACTTCCAGAAAGTCATTTACAGCAAATGCGATCGGCAGCACAGACTTTTGAAGCTGAGTTTCATAGGAAGTTCGAGATATGCCATATAAACACAGAGCAGCTGTTTTTGAAGGTAATTATCTCCTGAACTTGTAATTCAATAAGTATTTTGATTGTAATATGAAATGTTTTTGTGAATATATATTTGTGTTTATATATATATATATATAATATATATATATATATATATATCAATATTATATATGAACGTATCTAGCTCCTATATATAGATATCTATAACAAGGATCGATTAACGTAACATGGATGAGTCTGTGTTTGACGATAACGGTACATTATTTGCTTGCACTGACTGCAATAATTTGCATTTTACATGCAAAATTGATTTGTATTTACATTGCATAACATGTTTTGCTTTATCATCATATAGTTATTTTTTCCTATCGACAGTGTTTTTTTCTTCTGCTGAATATATACTTTTTCTTTATTTTTTACTTGCCGTGGTCGCAACATGCATGCTACGTTATTCTGCTTTACATAACATAGCTTGTTTTCATACTTGTTTTTACTATTTGTGGTTGTATTGAACATTTTTTTAATAACGTTTGCATATAATAATGTAGTAATACGATTAGTGTTTGCTGAATGCTTATTTATTTTACAGTGTATGCTGAAAATAAAACTAATGTGCTTTTCGTGCACTTTAGTAAATGTAAGAAAAATACAACTGCATTTTTACTTGTATGTATTTGTGTATTTTCAGTGTAAAAGGTTTTGCATAAGACTTGACAAAGTACTTATGATATTTTGCTTAGTCCAGCCAGCTTTCATAAGATGGCGCTGTTTGGGGCATTTTTACATATAGACTATGGTTCGGACAAACCCTCGTAGCTTGTCAAGGGTATAAAATATTTGAAAACTGTGTTTTTATTTGAAATCCTCATAAAATTTTGCAACTGTATATATTTTTTTTTTCTATCTAACTTTGAAAGTGGTCGATATAAGCAGTTATTAATTTTTTTTTTTTTTTTTTTTTTTTAGTAATTTTTCGATTTTTTTTATGGGGGCGTGGCTTACATATTTATTTTTATATTCCACTAGTTAACAAATTATATAATTGGAAACAGCTACTTCAGACCTTTCTATTAATATATTGGGTTTTAAATTGTGATTTAAGGTTACGAAAGAACAAGCAATAAAACACAACATGTCCATGTGCATGTCCAAATATGGGAATTCTGATTAGACAGCAAAGGGTTAACTAAAAAGTTTAGCGGTTTATCTTAAAGCTAATGTTAATAAAAAGTAATACAGGTAGATGGGAAAGATTTGGATACTTTTCTGCTATATCTACATTTTGTGATGAGAGGTTCCCCAAGCGTCCACAGGATTTTCGCCATTTAAATTATTATATGGGAGACACCCGAGGAGGATCCTTGATTTAGTGAAAGAGGAGTGGAAGGAACAGTCTAGCCCGAGAGAGCATGTACTTGAGTATGTGGTAAAAATTCAAGACAGAATGCAAAAAGTCAGCAAGCTTGTGTCCGATAATCTAATAAAATGCAGGGGCAGCAAAGTAAAAGTTACAATGTAGGGGCGAGACTACGAAAGTTTAAAATAGGAGAAAAAGTCAATGTGTTGTTACCTTCCAACATTCACAAGTTCTTAGGGGGGACCCTTTACAGTAGTAGAGAAACTAACTGATGTGAATTATAAAGTGTTTCAGTCTGGAAAAAGAAAACCTTATAGATACCAGATATACCACATAAATCTACTAAAACCCTGGCAAGAGGTAAATTTAGAGGATGTTTGTTACAATGAAGTTAGACTCTGTGTGTGTGTGTGTGTGTGTGTCTGTGTGTGTGTGTGTGTGTATGTGTATGTATATACATAGACGGACGGACGGACGGATAATAGTGGGAAGCTGGTGCAAGGAGTAGTTTCAGCACACACACACTGCCCTGGTAGTTATAATAATTTAAGATGATTCATGGCAGGAACTGAGAATCCACTTTCTAGCTAAGATGTAAGTGCTGCTGAGCTATGAACACCAATGCGTTTTGTATTGACAACACCTACTGCAGTGGGCTATTGTCCTTTGTATGAAGACGGTAAAACAAGCAAAGACACATTTGTTTGTATTTAATAAGGGGATAAGACTGGAAGGGAATTATAGCACATAGCAACAGGATTTAAGTGCTCATCTGGGAGCCAGACTTTTGCCAAAGGGCATCAGAAAAGGAAATTTCACAGAAAACAAGATCTCTATAAACTCACATTCAAGTGGAAGTTGGGAGGAAGTGCGCTTTTTCCAGATGAAACATGAAAACCTGGCTGCTTTGTTGTTTGTTAAAGATAAAATATATATAATAGGGGGTAACTAGTAACACAGTTATCTTACCTTGTCGAAGACACCCTTATAGAAGTGTACCATGCTTTCACATGCTCATACTATTACATGCATTTGCTATTGTTTGTCAAACTTCCTCTCTGGCCTTTACAATGCTTACTTATGCTGTATTATGCTTTATTACACTTGGACACTGAGGATCTTTTAAAACAGATCTTGGCTTGGCAGATGACTCGCTGATACCCCTTCTCCACTGGTACATCCGACCTGTGAGGGTTTGGTACGGTACGGTACGGGTACAGATGGTTTCTCCCTGGCTATTTGTTGAGCCGAGTGAGAACCAAACTGTGAAACTCTGGCCTAACAAGAAATCTGAATCCGGCTGTGAGCCAAGTCAGGGGCGGGGTTAAGGATTTTCATCATTACGTTGCATTAGTCCGTGCACTCCAGAAAGAAAAACAACAAGCACAGCGGGCAGCGAGTGTGAGGAGAGAAACGTTCAGCGTTGGGACGCTGAGAATGTACTGGCTCTAGTTTCTCTGTGGGCATATAGAAGTGTTCAGGAAGATCTGGAGTCATGTGTCAGAAATTAGAAAGTTTAGATTAAATAACAATAATTAGCACGGCTCGGCTCTGCAGTGTAAAAACAACCCAGGCTCTCCTTAACCGCACCGTGAGGGCTTGGTAGGGCCCTGACGCAGCTCGGTTATACAGTGGAAAAGAGGCATGTGTGTCCCCAGGCAGGCCTCTTGACCTCAGTCCCTCCCAGCTACACCTCGTATGGAAAGCAGAAGTTAATTACAATTGATCTTGTCATTGAATTAGCTTTAAAGCCACCCAAAGGATGGGGATAGGACCTACGTAAATTATATATATATATTATTATATCTATTATATATATATAATATTTATCGTATATAATGGTAAAGAGATGGCCAAGTATATCAGGAATAGTGTACAGTATATATTAGTTATTGGTAAACCATGCATGACTTTATAGTGTGAGCCCTGTTTAAGAAATACTTTTCAGTATCCCAGAATAACCATAACAATAATGAATATTGAAGGTATGGGTACCATATATTTTCAAAGCACTCGCCACCTCATTTGTGTCCTATTAGAAAGTTTTGAAACAGCCGATGAAACCATTTGGCTAATGAGATGCAAATATCAACGGTTCCTGTCCTGGTAAAACAAATATCTGAATTGTTGCATTGTTCATTCGTGATCTGCATGGGCCAGGATAATATCAGGACATACTGTGCTGCTGCTTCAGCCTAATCTTTGCAGGACCATGTTTGTTGTTCAGTGGAAGTAATTATGTTCATTCAGGGTTAATAATTAGATGCTTGTGCTGTTATCTCTTGTCGCATTGTTTTTCCATCTCTTTCATCTCTGTCTGCTGCAAGCTTGCAAATGGACAAACCTGGAAATGCGAGTCTACACATTCATCACAAAATTGATTTTTAAAACTTTGAATTGCAAGGTGGATCCCAACTCTCCCAGTGTGTTCCATTATTAAAACAGGAAGGGTATTGGCAATGACTTCTTGTCAAAGCATTGGTCTAATTGTATGGGTTTATTTTCAGCGTTAGTGAATAGTCTTATTTAAAAATTGTTTTGGATAACCTATAGAAATTGATATTTAATTGCCATAACCATCTTCAGGAACACTCAAGCATAGATTACAAGGAAAAACTAAAATAAACACAAGTTTGCTTGGTGCATTCATCATTATAAGCAGTGTATCCACGTTTTACTGTATTGTTTCAGTGGGAAGATATTTTGTATCTAAACAAAAATTAATGCAGAACTTTTGGTATGAAATACGCCAAACAGAAGATGACACACAGTGAATCTAAACAAGAAGAATGCATTAGTTAAAGAGTTAGTAACTTATTTTTTCCTTGTTACCTTTCCTTTTCAGTGATGCACATAATAGTTCTTATTACAATTACTCAAATGCTCTGTTATTTTTTCTGGTACTTTAACCTTAGTTCAGGACATGTTCTCTAGTTGTCTGCCATAGATATCTACAAACATAAGAAAAAACAGCTGGGTATGCTGCTTAAAATCTTACATTCAATCACTCATTGACTTGTCATGCATAATTTGCATTTTCAACATTGGAACCACTCGCATTGTATAGAAATACTAAAAGAAACTTAAGTTTAATGACAGACAAAGTATATCAATTAAGCACTCCTGATTGGTTTATGGAAGTGATAGATGTGAACATACATAAAAACAAAAGTTCATGGACAAAAAACACCTGCCAGAACACTGTCAATAGGTTATAGTGCCCTAATCTGCATGACATGATATCAGAATCTGTTAGATCTGTTAAATCTGTTAGTCTTGCAACAGGGAGATGCATATTTTATATATTGTTGGATTCAATTTACATATCATATTAATCACACGAGGGGCTGCCATCTGACATAGAAATGTGTTCCATGTAGCAGTTGCATCTATTTCATTTAGATAATTGTCTCCAATGTCAGTGGGTGTGCAAACAACTGAGCAGCTCAGAGCAGCTTAGGGAAAGAACCCACTTAACAGCATGATCAGTCCCACTCCTACTGAGCAGCTGAGAGCAGCTTAGTGAAAGAACCCATTTAACAGCACGGTCAGTCCCGCTCCTGCTGAGCAGCTCAGAGCGCTGCAATGCGGAGTTCATCGGTGATCATGAATGACTCCACGATGTAGAAGTGGATGGCTTCAGTAGTGAAGGGGTTAAATACTAGGGCGTGACCAGAAGCTAGTGTGTTGTCCCTTAACTGTAGGTCATGTTGCCAAAGTGCAGATAGACAGGAAAAAAACCATTGCTGGTTCACATGCGGGTCATTGAATTTCAAAGTACAATTGTGAAATCTATTTCCTAGTATTTTGGCATTGCGTATGTATATTTAAACACAGGGATATTCAAAACGGATTCCTTTAACAATTTCATAACATGAGGTTATTGCATTAAGCCTTGTTTTGTGCAACACTCACTACTTTGTCATCATCCCCAGTTGCAGTTGGTCTTCATCAAGCCATGTTCAGATTCAAGTTCAAGTTCACAATTGCAGCACCGTATTTCAGGTGCATGAAAAGTTAGTAAAAATTATATTGTGTGAATGAAATGTCAAAATGAAATATATATATATATATATATATATATATATATATATATATATATATATATATATATATATATATATACACACACACACACAAATGCGGATTGTCACAGTAAAACAATATAAATAATTGGTGTGGTAAGAGTGGTAACCCTTTTTTCTCAGCTCTTACTATCAATTATTATCTTTTGGTTTCATGCTTCTATTTTATATTTCTAGTTGGAACAACTATAGTACCAAAAGCAGAGGTCCTAGGGTGCAATGGTTTATAGTTTAAAACAGTATTTGAATATTTAAAATATGACTGTATCCTTAATAATCCTTACCCTTAATGTTAATAAGAGAGGTAAGAAGATTGATTTTAAAGAGTTCATTAGAATTTCTTAACACTACTACGACCGCATGTATAGGCATACTTAGATCAACCATGAGTGGTCAACTTGACCAGTATATTAAAATCAGCATAAATGTCCTTTAAAGCATCTACACAACAAAAACATTGTAAATAAATGGACATCTGAACAGAAATGTGTTTATATACAGCAATATTACATAATGTGCATCCTCAAAAAAAGTACACAAATGAAATTACAGATATTTAAAAATAAATTTGTGTATATATAGTTATATAATGTACAAAACTGTTCAACCGAAATGATGTAAATAAGTATCACATGTTTTTAAATAAATGGGTTTATATTGCCTACATAACAAAGAGCAACAGAAGCTATACATTTATATACAGACATACTATAATCGAAATGACATGAATAAATAAACATTTGAACAGAATGGGCATCATTTACAATTGCTTATGAAGTCTTAAGTGCTGGCACAAATCACACAGATCCTGCGTTTTTCAAAATATGCAGTGCACTTACCACATTGTCCGTCTTTTGCAGAATCTTGTTTGCTAAAATTTGTCATGCTTCTTCAGCGATCCATTTGCAATGTGTATTGGGGCAACAATGAATTTCTTAGAAAAACGTGTGACTTATAGTAACCAGAGAGCTGCAAGGCTGATTGATAGGCTATCAGAGGATCATTGAAACAATAAAAATGTCAACAGACAGCTCACTTGAGGAATGCAGACTCTGATTTAATCAAACTTCAATATGACTGCAAGTCCCGACTGATAAACACAAATAATACTGCAACATTTAATTATTATAACATGTATTGGTGAATTTAACCATTCCTTGTTGGAATTAGGGGTGGGTTAGAGCACTCGAGTACTCGTAATAATAATTACTTGAGCACTAATTTATTACTCAAGTACTAAAAAAAATGTAAGTAATATCTCTTCTTGAATGTAAGTTCAATATATTGTAGCAATCAAGCCATAATTTTGACTGAATTTAATGCATGTTTTTATTTTGAATATAACCGGGTGAATTGTGGACAGGTGGATTTGGCAACACCGCACAGGTGCCCAGTTTTATTTCGGGGTGCTCTTTTTCTTTTCGCCCGCAGATGGCGCTGTGGGTCCGTGGTCCGCTTACCAACGATGGTAAACAGAGCCACGGGAATACCAAGCGATGGTACACAATACCGGCGCCCTTGCAGGTGCTTCGAAACAATAATTCAAAACAGAAGGCACAAAGAAACAGGGAAAATAAAACAGTAACAAAAACTACAAAGAAAAAAGGTGCTGCACTTGACAGCTATATCCCAGTCCCGCTACCCGTGCGACCCGGATCACCGTCCTACATTGCCGGCTAACTAGCCTGCTCTTTTACAATACGCCGGGGTCTGCCCAAGGGTTTCCCGCTCTCACTGTCTCGCTGTGAAACTCTTTTTCGCCCGGCTGATTCCCGGTCCTGAATCAGAGCTTCCGCACACTCGGCGCGTCTAAGTGGGCAGACCTGAGGAAACAGCGGAGCATTATTTTATAGGGCTAACAATCTCCAAAGACTCGCCTCTCAGCCATTCAAAGAGAGGGAAAGTCCACACACCCACTTTCCCACCTCCCCGTGTTACTGCCATAACTCACAGGCGGTTGTTGGACGACTGCTGCCCTCTTCCTGCAGCCCTGTGAACACGCCAGCAGAGTCAGCACAGATCTCCCCCTGCTACACTTAGGAAAAGCCAGGAAAGCACAGCTCTTATCAGAATGACCGCCTTGTTCATTCTAGTGGTACTAATGGTACTAAAAACTACTGTTTGTCATGCTTTCTGTCCCTGCTCCTTGCCTCTGCAGGTGGAAGTTCAGTCTCCAGGCCTGCCAATATACACTTGCTGGTGGTTATTGAGACTGAGTCGTATGTATCGGATAAACAGCACCAGACTGACCCTGGCTAGGAGTGTGCTGAATAAGCATGTGCAGAATCCTTAACTAATTCTAATGCAAGTTTGATATCCAGACTTTGGAATCAGAGAGGTTCTTGCCTTCATTTTATAAAAATGGTACTGTGTTAATATATTGAATTAACGGTTACGTGTTTTCCTTTTTCTGCCTCCTACAGACTGGAGAGTTATCTGTGCGCTTCCTGTTGAAGTTGCCAGGGGATTTCAACAACAACCCCACCTACCTCCTCAAGGTAGGAGCACCAGCTGTGCTTTGCTTTTAGGTGTCTCTGATGGGGGGTGATCTGTGGCTCTGCTGCTTCTCTTGTTGCTGCAGCTGCTACTGCTGCTGCTTTGCATTGACTAATCAGTATCCTTCACAATCCATTAGACTTCAGCTGCACTCCCAGAGGTTACTAAGTATTATAGAAGACTGGATAGTAAGAGGGGCTGACTGAACAAGGATTCATGCCTAATGGAAGGATAGGGACTCGAGAAAGCCCAATCTTGGTTTGTGTGAAGGTGAACAAGAAAATATCCTAAAACTTCCTCAGTGGTAAACTTTCCAATCAGACCAGTGTGATTTGGAAGAGGTGGTTCGATTTTTCATCTGATTGTAGTGAAACGAGCATGCTTGGTTTCTGAGATATGACTCCCAAATCTGAAAGCCTTTGGTTTGTGTTCTTTTAAGGGATGTTCAAATCATTTAAATAAGGAACTATATGTTTCTTTTTAGTACATATTAAAAATAATGTCACATTTCAGATTACATTTTGAACCAACATTGAACTTTTTTTTTTTTTTTACAGGCCTTAACTTGCTAAACTGGAGCGAAGAACTCAGCCTGCATACATGCCTCAACAGAGTCCTGTTTGAACATGAAGTTAAACACCATTGTCAAGAGCAAAGGAAAAGGCAAGGTGTGCTGTCCTTTGTTATGCTTGTTTTAGAGTCTGGAGTGCGGCCAACACACAAAGGCTTTGCAAGATATTTCACATTTTCTGAATAATAAAAAGCTATATTACACTTTTTAGGGGCCAGCACTGATTCCTAAAATAAATACAAGACATCCCACACAATAAACAACAAGTTCAACCTCCCGCTCAGTTTTTGTCATCAGTTTGATCTGGTAGCCATGAAGCCAACTTGAACAAGCTTTAAGAAATATTTAGACGAAAGGATCTATCACACTTGGGAAGCTGATAAGTACAAGTAAACAGCGCCAGAACAATTCTAGCAAGTGAAACTTGGAATGTGCAACTGTAACTGCGCCACGCAAGCGCTTCTGCACTCTTATAAAAGTTTACCATGCAGTTTCCTTATGCTTTAGTTTTAGTTTGCTTTACTTTAGGTCTCTGTCTTTATGCTTTACCATACTTTTGATTTTACTATGGAAAGCTTCCTTAACAGAAAGTAAGTAAACCACAGTTGTTACTTAGGACTACTTTGCTTTTTATAGTGTGTTCAATTGTTAAAGTTCCTCATTGCGCCACTAAATAAACCTGGTTTCAGCAGGTCTTAACACAGTGCTCAATTGTCTATTTAGGACTCCATTGCACCCTCATCAGAATCGCTTCGGTGAATTTGTTAATGATGGGGCAGGTGCTCTATAACAGGTCAAGACATATCTTCAGACTAACATTTCAGTGCAGTATTTTTTTTACGTCTTCGCTCCATTTATGCGCCGCAGAAATGGGGGCAAGCGCCGTTAACACTTGCACTTTGAGAGGGATTGAGAAGAGGCAGCAAAGTATGGGTGTACCTGATGTTTGCTTTCAGAGTGCAGTGTTTAGGATGAACACCCCCTTCAGCAGTTTAATTTGCGAGGTGAATGTTACAGACATGTTTACCTATTTGTGCAGCCCCCCAGTGGAGCTCTCTGAGGACAGGGAGTGCCGGAGGGCTGTGGCACAGAGCCCACTGTCAGTGTTTTCCTCTCTAAGTCAAGCGCAAAGGGCAAATGGACCTGTGGGCACTTTCTTACTTTAGAATAATCTGAGGACAAGCTCATCAGACTGTGCTTTATCTGAGTAGATAGCAGCTTGAACAATTTTGCCAAGAATATTGGGCGAATATTGCACCATCCAGATGTGCAAACCTGGTAGAGACTTACACCAAAAGACTCACAGCTGTAATTGCTGCCAAAGGTGGTTCTACCAAGTATTGACTCAAGGAGGTGAATACTTACACTGTGTAACAATTTATTATTTTTTTTTTTTTTTGTTCCTGGGTAGTAAGTGTTATTTCCTAATTGCTTATGCCTCAAAAGTATAGAAAATTGCCATTATTCCCCACAAACTTTGCTTTTGTGACCAGGACAGTGATATTTCAAAATATCACTATTTCCAATGGGAAAACGGGCAAATATGTGTCTTTTCGTTCACATAAAGTCAGAAAAAAACAACATATGAATCCAAATTAACATGTATTTATACTAAAGTAATAAAAAATGACTACAAAAGATTTAGAAGTGAGTAGTTTTTTGAGATTTACGATTATACTGTATTTACCAGGAACAGAAATTGTGTTACATAGTGTTATCTAACCAAGTCATTTCAGTTTTTTTTTTTTTTTTTCATTAATTGTTGTTTCACAATAAAAATGCTCTTGTCTCTTAATTGTTGAGTAGGTTGTGTATTTAAATACATCAAGATTTCTGGTTGTAACACAACATACTGTGAAAATGTCCAAGGGGGGTGAACACTTACTATAGGCACTGTATATTGTCTTTAAAATCTGTATCTTTATAATTGCAAAGATCTTTGTCATAAAGCTCAGGGTATTTTTATTGTTTCCTCCATCTTTTTGGAATCTGCTTCACCCTGCTGGACCATGTGCATTGAAGCTGTTCTCAATGCCCTAGTTGATGCAAGACAAATCGCAAAAAATAGGATCCAATCCTATTTATTTTGCGTAGCTCCAGTGCTGCCCTGGTGTCACATTGCCAGAGTCACATAAAAAAACAAAACATACTGAATAAAGAAGTCTCTAAACCCCTTTTAGTAGTATTATTGTTATTATTTCAATTTAGTCAAAGAAGCTTGCCAGGGCTACTTTCAGCAGATCTCAGTTCTTAATGCAGAATTACTTTGTATGGCCTTTAGTTTTAGTAAAAGTTGCATGAAGTTACATCAGTTTGCGTGGCTTTCTTGCGCGAGAAGGCGATATACCCATCGTTTTTAGCCGTATCAGTTTTTGGCCGTGCGATTCCTATAGCTTGAGGAATGTGTGTGCGCGTAACATGACATTCTCGCAACAGTGTACTTGTACTGTAAAGTGGGTACATCATTTATTTTTCAACAGTTTTATGCATTACAAGATATTGACTGCGGTAGTCAGAGTCTCCTGGTAAAAAATAAAATAAAAATGGCAGTGAAAGAATAAAGGTTAGGTATTTACGGATCTTTCTGTGAGCCCGGTGATTTTGAGTATTTATTGAGTTCTAATAAATACATTAATAAAACAAAACCTAAGTGAAGCAGCCCACAGGGAAGGGAGGGCTATAGGGAAGTGTTTAGCGATACAGGGGTGCAGATGTGAAAGTAGTCTTATCAGCTGGAATGGGCAGTCCAAACCCCTTTGACGTCACCTGTGGTTTTTCAGCAGTAGGAAGGGAAGTGCTGCTTCAGACAGAACAAAGTTATACAGGCGAAAAATAACCACCTGTCCCCTTAGTTTTTTTATTGACTGTAATAAGGTCCTCTTATTAGGTCCGCTTTCACGCACACAGCATATTACCGTGTTGGTTTTGACTGTGGCTTTGCTTTGCGTCATAGCGTATTACGAAGACAGAGTTTCACTGACCGTGGTCTTGGCAGTCACTATTGCAGGAACTTATCATAGTTTGTTCTGTACCGGAAGAAAATGGAAATTACTTGTGGTGCCAGTGCACTTGAGAGAGGCTGACTGCACATTAAAACCACATCTATTTTAAAAAAAGAACATTTGTTTAACCAGAGCTACCAAGATATTTATTAAGCAGGGTCTCTGAGTGGGGTAGAATGGGCCATTGTTTTATTCCACTAATAAACTGTGCCATTTAAGTGGTGCACTGTGTACTGAAGGTTTTCTAGTCGGTTTTAGAGAAGTAGAGTACCCTAGAGCTACAAGTTGAACTTTTTAAAAGGAGAGCTGCTCAATACTCAGAAGACCTTTGTTAACCCAGGGTGGCAAGGCCCTAGAGGGCCCTCTCCTCCCGCAGGCCTTGTCAACCCTTTGCTCATTCATTAACATGAAATACACTAAAAATAATGAGAGGAAACAAACTCAAATGAGTTTTCTTGTAATTATTTCCATCGTCTTTACATTTGCATATTAGAAAGGCAGCAGCAAGCTGATAAAGCTGAGGGTTAACTCAGTCCTTGGGGTATATCAAGTGTTGTTTTTAAAAAAACAAAAATCTGATTGTAAGCTTTTAAAAAAAAAAAGAAAAGAAAAAAACTCAGAGATTGTTATTATTATAGTATTATATATTATACTAGCTGAAGTACCCGGCGTTGCCCAGGGAAATTCAATATTTCATGCATGAGAAATTGGGGAACGGTAACCTTATCGTTCCTTACAAGTTATCCATCTTGGGTGTCCCACAATACGATCAGCCCACTTTCCCTTTTTTTACCTTTTGGTTTTGGTTTTTGCCATTTCTAAATTTTTGTTCTTTTTATTTATTTTTTGGTTTTGTGGATTTCTTTAATTTGTGATACATGGCTACTGTAATGATCCAGCAATAGGGTTACTAAAAAAGGACCCAGTGGGTCAAAATTTCAGATCCAAACATAGCCCTCGACCTTCCCCTGGATGAAAGAGGAGGCCATGCAAAGTCTGGTTGTACTGGCTCCTGTGGGGTCCAAATGCATAAAGGAACAGACAGACAGACAGACAGACAAACTAGGATTTTGTACCGCTAAAGAAATTGCCAACCAAGGTACAGCATTTGGTTTCGTATGAGGGACAAGCTTTGATTTTAAAGCATTTCTAATTCCTTGCTAATTATTCACTCCATTCATCCCTAGATAACTGATCAGAAATCGTGAAGGCACGTTGTTAACAGTTCAGTATGTGTGCCTCCCCTAATGGTAGATTTTCATCTGGGGACACAAGGTGCCACCCATTTGAAAGATGATTTTTAATTGTTTTTTTTTTTTAAATAAATCTGGAGTTCCAAGGAAATATTACAATCAGAATAGGAATAGATTGTAAATATGGCACACTTACATTTCTACATGTACACACTGTGCTTCAGTGGGTGTAGGTCAAGGTGATCTGTCTCCTCATGATGTTGATTACTACAAATTTCTATTTAAAGTTGTAGGCAATATCTACCCTGTGTTTACAGTGGTTTATGTTAAAATGGACTGTCCCTCAGGTCACCAACAAATAAAACATTAAACATGATGTTTATTTTTTTTATCAGTTTGTGGATACAGTATTGGCAGAGTACTGTACGTTACAAGAAATACAAGATATACATATAGATGAAGGTATAGACTTTACTCTTTTTTTTGTATATTAAAAGTACACAAGAAGCTACCAATGTACAATGTTGTTGGCAGTAGTATGGTTTAATTAAAAGATGTTAAAATAAATGCGTTTCCAACCACCAAACCCCATTCCCATACCCCATTCCCAACCTCATTCCCAAGCACCATTCTGTCTGTGCTGTTCCGGCGATTACCCTCCCCTCCTTCCTCGGGCAGATTCATTCCAGTCTCAGTTAAGAGAACAGTTAGTAAAGCTTGCTCAGCGTAGAATAAGTACATAGCAATAGCAGGAGATAGAAAAGATTGGGGTCACAGATGTGATCCTTCTGTGCCACCCATTTTCCCTCTTTTAAGTAGAGTTTCTGATTAAATACAGTTCTGTACTGTGCAGTAGGTGGAAATGGTTACTCCTAATGTGAGCTCAGCACTGGGCAGTGAAAAGGTAGCTTTGTTTGTTCCTTGATGTTGATGATGGGGAGAGGGTGCAGTGCCATTGTCTGAAAGACACCAATGACCATCTCTGACTAATAACTGTCATTACTGTGACGCATGATTCTTATTTCAGACAGCTATAAGCAGAGTTATACCGAAAGATTCCAGAGGACTAAATGAGTACTTTTGAAATATTATAGCAGAACACTGTTTTTAGCTGTCTGAAAAAAGGCTTGGTGTGAGAAGATAAATACTGGCACCTGATTGGCTGAGCTATTAAAGGCTATATCTTGGAAATGGCTTGGCCGAATTTGATGAAAGTTTGCTTGAGAATTAGTGGTGGGATGACGATGAACACTGACTTGATTAAAAAAAAAAAAAAAAAAATTGAGAATAGCCTAAATAATAGGTAGGACCATGTAGCTCATGTTATTAGAGTGGAAACTGGCATATCTTGCCCTTGGTTGAAGATTTTTTTTAAGTTTTTTTTTGTGATTTGGGTCACTGTAGCACTTGTCTATTTGTTCTCAGAATGGCACAAATCTGGAATTAGGTTTCAGGAGTTGGTTTTCTGCAACGGTTGTCATTCCAGGAACTACCATGAGACTGTCTTGATATACATGTCTAGCATATTTATTTAAACAGTTTGAATTTGCTGTTCTGAAGTACATTATGTGCCTATGTTTTAGAAGAGTTGTAATGTTTTATTAAGGAAGACTCTGCCAGGTGTTTTCTGGGCAGTGCCAGCCCTCCCTGTTACAGCATGTCAGAGGTGCAGCCCTGATCTCATCAAAGCACAGGAAACCACAGCCAGCAGGTTCAGGGCAAGTCTGCACAGCACTCCCTGGGACCAGGTCTCTGGCTAGGGTATCATCTTAATCGCTGTACATTAAAGTGTAAATAGATGCTGACAAAATCTGGAATACTCCAATACAAATGTAGTGGACCAGCGGAAATAAAGCCATTACAATATACTGCTCTGCTCGCTCCTTCTTTGCTTCCTGCCTTTTGATAAATCTGTATTTTAATGTGATTTGATTTAGCATTTTGTAAAACATACTGTAACGTTCAAAAAGTCATCGTTTTTGTGTGTAATCCACTCCACCTCTGAAGTTTTTAAAGAGTAAAAGTTAATAGATTTACTGGATCTAGAAGTTAAGTGCAGACTTTTTTTTTTTTGGTTAAATTGAAGAAAATAATTCATTATTTTTAATCCAATCAGACTTTTGCAATGCTTACAACTGCTAGAAAATATTCACTTCAGTTGAATAAACAGGTATATATAAAAAAAAATGTAAAAAACTAATACAAAATTGAAACTGTCTGCTTGTAATGTAGTTGTTTTGCGATGCCCAGTTTGAGACACCCTGCTCGTTGGCTTATTTTACAGATGGGTCATTCCACACCAACTCAACCAGAAAAGGGGCATTTTGTTGCCTGACCATCTCAGATTTTACTAGAAAAATTCACCTGCCGGTTTTCGGGGCAACCGAGTTCAGAAATGCTAAATTTTTTTTTTTTTTTTTTTTTTAATTATTTTTTTATTTCTCCTTCGAACTGTGACCTGGCAAAGATCAACCTAAAGTGAAAAGTGACCCTGACCAGAAAAATAAACCCTGGACTCAATATAGATGCTACCATCATGCGTAGCACCTCGTTCGACCCGTAATGAATAGGGCTTTCGGGGAACAAATACCAGGAGCACCTAATTCAGACGAAGGGTAAGTGACGAGTTTTATTTGAACTTCAGCCCAACCCTTCACTCTGTAGGGGATGCGTGTCCTAAAATGTTAGTATTGCTGTAAGAACCTTATGGACCACTCTTCCAAATTTTGTGAAACACCTCTTCCCCTACAGGGTAAAGGGTTGGGCTGAAGTTTGAATAAAACTTGTTACTTAGCCCTCATCTGGCACCTTGCCAAAATTGGTATTTTTTTCTTGAAAACCCTATTCATTATGAGTCGAATGAGGTGCTGCACATGATGGTAGCATCTAAGTTGAGCCAGGGTGATTTGTCTGGTGAAGGTCAGTTTTTCACTTTAGGTTAATCTCTACCAGGTCACAGCTCAAAGGGGAAATAAAAAAAAAAAAAAGATTAGAATTTCTGAACTTGGCGGGCCCGAAAATCTCCAGATGAATTTTTCTAGCAAAATCCGAGACGGTCGGGAATGGCTCTGGTTCAGTTGGTATACATTGGCCCAGATAATAAAGGACAGACACGTGTGCACTCCCTGACAAACCAACTTACTAGAGGCAGATGTGATGTTTTTGTGCCCTGAAGGGGTTAACATCACTAAGCAGTGGGTGGTGGGTGCACAACACAAGAGCTGCTCTTGTAATGGAATGAAAGGCTTGGGTGACTCACAGATCCACTTGTTTGAACACTTCATGATTATTGACCAATTCAGGGTGTATACCTAATAATGTGGCTTTGACCTTTAAACACTGCACTTCCTCCCATCTCCCTGCAGTGTGGGAGGGGACAAGAAGTAAAATATGTGTAATGTTTAAGCAGTGGTACCTGAAAAAGAGGGGACTTCCAGAGATTATAGACTGTGCAAAATCTAGTGTGTAATTCTGAGTAAGTAACGTGAGTCAACACGAGCGCAAAGGCCACTGCAGCACTTCCTGTGGCCCTCAGCCACGATCGGCAGGCCAGCAGGACCAGGAGTTGAAGTAGAGAGCTCCCACTCGTGTGACTAACTCTTCACTCCATGCGGTTGTGCCTTTACTGCTTCAGGTCCATGCTGTAATTTAGTCATAGATTTAACATCTTAACAAGGTCAAACTCGCCTTTTCTGTGCAGCTGCACTTCCTGTCTGTGCATCATTTGTGGTAGAACGACACCCTCCCTCAAATCCAACACAGTACCACACATTGTGAAACATGCTCCTGTACCACTAATTAAGATAAACTGGTAGTTTTGCAAACAGTTTGAATCTAGTTTTTAAGCGTTTTGCTACAGTCCAGACAGGGGTTTCATTTGTTATTGGACAGGACATCATGATGAGTCAAAGAGAAATGTCGGATGTGTTTGTCACAGCAGGTGGAAAACGGAAGAAATTAAACAGATCGAGACCACAAGGAGGGACTCACTTGCAGAAGGTGGTAAACTACAGTATTAGATACATTCTGGTAGGCAATGTTATAAATGAAAATCAATGCAATACATTACTTTTTGAGTTTGTTATAAACCAGTGCTGTGCTTTAAAAATACTTGCATTGTTTTATATAATTTATTTTAAGGATAAGAACGATGTTGACAAAGCGTAGCACTGTCTCGTTGCAAACTGGCCCAATTACTGCCTGTTTTCTTTCTCATTAATAATGCTAACTACTGTTTTAAAATGTTACATTGCTTAAATATGCCTTTATATCAGGAAAACAATTATTAGGCAATGTAAAGGCTGCTACCCACCAGACACGGTACGGCAAGCGGAACTGTGCAACGATGTGTCAAAATAAATAGAAACTATAGCTTTGATAAGTAATTTTCACAACAGGTGAGTCGCGACAGGCTATGCGAGTGCAGCACCGGAGCGACGCAAAATAAGTCATATTGAATCCTATTTTTTGCGATTTCATGTGCCGCCATTGAGCAATCGGAAAACAGCTTCAATGCACGTGGTCCAGCAGGGTGAAGCAGTATCTAAAATGACAGATGAAACAATAATACTTGCCTGTGAAAAAATACCCAGAGCCTAATGACAAAGGTCATCACAATTATAAAGATAGAGTTATGACAGACAATATATGGGAGTCCATTTTGATGGAACTGGATATTCCTGGAAAGTATGATTTATTGCCACTTGTGTTGAAATACAGTCAGAGAAAGTACTTGTAATTACTACATCACGTTGACGAATATGTATCAGTCTTGAACATAGTCAACAGCAATTTTGAACAGTTGTATAGATCTGACAGTTTTCAAACCTGTCGATCGCCTCTGTGTTGCTTATGGTGTGTATGGTCATGACGCTGCGAAAGTGTCTTGTCGCCAATTAAAAATTGCGTCTGGTGTGTGGGAGACCTTTACTCATGAAAATCAATGGATTTCTTTTTCTAACATTTGTGATGTATGCAACTTGGTTGTTATTTGGCAAAAACATTAGACTTACAGGCTGGTGTTGACAAATGTGCCTAGATGAAAGCGAGATGCTACTCCCTTTTATTCATGATTAGCTGGGTAAACATGTTATTTAAAACTTTGATACATATTTCTACTTTCGACATTCACAGAATTCTGGTGCTCTTTTTTTTTTGCAATTTACATTCAATGTTTGTGGAAAGCAGGTGAAATATGTCAAACTTAACTCAAGGTTGTAAGTATGTATCAAATCTGGTGAGATGTACACAGATGAATGCTCTAAAATAGTGTTAATCTGCATTATTACCCCTTGATCTTTTTGTAAAACCCATGCAGTACATAACTTTTTTTTTTCTATGATCTGAAATTAGAGTTGTCTAATGTCCCTAGCTGCTACTCTACTAGGTTTTTTTTTTTTTTTTTAAATGATAGTGTACCATTATTTATTTAATGTCGCAGTAGTTACAGTATGTAACTGTGAAATGTTTACTTAAGTGCGGTACAGAAGCTGGAAAGAGAGCAAATCGGTTAGCATTAAAACCTTTACCCACTTTAAAAACACAAATGTTTTAGTGAAAATGAGACCCTGTAGCGATACACGCTTTATTGCTATAAAATTTTAAGAATAAGAAAAATGATGACAAAGTGCAGCACTCTATCTTGTTGTAAACTGGCCCAATTACTGCCTGTTTTTCTCATTCATGATGCTGTTTGGGAGAGAGAATGTTCAATGCTGACACAACTTTGCCCCGCAGCCTCTTTGTTTTGCTGAATCTAAGAATGGATTCTGCAAGCTGTGAATGGAGTCAGGGGTTCAGTCTAGGAAGTTTCCACCTGGTCACAGGGGTGCCTGACCAGGAAGGGTGTAAAGGCCAATGCAGCGCTCCGGACCAAGATCCGCAGGTCTGCATGACCAAAATTCAAACCGTCAAGCTCCTGATCACATGACTCCTGATCTGCATCACATGCTTTCTGCTTAGGACCTGCTGTGGTTAAATCTGTACTCTATATAAAACCCTGTGAGCTAAGAAGTTCAGTGACTAACATTTCGACTAGAAATGTTTTTTAATGTCTTCACTGAAAAAGACTTGAGGTCGAAATGTTTTAAGTTTGTTTTTGTATTTCTAAAAAGAAGAATGTGTTATACTGTCTTCTGCTCCACCCAGCACACCATGCATAGCTGTGCTTGTTGTGGTGGGGGATTGTTCCGATAAAGTTTGGAGTTTAAGAGGTTACTATAACTTACACTGCTGACACATGAGGCCTGAGCACCACAAAACATTAATCCTCAGAATGGCAGAACACCATCCTGTATCTCTTTCTCTCTCCCTCTTTCTTTCTCTTTCCATGTCTGTGTCTCTCTTGGACCTTTGCTGTAATTCACAGGCAATAACAGATACAACAAAACCATTAATTTGCACAATAGGGCAATGACATCATGTAATTACAGTATGTATTAGGGCTTCATTAAAGGCTGCACTTTGCAGCCACACACCTCATTGTGTATAGTTCAATAACCCAACCCTGAATTACATAGTTGTTTGTTCTCTCTCTCTCTCTCTCTCTCTCTCTCTCTCTCTCTCTCTCTCTAGTTGTTTTTGCACCCTGACTTTGTGTGATTGCAGAGCAAGTGGTTTAATTTGTGGCCTTATAGTCCCCTTCAACTGTAAACACTGAGTAATGGCTTTGGAATCTTAAGAGGTATAAAATAATTGCAGGTTATTTCATAATAATGCGTGTGTTTCCCTGCCCTCCTCTGAGAGCTCTGTGAAACATGCCTCTTCAGAGCTGTGCCCTGAAGAAAAAAATGCAAACAAAATTATAGCATGGATTCAAAACAAGAGCTTTTTACTATGTGATCATTCTGCAGTACTTGGGGAGGCTGTGACTCTAACTTCAGTACTGCTTTACTTGTATCATAATTCAACCTTTTGAAAACTGTAAATTTGTTAACATGTCATACATATTAAAAAGAATCAGATTTTTGCATTATTTGGTCAAAAAATTCCTTACTAAAACATTATTTATTTTGCACTACTGATTTTTACTTCAACAGGCAGTGAATACCAACCAGGAACTGCTCCAGTCTCAAAAAGGGAGGATCCCAAACCTAGACCCCAGGATGATGGGGTCCATCATCATAATAACATTTATACAAAAAAGTTAGCTTGATTTGAGACTGTGCACTTTCATTAAAGCCAATGTAATGCCTCACAATCATTTTCGGAGCTGTTTTAAAATGATTTTTCAGCATTTGTTTATATTCTTCTGTGCACTCCACCTCATCAGACGATAGACTGATCTATTTCGTTTGTGGTTTTATCTGCAGATACACCTGCCTCCTTGACGGTTCTACTACTGCAGTTAGCTGAACATTATTAATGCCACCGTTGAGGTCAGGGGATTCCAGGGTTCAAACAATCAGGGAACTAAACCATTGTTGCACTTTGTCCCAGTTCAGATCTATTTATTATTTATTTATTTATTTAAAATGTTATTCGCTGGAAAACCCATATGAGCTGCAAACTGCTTGTTTACAAAGGCGTCCCAGGATGGAGGAAGGAGCATGTTACAGTTGCATACAAGCATACAGTAAGCACACAGTTTCAGAATCCAGGTATTATTGTATTCCCTTCACGTCATGTGCAATCACAAGGCTGGTTCAAATGATCAAGCTACAGTACAATCTCTTAAATGATCAAACTTCAGTGCAATTTCTTAAAAGTAGAAAGTGACACTGGATTTCAGTTCTGTGGGTAGTTCATGTAAGAGTTGGATCACTCAGTTGACTAATCAAATTGGGGAAAAATATTGCGATTCCAAATTAAAAAAAAAAAAAAAAAAAACATAATTTGAAGTTACAAAACTCTTTAACACATTTGATAATATGGAAGCAGGCATAAGTGCTTCTTTATTGTCTTTGTTGGAAGTGAAAAAAATGCAAAACCCAAAGACATATGAAACACTTATGTGGCTGTATAATAACATACAACAATGGGACAGCCTGCAATGGAAAACCTGCAAATAAGAAACACAGAGCACTTATTAATTGAGCCATTGTCTGAATAGTTTCAGTATGATGACCTGGTGGTATTCCCCCAAGTGAATTTAAAGAGTAGCTCTTTCTGAACTGACTCTAGATGCTGTTTGGGGCTAGTGTCCCACAACTATGTTCAGTGTTCCCACACAGTTTTACTCCTGGGTGACTGTTTTAGCTCCAGAAATGTACTTTTCTGATTTAATACATTTTCTATTTAAAAGTGTTTGTGATTGCACTGCTATGAAAGACATTACCTTACATAAAACATTCAGTTTGAATCTAGCTCTGGATGATATGAGTTTACCTGGAATTGAACTGATAGTGTATGTTAAAACTACTGACTTCCTATATAGGCCCACTTGTGCAATTTTTCAAATTTTATTGTGTGAAGATAGTGTTCACATAAAAAAATAGCAAAAGTAGGAAGTGTATAGACTTTGCTCCTTTTTCATTGTATCAGCCCCAGTTGAGAACTTCCCTTGTGGGATACTAGACTACATTAAACCTTCAGAGACAAAGCAATATTGTAAATTCAAGACTACCCTACAGTCATAGGGTTGAAGATTTAAGGGACCCAAATTACCCTATTTCGTACAACCTGGGACATTATACTAATTTCATACATAATGTCCTAGGAGCCATCACACTGGCATACTGTCTATTCCTTTAACTAGACTTTTAAAAAATATTGACTCAACAGAATGGTTGTTGTTACATTGAACATGTTTTCTAACTTCCTATGTGTTCTAATTTCCTAAAGTTACTCTGTACCATTTTGAAAGTGTAAAGTTACATAAAATCACCCTCCATGGAAAATAGTTCCTTCAGTTTTCAAAGAGTTTTGAAACTGCAACTAAAAGCATTTACACTACCAGCCTGTAGAAGTGACCCCATACAAATTCTAGTTGTAAAGTGAATAGGCAGCCATTACACAAGTTAACTGCAGGTCTATGTTATAAACAGTTACTAAAATCACATGGCATGCTAGCTCAGCTAGTAGACAAAAAGAGCTTGGCAATTATATGTTTTCAATTGCAATGTACATCTCTTGAGTAAAGGTTGGAAATATGAGGGTATTTCTGTGCATTCCAGAAGCTATTAACTCATTTATTTACTTTTGCTAGAAGGTCGCAGTATATTGAATGTGGGAAAACCCAGAACTTCTCTACACCTCTGACAGAGGGAAGAATTGCAATTACTGTAGCGATTTGTTACTTCAAGTAAACATCAACAGGAGCCTGTGTGCTTTAAACAATAGTTACTAACATCCTGTCTACCTCAGTGAAACAAGAACAAGGGTAATATAAACAATCACTTATCCCATAAAAAACAAATCATGCCCAAGTGTAGGGACACTGCTTTTGCCAGACTGATTCTCAGTTTCCACATCACTGACATAACGTTAGTCTTGCATCATTTTTACCAGTGTGGTACGATCTCAATGCTTTCAGTGTGACTGCTTACTTTAAACTCTTAACCTACCAGGTTGTGTCATTAAAATGCTAGACGGTTTTGAGAATCTTACTTTTTAAAAAGTGAGATGCTCGAGAACAGTGCCATTTCTGTACCATGTGAATAACACAAAGAAGTTTTTTTCGTTTTGTTTTGTTTTTAAGCAGACGTTACTCCATACATGGATCCACTGGTTGTAGCTCTTTACCACAGAGCTCTGAGGTACAGATATTGTTTTTGGCATTTTCCAGAAGAGAGAACACTGCCTCTAAGGCTTCTTCGGGTATGCTGCAGAATTGAAACAGGATGTCTTTTGGCAAGAACCAACATGCTCAGGGAACCTACTGTATCTTTGCATCCCCTACCTCAGCATGTCATATTATCCAGTTCATTGCCTGTCTGTCAATATGTGTTTTCCTAATCAAATAATGAATAAATCATGGATCTTCTTGTCTGTTTGTGTTCTTGTCCATTGAGAGTATTTTACAAGTAACAGATAAGTGTTTTGTTTTTTGTTTATTTGTTGTATTTCTTTTTTACTGTTTTAACCATAATTTTAAAAATACAAATTGGGGGTAGAAACCTAACTTTATCGGTTTTGAATTCTAAAATCTGGAATTCCCACAGACACAAACCTAACAAATCCGCTATGCCTATTGTTCCTGGTCATATCTGAATGTGAATTTTTCAAAATAAGTTTATGGTGTACTGTTTTAACATGTCTCTGTAGCTTATAGATCAGTCCTGAAAACTGGCCTGTATTTGTTGAAGAGTTTGATAAAGCCTATAGCAGAAGTCCCTGTGCTGGAGCGCTTTAATGGAACAATTACTTGCTTACCACTGTAGCTCACTTATTGGTCATTTCAAATTTTTGTAAAGACTGTTGTCCAATCTTAAAGCGAATGGGTTTTATCGAAGCAAATATTTTGAGTACTTTTACATGTTGCAGCATGTAATTCATGGCAGCAAAGGAAAAATCAATAAGCCAAGAGGCTGCCTGCTGACTACTCGTATATGTTGTGGTCCTCACCCCACCTTCCCTTGTATAATGATCTCTGAAAAACAAAATTTAGGAAAACTGCATTTTAAATCCATAGCCTAAAACACAGAGAGTTCATGCATGCCCATTAGTCAGTTTCAGCAGTGAGTGTGTGGGCAGAGTAGTTACTGACACAGTACAGCAGTACTGTGAGCACTAAAGAGCAGATGTGTAATATCAATATATTTAGCCAGTCCATTTTTTAAAGATGTAATTCATATTTATGATTACCTAAATTAGTCTAAATAAGTGCGAGAGACATGCAGTTTTTCACACAGTTCCAGTTGAGTTTCAGTTATCCAAATCTGAAATAGGAATGTAGGAGTTTGGTGCTCATTTGCTGATGCATACCAATATGGTTAAAGCGTGTGTGTGTGTGTGTGTGTGTGTAGATTCAATTTATAAAGATCACCCACCCACATTGATACCATGAGGCAAGACGGTAATTTTCGAAATTGTGTTTTTTTAAAGAGTCTTTTTCAGTGTCTCATTGAAGCCATTCTAAAAGACTTCTAGTCAAAACCTTTGTCATTTAATTGTTCTTTATTTTGCTATCTGACTCACCCTTTAAAAAATGTGAAATATTGAAAATGGAAAATTACTGAAAGGCCTTTATACATTATAGTACATGATAATTTTCTGTTGAGCTGGTCAAACTGAATTATTGAATTGTGAACTATCGAGGGAGCACTGCAGTTTCTTTTAATATTTCTTAATTTAATAAAGGATCTGATTTCTCTGTGTGAAATATAAACTGTATGTAGCTACACTACAAACTCCCACATGCTCCCAGATGTAGGTGAGTTTGTAGAAATCTCTGCAGACATTTGACACTTTGATTACTTAAAAGCAAATCACAGTTCAGTTTACATTGTGTAGCAGCAGAGGTATGCTTATGTGTAGTTTTGGATCACAAAAACCTGTCATTATAATGGAGAACCCATCATAAACTGTTATAGATTAGGTTGGTTGAAAAAGTAGTTATTCAGTTTGAAAACTATTTTGTTATTTCAATCATTAACTTAAGGTACATATCCTATAATATGTTTACTTTGTGGGAAGCGTTACAAACCCACTGACTTTTTTAATCAGTTTACTTACCAGTGCATTGTGGCAATGGAAATCAAAGAGTTTACTTCCTTTAAAAGTTTGACAAGGTTCTGGTACTGCAGCCAGTCTGTTCATTAAGAGTGCATGACCTCTATCTGACTCCCACCCTGCTGTATTATGAAGTGGAAACCAAACCCTAACAAATGTGTAATTGCAGCACTGTGGCATTCCTGCACCCTAAAGGGCAATTGAAGACTTACTGGAGGTGCCCTGGTGACTAACATCGTTATTTGTTTTTTTTTTTGGGGGGGGGGGGGGGGGGGGGGGGGGGGGGTTGTGCAATTTGGAGTCTGATGAAATGCAATAGTTTTTTTTTTTCAAACTTTTTTGCAGCCTAGTTTTTTTTCATGCCCTAAAAGACTGTGTACAAAGTGTGTTTTTTTTGGATTTCCATATTTCAAGTAGTCAGTTGAATCTGTTTACCTCAGATTCTTCCTGCCAAGAGTCTGTGTTCCTGTGTGTTTGTCTTTGCTAGTGTGCCTGTGTTTGTCAGTGTCAGTGTTTGCGTGTGTATGTGTGTGTGTGTGTGAGCCTGTTTGTGGAATTCGGGGAGGAGTTCATTGTGAGAGCAGCTGGTGCAGGCCTCTCATGTTTGAAGGGAGACTGGCCCAGACAAGTCCTGGACCTCACTGCCTCCTGGGAAACACCCAAATACTGAGCACTGAGCCAGTCCTGCAGCTTCCACAGCCTGACACTGGCATTCACGCACAAGCACATACGCACATGCACACAAACGCCCATACACACACAAACACACCCTTAGAAAAGTTTACGGTAGTAAAAGCATAGCAAAGTATAATAAAGCATAATGAAAGCGTAGGTGAGCATGAGAAAAGCATGGTAAAACTGCATACGTAAATTTGGGATATCGCACTGTGGAATTGCTTTTTTTTTTTTTTTTTACAGGAACTTTTTCCTCACTAGTTTTAAATTGACATTTGTCAAGTGTCAGAGAAATGTTAAAATAAGCTGCTGCAAAGAGACAGAGTAAAATACGTTGCTCGGTACATTCTACGAACATTAAGCTGATTTGGTAGCTTGATCGTAGATACAGTATTGTGGATGGTCCCTCCATTTTAAACATATAGACTAACAGACACTTGAGCCCACAAACCCACGATGAGAAACTATCACAGCTTATCATTCTGCTTCCATTGCCATCCACTGTAATGAACACAGCACTTCAGTTAAATAAAATCTCTCCACCGCTTTCCAACGTAGCCTTCCTAGCTTCTACATCACTGAGTCATTTTGTGTGCATCACATGAGCTCAAGATATCTGCAGTGCCATTTCACATTCCACAAACATTTTTAAAAGCTGTGGTTAGTACATCCTGAAGCACATAAACCTGTTTGTTTTTTTTTTTTTTTTGTTTTGTTTTTTTTTTAAATGCATTGTTGTAGTGAAGAGAGTAATTCTCCGGTGAGCCAGAAAAGAGGTGAAGCTTGTACTTTTGTACCTGCTATTAGGGTAAATTAGTGAATGTGGTAGATTATCAGATTGCATACACTGTGATTAGTGCAATTTAAATTATGAAAGTAGACAGGAGAGCTTTGCAGGCAGTGAATTGTTGTTGCTGTTCTGAACTTGAATAACAATTTCAAATTTGGTTGTAAGTTACAGGGTTACAAAAACATAACATCTCACTGTTTGGGGACTGTCCGAGTTGAGGTCAGCCTCTGAACTGTGTTAGTGGAGAGTCTGTTACAGATATCCTTGTGGGGTGGTTTGTTTATGCTCCCCGATTGGAAAACTTAGGTCCTCTTAACCTTGAGTTCATTTATTTATAGAGTTTCTATGTATTTTCATAACAGTGGCCTTTCACAATTAAAAATACTCTTGTTGTCCTGGGGGACCATAAAGCAATTCATATTCTCATCAACTCCGGTAATAATAACAATAACCTGCTTTAGTTTTCTTTTCTTGGAAGACATACTAGTATTGCTAATTGTTTTCTCTGGAGGACTTGAATCAGTACTACTGAGAAAGATCTGTAGTGTAAAGAAAGATCACAACTGAGCCGCAAACAAGCCAGTGTGTTAGTCAAAGCATGGCTATTGTTTAATCGAATTTTTTGAATTACTGTGATCTAGCACACCGTGGGCTGTATTCTCAAAGCTTTAACTTGTGAGCTATTTAAAAGAGTCTGATGTCCTTGAAACTGCGCTTGACTGTTTTGTTGGCTTATTAGTTCTTATTGTTATTGTTGGCAATTACTTCTGTGAAGGGGAAAAAATAAGGTTTTTAAAAATGATATGCCAAAGATACTCCGTTTAAGGATAGTTGTTGTTTTTGTAAGTAAGTTTAGAATTGTTTTATTTTGCACATTTTTTTTCTTCTTTATATTAATATAGTAAAGGTCAAGGATGAGAAATTTGGTAGAATTTTGTGTTTTTGAGGGTGTTAGTTAAGGGTACCGTACCCGTGGTTTAGGTCCATTTGCTTCAAATCATCAGAAATTCAGGCATAAACTTTCTCATTTGTGACACACAACTCCAGATCTTCCTGAACACTTCTGTCTGCCTAGGGCCTGCACTAGAGCATCCCAAGGCTGTACTTTTCTCTCATCACACTCGCTGACTGTCATGTTTGTTGTTTCTTTTTTTTTCTGGAGTATACTGATGCAACGTAATGATGAAAAACCTTAGCCCTGACCCTGGCTGGGCTCAGCTATCTGTCGGATTCAGATTACTTGAGGCCAGAGTTTCACAGTTTGGTTCTTGCTCAGCTCGACAAACAGCCAGTGGAGAACTACCCGTGCCCATCCCGTACCGTACCGAACCCTCACGGGTCAGATGTGCCAGTGGAGAAGTGGTATTAGTGGCCATACTACTGGTAGATAAAGTTTATTATAAAAATAAATACCATAGGATTTTGACTGTTGTTTTTGTCTAAAAGTTTTTTATCTAAAACATTTTTTCTTGTTTCTTTTTAAATCAGTTGACAAAAAGAGTCACATCATGATGTACACTATCTATGTTTTCAGAGGGTTTTTTTTTTTAAAAAGCTCCTGTTATTCTTATTTGATAGGAAATTTAACAGGCTTGATATGTTTAGGACGGCAGGATGGTGGGCTTATTATTGATGGTGATCTTAAAGTTTGACTGTATTTATTAATGTGATTGATATAATACTTTGCAGCATTTTGCATTAGTATGTTTAACTGATTTTGGAAATCTGAGAGTTCAAACTAGGTGCTCCTACTAGTGTGCTAGGGATTTTCCCTTCCCAACACCCTGATCTCTTTTCGTGCCTGTCCCTGCTTTGCACCCACAGAGATCTGAATTCTGTCCTGTCCTGCTCCACTGCAGTCCAGGGAGGGGACGGGGGTGTCTTGGTTGGTCTCCAGGAGAAGCAGGAAAAGAGTATGGAGCTGCTTAACATAGGGTGCCAACAGATGTCGACAGGACCATTAAAATCTCTGGCCATAAGGCTTCTGACTCACACACTACAACTCTCACTTCCAGTAAAGCCAGGTCCACTTTCACAATCACAGCTGCGTACAGAGGATGCAAGACCCCCCCCCCCCCCCCCCCCCCCCCAAATCATTCAGTCAGATGACGGGGCAGAGTTAGATCTCGGTTTGTCTGCCGCTTGTGGAAATGAACATGACCATTTTTAAAATCTCCTTCAACTCTTTAGAAAAAAGATGGAGACATGACATAAGAACTGATTCAGGTTACCATCTGAACTCTGTCATGATCAGAGTCTGGTGTGATGTGACCACTGGCTTAACTTTCCCTTTCTCCCACCTACCCATCTTTGGAAAAGCCCAGTTGATGATTACCACAGTACCTTACACTTTTCTATATTAAATGTAGTTTGCCATGTAACACTGTGCACCCTGTGGATGGAAGAAATACACCATTAAGAAATACAATTGTGTTTTTTTCTTACATCCACTAAGGGAAAGGTGTTGTAGAGGAACAGGTAAATGGATATACTCTGGTATACCTGATTCTGATTATATTGTTTCTATGAAGCCACGTTGAGAAAATGATTTTTAATCTTTAGCATTTTTGAAGTTCAGGATGAGAAATTGATTACACAGATATTTTAATGACCACAGGGCTTAACAAGTTGTGGAGTTCTCTTCGCTTTTCTTATTTGAATGAGCAAGTCTTACACTGATCAATACATCCGGGGTGTTCTTGAAGGAGACATTGAGTATGAATGAGCAAGTCTTACATTGATCAACATGTCTGGGGTCTTCTTGACGGAGACATTGGAAAGTTTATAATGAGTACTGTCTGTTAAGTTTGTCTTGGAGGTACTTTTACTGCTCATAATAACTTCCCTGCCACTGAGACAGTAGTGTTGAGAACTCTTCTAATCCGCAAAAGGTAATACTTCGATTCCTCAAAATGAAACCAGTAAGCTACTTACTAAAAGGAATTAATTGCCCAGCTGTAAAATCATTTACAAACATATTCATCTTAATACCCATTCACTAGATTCATTAAGGATTGCAGATTTCCTTGTTTTTAATGGCAATGATTATTCCACAATTACAATATGTAGCACACACTTTCAGAGATCTGATTAATGTATTACACAAGTAGCATCCCTGCAATTTATGTTATGCATAAAAGTTGTATCTTCATCTTGTAAGTTAGTTTCAGTCATGATGGGGAAGACAGTAAATCTTATAACAGATCTTTGATAGTAGGCATGTCTGTTGGTAGTTGCATTTGTATCCAAGGAATGCACTAAGGCTGTTTCAAAGGGAGCAGTCTCAGACGTGTTTGCTCTACACAGAAATAGTCAGTCACATATCTCTGCCAAATAAATATAGTCTCTGCAGACTCTTCATGTAGAATCAGTGCCATTCTGTCTGCCCATGGATGGCATTGGTTTAAGGTAAGTATGTTAGTTTTCGCAAAATTTCCTAAATGTTTAAACTTCTTGGATTAATCATTAGCATACTGGGAATGTTTGTAACCAATCAGAAAGGCTATTATAAGAAGGCCTCCATCCCTTTAATTATAAATGACTGTATCTGTGTATAACACACCTCTTATATGAAAAGACAGTGGAGAAATATTGAACATGAAATAACTTGCCTTAAACCTGTGAAACACGAAGGCCAGCCAATAATTAATATTTAAACTCTAAACTATTAACATTCCTAATTTGAGGTCTAACGCCTAATGTATGTTAATGTACACTGCAGAAATATCCCTAAAATCTAACTAGCAAAAGCAGTTTATTTTTTTGTTACATAAATGAACAAAGCTACCTAGATCTGACATTTTAAATATTCCTTCTAGGATGATTTTTTTTTTTTTCTTTTTTCTGGCTGTTGTTGAGCAGTTGGACAGCTGTCACTTTGCTGAACTAAAGCAACTACTCACTGACAGCCCCTGGTGTCTCTGGAGGGACTCAAGACAGATGAACCTACTTGTTGTGCAGTCTTTACAAAAGGGATTTTGGTTGAATTTAATAAGCATTCCAGATGTGCTGCAGTTTTGTATTATTATTATTATTATTATTATTATTATTTATTATTATTATTATTATTATTATTATTATTTGTAGTACTGTAGCACAATTTGTTTTTAATCCATTAACAACAGCGTGTTTTTCTAAGCAACCAAATGCCTAATTAGATTCCCATTTATCTTTGCTTCACTCAACGCAACCAATGGCCCTCTCAACAAGGGCAGTATCATCACAGAGAGGTACTTTTACAAACCACGTGTTCAAACTAAATGAATATGTATTCATACTATAGTGAGGGCATGGGAAAAAAATGTTTGCTTGCTAGTCTTCCTGGCTTGATACACAACACTGTTAAACTAGAAATGTTTTTAGTAGGTCATTGTATTATGTTGATATCATTGAGATTAATTTTGTGTTTGCGTTACAAAAATTTAGGTCTTATAAAAAGAATTTTAAAAAAATCAAAAATGCTGCAATTAATATTTTGTGTCTATTATTTATTTGTTTATTTATTTATTCTGTCCAGTGAAAAGTATTTTGCTCAATGTAGAATTGCCACATTCTTAAACAGTGGCTTTACTGTAGCCATTTCGTTTTGTCTATTAGCATTTCTTGCTTTGCAGTAACTGCAGTTGAAATGTCTATGGAAGGTATGACACAGAAACAGGAGGTTCGATTTTCCAGATAAACAATAAGTGTTTAATCTGTAAAAATAATTAACTGTTTTTGAGTGCCGTTAGCCACAAGAAACTGGAGTGTTTGCTTTGTGATCGTGTTCCTTTAACTGTGTTTACTCAACCCTGCTGATGCTAGGGTTACTGGCCTGATCAGGAGTCTGCTGGCTGATTTAATTAGACTGCATCCTCCTTATCAAACCATACCATTCAAACCATGGAGCAAAAAGACATGAAAAAGAGGAAAGAAGTGTTGCAAATCGTGATATGAAATTTGTCCTGATATATGGGATGGGCTACTTCTATAATGCATAATAAGGTTAAATAATCATTTAATGACAGGCTATTTTATTAAAAGACAAAAACTAAATGAGTATGAATTCATATCATGAAACACACTTTTCTCTTCTTTTGAGAATCGTTTGGTCTTGAATCACAATACAAACGATTCGTACCTCCTTTTACAATACGATATATCATGTAAAGAAAGTATCAGTTCATCAATACAAGATTAGCGACAGGTTGGGAAAGCATAGGTAAGCATTGTAACGAATAGCAAGCTATGGAAAAGCAAATTAATAAACATGGCAAACCTGGGTAAACTGTGGTAAATGCATAAATATTTATAAGGGGAAGGTCACTGGCATTCTGATTAACCATATATTTATTAGAGAGAAGAAACAAATGATATTTAGTTAAAAATATACAGAGGCCTGTTATAAATAAATAAGATGGGTGTCCGTTTTCTTAAGACAAGTATCCATTTATTTAAACCTTATTCCACAATATTTTTACTGTCGATTAAATAAAACATTTGATGTATGCAAACCTTGGTGAATCTGGCGCTTTATTTGGCTTACCTGTTTATAATATTTAAACCTCAAAAACTGAAGTGGTGGAATTGATAGATCTGTGAACGTCAACATGCATTGATTTTTCTTATCGATGAGCTCTGTTTAAATTGTTCGTTGTATAGCTTATCACCAATAAACCCAGATGGCATTGAATAATTAAATACATGCAACAGCTGGCTGATTTACTGTTGAAGGGATATTGTCTGCTCACAGCGTTCAATATTATTTTTATTTTTTTTTATACTGGTTAATATGTTGTTTAAAAGTCAAGTATTTCTACATGCATACCCTGAGGAGAGACGCTGGGGTCCTTCATTAACGCTCGCTTCCATGACTTCCAGTTTTCGCCCCGAATCAGAATGCAAATCACAGTGAAGCTGGTGATGTTTTTTAATCCAGTCTCTACCTGGTGGTGTAGCATCCTTGTGCATTCTGACAAACTTGACATAGTTGCTTTAAAATATGCGGCACAGGGCCAAGACTAAAGCTCAATTACTTAATATGAAATCAAAATGCATATTGTTTCCAATAGCTTCCAAATAGATTATTAATTGTGAATGCCTTATCTGTACTGGTTACATGAAAAGTATACCATGATGGCTGTGGACCTCTGGGTTTTACCATTTTTATAATTGGTATAATTTTTAGAGCTCCCAAACAGTTATTTTTACATTTATTTTGTGGATGCTTGAAAGTTATGTTGCTGACCTAAATTGACTTTCACAGATCTAATGGTTTTTAGTGCATCCACCTGTTGGATAAGAACCACTGTACTCTGAACCTGGTTTATGATATGAATGTATTTTAGTTATAACATTGATGTCCATCTGTGTAGGGATTGAATTGGTGGTCTATTCAAGGGATTGAGTTGGTGGTCTAAGTTTCATTACTCTGCTGTAAATGCATCAGAGACAGTTACCCAACCAATCATATCCACCAACCAGATTCATGACACAGTCTCTTCACTCCTTCCTCCTTGTTTTATCCAGAAGTGATTTATGTTATTCATGTTTTGCTTGTCTCCCAACCTTTGTGTCAGTGCTCATTGATCAATGAGAGAAGACTTTAGCAGTGCAACGTGAAAACAGCAGTATGGAATAACACTATGTAACACAATTTTTGTTCCTTATGCCTCAAAAGTATAGAAAATGGCTATTATCCCCCACAAACTTTGCTTTTGTGACCAGGACAATGATATTTTGAAATATCACTATTTCCAATGAGAAAACGGGAGCTTTTGTGTCTTTTCGTTCACATAAAGTCAGAAAAAAACAACATATGAATCCAAATTAACATGTATTTATACTAAAGTAATACAAAAATGACTACAAAAGATTTAGAAGGGAGTAGTTTTTCGAGATTTATGATTATACTGTAAATTTACAGTATAATTGTAAATCTCGAAAAACTACTCACTTCTAAATCTTTTGTAGTCATTTTTGTATTACTTTAGTATAAATACATGTTAATTTGGATTCATATGTTGGTTTTTTTCTGACTTTATGTGAACGAAAAGACACACATTTGCCTGTTTTCCCATTGGAAATAGTGGTATTTTGAAATATCACTGTCCTGGTCACAAAAGCAAAGTTTGTGGGGAATAATAGCCATTTTCTATACTTTTGAGGCATAAGCAATTAGGAAATAACACTTACTACCAAGGAACAAAAATTGTGTTATATAGTGTTATTAAGGCAGGACTAAATAAGACCAAATTTTATACAGTCGTTGAAATTAATATTACAGTTCAAATGTAAGGCTGTAGTTAATGCAGACCCCATAAGTTAGCAGTAAAGTAAGTGTTTTTTGTTTCCCTGTTTGTGCTTTGCTAATAATTTTTCTGTTTATTGGTTACCCCAAAGTGGTTAGAAAGTATGCGTAACTGTGCTGCTCTGGCCCTTGGAGCTTGTGTGACTGAGTTATCAGGTCCCTAAATTGTACTTATCAAAACAACTGATCAAAATGTTTAATCAAGTGACAGCCCTAATACAGTTTGTGTGTGTGTGTGTGTGTGTGTGTGTGTGTGTGTGTGTGTGTGCGTGCGTGCGTGCGTGCGTGCATGTGTGGTGGAGAATTACATTTAGCACACTCTTAAATAGATGCTGTTGTGCAAGTAACCTCTTAGATTGAGAAGATAAGCACCCAGGTGCTATTTTGACCAAATACAGTAATTAATATACACAGTTTCATAACAACAACTTCTGTGTTACAATAGTAATATGTATCCGAGATATAATGCCAACAAATGCTGTCACAGAAAAGCGGTAAGGACTAAATTAGCCTGAATAACAAGAATGATAACACCTTCTAACAGGTAAAGACTGGTGTATATTTATTCAAGTCCCAAGGGTTGTATTAGGCACTCACCCTCAGGAGAGTCTTCTCTCTGTTTCCATTTCCATACCCCTGTCACTTTCACTTGACCTATCAGCGGATCCCTTATTATAAGTTGTCCGCAATTTACCCCTGAAGTTACTCACGTTAACCTGCAATCCTTGGGGGTCCCATTTATGTATATCTGACTAATCCTGTGGCCTTTTCATCTTGTGCCCGACTCACTGATGTGAATAACGGTAACGATAACCATAACTGTAATTAATCTCCACATTAATTATGTGATCATCTTCATGAGAGGATCACATTAATGTGTCAGACCCAGGCTGAAGAAGCCAGAAGGCTGATGCTCAGGGGAAGGTCTTTGGTTTGTTCAGTGTGTAGAACAGTGTCTGGATAAGGGCCCTCCTGATTAATTTGGACCTTCTTTAGGTTTGTGTAGTTGATGGTTTAGTCCCTGGCCTAAGGATGTTCTCTAAGATTGGAGAAGAGCATTCACTATTTTACTGTCCCGATTTTAAATCAGATTTGTATACTTGCTCTTTTGCATATAATTCACCCAGTTTAGAGATGCTGTTTGTGTTTGCTTGTAGTTGGCAAATTTGTGTCATCTCATTTCCAAAAAAGCTTCCTTGAACCATCTGCAAACTTAACAAGATCCTCCCACACAGAACTGGAGTCTGAAAGGTGTTGGCTCTGAATACTGATATCATTTTAAATGGTTGTAATAGGACCATCCCTGGCACATCATGTATTTTTACAGATTTTTATAAATTTGAAAAAAAAAGTTTTGAGAAATTAGCCCCATATTGTTTAGCACTCCATCTAACAATAGAATAATGACTGCTGAACTCTTAAAAATCTTAACACGCTGTATAGCTCAGTGGATCTATCTTGGGACCCCTTTTGAAGTAACTTGGGTCTGCATGTCCCCATGTCCAAAAAAGCTGTCACACTTAAATTAAGAACATAAGAAAATGTACAAATGAAAGGAGGTCATTGGTCATGTAAGCTTGTCTGGTTCCTGGTAGCTCAAGAACCAAGTGATTCTGCCTCAACAGCATGACTATGTAGGCCATTTTATACCTATTTTAAATGCATCTAGAATGTACATGTAGATGTTTACAGTAGAAACAGGACATATATATAAATGAAGCAAAATTGCATATTGTAGTATTCTTAATTCGACTCAGTTACAAAACAGACTGGCTGCTTCAAGGCATTGTAGCCATTACACATTGTATCATACAGTAGAACAGCTTTTAGAGAACCCCTAGATGATACACAATTTATTAATTTTGTATAGGTAATTGTCTATGCACATCATACTTAGCACACACAGTGAAAACTGACGCATGTGGCACACGTCTATAAATAGCATAATAATGAGCATAATAGATTATAATAGTTTGTACAGTGCAGACTGCAATTGGAGTTGACATAAGGGATGAGGCTGGATGGTGGGCACAGAGGACTGGAAGTAGGAAGGAGCCGCTTGTGTTGTGGTGCTAAGCAGATTCGTGCTTGTGGAAGTGAAACCATTATGCCTTGCGCTTCCAAACTGAATAGCGTTGCCTGTCTTGATGGCTCTGCACTGCTTTGTTTAGACTGGCTCACGGCTTACCGCAGTAATTGCTGTTCAGATGAGAGCTTGCAGAGTAAGACACCACTGTTATTTAATCCCTATAATAAAAGCTGTTTTGGGATAAAGGGTTAAAAAAACAAAAGTGGTTAAAATTCAGCAGCATTAAGAGATTACTGCAGATTCAATGTTTGCCTCATATGTGTGTCTGTGTGGTTGTTTGTTTGGATCTCTTTTCTGGAAAATCCCGGGTTACCATCGGAGTTCAAGGTAGAGTTCAAGTTAGGACAGAACACACCCTTAATGGAGTTTTTACTCATTTGATTTCCCATTGAAATTAGTGGTGGGAATACTTTGCAATTAACAGCAAAAACAAATTTTGGTTCTGGAATATTTGTATCGTTTTGAGCTAAGATTCTGTCCTGTCATGCTGAGCTCCCTCACCTTGAACTTCTCATGAGTAGAGAGCTTTCTAATAAAGTAATAAAACCAGACACTTTTGTTACATATCGCCAAAGAACTGTTATTCACTTTCCCTTTGTTTTGCTTTTGCTGATGATGACTGATGTTTTGTTGCAACCTACCAACATGACTTTCCTTAAATTGGGACCTGCGTGAATAGTGCACCCACACATTATGCCTCTTAAATTCTGTTAGAACTTTGCCTTTTCCCCTTTTCTGACAAACTGATTGCAGTTGTGCTGCTCTAACAGCTTTATAGTGCTGCAGGGACCACATGTCACATCACGTGATTCACCTAATTTAATGCCAAATGTATTGATCTCTATCTCCGTTGCCTAATAATATTTGTGTCCACCAGTGAATCGATCCAGTCGAATGACACCTCCTGTTACCTAAATGATGAGTCAAAGACTTAGGTAAGTTTTATAAGTGGAGCCAAAGGACAGTGAAGAGAGAGATGTACTGTGTTGCCATAAAAAAGAATAGTCTCCATGGGGAGTACAGCCAGCCTCCAGTGCTGTAGGTGGATGAACCAGTATAGTACAGAAAGTGAAGTATGGAAGAATTGAATGCAGCCTGATCATTATTCATTGTCAGATAGGAGAGTATCACGGATCTGAGTGCAGACCGCACTTCACAATATCATCACTCCTACTCTGTAACAGCTCGCGGAGAACACATGGCCCCTGCATTCGTCAGCGCAGGTTCATCAAAGTACAATGATTCACTTTAATGGATCTATGCAAAATAAATGCTCAATAACATGCTTGAAGCAAGTCAAGATTCCCTTGGTAACAGCAGGCTTATTTTATAAATCATCTCTTTGAAAATATACACACATAACACAGGAGGGTAACAGGCCATGTCAGAGTGGGGAGTGGAGGGAATGGAATGTTTAAGGATTCTATTGCAAAGTTCTAGAGTGTTTTTAGTGTTTGCAAAGTGCAGTGCTGAAGTGGATACCATGTTTGAAAGGTAATAATGGAGTGTTTTAGTTCTGGAATATTGAGTTTCAAATCTGAGAGTGGGTGTTTTAGTGCTCTGTAAGTGCAGCTTTGGAAAACTCTTAATCTTTGAAAGCTGCAAACAGATGGATTATACCTTCATCTTGTGCTGTGCTGTATGTCTACAGTACCTGCTTTTCATTTACCTCACAACTCACCTCCGTGATCTGTTGGAACCCTTTGTACCCTTTCGATCCCCAAGTGTCTTCTAATCTGGCTTTGTTATCTATTCCCTGTTAAAAGTGTTAACTGGGGACATAACTTTCAACCATTATGCCCCCAAAGTTTGAAATACGGTCCCAATCATTGAGGGATTCTGACCCCTTTTTAGATTTTCAGCCACTTGTTTAATATTGTTTGTTCTTTTATTATTATTATTCATTACAGCTCACTGTTTTAAACCCTTACAAAACAAACATGGTCATGATGAAGATGAGGATTTTGTTCAACTCTGTCCAAACCTGAATGGTACAATGTCACTGCGGTTCTATTAAAGATAGCAAGATCTTGTTCATAAAAGTCCCCTGCTCCCTCTGTCCTTGTGCTCAGTTGCAGAGCCAGGTTTGATGTCCACTGTTGGTCGTTAAACACTGCCTACCTTCTGAATCAGTAAACCCATTTTTCCACTGAACTGGGGAGTGTGCTGTCCTCCTGCAACACTGCAATATTCCCTGCTGTAATCATAAAGCATGCTGCCAGATTCCACCCTCTCGCAGTCTCTGCCAACTGCACCCTCCCTATATCAAAGCTTTGATTATGCTGTTTACCATTCGGGCGAGGCACAAATTTCAATGCAGTGCAAACCATAAATGGCTGTCGTCAGCAGCATTCTGCTGATCCTGGAGCTTGACAAGCGTCAATGAAAAATATCTGTTCAAATTAAGAGACACCATTGTCTAGGTATGTACAGTAGGAAGTCCTCCCCCACACGCACTTACACCCACACTCATTTGCCTAAGGTGCAGCCAAGGTGCATGGAAATACAGAAGCAAGCATTGGTGAAGGCTTCAGGTGGAGGGTTATTGCAAGAGAAACTTACTGACTGAGTACTGAATGAGTACCCAGCTCACTAAATGACTGACTCTATCGTTCCCTTTTCAAACTTAGTGTGTTTTAATGGCCAGTTGCCTGCTGTGATGTTGGTTATTCTGCAATAATATTTTGTGAGCGATCCAGGGTATAATATTGAACACAGCAGTCGAGGTGAGGTATAAATAGGGGCTTATACTATATATTCAACAGTGAAACCTGAATATACTGCTTACTGAAGGAAATGTTGCTAAGACAGGTGCATTCTGGGATCAGTAAGCTGCTAACAACCAAACGAGCAAGATGGGCCGAATGGCCTCCTCTCGTTTGTAAACTTTCTTATGTATATTTAAGGAGATTCTGTCATTGAAATGTATAGACATATATTAAGCAAAATTTACTGGCTACAGCTTGTGCTACAGAATGTGAGTTTCTCTAGTATACAGTATGTAAAATGTACTTGTGACAGCGAGTCTGCCCTCTATTTCAACCTATAGTCTGATATTATCAATAACCTGTTCTAAAGAATTTCCTTACAAAGTGTATCAGGAGATTAATCGTTATAATGAGAGCGCCTAGCGCTTGTGTGCTGATGATGTTGTGGTTATCAGAGCTGCAGTAACATCTAGTTCACTCTTTTCTTTCAACTTAGTGCCCTTGGAGGGCCTTCAGACCTGCTTATCCCAGCATTCCCCAGCAGTGGTTGTCTGATTGACTACGTGCCTCTGATGTGTCAGCTCCCCCCAAACAAGGTAAGGTGAGTGGAAGCGTTCTGTCTTGGGCATTCCCTTATAAAAGTTTACCACGGTAAATTTGCATGGTCATTTTTCAGTTTTCCCATGGTTATACTATGCATTTACCATAGTTTAAAATGGCTTCCCATGATTTTGAATATGCTTTACCATACTCTGGGCTTTACAATGCTTACCTATGCTTTCACTATGCCTGCACTGATATTACACTTTGCTATGCTTTTACAATGGGAAACTTTTATCAGGCCTTTGTACCTGGGTTGGAACGTTTGTCAGACTAAAGGTCTATTCACACCAGACGTGATTTGTCTTGTGATAAAATGATACTTCCGCTGTGACACTACTTATCACACCAGTGGTGACAGGTACACGATGTGACAGCCTACTCCTGTGATTGTTCTCAAAATCAAAATGTCTCCCAGGGAAGAGAAAGAACTTTTGTTGCTACTTATTTTGATAGTCCTGTTACACAGCTAATAAAAATGTAGAATACGTACCGGTAATAGCTTTTTGCAGAATACTTATTTCACTAAATATAAATGAGTCACACATACCAGCTATATCCAGTTCCCTGGAAATTGACTCTGAGATGTTCTTCCTCACCGCTGTGTCTTTGTAATTTCTGTATCCTTTGTTATTCAGCTCCCTGTATTTTGATACTGCAGAAATTTACTTTTCTGCCGCTATTGTTTCCTGAAGAAAGGCACACAAGGAAAGTTGTTCTTCATTGGTCAATTCCCTAGCTGCTGCACAATACAACTGCAAAAATAAACACCAACCTTTTCTCATTGTAGGCATTGTAAACGGCTCATATCAAAACTACATGTTTTATTGTTTTGGTCATGACATGCTGTGTCGGACTACATGTTTGCTTGTCACATCACATCTGGTGTGAATAGGCTTTAAGAATGAATGAATCGATGTGGTACCAGTCTAACCAGATTGTGCCTCCGTAATTTTTAACAGCCAGTCCCTCGTAAGAAATACGAGGGAATAATTTGTTTTGTACAAAAAAAAAAAAAAAAAAAACGTAATTCCAGTTTATTTACGAAAGTTTCTTTTTGTTGTATTACTAGTACAATGTAGAAAGCACTAAGTGAAACATTTGTTAACCTTCTTAGAATTTTGGTCTACTGCAGTGTTTTTTAAAGCCCATTAAAAGATTTTACAGTTTTAAATTCTTTGGTTTTCTTTTAATTTACTCCAGCCACACGTCTTCTGGCACCTGTTTTCAGTAAGCAGCAGATTATAAGTAGAAATAAAACAGGGAGGAAAAAGATGGAAATACCAGGTATTTAGTCTCTGTCAGGAGTGGGTTTCCGTGGTGTGTTAATTTCCCATGACGCAATGGCAGCACTAGCCCGGGTTTGTGTCACAGCCGAGCCCAGCAGTGCATCTGCCAGAAACCAATCAATTGATTAGAGCTGGAGGCTCCTGGAAGGCATGTGGAAGAAGATTCTGCTTAACTCTAATCTCACAGCAGGGCAGGTTGCAGTGTAATGTGGTTTTGTTGGTTTCCTGCTCTGACGACATTGCTGTGCACAGCAGGGCTACCACTGACTTAACGTCTCGGATCAGTGTAGCAATACTTCTGTATTTACTTACAGCAGTGGAAGGTGATATTACTGTATATGAGTCTTGTCATGTGTTTACTTATTAGAAATATGTATTTATTTTATTTATTTATTAATTTATGTATTGTTTAGTTCTAGACACGTTTTGCTCTGATTTTGCATTTTACAACTTAAAGTTATGGGCGCAACATTGTATACATAAAAAAAGCACAACTAGGATATTAAAAAGTAGTACACATGGGGTTTCATTTAGGAAAGGGCACTAAATGTAGCTGAAACGTGCCCATTAGGTAGTGAGCATTCACGTTTATTCATGCTTAATATAACCTGTTATTTACAGGTAATTTTCACTGTTCTATTTGAAAACTTTAATGCAAGTAATGCCTCCATGATGCCAGATAGATTTCAGCCCAATAAAATAGGTTTAAATAGCACTCCTACCAGTGGTTAAAGCCTGGTTTCCAACCAAACTAATTATTGCTTACTACAAGGTGCTCACTGCGATTATCGTCCTTTAGAAAATACGGTGTGAATAAATCTCATTAAATACATTTTCATGCATTACCGTACAAATCGCACATTCATTCCTATTTACCATAGTGTGGCACAATAAATCAGTGTGCACCATATAGTCACTATTTCGTGCAATAATTAATATAATTGCAATAGTAAATATGGAAACCATCAACGTGTACACTAATTACAATTATGTGCACCTTAATGTTCAGTGCCCTTTCGTAAATGAGGCCCATGATTGAAAAGCTGCATGTTTTATTTTTATACCATTTTTCTTTTGCCACATTTGAAACACACTGGGATGATTCTAAAAAACTAGAAACACAGCAGGTATTACATTCAGGGCCTGTTAAATACTTTGTAAGTTTCTTGAAAAATTGTGTTTTTTTTGTTTTTTTTTTGTTTCGTTTTTTTTACTTTTGAAACAATTGAGTATCTTACATTTTGGAGTAATGCTGCCAACACAAACTGTGGACAAGCATCAGTGTTCTTCTCTGTTATGAACACCTGCCCCTATTCTAGGACAGCTTTCTTTCAGCCCAATGTATCATACACAGCATCAGCCACTTGATAAACCATTATCTTATTGCAACCAGTATCTCATAACAGCACTCTTGTTTGGCTGTCGATTGTTTGGTTTTTCAGTTTTGTGTGGAAATACAGTGACGATGGCCCTTAAAGGGCTGTGCTGTAAACTGTAATCGTAAGTTGTCTAAACAGTGTTGATTCATATATACACTTCTTGTGTATTCTCAGGTCCAGTATATCATTCAGGGCTATCACAAAAGACTGGAGTACATTGCAGCTTTTCTCAGTCACTTTGGGTTGTAAGTATGCAGCCAGACACAAGTTGTACCTGGTTGTGTAAGGCATTGATTCTCATAGGAGCCTCACAATGATTTGCTGCATGCATAATCCTACCTGTCTGGTACCTTGATTTACAATGTAGGTCTCACGTGTGCAGTTCTGATAGTAGGGAAACAAAGATTTAAACTAATGTAGTAGCAGATACCATGTTTTAAATGAAAATACATATTTTCAATTTGTTCCTTTGCAAATCTGCACATTGTACAGACCTATAAAGTTATGTAACGTTAGGATTTCTGGAACTTTTTTTAGACACATCCACTTTAGTTAACAGAAACTTTACACTATTTCCTCCTCCCTAAGGCAGGTTTTCACTACAAATGCCTACAGAAAGGCTTAAGACAAACACCCATTACATAGAAAACTAATATTAGAGGAGCCCTTACTTTGGAAAATATGCACTGTGGCTTTGCAGTTTCCCCCTGCTTTTCCCAATTACTATACATTTACCATAGTCACCATGGTGTGCCTATTTTTTAATATGCGTTACTATACCTCTCTAGATACTTACCTGTGCTGAATCATGTCTTCACTATGTTTTGTTACACTTAACCATGTCTTCACTATGTTTTGTTACACTTAACCATGTCTTCACTATGTTTTGTTACACTTAACCATGTCTTCACTATGTTTTGTTACACTTAGCCATGCTTCTACTATGGGTCACCTTGCTGCTGATGTGGAAGGACTTCTGTTTCCTCGTTCACGGTGTGTTACTGTGCTGTTTGTCAGAGAAGCATCTTGAGTACGAGTGGAATACCCTATTTGGGACCTCTTCACTACTTTGCGGTGATGTCTGAATATTTATTTTAACTGTTTGTTTTAAGATTAAGACAGTTGTGTCAAGTATTGCCAAACACTCACTGAACACAACTCTGGGGCATATTTTCAAATCCTCTACGCATAAATGCAGGGTTTTCGAAATAAGCTGGTGTCCGGCGCGATCCAACACCTAATACTATATTTGCACCAGCTACTTAACATGTGTAGTATTATCATACTGTAAGGGGATATGTAGTACATAATAGCTATACATATGAAAAATCCTTTTGTTGCGATAAGATAAAAATATGTACCCAAGTGCATGTCAGAGATTTAAGAAGAAAGGCATGGTGGGATATTAGCTGAGCCCTTGTCAGCTGATATACAAATGCTTCACTGCAGAGGTGCTGTATTAATAACACCATCAGAATAAGGTAACCCCAGTTTCATGTAACAGTTGTGATGATGACAAACCCAGGGGAGGAAAAACATAAAACCCTAACCAGCCCTTCCTCCAGGTGTCTGATTGTGGTCACAAAGAGGCTTATACAGTATTCCTGATAGTCTCTGCTTCAACAAGTCTGTCCGGCAGCCTGTTCCAATAGTTCACCACCCTTTGTGTGAAAAAGCTCCTTTTCCCCTCTGTTCTGAATATGCCTTTCTTCAGCTTCCACCCGTGGCCCCTGGTTCTGCTCTCTGTGACCTGTGAAAAATTATTTTCAGCAGTTACTTTGTTAAACCCCTTGTCAATTTTAAATACCTATATGAAGTCTCCTCTGGCTAAACAGATTCAGCTGTTTCAGTCTATCTTCATATGACTTACCCTTGAGTCCTGGAGTTAATCGTGTTGCTTTCCTCTGTACTCTTTCCAATGCCTCAATACCTTTCTTATGATATGGGGACCAGAACTGTACACAGTATTCTAGGTGTGGTCATAGCAGTGCATTGTATAATTTTAATAACTTAATAACTTTAATAACTTCTCTAGATTTTAATTCAACTTGCCTATATAACATCTGTTTGCCTTTTTTGTATCTTCTATGTACTGTGTAGTTGGCTTAAGAGAATCATCCACACTACCCCCAAGTCCTTTTCGTACATAGCTTCCTCTATTTCATTACTGTTCATGTTGTACTTGCCTCTAATGTTTTTGCGCCCTATGTGCAATTTCATCTGCCATGTGTCAGCCCAAGCTTGAATCTTGTCTAAATCTCTTTGTATTATTAAAATTGCTGATTGGGAGTTGGCTACCCCTCCCAGTTTTATGGCGTCTTTAAATTTGCATAGTTTATAGATTACCTCATGGAGGAAGTCATTTATATAGATTAAGAATAGCAATGGTCCCAGTACCCCAATTGTTACGTTATTCCAGTTTGATGCCTGGCCTCTAATTATAGCTCTCTGCTTTCTGTCTTGTAACCAGTAATGAATCAGTGCTGCTACTTTACCATTTATTCCTGCTGATTTAATCTTTAGATATAGTGTTTTGTGCAGTACTTTGTCAAATGCTTCTTGAAAATCTAAGTAGATTATGTCATACGCACTATCTTTGTTCACTCATCACCTGAAAGAAATCTAGTAAATTAGTTAAACATGATCTACCCTTCCTAAAGCCATGGTGACTGTCTCCTATAATCTTGTCACTATATAAATATTCCTCCATGTTGGTTCTTATTATAGTTTCCATGATTTTACATATGACTGATGTTAATCTTATAGAGCTATAGTTCCCTGGGTCAAATTGATCTCCCTTTTTAAATATAAGAACAGTATTGCCAATTTTCCAGTCCAGTGGGATGACACCTTTTATTTATAGATTTGTTGAATATATAACAAATTGGTTTAAAAATGTGTTCTCAAGTTTCCCTGAGGATTTGTTTATTTTAAGTTCTGCTAGCTGTCTTTAGTCACTAAATTACCACATCTGTCACGTAAACTACTGACTTTCTCTGTTTAGTTTCCTTTTAAAATGAACATATTAAAACAACCTTTTGGATTAAGTTTACTATCCTCTGCTACTTGTCTCTCTAATTCCCTTTTTGCTCTACTAGTTTTTTTACGCCTCTCTATTCTGAGGCTGCTCGCTTTGATTTAATAAAAATGTATAGTTTTCTTTTATTTTATGTACCCAGCTCAATAGATCGATTTGCCCTGCACAGTGATTTATAGGGAGCTCTTTTACTCTGTTTTTACTAAAACTGGAAAATAGTTGCAAGGTGGTTTAATTCTGCAGAGATTATCACTGTAGTCTCTCACTCAGAAATAACCACTCCCTATACTGGTTCTTTCCTTTGGCAGTGAGGCGACAGGGAGATCAAGTACTTGAGATATCTGAGACGGGTTGGTGATTTGCCTGCCAGTCCCACAGATCAGTCTGCGACATCCAGTTCAATGTTGCATGTAGGTGCACTGCTTCTTGTACCCTGTGTTTATACAAGTCACTTGAAGAGGTGATGACATAAAAATAATCAAGTCATTATATTCTAGGTGTGGTGATTTAAATGATGATACAGCTTTCTTTATCGCCTGAAGGGTCAGGCTGAACCACCTGTCAAGTGTGCTTTCAACACTTAAGTAAGACTTGGGAGTGGATTCAATTTAAGTTTTTCACAGAGCAATAGGTGGCACGAGACTTTGCATTTAAAATTGAGTTGTGGGTTACACAGCCTGTGAGAAATCAAATAATTATGACATACTACCTATAATAATTAATGTACTCAACGTACACACACATGGGCTTCACTAAAGTCCCAATTTAAAGACAGTAAGTTTCACTGTAGCTCTCAGGAGGAAATAGTTTAAATTAGCAGTGGGAGAAAACCGCTTCAGCAAGCAAAGTAGAATCTGCTAGAACTGATGGACACTGAGTCTACTAGGTTAAATACTAATGAGATCATAAGAAATACAAAATAATATTTTTTTTCAAGAAAGCTGGGGGACTTTATCTCATTGCATTTAAATATGTGAAGAACTGGCTTCTGGTTTGTCAGAGCCGCCAGTGAATGTTTTGCTATTGAAATGGTACTATAATTCTGAATTGGTATAAAAATCATGTTTTAAAAAACATAATTTCAGCTTCCAGTCACCTAAAATATGCTGACAATAATGTAAACAACACCAAGCTACTGACATCGAGTCACAAACTTTAAACTTGTTACTGTTGTTTATAGGTAAGGACTCAACTTTATATGAATATATTGTGTTATTATGTTTTGGCAACATATTATATTAACATATTATATTATATTATGTTATGCTCTGGCTGGAATTATTTATTTTTCATTTTGGCTTTGGCTAAAATTACAAGATGTCTTTTTATTTTTTTATTTGTGTAATTCTTAAGTAACTGTATTTTGTTGAGACTAAGCACAGACCTGTCTGCAATGTGATGCTACAACAGCAGAACTACTCAGGACCAAGATACTTGTTTTCAGTCTCTCCTACAGTATCTTGATGCTGTTTTGGGGACAGCTTTAGCATAACCATTACAAAGGCTGTTAGTTCATTCTAACGAGCAGGCTTCCATCAGTCTCGTATGAGCACTGACTGAGTGGTTTTGCCAGTGACTTGTACAGGTGGGCATCCCTGTACATTACTACCTGTGGTAACCGCAAACTGGTGGACCCGTACTGAGGTCACCCACTCACTCCATTCCCAAGCTGGTACTGAACCAGGACTGAAGTTACCGCATCGCTGTTGGATGCCCCTATTACACCAGGATATACATTTGGTCCCGCGATGGACGAGATGCTGCAACGTTCTAACCACGCACAGGAATCCATAAAGGAGCTGGTTGACCTGCTTCCCACACAACCACCTCCAGTGCACAAACCAGTGGCAAACTGGTGCCCTAGGCCCCAGCAGTCTCAAAGACCAGCACAGCCTGCTGCCAGAGGTTATGTTCAGACCCGCCGCACGGCTACTCCCTGCAGAGGCTTTAATAGGTTCCACCACCCAATGCAGAGACAAAAGTCTCAAGCCAAGCCACATGTCGAGCAGCAGCCTTAGCAGTTTGTTGCACAAGGCCCCTTCTCAGGGAGCCATCTGAAGTATTGGCGTCAGTGCACCACGGTGCATACTACCATTCAAATCGGCTACTCACTGCATTTCAAGCATGGTTCCCCTCCCTTTCGGGGTGTGACTACAGCATCAGTCCCGGACCCGCAAGATGCCACAGTGGTGTCTCAAGAGGTAGCAGCTATGCTGCAAAAATGGGCTACTCATGTGATAGACCCCCTCCAGTTAGAGGAAGGGTTCTACATCAGGTATTCCTTAGTGCCCAAGCGGGATGGTGGCCTTAGACCGATCCTTGACCTCACACAGGTCAACCGGTATTTGAGCTGAAAGAAGTTGAAAGTGTTGACAATGCAACAGCTGCTGCAGTCAATCAGGCCATGCGACTGATTCACCACAGTGGACCTCAAAGACGGCTGTTTTTACATCCCCTTAAAACCAGTGCACAGGAGGTACCTGCAGTTTGTTTTTCAGGGAACAGTATACAAGTTCAGTGCCTTGCCATTTGGCCTCTCCCTAGCTCCCCGAAGTGCATGGAAGTTGCCCTGGCTCCTTTGAGTATCTGGATGACTGTCTCCAGCACAGGCAGTGGCCCCCATGGAACTTGTCACCAGCCACCTTCAACGGGTGGGTCTTACGGTGAATCATGTGAAGAGCCAGCTCACGCCCTCTCAGTCAGCCTGCTATCTAAGAGTCTGTTTGGACTCCAAGTCCATGCTGCCCACTCTGTTGGATGACAGAGTGCAAAGAATATCTGTCTGTTTAGAGCTCTTTCAGCTCAACAGAGTGCTCATGGTAGTGATGTTCCAGAGATTTTTGGTCTTGATGGCAGCAGCTTCTTAGACCCTTCCATTTGGCTTCTGGAGGCCTGATTCAACAGCAGGGATTTTCACTGCACAGCAGTGTTTCTTATCACTGTCTAAGAGTGCTCTCTTGGTGGAAACAGCCTGCCTATCTATGCTTTGGCATACCACTGGGCAGTAGGGAGGTCATCACAGCAGACTTGTCCAGCCTGAGCTGGGACCCTGTGTGGAATCGCTGGGGGGCACAGGGTGTGTTCTAGATAAACTTTATGAGGCATGTTTATCCAAACTGTACCCATTTAGTGTTATCGCAGTTAACAGGATTTAAAATCCAAAGACATTCCACTTGTCATACAATTAAGGAATAATAGATTCTTGCTCTGATTATGCATTATTATACTGCCAATCTCCATATGAGCATAAAATGCTGGGAGCTGTAGTCCCACTCTGTGAGTAATGATATAATTTCTGTATTCCAGGAAAGCATATTTTTTGCTTGGTAAAAAAAAAATGATTCTGAAGAAAAATGTCTGTAGGCTGCCTTTTTTTATTTCCCTTTGTCCTTATTATTACCGTTTTCCAATTTCTTATTCATTTTTTTATCTTCTGGGCTTATTTCAAGGGCTTTGTTCCTCAGTTCCAAGAGGGAGCTTTCTCCAATGGAAAGCTCTAGATCATTGTGAACATGAACTTCCCAGGAGTGCAGCTGTTCTTCTTGTGTGTGCCTGTCTGTGTATATGTGTTGCAGGCAAAGCTTTTAAGCAGGCTAGCACTACTGGTGATTTCTGTTGAGAGACATGCATGAAGATTTATGAGGAATCAGTGGAAAAGTAGGAGTCTAAGTGTAACATGCTAGAACTAGTGCATTCCTTTAGTCAAGTCCACGTCATTTGTTTTAATGGCCACTCATTCCAATGAGTGCTTGTATAGTCATCACTGTCCATCAGTCCACCTGTTATTGCAATAACTTAAGTACATTTTCATGAAACAACCTAAAACTTGCTAGAATGTCAGATTCAAGGTTTAAAATTCTGTTGAAAAGCAGTTGAATTGCAGCAAGTGTAGGGTTAAAATTGTACTGTATGTTATAGAGTATGTATGGACACATTCATTAATTCATCGTTAGGAATGCGAGTCATGGTCAAGGTTTTAGTTTGCCTGTTGGGCCAGCCCTGTTCTGTATTTATTGTTTGTAATGCCGGAACTGTCATGTTTAATTGGAAAGCAATAGATAAATGTATTTAGGGCATTTATCTGCTTCAAGTCTTTAAAAAAATCATTAAAAAGAAAAGAGTTGTATTTTATTATTATTCAATATTCTGGTTTCCTTCCCTAACTTGTTTGCCAACAGCTAATAGGAATAACGAATGCAGTATTTTTTAGTGCTGGGATGAACACAGGATTTTCATGTTCAGATATTCGCTCATAGTTTAAATATTTGTTCGAATATTCGTTCAAAAAGTAATAAAAGCCATTTTATATTGCTGTGAACGTAGGCCAAGACAGCATAGCAGCAGGGGCAGGGGCAAGCAGCAGCAAGACCTTAAAATATGTAACACGTTAAAATAGAAAAATATCCCAGGAGTAAAGAATAAGTTGTGTAGGACTTACTTTACCCCACTGAATTAATTATAAAACAAAGGATGCCAAATAGCAGTTAAACATTGTTTAGTTTATTCCCTAAATAAATAGTACATAAAGTCATTTTGTTTATTTTTTTCATTTCTTGCCATTTCTTCACAGTAAACAGTGGCCATTGACGCGTTTTCGTGAAGTAATAGCATGAGGTTTACTTGTGCCTTTTTGTAGCTGAACAAGCAAACGAAAACTGAAATTTTACTTTAACACTTCAAATAAAACAAACATGGAAATGGCATTGTAAAGTGAAGAGGGGGGGGACTCGCCGTTTTGGTTCTCGTTTATTACATTCCACATAACAAAGTAGCAACAAAAGATACATCATATATACAGCCTATATAAAAATCACTACACAATATTTTAAGGAAGCTGGGTATTTTAAGCTAGGCAGAATGATGTTCTTGCTTTTTTTCTGGCTCGCTGTAAAGCAGGACAACGCATTTTTGTCCCAGATGGCTTTCCATAGAGATTACTATGCGTATATACACATATATATAATATCTATATAATATATATAATATAATATATATATAGTTATCTAGAAATATAGTAAATATAGATACTTTTGATAATTAATAGTACTATAGTGTGTCAATCTAACAGAAAAAGTTTTGCCAATTTTTGAAACTGTCGCCCAAATTCTGGTGAGATGGTAAATATGTGTTAGATTGTGACTTTATACGCCCCACCCCTGTGTGTATTATATTATTTGTTATATTATTAATATTTAAAATGTATTGTTTCATTTTGTAAAAACATGCAGTTTTATTATTGTTTACAGCCTGGATGGGGTTAAACTGCCCCATTCAGAAAAAATAGTGAGAATGTGTGGTCAACAGCTAGTATTTATTAGCTGTATAATATTTATTGATAAAATGTTGACCATGCGTCATACAAAATCCGTGCTCAATGTGGTTGAGGGGTACATTAAGTAAGTAATACCCAGTTGACCCCTTGGCCATAATATAAAAGACCTGCAGCTTTGGCTGAACAGGATGGGTTGTCCAGAGGAGGAAAGCGACAAATAAAAACAGATACTGAAAGTAAACAATTGCTACTTGTGCATGATCTAATGCATGGGCAGGACAAGAGTACAAGCTTAAATAAAGCGATTTATTAAGTTAAATCAGCTGGGGTGGGGCACTTGGGCATAGTTACAGTTACTGTGTTGTTTGTTTTTTGGCCACTATTGGAGTTCTTAGAGAACACCAGGATTTTGCTGCTTGTCTCTACTCTCCCTAAAGGGTAATGTGCTTTAAAAGGTAGGACTGGCATATTTGAAGAGTTACATTGTCACTTGATTTGAATGGAATGAGGAAGGCTGTTAGTGTTTTTTTTTTGTTTGTTTGTTTTCTATAAATCTATCCAAATTAAAATCTAAAACAGTTATTTACAGTTAAGTCTTAAATTGCACATCAGTACAATGCTGTTTTGCCTTTTTTTTTTCTTTGCCCTGGTATTGGAGCTCCCTGTTAGTGGATGGAAGTTTGAGGGTTTTGTAAATGTAATGGCTACAAAACAAACTGGACTCGAAATGTCTTTCCAGTTCTGTCAGCACCATTTGCTGTTCCTTGGAGGTCTTGGTCTGTCTTGCTTACAATATCAGAATCCAAGAGGGTGTGGCTAAAGACCCTGACAACTAAGGTTTAGTACATTTCACAAAACTGTACCTTGACCATTTTGGTTCAGGTGATGCTTTTATAGTTTACTAGAGGAGGTTATAAAACTGATTCATGATGTTGCATAAGTCAGTTTTACAACTTTCTCAATTCCAAATGCTCTTACTTCAGTACACCTCTGTTAAAGAGAATGGACATCTCTGTAAGTTATTTTGTTTTGTATAAATATATTGAAATGCATATCTCCCAATTGTATTTTGTTTATACAGTGTTGTAAGGATTTTGTAATAGATTTTATATTAGGGCTAATTACTATTTTATAATGTGATTTTCTACAACAAACTGAGAAGTTGGTTGTGCACGAGCCAAGAATATGAAGGGGGGCTCTGTATGTAGTAGGGGAGGGTGAATCTCACTGATAAGAGATTCACAAGATCTATATCTTGTGCCACATTGAACATAGAGGGAGGAGGCGGCATAATGATGTCACTACAAGGGTGTGTATGGAGAATGATGAAAGTGTAAGGAGAGCTTTGCTCAGGGCTCGGTTGATCTTACTGTAGACCAGAACACGCGGCTGTGTCCATTTAAAATGATAAACAAATAAACAAATGTTTGACTTGAATAATATCGGTTTTATTTTTCCTTACAGTACAGTATTCCAGTTTATTATTTGTATTTATCAGTCAGGACTGTGCCGGCGATCTGTTGAGCTGTGATTAGATCAGTTGCAGCCCTTACATGTATGGCTTCTTGTAACCTAATGTGTCTATTGAAATTCAATCAGCCTTTTGTAGCATCCACTGTCTGTCATGTGAGCAGTTAACTCCTTTTATAACTCAGACGTCTACTGTCTGTCGTGAGCAGGTATTGCCTATGATCTATTTTTAGATTCGCTCAGGTTTCTATATATGTCAGAAGTTACCCAAAGGAATTCAGTCTTCCACAATTACACTGGAGAATGTGAAAATGAGTCGCAAAAATGTAAGAATGTTGAGCAATGCTACAAAATTTGACTGAAAGTGAATCTGGGGACGAAAACGTTGTTGCCACTGACAGTGGTGAAACTGACTCTGGTGAAGAGTGGGTTTACGTAGCAGAAAATTCCAGTACCAGTGAAAGTTAGGACAGTGTCGGTGAAGTGCCTGACTCAAGTGTTCAAAGAGATCGCCCCAACTCTACATTGGGAACACCAGGACACCAACGCAGACTCACAAAGGGGTGCAGAAGAGGACGTGGAAGAAGACGAGCTCCTGTGGCATCCCCTGCACCTGTACTAGCGGTATTCAAGAGGTTGGTCCTGATGGCACTGTTTGAGACATTATAAATCCTAGTCTCCACGCTGTAGGAAGAAGGGGAAATTATTTGAAGCAGGTTTCAGGACCCACTGAATAGGCAAAACGCAATATCTGTGATGAGAGCATATTGAGTGCTTTTCATTTATTGATAGATGAGCGTATTCTTCGCCATATATAGCGCTGCACTGAAATTGAAGTCCACTGACAACTAAATGATGATTTCAGATCAATGCCCTTGGAGGAATTTGAAGCATTTATTGCACTATTGTTCCTGGAGCATATGGTGCCAACATCTTGTCACTGACAGTTTGTGGTCCAGCAAGTGGGGATCTTTTTTTCCCCAGAGATAATGGCACGGAATTGCTTTTATGAAATTATAAAATGTTTGGGTTTTGATTTGAAGACAACCAGAAGCGTGCACCTTCAAAATGGTACATTTGCTCTGGCATTTGAAGTTTGGACCCTCTTCATTGAAAGCAGAATTCTCTGCTACAAACCAGGAGAGAACATTTCAGTGGATGAGTAGATTTTTCAAACAAAAGCAAGGTTTTGGTGGACTCAATATATGTCCAACAAACCTGACAAATTTGGGATCAAGTTTTGGCTGTCAGCGGACATTAAGTCCAAATATTTGGTCAATGGCTACCCCTATTTGGGCTAGGATGAGACTTCCCCAGCTAACGAAAGACTTTCTGCTTGTCCATTCATTATAATACAGTATTTATGTTGTTTTAATATGGTGGTCAAATTGACCGCTCATGCTAGTTCTAGGTATGTGTATAACTCTTTTCCCAATCCCGAGAAATGAAAATAAATTGGAGGAAATTGTGATAATCTAGAAATGTCCTGGAAATTTACTGGAAATCTACGGGTGCTGGCTTGTATTGACTGATCTTTCTTTTGATATGTCGAAAATGTGTCTATTTGTGGCATCTTAACTCAATTTATATATTCCTTTCCAAAATCTCTAGCGCTGTGATGGCAACTGTGTGGCTTACATATAAATAGACTGACATGATATAAAAATGAAAGTGATGTTCATAATATGTAGCATTCAGGATGATATAGCAATGATGTGGAGGAGCTGAAAGGCTTAGCTAATTTCACTTTGAAGATTTTGTTCCCTTTGTTGCTGTCGTTTCATCTCTAAGGAGTTGATCGGTTGTGTCCTGGAAATGACTGTCAATGGCAGGGAATTGTTAACCCACTCTGGGGTACCTGCAATAGAGCTCCTGCAACTCATTGCTGCTACATATCAAAGTGGAGTGATGTGTATTTATCCACTTCTACATTCTTTTAAACAATTAAAATCTCCAAGATGTAACTATTACTATCCTCATTACGATGCGGATCCAGTTTTTAGCTAACCTGTAGAGGCCGCGAGGGAGGCAGGCTGGCAGTCAATGGAGCTGGAACTCGTGCTGTTGTCTCTGTTAGGGGGTGATGAACCCATGCCTGTAACCCTGGCAACACAGGGAGTACAGATCCAGAGCATGGAGGATGAGCGCTGTGCTCGTGTCAAGTGTTTGATACCCCCCATGGCAGGCAAATTAAATTATCCAGTTTTGCACACTCACATTCATCTGTACTCAGATGGAAAGATGCTGTCCTGGAGGTATAACTGCTTGTAATTATTTTTCTGTTCATTTAGGTAGATGGTAAATGAGACATTGACCTCAGTAGGAGGTCAGCAAAATATTGACCTCAGTAGGAGATAACATCTGATTTCAGTTTATAAAAAATAAATTGCATTTAAATACCTTTTCCCACTGTGCATCAATATGAATGCATCAACAGTACAATGACAATACCACACACTGAATAAAGGTTGTGATTAAAAAAAAAAACAAGCAAAACTATTCAAGATGTTTTTTTTTTTTTTTTTTTTTTAATAACAGGTGTTCTAACTATAATACAATTCAGCTTGCACTGGTTGTCTGGCCAAGGAAGGCTGCCTGTTGTTTGTTTTTTTTTCCTAATTAGTCATTTCTCTGATTAAATCTTAAGTTGCAGACAAAATAATGCAGAAAAGAAATAAACACCCAAGACTAAAAATAGTATCAACAGTTCTTCAGCCCAATAAACAACACTTTGGACTCTAAAGACCTGTGACTACTTGTTTGTGTTTGTCATAAAAGCTTAAATGAGCACATGTTTATGTATTAAATTCTTCCACCACGCACACTCTCCTTCTAATATTTCCCTTATTTTGTTGCGTTTTGGTGGCTTTCCACTTCTTTTCAAAGACCTTGTTTCATGTATGCAGTGACACATTTCCTGCCATTGTCAAGACACTCTCCGCTTAGTAGTCAGTGTTTTAGCCACGTGTTCAGCCACCTCCAGTCCTCTGCCTTCCCACCACAGGGGTTACAGTATTTGTTGCCTGTTACACCTACGCCTCGTCTCTCTAAAGCACGGGGTTCATAAATGTCAGCCATTTGTAAGTGTCAAAGATAGTCAGTTGTAAGAACTGGGTTTTTAACCTGTCAGCAATCGAATTACTTTTTTTTCTACAAGATATTTTTTCTTTTCTTTTTTTTTTTTTTTTATATACAAACTATTACTGTGGTATATCATAGTAAAAACACAGACCAATGCAGTAAAACAGGGTTAACTACAGAACAGTATATGCATGGGAAAGAACAGCAAACAACAAAACAAGGGTAGAATCGACATACCTTGTTTTCTTTTTATTTTCTTTTAGAATAAAAGATTGTTGCAATGGAATATACCTTGCAACAATCTTCATTGCAAGTTATTATTATTTATTTGTTTATTTGGAAGACACTTTTACAGGTATTTACAAACTGCAAAAAAAATATCAAAATGCTCAGTGTTTCTACAACTGTTGGTGCCTGGTGATAAACCAATATACCAGCACACAAATGTTTGGTATCAATCTCTGATAGTCCTAATGCTTCCATGGGAATGCAATACCGCCATGTAAAAAGATATACTACTCTGCTCTGGCTTAAATGTCCTAGTTTTGGGATGCTACCATCTTCATGCAAAACCCAATAGTACTTTCAGGTTTAGGGTTAGAACATTAGATCCTGCAGACTTCCAAGGTGTGTTCTCTTAACACAGGAAAATGTATAAATGAGAGTTGGTTGTTCAACCCATCCATGCTCATCCGATCCCTAGTTGCTGATTAATCTCAATATGTATCAGGTCTTAAAGGATCTCAGTAATACAGCATCAACAGGTAGCCCATTCCATAGCCACATCACTGAAGTGGCTCCTTTGTCCTAAATCTATCTCCACTTAATTTCCAACTGTCCTCTGCTCCTGGTTTCTGGTTGCGCTTTGGACTTTCTCCAAGGCTACCGGGTAATGTGGTGGCACCTTGTTAAAGGTGCCTGTCCTGATGATCCCACCATGCATGTCACATTGAGGTCATGACCTGTGCTCTGTGGAAGCCTGGTAAGTGCTTCTCTTGCAGCTGTACAGAAGAGCTTGGCTAGTTTGCACAAGCACACATAGATCTTTTAACAATAGAAGATCTGCATTTTCTACACGGCAGTCCAATGATAAGTGAATGGAGGTGGGACATAAACAGCTGAAGGTCTTGAGTATGTTTAACCAATGGGAGAGTCAAAGGTCTGACCCTTGTATGCACATGTGCAATCATGAGAGAGCAGAGGCGGGACATAAACCATTGAAGGTCTTGGGACCCTAATCATCAAATGATTAATTTCAGTTTTTTTCACAGGGTATATTTAACCCCTCGCAGACGTTTTCAAATGCGACTTACCCCCAGCCCTTTGTGCATGCTCTGCCCCCAGGATGCTATGGGTACTTTTTTTACATATGTTTTGGGAGTGTCCAGATGTGGCTCACTTTTGGGCCTGAGTATCCTCATCCTTATCCACTATTCCTTACACGAATATTCCATGTTCTCCTCAGGTTCTTCTCCTGAATGATGACTGTACTCTCGATTTCTCACGGCAGCAGAAGAGGATTTGGTTGGCTGGCCTCACAGCATCTAAAAAGTTACTGGTGCTCTGCTGGGAGCCACCCCACTCCCTCCCTTGGCAATATTGGCTCCTCACTTTCCTTGACATTATCCATATGGAACTGTCTACTGTTGTGTTATGTATTGTTCCATGTTCTTTTCTCTTTAAATAAATAAAAAACATTTGTTCAAAAAAAAGTAAAATAATACTGTTGGAACAGTTTTTTGTTCACTACAGAAAAAGCGTTATGGAGCAACGGTGGTTACTTCCCAAAGTCACTTGCCAGTCACTGTAACACTCAAAACTGTTGGACCGGATTGATGTTCAACTGGATGCATAGAGATACAATACATCACAATGAGCAAGTAAGAAAGATTGTGAAATTCTTAAACACTTGATTGATTCTTTTGTTTACCTTGGCAAACAAGGTACTAATTCCTCAAATAGAGGTAATTATGTGGAATTACTTTCTCTGATTTCTGACTACAACAGCATGTTAAGCAATCAATAACCACAGTATCCTTGGGTACCTGTAACAAGATTCAAAACTACCTAATCTCTTCAGTGTCTCATGTTCTGATCGAAGCAATAAAAGCAGAAGTACAGGAAACCAAGTACATACCTGTAATGGGAGATTAAACAACCGATGTTGGAAACGCAGATCAGCTGTCTTGTTTTTTCAGGTATGTGACTGACAGTGGCCCGAAAGAATGATTGTTTTACTATTATATTTACTAAAATAGAAATAATAATAAAAATGCATTTAAAAAGACCACATTCTCATTGGGCTTTTATTTTGTTGTTTTTATTTTATTTAGATTTTGTTGATTTTTTTTTAAGTATTACTGTGCGGGATACCCGCTATAAGGTCATTACCTTTATTAAAAATGTAGATGGGTTAATCGACTGGTTAATCAACTAATGCCCATAAATTAACTGATAAAAAATCTTTAATCGAATGATCCCTAGTTTCCATGCCAGATGACATCTGAAGTACCCCCACCCCCATGCTGAAGGTGTAGTGAAGGGAGCTGAAACTTTTGTTTATTATATAACCTGTTAGACAGCAGGTTCTTGCAATTATGCAACACAAAATTCCATTCTGAGCATCTGAATAGACAGAACAGACAGCACCAAATGAATGTGGTCCCTTTTTGTTGTTTACACTTTTAATGTTAACTCTAAAACATCTCTGAAGGGTCAGTGCTATAAGTTGGTGCTAAATTATTAAGAGTCCTCCTGTGCTCTCTGTGTCATTTCTAAGGAAATATTCACCTGGAGTTCTAATTATAAAGAGAATCTGTCCAGGAAAAGACACGGACATTAATAAATATAATAAACAAGTTTCACTGCACAACAGTAGGGGAGCAGTTTTTTTTTTTTAAAACCTTTTTTTTTAATCATCTTGACAGGCATTAAACTGTGACTATATCTGTCCACTTGGCAGTCAAAATGTGAAGGAAGTAGTAGGAGCAGGGACCAGGGCTTTATTTAAACGATTACACACCATGGCAAGGTAAACAGACCTGTTTTTTCTCGGAGCAGTCTTGCTATTTAATGCTAGCTTGTTCGGCAGAGGGAGATTATGAAACAATTACAGGGTGGAGATTTGAATTACATTTTTCCATTGTGTGCGTGTGTTTGTATTTCTTTTGCCTGCAATGGGTGCTGCATTGCATTTGTAAAACCACACCTCGGCTCACAATGACATTTAGTACTTTGGAATATAAAATGTTCCATAATGTGCAGCTTGTTATTTTAAAACTTATCCAAACTATCATTCCAGTTGCCAGGTCATATTACAGGGTGTGTTATGGGTGTACCACTCCTGTCTTTACCTATCTTTTCCAGTTTTGTGAAGGCCAGTGCTAAACAGTAACTGTCTTCAAGTGTAAAATAAAAATCAATTGTAATCCGGTTGAGCTGGTTGTGTTCAGTCTTGAAGTGCTTTGAGGGTGGGGTGCAACAATAAGAGCTGAATCTTTCGGTATAATTAAGCTAAACTACTACTCTACAACAGCCACATAAATAAGAGACTGTTTATTTTATTGCAATCTCTGGTATGGGTTTGTTTTTACACCAAATTCAAATTAAAGTGAACACCTGAATCAACACAAATATAGTTTTGCTGTCTTTCTTTGAGATTGTGTCCTTACTGTTTTTACTTGGAGCTTGTCCTTGTGCACCTATGACTGAGGTATGTGCTCCTCTGATCATTAGTGGCATTTGACAATGTATTCTTCAGTGCTTTTTATCATCAGCAATAGCAGCATATTGTCCAGCCTATAATTAGCTGTCAAGAAGGTGCAGGCTTTGCTGCGACTGCAACACTAACGCATGTATCGTTAGCTGCCAAGATGGTGCATCTGTGCTTCATGCGAGCTGACAGGCGCAAACCAATGGGTGAGCGAGTGCCAACGAGAGTTCGGCTTCTGCAGCACTTCTGTTATGCTTTGTGGGATATTTTTGTAGAAATGCATTACATTATTTAATCATCATGATTTACTGAATCTGTTGCCTGGAAGTATGAATTCTGCATTATAAAAATGTCACTTTCAATTTAAATATGTTTCTTTTAGGGGCGAAAAGACAATTTCATGCAACAAAATGTGCACAACTTCAGTGTAGGGACGACTATAGCTACCTGTCTATATATATATATATATATATATATATATATATTATATATATATATATATATATATTACTAGGGGGGGAGTCCCCCCTCATACTCGGGCAATACACACATCCAGTCTTATTAAAGCCAAGTTTATTACACAGTGGTACTAAACATTTAAAGGCTCAAGATATACAGCATCTGATTTGGAAATCCTAATGATACACTGTAACATGTATTTCTATTTACTGTAGAACACACTGCACTTATCTCATTGTTTTTAACTGTATAAAAATCGTTCTATATGGAACCAACACGACATTTGGTTCTACACAGAAAGCCCCAATGATCCAAGTTAGAACCCTTACACGTTGTTTTTTTTTTGTTTTTTTTTTGTTATTTTTTTCTGTTTTGTTTTTTTTCCAGAAGTTCTGGAAAAAAATGTTTTTTTGAAGGGGAATATGTAGGCTATGTTCTGATTTCCTCACTGGATTGAAATGCTTTGGAAATCGTCCATGTGACGTCATGAAGACTATTTCAGTCACCAGGGAAAAACAGCGCTCAGCAACAGACGTATTATATGTGCACTGGCCATAAAAGGAATTTTCATTGACAAAAGGAAGTATTACGAAATCAGCTAGCGAATCGTCCTAGAGTCATTAATATAGTCAATTGTGAACCGATGATATCCGGATGTAAAATAAACGACGGTATTTAAATAACAAAATCAAATAAACCAATTAATTGACAATAATGAAAAAAATAATTCAACCACACCACGTCTAATCCAGTTGTAGAATTTAACCACAGCACCTCGCAGCTGCAGCAATGTGCTGAAACGGCAAATCTGTTGTGAAAGCTATATATCTTATAGTGGTTTTACAGATATCCACCACATCACATTATTTCATTACAATTAGTCAATCTGTACGCTAGTCATGTCAAGTCACGCCTGGGGGGGGGGGGGGGGGGGGGGGGGGGGGGGGGGGGCTATCAGAAGATCAGTGCACATCACATTAGATTTCACTGCAACTGCAGAAATTACCGGCCCTTAAACCAGGGTAACGCGCAGGGTTGTACAGCATGTGGACTTGATGCTTCTAATGAAATACTGCACTAGCATACCGGTATAATACCACGTCGGTAACACTCACCTGTGTCTTCAGCTAAAGATTGCAAAACGGAGCGTGACTGCATCAGTAATGTATGTGTCTACATAACTAACAGTAAATACAAGTTAATAACAAATACCGTCATCTAGTTCTCATAGTCAGAATTCGGAGGAAAGGAAAATGTAAGGTGCATTCTTGTTAAGCCTGCGACATTTCCTTTAAAATCTTTCTTTCTCACAAAGACACTCACAGAGTCACACATGTGGAGGCAGACACACGCACAAATGAATTCGCAGACCCCTATTCTGGTAATAAAAATAAGCCGGTTGAAAAAAAAGGGAATCCCTTTTCCAGTCTCTTTCGTCACCTTAACCAAGGACACCCCCCCACGCGTGTTCTCTGACGCAATTGCCCATTTTAGGAAACATGCGTCAATGGCTCGGACCAAAGCTTGCAATGCATGGCGGTGTTTTGGAAATTGTCAAATAATTAAACACTTTTCAGAAGTGTTAAACCATAAATGATATTAAGACTTTAGTTACTTTAATTAAAAAAAATAGAATAAACTGCACCGAAGCGTGGATTATCGTAATTTGGTCTAAAATCTCACTGGCGAGGCAACATGCCCTCACCCCTTCCCGTATATGAACTCGGCCAGAATGACGTCTGTGAATCCACATGGCACTTGTTAAGGCGAGTTGCAGTTCAATGTAATACCATTTCGGTGACTCATCGGCGGAAAGCGGTGCAAGGGATCGCAAAAAAACTCATCAGAAGAAAAAAAAAAAAACGAACTGTTCCGAAGCTGGGAGTGAGCGAGAGACAGAGAGAGAGGTGTTACAACAAAGCGCGATATTAAAGTTACAGAGTGAGTCACTCGCATATCAACAGAGAAAGAGACGGACAGTACCGAACGCGTCTATTCACTACCACAGCCAGGGATAAATTAATGACTTAAATTATTCATGTTAGTAATAGGTTAACAACTTGACAGGGTACCGTTTTGAGAAAAAAAGTGTGATTTGAGAAGATAGGCAATAAAGTGCATAGTTTATTTAAAATAAATGCTTAGATTTGTCATATAGAAAAAAAAAGGATTTACTTTTGTATTTTCTATAAAGCATTAGCTTTAAGTTTAGGGAACGTTTGTATGTGTGTTTTATTGTCATTATAAAATAAGAAAACAAAACACTTGACATTCCTGAATAGGATTTTTGGTTTTTCTTTTTGAACTTTTAAAGTTTTTTTCTCCCTGATCTGGTGGAACTGATACAAAATACGAGGACTGAAAAGCAGGGGGATAACATAAGTATCCTCGACCGACCACTATCTCTTTCACCAATAGTATTCCCCCTTGGATCATGTACCAGGATTACTCCGGGAACTACGATACGTCCTCCCGAGGCAGCAGCGCGTCTCCGGCCCAGCCTGAGTCCTTCACCAGCGGCGACTGTACCATCGGCAGCCCCATCTCTTCCTCCAGCTACCAGGTATATTATTGCTTTGTAGCAGCATCCAAAGCGCTTCTCTTAAATGCGCAACAGCTTCTTTTTAGTATGCAATACCTATATGTGCTGTGGGAGAAATTGAATCGGCGAAGAAAGTCATTATTATATTATTATATTTATATTATTATTATTATTATTATTATTATTATTATTATTATTATTATTATGTTCAATACAAGTCATGTCAAAATACTATAAACGCCATCACGTTTTTGAACTTCCGTCAAAAACTTGAACACCAACAATAAATAAAAAACCCATGGGTGGGTTTTGTCGAAAATTTATTTTTTATAATATAGATTTATTTTATTAGTACAAATTTATATAAAATGCCAAGTTACGGACAACAACCATGGGTTTAGTATACCCAAATCATAAATATTATTTTATTATTATTATTATTATTATTATTATTATTATTATTATTATTATTATTATTATTATTATTATTATTATTATTCAATCAATACAAAGTCTTCATTAAAGACACTGGAATATGTCTGGAGCGTGGGAACTTGAATGAGTCAGTAGACTTGGCTAGCCGCGAGTGGAGTTGTTTCGCACTGGGAACAAGCTGTACTGACTGTTTAGTGCGAGTCGTACCTTGAATGGTGTAGAGAGGGAGTTGTTGTTACATTGTATAAAGAACCCTTTTCATTTTTGTGGGGCGCACATTCTTATGACCCTGTAGGAGCATCTGAGTGTTTTTATACCGGGTGACTAGGCTATCGTATCATATATACGGCAAAAACTTATCAATGGGTAATTATTAGCATCAGACTAGTTGGACTGACTAAACAGTCCAAATCAAAAAGGAAAAATAAAACACATTCGTTTTATCAAAAGACTGCATGAACTTAATTATTAATTATTGAAGTAATTAAAGCGTCTGGTATGAATGACGCAAATGGGGTTAAATGAAGTTAGAGGATTTAGGAGAACATCAAATAAAACTGCTAACTTTTTTTTTTTTACTTCCTTGGAATTCCCAAGTAAGCAGCATTTCGTTTCCGTGCTTTGCAGTTCGGGTCTGCGCTGCCAACTTTAAATAACTAAAAGCATTATATGTTTTATGGGCTGAGGAAAGAAACTTCATGCAATGCTATAACAAGGAATTTCGCAAAAATGCCAAAAGGATCTGCCACTCTACACATATCCAAACGAGAAACAGTCTTGAATATCGATAATGTGCACAGCATTTGTACAAACGAGACTTTTTCAAAGTCATTTGCATTAAGGGTAGCGCAAATCCATGGCATAATCGGAGTTATATGACAGCGTAATATGGGTTTAAATGCACTGGCAGCAAAGCAGATATTCTTGTAGAATCCAGCAGAGGTCTTGGTGTCTATACGACTTGTTTTCATTCTCAATCTAACTGAATATGAAACAGACCGACACTAGTGTCGAGCTTGGTATTAAACCAACGATGCCATTTATAATCGTGTCATTTAAGGCAGTGTTCCAGTGGTTAAAGTCCAGAGCTTGTAACAAGGTCAGCGGTTCAAATCCCACCCGTGCCACGGATTGAGTCACTGTGTAACCCTGAGCAAGTCACTTAACCTGCTTGTGCTTCATCCTGCCGATGAGATGTTAAATCAATGTAAATCGACGGTATGGATTGAGAGAGAGATTCCTATTACACGCAACTGGTCCAAATGAAAATAGTATTGCTAAAGATGTAAATCCTTCTAAATCAACGAAACGTAATAAAGCAATGTCAGACACTGGTTACCATTGGAAACCCAGTTGCCAGTTCAGCTACTCTGTGGTTTACCAAGTCAACAATAGAAACCGTAGATGGTGAGACTTCAAATTATCACAAGTCTGTTCAAAATCTCAAGGTTTGCAGACGTAGCATTTTATTAACTGTGATTTTTGTTTGTTTGTTGTTTATATGTCAAACGCTCAGATTGTGCAACATTATTATTATTATTATTATTATTATTATTATTATTATTATTATTATTATTATTATTATTATTATTATTCAAATTATATAATATTCAACAACACTTGTAGACATGTCTCATTAGTAGACGCTTTCTTTTTAAAATGAAATAAAAATGTTCTAAAGAAATCTCGAAAGCGCCTTGCGGAGTTTGAAATTTTTTTTTTTTTTTTTTTTTTTTGGTAGTGCTACAAAGCTCTCCACCATGTTGGTATGCACATGTTTAAAGTACCCATGCTTTCTTTGTTGGATATATTGGCCTTGAATATCAAAAGTGTCTTTCTTACAGTCTGAAAATTGATGTCTCCATCTGTTTTTACCCAACTCTTACCCTGAAGGTTGTTTCTGGTGTGCAGTGAGCTGAGGACACCCTGGCCAACCTAAGCCCTCCTGGGTGGCACTCAACCAATTGTACACTGCCCCCTGGAAACTCCTGTCCATGGTCAGCAGAAGAGTAGCCTGGTGTTGAACTGGTGAGCTCCAGGTAATAGGGTGCTTCCTGCACCCCATGTGGTGTGCTTTACCGGATGTGCCACTCAGGAGACTCCCATATTAGATTTTTGCAATGAAAATGAAAGTTAAAACGCCACCACAAAAGTCCTCCACGACAGTCGGAAAAGCTTTGATATTCAGGGCCATTGAGTTACTTTCGTTTTATAATGCAGCTTCACTCTTTTGTGGCATCCTGCTTGGCTCAAACCCTGGAACAGGTGACTGACATAGAGCCAGACATTTTTTCTGAGATTGACAATTCAACACAAGGGGTCTCTAATACATACAAACCAACTAGGAGGTGAGGTCTGCTTAACAGAGTTGTTCTGTCAGAAATGTTTCAAAGTTATAAACATTTATTAGATATGACAAGTTGTACTCAACAATGAAGAGGCTGTGAAAAGGTTAGGAAGCTGATAAATAGTAGAACACTATATTTGCAAAAGGTTTCTACAGTTTTATGGACTAATGAAGAGTATAGCCTACTTCTCAAAAACGTGTTGACTTCACCTGAGTCAATGTAAAAAAAAAAAAAAAAAAGCCAACAACAAAACAATTAGGTGATTGTAAAAATGTGATCAAACCTAGGGGTTTTAATAGTTTAGACTTTAAATGAAGTGTTAGACAAAGAGACTTTTTATTGGACTAACCAGACCTCAAAGGTCTCTTCTTCAGGTGAAAGTAAGACTAATATGGCTACCATTTAATCTATCAAAGTTAAAGTGTAAAACGTTTTTTTTTTTTTTTTTTTTAAAAGCCTTATAGTTCCCGTTCATAAGAAAATGTATGAACGGGAGGATGGCATTTGGCCTATGAATGCTCGTCTGCTTCCTAGTTGTTGTTGGATCTCAAAACTTCTCAAGTTGGGTCTAAAAAGATCTATGTGATTCAGCATCAACAAAATGGCTAGGTAACCCATTCCATACCCTTACCACTCTGTAGTGTCTCCTACTTTGTCCACTTAATTTTCAACTGTGTCCCCTGGTCCTGGTATTGGTATTAGTTAGGACTAACTTTGTATTTCTTATTCAATATTTCTTCATGGTCTTTTCAATAAACAGTAAAATCTTAAACGCATACAGTTTCAAACCCAGATACATGTTTCAGTCATTTCAAAAAAAGGTGCAAGAGGGATTCTTTTGATTTTTCTGATGGGTTAAAAACATTTTCAATAGTTAATATTTAAACCTTTTAACTTGTTTAATTATAACGTTAAAACAATCAGAAATTAACACCCCTAGTAGAAATAATATTTTTTTTGTACAGCCATAGTTAAAGCAGTGTTTAGAGTTAAGAGAAGAGATCTTCAAATCCTAATAACAGGTCCTCAGGAGTCTGGTAGAAGACGGTCGGAGACTGGCAGAGCATAGGATCACTCAGCCCTAGTAATTACCCCACTATAAATAGCAGCAAATAATACTAATTACACCATCCAACACACAATCTGATACACTGTCCACCATAGACAGCAGGAAACATCAACCCATGCATTAGCAATGTATAACAGACTGCTATGTAGCAAAATAGTCTTATTAATCATTTCAATGGCAAACTTAATCTAAAATGATGCACTGCCCTCCTTATCCCACCCCTCATCAGAACACAATGCAGCTTCCCAATAGCATCCCATTCCAGTGCTGGTACATTGCACATTCCTGTTAATTAGAGGAGTTAAGAACTTGAGTCACAAAAGAGAGATTTTGTTTGAAATGGCACGCAGCGTTATAGATACCTACTTGCTAGTGCTAGAAACCAAAGGGTTTATCTCTCCTTGCAAACTCCCTGTGTTAGTCATTTATAATATAACTTGTCCGAACCTTGTACTTCATAAAATAATGCACATATCACTACATATTTTTGAAACTGAGTGTTGCATTAAATTGGCAAAAACTGTTAGCAGCATTTTCTGAGGAAATTTCTTTTTTATTCCCCAAATTACAGACTAGGCAGTGCTGCTGCTTGTGTAATGTAATGGTTGTGTTGAGGGTGCATGTGGTGCCACGTATACCAATGGTAGAGATATGAAGCACAGTAGTGCGCAGTTCAACATATTAAAGGGCACAGAGACTGCCCGAAGCAATGTTTCCAGTTGCCATGTACCATCTGTCAACTGTAATTGAAAGAAGGAGAAATGTTCTACTGAAAAAAGGACAAGAAACAGTGGTAAAACATGTGTGTATCATACTAGGAGTACTTCTTACTGAAGCACATTGCCCTTATCAATATACGTAGGATAGTATATCTATGTTGGATTGGGTAGTTTTTGATGTAGGACTGTTATAGCAAAGCTTAAAGAATCCTAGTAAGTAATCTTATTTTATAAATAATATGTTACTTTCATTAAGTATCATATTTGAATCCTTTATAAATAACTGAGTACTGCACAGGAAGTAAGTGCACCACTACCCTCACAGAAATTATCTATGGCTTTCTGTAAAGCATTTTCATAAGGTAATTATACATTGTATATGAGCTAATTTCATTTCTGTTTATAAGGGAACACTAATATCCATTAGAAGAAGTGACGTAAATATTTGTAACTGAACTGACATAATACTGGCATTGCCCTGTCTGCTGCACAGTGTTGACTGGCTGCAGACTGACAGACCCTTTGTGTTCCTCTACCAAAGACACATCCGAGGGGCTGAATTTTAAAGGTAATGTTTGCCTGCACGGAAGCTTGTAAACTCTGGCTTGCTAAGCGCTTCTCCAGTATCAGGCTGCTATCGCTCTGTGAGGTACGATCTGTGCTGCCAAGAGGAAGTGTCACAATGAGGATTTACTGCCCTTATTTGTTCATTTGAAAATATTTATCTAGGCTAGAAAGTTTCTTGAGACTTGCATCATCTGTTTATTTTCCAAGAACGCCCGGTGTAGGCAGGCAGTGGAACTGTGGTGTCGAATTCCTGCCTGCAGGATGCCAAGAGATACCAGAACTTTAGTTTAAGAAACCAAATTTTCTCATTTCAGGGAAACTTAAAGGAAAGATTAGGTACCTGTATACATAGTGAGACACATTGCTGAACCCAACGGCACTTTGTTTGTTTTACAGTCCATTCTTGCTAAAAACAACCTCTCCACAACATCAGCCTTCTAGGTCTCTTAAAAAAGAATAAGGAATAAATACATTATACCTGTACTCCTATAAGGTGTGTGTGTGTGTGTGTGTGTGTGTGTGTGTGTGTGTGTGTGTATATATATATATATCTATTTAATATATTAAGATCTCTATATATCTAATATATAATATATATATATATTATATATATATATATATAATATATATAGATATATACAGTTGTATTAATATACATTTATAAATAGCTCATACTGTAGGAAATACCTTTAACAACGTTAAATGTTCGTTTAAGTCAGATAAGGACGGATTTTCAAAGCATTCCACGAATGACTGGGATTTGCGGAATCAATTCTTCCCAGACCTTTCCAACAAACTGATGATGCCCCCTGCCGCCCCTCTGTCAATTTCTGGGAATTCAGTGCAAATATTATGGTATTCTTTGACTGTTATCGCGTAGCTCTTGATGAGTTATTATTGTTTTATTGCTGCTTTCCGGCGTACTGGAACTAACAGCCATGCTTTAGTATTGAGATCTGACTCAGCACACAAGGTTTTTTATTCCCATGCTATTTTGGCTCCAGCCATGAAGCGCTGCCAAATGCATAGGATTGTTTTGTAAAGCGGGCTTCCAAACCCACTCCTTTGTGTGTGGGTGGGGTCATGGGTCACTTCACTTTTCTGCTTACTTTCCTAAGGTCTTTCAATAAACACAAAACCTAGACTTTTTATTCAGCGTGTTACAGGAATACGTGTCTCCCACCTGCTCCAGACAGATTGTGTTTGTATTTTAAACTTTAAAGACCCCAGACCTAGGAAATGTAGACCACGAAGTCCCATTGTGATTATTCTGTGGGATCTCTTTAATTGAACGTAGGTGGTGTTGAGTGGATGATTTTGCTTGTAATTTGAGATCTGTTTGGCGATTTTCCAGTGCACATTATTAATTTCATTTCTACATTACATAAGTGTGTGGTTTCAGTGATTGCTTGCATCCCTCACCTGTGACATTGTGTGGGGGTAGCTCAGGAAACATTTGAATGTTATTTAGTATTTTATTTAAAAGAAATCAAACAGTCCAACATGCCAACCCAGGAAGACAGGTACAACTCAAACATGCTATGGCAAAAGTGTTGAAGTTTCATTACACTAAAAACCATGATGTGAACATCAGTCTTGTTTTCTTTTAGAACTGGCACACTGATGACTAAACAAAACCTTCATGGACCTGATTACGTTTCTTAAGTGACTTTCAGCTTTGAGTGTTTGAGTGTGATTGAGTGTTTTTGAAGTTCTGGACAATGGTGCCACAATTCGACCTATATATTCTGACGAGCAGTCTCACTATTCTGAGGAACAACAGAATATTTTGGCAGCATCTGCTTTCTTCTCCACCTAATCATTTTGATGCAATTACTTTCGAGTTGAAACAAGTATGTGGAAGCCAGGCCTGCCTAACACTGCGTGACACTCGTGGCAAGAAATTAACTGCCTCTTGCATCAGGGCAAGGCCACCCACCTGGGGGCATTGTGAAATACAATTTTAGAAGGTAAAGGTAAATTCAAAGAATGTGAAAGGGGATTTTTCCTTAAGCCTAATGTGTTTTGTGGTAATAGTACTGCAATGTCCACATTGGCCAGATTTAAAAAAACAAGTAAAACAACCACATTCAGTAATTAATCTCTCGAATTTCTTTAACTCTTTTAGAAAACAAAAAAAACTCTACATTGTCACGTGGTTGCCGGATGAGGTCTCCCCTTTCCCACACAATCACTCGAGCGGTTTTCGATAAACAGTCCAGTCCAATGGAAACTGAGGGCTTTGATTTATCGAGCTCTGGTTATTCCAGGGCTTCCAGAGGTTACCCCAGTCCCGGCAGGTGGAAACGAAATATTGTTCTACAAAACGAGGTATTTAAAAATAGAGGTAGAAAATGTTTCGTTATGTCTAACCAGGGATTGTGTGGATATAAAAGTAGAGGTTAAAAAAACGTACACAAAGATACACCATATATTTACACGATACCAATATATAATTCAATTATTGAGAGAACATTAAAAATGTAAATTTTATAATCTTTGCATACAAGGTGTATTTCAATAATATTTGACCTAATTGTATTAAATGTATATATTTATTGTTTTTAAAAAAGATTAACTGTTATCATCAGTGCATGTTTGCTATTCAGTTGTAAAACATTTTCTTGTAATGATTACCCAGTATTTCCTTGAGTGGGGATGCTATCAGTGGAATGGGTGTTTTTCAGGTAGAGGCCCAGCTAAATGTTTCCTCATCACAACAACTAGAACTTGGGGGAGGAGGGGGAGGGTTGTCTTAGAACTCTTACAGTTATCAGACATTTTAAAGGAACATAGATAGTAGACCGATACATGCTGGAAATGTTACGCCACCCAACAAAGCAAAGTGCCCAATTCTTTCCCAAATCGTAGGGATTAACCTCTTAGTGTTCTCTTCTCTTCATGTCACGTAATGCTGTACTGTCCTCAACAACATGGGTAGTTACCTCTCCATTACACAATTCAAGATCTTGCTATCTCACCACAGACTTGGACTGGAAAAGTGTGTTGCAAGGCAGTGATGCAATTGTGTGGTTTCCAGTGACATTTCATTAAAGGTGTGTCTTCACAATCAAAGAAATTTGATTCAAACGAATCTAATTTATCAGAAGTTCTGTTTTCATGGTCAAATAAATTGGATCAAAGTTGGATCCAAATTATTTTCTGAGCAGTGCATTTGAATCATCAAAATAGCTGTCCTGTCGACAGACATTTTTAAGGTGCCTATATTATCTTAAACAACATTTGATATTGAATGTCCAGTTGCATATCATCAGTAATGATAACACTAGAGCACTGGATAAATTGCAGCACCTCATGTTCTACCAGCTGTTTTTCCTGAAGTGTCCCTTATCCCAGTACTGGCCAGGCCTTTCTTTCTGAGCCCTGAATAGATCATCAGCCTCCCTCTAACCCTCCTAGTCTTCTCTTGTTTGTTTCCACAGAAGTACCGTCTTGACATGCCAGGCTCCAGCAGTGCCTTCATCCCCACCATCAATGCTATCACCACCAGTCAGGACCTGCAGTGGATGGTCCAGCCCACAGTCATCACATCCATGACCAGCCCATATGCCCGCTCTCACCCCTACACAGTGCCGGGCACCAGCCACCCCGGCCCCACTGCCCACAATGCCCTCGCCAGGCCGGGAGTCATCCATTCCATTGGGGACACGAGGAGCCGCCGCAAGAGAGACGAGCAGGTGAGGCCAGCGCCACTGTCTTGTATGACACTATTTCCTTCCAGTGGGAGTCCAGATCCTGTTATCATGCATTTATACAACACAGTACGCTTCAGATAAACTAACATCACCGTGGGTCCCATTCACAGCACAGCAGTCTGTTGCAGATTGACTCATTTGGTTAAAGCCAGACTCTGAGTGAAATAAGTGTTACATAACTTTAAAAAAAAATGTAAATGCAGGTCTTTAAAAAAAAAAAAAAATAAGAAAAGAAAGACCAAAGTACAAGTAATTTAATAGCTATAACTAGTCTTTTATTCTCTCAGAAGACTTATCTCATACACTTAATGTTCTTTGTAGTTATCGCTTAATTAATCTGTAGTTCATTGACAGGCAGTATTTTTTCAGCATATGTAGTAGTTTTTAAGAATTCTTACCCAGAAGGCAAAACAAAATGTTGAAATTATTAAAGGGTTAAAGACAAAAAAAAAAATGTTTAACATTTAAAAAAGTGTTTCTATTTGAATACTAACACTCATTTATAAATTCAGAGGTAAAGTAGTACTTGTAATCTAGTGCACAAACATTTCTTCTGGTTTCATACCTTCCACATGTAAGCACTGCTGTATTTCTGTGTCGTGGAGGTGTGGCAGGGGCCTCCCGTTCTGACTGTTGTTTCTGATGCCCCACAGCTGACCCCAGAGGAGGAGGAGAAGAGGAGGATCCGACGGGAACGGAACAAGCTGGCTGCCGCTAAGTGTCGCAACAGACGCAGGGAGCTGACTGAGCAGCTCCAGGATGTGAGTACTTTAAAAGCAGCACTCGACTCTACGTGCTGGTGATTACGCTAAATGTGAAACCCACTACACAGACAAAATGGGTTAGGAAATTATATCTTTTTTCTCAATGAACTTGCACACTAATATGTAAAAAGTCAGATCCAAGACTTACTCATTTATTTGGTTGCCGAACCTTGCACGTTTTTTTGACAGACGGACGATGAACATGATAAATTGTGTTGGTGCTCAGTGCAAAACGAACATGTAGTTATTTAGCAGTTCTAGCATTCACAGACTTCATAATCTCTTTCAGTAATGTGGTGTGAACAAACTGTATGAGACTAAAACAAAGGGCATAGCAAAAGAGCAATGGGGGCTCCTAAACAAATCAGAAAGACATAATTCTTAAGGGTTAATCAGCTTTTGATTCAGCAACCATCGCCATCTACTGACGAGTGTTGTACATGCAGCCAGGCACTTCGCATGAACTGGAGGCTTGGCATTCACTTGCATTGACCTGATTGGATAGTGTGTACATTTACACTTTCCGCTGGGGAGCATGCATATCCCCGGTGGGGGGGATATAGTGGCTGTGCATATGTCACACTTTCAGAGTTTTGAAATATATCACTCATCCAATTGTGATGAAACTTGCTAAGGATATTCTTTAGCACAAGTTATAAATTAGCATTGATGGGCTAAATGGCCTCCTCTAGCTTGTAATGTTTCTCATTTTCTTTGTCCTTCTGTATGTCACACTTGCTCTTTATTCTTTTGGTTGGTTGGTGGCCACTCACTCTCCCCCTCTCCCTGATCTTGACCCCTCAGGAGACAGAGATGCTGGAGGAGGAGAAGGCAGGTCTGCAGAAGGAGATCGAGAACCTACAGAAGGAGAAGGACAAGCTTGAGTTCATGCTAGTGGCGCATAACCCTGCGTGCAAGCTGCCTCCTGACCAGCGCCACTCCCAGACGCAGCAGTCAGCCCCCCTCTCCCTGGCAGTGCGGTCCCGACAGGGATCCCTAATCCCGGTGGTGGTGAAGCAGGAGCCCCTGGATGAGTCAGACGAGCTGGCCAGACCCTCGCTGGACCACTCGCAGCGCTCTGTCATCAAACCCATCGGCCTGGGAGGAGGGATGGGCTTGTACTTCTCTGAGGCAGACAGCCTCAACACTCCTGTCGTGGTGACATCGACCCCCGCGACCACCCCTAACGCATCCAGCCTCATCTTCACCTACCCCAGCATGTTGGAGCAAGAGAGCCCCTCCTCGCCTTCCGAGTCCTGCTCCAAGGCCCATCGCCAGAGCGGCAGCAGTGGAGATCAGTCATCAGACTCCTTGAACTCCCCCACCTTGCTCGCACTCTAAAACTGGCCACTCAGGGGTGGCAAAGACAGAAGATGAGCGGAGGAAGAAGTGATGGGAATATGATGTTGCTTTGAACTGTTTCTCCCAGTCTAGATCAATATGGAAAATGCTGTCTATAAATAATGACATGAATGGTTTAAATAAGTTAATGTTATTGGCATAGTCTCCCCAAAGCAATCCTGGACATCCAGACTTTTTTTCAGAGACTTTTTAAGGGCTATTGATATGTTTTTTTTCCTTCTTCAAAAAAAGCTGAAAGCTGCTATAACAGGGGCTGCTCTTTATGTTCAGTAAAAGGGTTGAACCAGACGATTTCATTAGCCCAGTCTCTGTTAAAGGGGTTTGCTAAACACATAAACTGCGTCAATGCAAGACTGGAAGGTTGCTCATAGTGTTTGTAAATTTAAGTTTAAGTACTACTATATACATTTTGTATGCTTTAGAGAACTTTGCAATAATGTTTTTTGTACTACTCGCTGCATTCTTATTGTTGAGGGCAGAAAATAATGAAATAGATGAATAAATACAATACAAAAAAGAAAGAAACACCCCTACTAAGTGTTTTATTGCAATGATTCTTATGAAAATGCACTTACTTTTATTCTTTTCAAAGTTTCAAATTATAAGTTATATATCTCAAGTTTTATACGCAACATAATTGAAGACATTCGTCCTGTTTTAGGACGTTTGAGACCCAAAGGATTTGAAGCTTGGGGTTTAAGTTGCTGGAATACAAACTCTCCTGAAAGATCTTGACTGAGTTTCAAACATAGCAGTTGGCTGGAATATTTATTTTCCATGATCACATCAGCAGGTACACTGTACTGAAAATCTGCCTGAGCATTTGGAGACTCTCATCTTGCTGCTGATTCTCACTGAAGGAGGCTGTGGACTATAATATCAGATTGTTTCCTAAATCGCATTCCTTTTGCTGTATTGACTTGTGTGATTCTTATAACTGCAGAGACACCTTTAGTTCTGCAGATCTGATGTTTGTCCCATGGTTTTCTCTTAACTCTTCCCTTGAAGTTTCCTACAGAAAAAGCACAACAAAGTTTAATAAAGCACAGTGAAAGCATGGTAAAGCATAAGTAAGCCTTGTAAAGCTCAGAGAAATGGTTAAGCATATTTTAAAAAAACTTGGAAAACTATGGTTAATGCATATAACGATGGGAAAACTGCATAATTACCATGAGTAGCTCACCTGGTAAAAGCACAGCTGTGTGGTGTGCAGGGTGATTCGTACCACGGCAGTTTTGCATCCTGGCTGTGCGAAGTCGCCATTCTGCACTGGGGTTTCCAAAGGAAGCATCGCATTGGCTCTGGCACTCCCGTGGGTTAGGAGGCAAAATCTGTATGGATTGTTTTCATTGCACTACAGCATACCCTGCGGCCAGGCGTCCAGTGAGCTCAAGGGCGTACACCTGCAGGGCTGGCCTTTGTCCTCCAGAGTTCCTGGGTGTAAAAAAAGGAAGCTGGCTCGGTCGTGAGATCGGAGGACACCCACTGAACTGTCAGTTCTCCTGAGCTAAGGGAATTGCTGTGGTGAGTGCAAAACATAATTGGGTACACTAAATTAAATATATAATATATAATCATGGTAAACTTCTATATGGGTTTACCCTCTTATAATGTTCTGGGAAAGTTCTTGTGGAAATCTCAAAAAAATATTGCATATGTGATAAATTATTTTCAGATGGGTGCAATCAGGGAGGGAAAATATAAAGCCACTTTAGCAAGTACAGGGAAGATCAATACTGATGTTTGCACTGGCAAAGAGTATAGATTAGGAGACTGAACTAATTTAAAACATCAGAACCCAGGCGAACAGAGGGAATGACAACGTAATAAAGACAGGGTTATAATAACATGTGTTAGTGTGTTCTACAGAAGGGTTTTTTTGCCCAAATTACCATTTTCTTAAGATAATTTATCTTTAAAATGGTTCCTGACATAGACCCACACAACAAATTAAATGCTTACAGCTGTCGATTAAACACTGGAATTATGTATATCCAGACTTTGTTTATATTAATCATGTGTTTTGGTGTACTGTTCATAATCTGTACCATACTAATAATACTATGTGTAATGATTACTAATATTTAGATTTAGATTCACCTGTGTGGAATTCAGCATGCAACTGGTGACCCCACACACTGCAAGTGAGCATCTCAACCACAATGCAAAAGAGCCAGGCTTGCTTGCATTTGTGACTATAAAGCTTTATACCTCACCTCATCTCGCTGAAAGAGGACAGAATCAGTAATGCATCACTCAACACTGCCCTTTACACTATATATATATATATATATATATATATATATATATATATATATATATATATATATATATATATATATATATATATGTGTGTGTGTGTGTGTGTGTGTGTGTGTGTGTTTAATATGTTAATCTCCTGTACACTGAGGATCCAATGTGCCAAAAAAGAATTGAATAGCCTGGAAGCAGTTAAGACAGTACCGGAAAAAAGGAGCTGGCTGGTTTTACGCAGGAATTACACAACAACCCTGACACTGACAAAGAAATAAATTAACAGTGAACATTCAAAGGGGCTCTGCATGTTCAACACATGTCATTCTTTAATTGTATTTTTTATGCCTACATCAAAATTTCATTGTTCAGTACAGATGTTAAATTGGCCATGTGTTTATAGTTTAATTAGTCTGTTTTAAGATCTTTTTTTTCCAGCGGACTTGGGTGACAATAAATTAGAAATCTGTCCTTGTTTGTTTCTTTTGTTATGCTATGTTTTTTTTTTTTTTTTTTTTTTTTTTTTTTAATAAATGTTGAAAAACATTGCTGAGCATGTTGTTTGTCTCCTAATATAGCCATGCAACTTTCTCCAGGAAGTGCTGCATCTCAGTAAGTCTATCATAGTAATCCAGGAGGGAATGTGATATACAGTCGCAGGCAAAAGTATTGGCATCCTACACTTAATAGACGTTAATTTGATAAACATGTTAAATATGAGCATTAAGTGAACATTAGCCACTAATTAATACTACAAATACCAATAATATACAATTTCTTGTAGTTTAACAAACAATCTTTATGAAAACACATTTTTAAAAAAGCACTTCAGCAATTTTAAATGTTTGTTCATGACAAAGGTATTGGCACCTTTACATTAAAAGATTACATGTAGTAAAAATGTTATAGAAATAATTAAAAATATATACTGTACTATATATAATAGACCGAAAAGAAGGTAATTATTTGCAATATCAGTTAAAGAAAACCTTTTTGGCAGCACAGCAGGTGATGGTCAAGATTGAGAAAAGCTACAGAACAGCATCAAAGAAATATCGAATACCAAAAGCCACAGTCAAAGCAATAATCAAGAAGTACTACAGAACAGATTAAAATGAAACTCTTGAAAGAAGTGGACGTCCAAAGAAAATTACGGGTACAGCAGGTAGCAGAATCATCTGAGCAGCCAAAAAAATCCAATATTAACAACCAGGAAAGATTTAGAAGCATCGGGCATAATAGTGCACAAAAGAACGGTGCAAATGAACCTGAATACAGAATAACTGTATGCCTGTAGACTTCGCTACTAACCATTTATAAAGAAAATTTATAAATCAATCAGTGCTAAAATTTGACAACAAAAGTGAGACTAAACTATAGCTTTTCCCTAAAAATCCACCACAGTATGTTTGGAGTAAAAAAAGGGAAAGCCTTTAATGAAAAAACCTTGTACCTGCAGTTAAACATGGAGGTGGTTTGATCACACTAGTGGGGTTAATTTAGAGACATTGATGTGATTGAAGATCAAAGGAATGCAGCCATGTATCAAAACATTGTACAAAGTACAAGGATACCATCTGCTTTTAAGCTGATTGGCAGATAGCTCATCTTCCAACACGACAACAACCCAAAGCATACGGCTACGTCAACTCTGGAATTCTTGAAGAAAATAAAGATGAAAGTTCTGGAATGGCCTCTACAATCACCAGACCTCAATCCAATAGAAATGGTTTGGACTGATCTGAAAAAAGCTGCAGTCACGCATTGGGTATCCAATCTGTGAGCTGAAGGAAATGTGCAAGACAGAATGAGTGCAGATTTCACCAAGAAGATGTAACATACTGGTTAAGAATTATCATAAACATCTTTAAATAATTAAATACGTTTGTTTTTTGATAAAGATTGTTTGTGAAACTTCTAGAAATTGTGTATTTTGCTTTTTGTTTTGTTAAAAAGTCAGTTTGCAGTCATTCTTTCAGTGTCATTTTACTTTAAAGGCATGGAACGGAAATTGCAAAGTAAATCGGAAAACATTTTGTTTTCATTACTCATTCCCTCCAGCCTGTCTCCCCACTATTCCTTATTTGGGACACTTGCATGGCTTTTTATTTCGTTAACTGGCCTCCAGCAACCTTTTACTCCTGGCTGTAGCTGAGATTGTACTGATCTAAAGAAATGTTCCTCTAAATAAGATGGAAATTGGTCACTATATAAACATAATTTAGCAATAATAATTTGCACAGTTCCTGAAACTGGATTCTGCACAAAAAGGAAGTGACCAACATGTGCAATCAATTCGTTCTTGAATTTTGAACTGGGGCCTACAATATGTGGCGTGCAGGAGCTACATTTGTATGTTCCTTATCCTATACTGACTTCTGGTGGTGACATTATTTAATGCAATTGTTTGCAGTCAATAAGATTGTTCAAAAGGTATTGATACATTTTCATGATTAATTAATCTAATTGAGCATGTGAATGCAAAAATGTAGTCTAAGAATAGCAAATTCTGGTATTCTGTTATTTACTTTATTACAGTAACAACATCTGATTAAATACTGCAAATATGACTTTATCAGATTACACTTTTTTGACTGAGATATCAGAGATTCACTGTGAGTCCATTTTCTTTTTAAAATACTGCTCAGCATTCTTAAATGATTATTAGAATTTTGTAACTCAGTGTTTTACAGTGAGAACATATGGGAGCACCTTTTATACCTTCCACTTGATCAAAGAAAGTGATAGTATTTGTATTGGTCAGTCACCATAGTGAGGTTTACAATATATTTATTAAATTACTGGTTTAAACATAAATTTAAGTTTTAGTTTTACTTATGTATTTGTATTTATATGCGTTTCAGAATAAAATCTGAAACCATAGCAGCCTTATATTTTATACAAATAATCAAATATTTACAGCTTACGGTAGCCAAAACAGATTTCATTTTGATACACTTTGAAAACACTCCAAGTTTTCACTTTATGCATTCAGTTTACAACAATGAAACTTATTAATAATTGCGGGATCTGTTGTATAAAGATGTGATATGTACAATATCACATTAATTACTAAAATAGACTTAAACTAGAAGCCTTTTTCAATGTCTTTAATGGATCAACAAAAACAAAACAAAAAAAATCATATTAAAAACCATTGCTAGAAATAGCCACTAAAAACGACATATCCCAGAAAGCAATTTTTTTATTTTCTTGAGTGTTAAAAAATGATTGGCGGTCAGCGCGCCCACCTTCCTTCATGGAGCATGGAGATTCTTGTATGTTGTTCTGGGTCAAAATTGTTACTTTCTGATGGAGTTGCCTTGTGCTTTAATACAGGGTAGACAATGGCACTACATGGCAGCAGGAGCTGCAGTTTTCTCTGGCTGAGGCAGACGCAGGCTCTTCCACAGGGTCTACTCAAACACATTCCTCGGGGTACCCAGAGCAGGGTGCTGAGTTCGTATACGGGGGTACCGCAGGGAGAGAAGAGGTTCGAACTTGCTTCTGATAGCACTAATGTCTCAGTAAAGACTGCGTCTCTACAGGTATTACCTAGTTGCACCTGGGTGTATTGATCAGAAATGTTTATATGATTCTTTCTTAAGAACTTTGCAGTATCTACTTTTGGAAAAAAAATCCTGTTAATTATTATAATGACTTTTTTGTGCTAGTACAATATGTATTAAGTTTTTCGCTGCCTACTTACAGTAACTTAAGTTACATTTAGCCCTCCCTTGTTGCACATATTTGTGGAAATCTATTTTAAACATTATAATTTATGTACTGACAGCTGTATTTGGCAGAGGACCAATCCCTGCAGTTTACACCGCAGTATGGTTTTGGTGTAATCGTGTTGCTCAACTTTGCTGTTTTTTTCCCCAGCTGTGTTTTTTTTTTTTTTTTTTTTTAAGGTGAGGAATTTTGAGATTCAAAGGTCAAGTTTAAAGGCTGTTCACTTTTGCTGTTTTTTTTCTCAATTTGTTTCTTTTAAAGGTCAGGAATTTTGAGATTCTGAAGATGAAAGGTCAAGGTTAAAGGCTGTTCTCTTTTAATCTCATCAGTGTGGTATTTTAGTAACTCAACTGATCAAACAATTGCTAACAAAATAACGTCAAAACCATGTCCCTATCTCCAAATGGATCCTGAGATAACAACTTGAATATCAGTGGGTCTGCTCAAAACTTAAAACTGTGAGCCTCTAACTTATGAACCGCTGGTCCAATCAAGCTGCAATTTGAAACGTGGAGTTTTCCAATGCTGTAAAAAAAAAAAAAAAAAACTCCATAGGTAAAATGTTTCATTAAAATGAGACACTGCTGTGTTCGTGGTGTCCCTGGATGACCTATAGCTGTATTCTATTATTTTTCTCAGTAAAGTAGCGCTTTTGTGCAGTAAAAAATATAGCTTTTCACAGCCATGTGATTTAACGTATCTGTACCTAAAGATATCATTACACAATGAAGTGCAAATCTGATGGCTACACACAGTATTTGATCATCTTAAAGCAGGGTTTCTCTGTCGAGGTGTAGAATCTTCAGGTTCTTGTTTGAGTATTAGCCAGGGTGCGGAAAACACACCAAGGTCACAACTGTATTGACTTGCAATGGAAAATGGTCAGGACACCTGGCTGTTCTACAAGACCCTGAGAGACAGTACACCACTGTTCTACCAGTACCAGCTCTGTATTGGGGCATTGCTTCCTTCTGAGCTGTCAACTCCACATCGTATACGGCAATCTCAGTTGCCCTGGTGCCTGAGATCTGATGAGATCAGACTCCTAAGATGACATGGTTTGAAACTGGCTCAGGTGAGCCCTAATTTCAAGAAACAAGATCTCTCTCTTGAGATGTTAGGAAACTATCATCCTATTTCCAGTCGTCCTACTGCGAGTGCTTTACTGAGAGTTTGCAATGTTCTTCATATGGCTACAGACTCTGAAATGCTTTCAGTTCTTGTTTTGTAAGATCTCTCTGCAGCATTTGATACCATTGATCGTGAGATTCTGATAAATTACCTGCAGTCACGTGTTGGTCTTTCTGGGAAAGTTCTTGATTGGTTTGTTTCCTGTCTTATCTCATAGTCGCCAATTTATTTCTCTGTACCTCTGTAATAGGTACTGTAAAGTTTGGCATTCCTCAGGACTCTGTTTTGCGCCTTTGTTGTTCAGTGTAAACATGTTACCTTTTTGGGACTGTGGAAGGGGTGTGGGTAATTCACTGACTCGGAGACAGACAGGTGTACTTGAAAACACCACACAGGTGTCCAGTTTTATTTGCGAACATTTCTTGCTTTTTCCGGCAGAGGGCACTGTTGACCGTGGGCTGCCTATCAACAATGATAGACAGCACCACGGAAATACCACAGCTGGTACGTGAACAGCAAGTGCACTCGCAGGTGCTCAAAGAAATGATAATGAAAACAGAAGGCGAAAAAAACAATGGAAAATAAAACAGTAATAAAACTACAAATAAAAGGTGCTGCACTCGGCAGCGTTATCCCGGTCGCCGCTACCCGCACGACCCGGATCACCGTCCTACTCTGTAGGCTAACTAGCCTGCTCTTTTACAATACGCCGGGGTCTGCCCAAGGGTTCCCGCTCTCTCTGTCTCGCTGTGAAACTCTCTTTGTTTCGCCTGATTCCCGGTCCTGGATCAAAGCTTCCGCACTCTCGGTGCGTCTAAGTGGGCAGATCTGAGGAAACAAGAGAGCGTTAATTTATAGGGCTAACAATCTCCCAAGACACGCCTCTCAGCCATTCCGAGAGGGGGAAAGTCCACACACACCACTTTCCCACCTCCCCGTGTCACTGCCATGACTCACAGGCGGTTGTTGGACGACTGCCGCCCTCTTCCTGCAGCCCGTGAACACGCCAGCAGAGTCAGCACAGATCTCTCCCTGTTACAGGGACATTATTAGAAAATACAATCTTGGCTTTCGTTTTTATGCTAATGATACACAAATCTATGCATCATTTCTTACACAGGCAGATATGGCATTAAATACTCTTAGAAAGTGTTTCACTGGGATCCAATCATGGATAGCCACAAAATGGTTGAAAATTAAGCCAGATAAAACTGAGGTTTTGTTAATTGGTTCTAAAATGTGTTTAGCGAAATGTAATCCAATCAATATTTTTTTTTGATGGCAGTTCCATTTTACCTTCCACTAGAGCAAAGAACCTGGGTGTTACCCAAGACCCAGAGCTTTCTTTCGATTTCCGTATTAATTCTGTTATCAAATGTTCAAATCTGTACTGCTTTTTCGTACTTGTTCTCAGCACATTACTCCAGTGCTTAGCTCCTTGTCAGTGAGCTACCACATTGAGTATAAAGTTGCTGTAATAACTTATAAGACCCTTCAAGGATTAGTGCCATCCTATCTCCAAGAACTAACTCTGTATATTCCTAGTTGTTCTTTGAGATCAGAAAATGGAGAACTTTTACTTGTTCGAAAAAGTCATCTTAATACAGCTGGTTCCAGAGCTTTTTGCTGATGCGCTCCTTGGTTGTGGAACTCTATTCCGATTACCATTAGGCAGGTTGAAACACTGCCACATTGTTTTTAACCTCTGCCAGTTTTCAACTTTATTTGAAGTGTACAAATAACTCCTTAGAGTACACCAGGGATGCTTTGTTTTTGCTTTCTATTTTGAAGACCCCAAAGCCAAGAAAATTAATTTGGAGCCAGCCAGGTAAGAAACAAGTTATGGTTTTAGTATTATTTGAAGATAAAGACGGATTGAAATATGAAACTGTCTCTATTTTTGTTATGTAATTTAATGTAGCTATGTTGTTGTTGTTAGCTGCGTCTGTTGTTGTTAGCTGAGTGTTTCATCGAGTACATTCCTTTTGACGATCAGTGCTGCCCACCTCACTTCACTAGGGCTTGGAACCTGTAGGGTTTTATTATAGACGGTTGTCTTGTCTTGCACTATCTGTACCAAAAACAGAATAAAAAAATGGTCAAGTTAGCATAGTTTACAAGTTTATTTCTTACTTCCAGGCCTACAACTGTGCAAGGACTTTAAGGTCATTTGGAAACCAAGTGATTTAAAATGGAGAGAGGGTATAAGCCTGTTTCACACAGCAGACCAGGGGGTGGAGTGGTATGTGCTGGAAATAAAGAGCCATATATTGGGGTTCTGTTACCTAGGCAATAAGGGGAACTTTAAAAAGATGGTGAGCTACCAGGAAATGCTGGACCGAATCAGGCAGAGGCACGGACACAGCCAAGGTGAGGATTTCTTCCCTGATTTCTTCTTCTCTTGACTCTTTCCCTGAGTTGAATATTATTTAACTAATTTTAATGTACATTTTAATGTAGTATATATAAGAAATAATCCACAACAGGGTGTGTGGTAAGACAACTCTTACAGCACGCCCTTGGTGCGTTTTGAGGCACGAGTGCCTTCAACCACCCAGGAAGTGTGGTAAGAATTGTCTTACCACACACCCTGGAGTGGGTTATTTTGCTTATAAAATGGCTACATTTTATTTTTTAAAACTAGCTTTAAGGAAAAATTAGAAATTTATTATGTGGCTGCAGTGAATAATTGAACAAATGATGATTACTAAAGCTCCAGCCACAGCTGCCTACAAGGGGCCACAAATCCTTGGTTAGGAGAGGGAGTTTGGGTGAGTAACCTGCATGCTGTTTTGGGGATAGGATGTGTATTGGTCACTGAAGGCAAACGTCCAGCCTGAGAAGTGTTTTGTTTAAACCTTTTGCCATATCCAAAATTAAACACATTGTTAGTTACAAACAAAACCAAATCCCACCAAACCATATTTATAATTAAACAAAACTATATTTTACAGGGGCATTCCTCCGCCCTGCCACAGCAATGCATAATACAGTTAAGTCTGTTAGGCCTTTATTGTGTCATGCATGTGATTATGCTTTGTGATGTCTGGAAGGAAATGGGATGAACTAGAAAACCAGTACTGAGACCATTACTAAACCTGCATGAGACTACTACAAGTTCACCCTGCAATAGGCCTGCCTGAAAGTGGACAATTCAGATTCAATCATACACACAAGTGAAAAGAACTTGAATATTTATCTTGGAAAAGACAATCGACCTCTCTCCTGAATGAGGGCAGCTCCAGTACACATGACACCCATGTAGGGTTAAAACCATCCCTTGATGATGGAGCCAGTGATGGGGCAGCCAGGACTTCTGATCATCTGATGCACACTGACGCAAAGGACAGGGACTCAGTGTTGGACGCTGGCGGAAAGTTCATCACTCACTGCTCAGCTGTTGCCTGTTCCGCGGTCTGCCTTAAGTTGGTGAGGCATAACCAGCAAGTCAAGGGCTGTGCTCTGCCAGTGGCTCAGATAGCTGGCATTCTGGCGGCCAAGCAGACTAGCAGCCTGATCCCGCTGTGCCACCCACTATTCCTGCAAAAGGTCAACGTCTCTCTGCAGCTGGAGGAGTCTGGGAGGTTTGCTGCCATCAAGGCGACCTGCCTGCCCAGCAGGTGTTACAGGGAGATGGAGACACTGACTGCAGCCCTGACCCTCTGTAGTGGCAGCACTGACCCTCTATGATATGTGCAAGACTGTCACCCATGACGTCATCATCCAGGAGCTCAAGCTGTTTAGCAAGATGGGGGGACAGAGAGGGGATTTCCACCGGGCCATCTGAGTTGGGCAGATCCCAAAGGCAGGTGCACAGTAAGCTCAAGGAGCTCCAGGATCCTATCCCTTTACCTTCCTTTGACTTTATGATGACTACCAACAAGCTGGATGCACAGATGTCTCGACAATGCAGGGACTCACAGATTGGGAGAGGAGGGTTAAGGCTGTTCTAACATGCAGCTTGCAAAACCTCTCAATGTTCTTTCTGTAAATGTTGTTTCTAAGGAGCAAGATGGCATAAGGGTATTGGAACAGGATGGATTAAACGCTGCACAGAGGAATCCAGGAAGGAGATGTAAGGCTAAATCCAGTTTAATGCATTAAACACTTTAAACTTTTTTGTGCAATCATTTTGAACTGATTTTTGTGTATCGTTTAAACTAAAGTTTCTTAATATGACAAAAATGTTAATTGGACACCTGGTTTTACCAGAGAGTAGTTTTATTTTCAGTGAAGGGCATTTTGACTAAGCAGCCCCAGACATTCTTTATTAAAATACTACATCACCTGGGGAATTGACAGCCTTTGTTTATCCCCTTCCTAATAATCCTTCCAGAGCTCCAGTATTGGGAATGCCATGTTTAGATCCTTGAAATGGGTCCCTTACCCGTGTACATCAAGAACACTAAAACCAGCACCCCAAACAGTGCATGCAAGCCCTTTGTGAGTGTTGATGTTTATTTAAAAGCCTGAGAAAACAGCAGGGAGGGAACCCATTGACATGCTTTTAAACTGGAGGTGTATTCCAATGGGTCATCACATAGATCAGCTGAAATTACGCTATTTATACAAATACAAAGACTTTGTCATGGGAAGAAATGGCAGAATTCCCGCACTTGTGGTGTAAGATACTGTATACCCTGTCTCATAGCAGCTCTCCTTTTTGTCCTGGAAGAAAACTTGCTTCCTTCTGCTCTGACAATGTTCCCCAACTCTGAGGATTGTTTTTTCCAGCAGGACAATGCTCCATGCCACACAGCCAGGTCAATCAAGGTGTGGATGGAGGACCACCAGATCAAGACCCTGTCATGGCCAGCCCAATCTCTAGACCTGAACCCCATTGAAAACCTCTGGAATGTGATCAAGAGGAAGATGGATGGTCACTAGCCATCAAACAAAGCCGAGCTACTTGAATTTTTGCGCCAGGAGTGGCATAAAGTCACCCAACATCAATGTGAAAGACTGAAAGACACATGAAAGCTGTGATTGAAAATCAGGGTTGTTCCACCAAATATTGATTTCTGAACTCTTCCTAAGTTAAAACATTAGTATTGTGTTGTTTAAAAATGAATCCGAACTTTTTTTTTTGCATTATTCGAGGTCTGACAACACTGCATCTTTTTTGTTATTTTGACCAGTTGTCATTTTCTGCAAATAAATGCTCTAATGACAATATTTTTATTTGGAATTTGGGAGAAATGTTGTCAGTAGTTTATAGAATAAAACAAAAATGTTCATTTTACCCAAATGCATACCTATAAATAGTAAAACCAGAGAAACTGATAATTTTGCAGTGGTCTCTTAATTTTTTCCAGAGCTGTATATGTGTGTGTGTGTTAACTGTTGGAACATCACCTGCAAAATAAAAAAAAACAACAAGTATAAAACTAATAAGCTTTATTTAATCAAAACCATTTTCTTTTAAAACTAGTAACTAGTTTATGCATTGAAGCTTTGTAAATAGAGCCCATATACAAGATGTTTTTATTTTTAAGTGGCCCAAAACTATTTAAAGGGTGCATAAGGACATTTTATTTTATTGCGTTACATTTTTCCATGTGTACTGTTTTTTTTACTACATTTTGACCAGTTTTTTAAACTTTTAAATAAGCTTGTGTTACTGCAAGTGTGCATTTGGCAAAATGCTACTTGTTAAGGAATAAATTAGAACGCTGGTGCATACCGGTACAATTTATTTTTGCACTGTACACTTACATTTAAAAGAATTGTCACACCAACAGTGACACAAGACAGGAGACTCATGGCGGTGGCAGTGTTTAAATAAAGACACATAAGAGGAAAAAAAAATGTGTTTTGGAACTTTGGCAACCTTGAAGCATTTCCTGAACTTCTGTGTATCTAACGTTCTTGAACTTCTACCTGAGCCATGAGTGGCCTGTTAACAATACACTGTGACATCACTGAGAGAACACTTACACACTATTTGCGAAACTGCAAGCCAGAAATATTGCTCTTGCCTGAAAACTCCAGCTAACTTGACGCGTTCAACAATAGCCCTGAGCTGAGAAGCTGTTCTTTATTAACTGACCGGCCCTAGTAACAGCGCACAAGTGTTCTCATCCTAACCCCAAGCACTTCAAAGTCTACTCCAAACTCAAAATGCTAATGGTCAAAAGAAGCAGCACCTCAGAATCTCATTTTGATTAATCAAAACCTGGTCTAGTTTGTAACAAAATGAACCCAGACAGATGCTGGATGTTATATTTGACACTAGAGGGCAGCATTATACATTTAAAAACATTTAGAAAACGAAAAGACAACTCCAGATGTTATTTGCTGTAATGCTGCATTTTTTAAAAAATGATTTTTTTGAAGGAAACTTAGAGGAGCTAGTTAACTGACTGACTACGAAACAAAGGATTTGATGTCATAGCTTCCTAACAGAGATTATTTTTATGTATATAGAGAATACTAGATGGGCTTCAGTGAGTTACAGGAAAACAATTCTAGGGTTTAGTGATGTCATAAACTATGAGACCGTTAGGTTGGAAACCCGGGATGGAACTATTTTCCCTTAACTCACTGAAGCCCATCTATTATTTTTTTTATAATACGTGGACATTATCTGTGAAAGACAAAAAAAAAGACAATAAGAATCTTAAATAGAATTTTCTGTTTTATAGAATGATGATTAAACAGGGTAGACAATGAACTGCAAAAAATAATTTATTTTTAAGGAAAGGGTGTCTCAATGGGGTAGTAGTCGCTGTCAGAGTCGAGGATTATTTGTGGTTGCTGACGTGTTGGTGGAGGATCGAACCTGTAACATCTTACGAAGACAGATTTTGTTAAAAGTCTCTAAATTTTCACAGATTTTGGGTGTTGTCACAGATTTTTAGAAAATTAGACATTTTGTGTTTGAAAGTGGGGTCTTAAAACACAAAACTTTCAAAGAACCCCGAAGTGTCCTCAGTTTATACCCAGTTTCCAGTTCATATTAGATCTACTTATACGGTAAAAACTGTAGAGATGACGTCATATACGTATATATATATATATATAGATATATATATATATATATATATAATATATATATATATATATATATATATATATAGATATATATATATATATATCATTAAAGTACCTTGATGGTCTTTTCTTGATTGAGTTTTTAATCAAGAACTTGAAAACTTCTCTTTTTCATATGTTATCTAATGCTGCAAAACTAGAAACATACCATTTAGTTTCATGATTGTAAACATTTTTTTCCTTTCTGAAAGTTTTGCTTTGTATCAGTCTTTCAGATACCAGTCTTGTGTATCTAGAAATAACAACCAAACAATACTGTACTATTCTGTGATAACACTACAGGGGAATGCAAAAAGAAAGGAAACAGAAGACTGCAATCCAAAACAGTCCAGCAGTCAAAAAAATGTCAGCTTTTCCTATGAAGCATGTTCTTAAACCATTGAAGACTCATCACACAAAGTGAAGGGTACCATTCTCCTTCTGACAGGAGACACAAACAAACAAAACAAGCATGTGAACTCTGGCCTTGCAGAAAGCATTTCAGCACAGGTGGATGAGGCCTGTCAGCATCTTTAATTGGCTTCCTGTCAAGGCTGGGAGAGAGGCAGACTGGCTGTTCAGGGACTAGCAGCCCCAACCTTTGTGTCTTAAACCTTAATGATGCACAATGAACCATACAGTGGCATATTCATTCTGGAATGTCAGTGATTGAATTTTAACAAGGGTACTCAGTAACTCCACCTCCTGGCAAGTAACAGTATAAATCTGATTTTGGCACACATTAACATTAAAAGTCTTTGAAGGTCCATTTGCCCACAGGTTTTTACTGCATAAACCCCTCCCAAAAAAGTGCACGTCGTAGAACTAGTCAGAAACAAATGACGTGCCAGTAAAGTTAAAGTAACATTCTGAGCTGTTTATTTATAATTTTGCAACATTCTTTTTTTTCCCTTATGGAAATAGTCATGTTAATGGTGTGTTGGCACATCAACAAAGTCCCCATTCTGTCAGCAAAGGCTCTTACTCTCAAAACTACTGGTGCTGCTTGGGATCAGCTGCTTTTGTAGAACTGCTGCTACAAGTACAGGTAAACATATATATATATATATATATATATATATATATATATATATATATATATATATATATATATATATATATATATATATATATATATATATATAATATATATATATATGATATATATATATAATATATGGCCCTACTATTGGTTCCTGTGATATGTAATTTCATATTCCATGGCCTGGAAGAACCCTAACCATAAGCCTTTCTTTAGGGGAGACTAACCAAGGGACTTACATTACATGTAAGGGATGTGGGGTCCTATTACCTGTAGCACAGGATGTAAACGTAAGTGTGGTGCCAAGAAAAATTATAGTATACTGACATACTTTAGAACAAGCCATTCTTTTTATTTATATAGGTAATGGATGCAAACATTAAAAACAAACAAATAATGATTTAAGTAATAAAAAGCTTTGCTTGTTAAAACATTTTGACTTTAAATTGGTTCAGCTTCCCTGGCATCCTATTTTATTGCAATATAGGTAAACATGAACTGTTAACGGATATTTGGAAATAAAGAAGCCGTGCTTGATTACATAAGTGTTTTGCTGAATAAACTACATCTTATAGTAATGTTTTGTCCTTTGCCTGACTGTAGAAATAATTTCTGAGTAAGCATTGAAATAGCTTACATCATGTAATTTGTAATGGATTTCTAAATTCAGCAGCATTTTGTTCTAAAGCATAATGTTGTTAACAGAACCCTTCCAGAGCACACACATTTTTGGCTCTTTCTCTTGCTCTTGCTGAACCCAGATGCCTTAGTCTAAAAATGTGTCATTTAATTAGCTTTAGAAATGTAAAGTTTGAAACTTCAAAGCGATTCATGAAGTGAAAGCAATTCGGCATGTCACAGAGAGCAGTGTCTTGATCCGTCAAGGCAGGTTTTTTGTAATCAATCTGTATCTCGCTGTGTCCCCTGAGTCTGGGGAGACCTGGTTACATTCCTGCCTGTCTCTTCATTGGCCGAGACCAGAGGTTAAACTTGCAGTCTTTGAAGACGTGGGTAGCAAATCACACGACTCCTCTTCCCCCTTTTTGCAGGGCCTACAGCCTGTTTTATATACATGCTCACCTAGTCACATAACTAGGAGAGCCCAAACAGAAAATATATATTTTTCTAAATTCATTTCTAACAGATTTCTCAACCATTTCTTTTAACAAAAAAGTAAATATTTGATAATTAAGTAAACTGAAAACAAATGCTTTTAAATCAGTTTAAATTGGTTTAAATTGGTCATGTGACCCCTTTTTTAATTAAAGAAAAACACAAGCTGAATTAAGATAAAAACAGTTGTTTGATGAAATTGGTCGAAAAGTTATACCCATTTAAAAAATAATATATCTTTATTTTTATTTTTTTTTACACAGAAAAAATAGCAAACCACACCAAAATACCCACTAATATTTTTTAATTGTATTTATTTATTTATTTATTTATTTTCTTCTACTTTTATTCTTTTATTGTTTGGTTTTGTTTTCATGGGCCTTTTTACTTATCTGATTATGAAGCTCTCTGGGATGGTTTGCTATGAAAGGCGCTATATACAAATTATTTGATTGATTAACTATTGATATATTTTTCATGCACATGGTTTTCACCCTGTCATAGTTAGGTTCACTCTAGTGTTCTAGCAGCAATCAGACAACAGCACATGAATGTTCTTGATACCAGGAATTTTTTGATCTATCTTGATGTCGATGTGATATCTATTAGGAAATTGGTTGCTGATTGCACCTCTAGTTTCATCACAACAAAAGAAGGACCAGTAATAATGTTGTTCCTGTTGTAAACATTGGTTAGTTTAATGAGAGAAGAGTCCCAAGGGCTTCCCCCCACCTCTTAATGTCAGCTGTCTGCTAACAGAGCCATGTTTTCTGTTGCGTTTCATTTGATTCATTTCAAACTTTGCCAGCTTTCTTTGAACTGGCAGGGCCTGAATTAAACAAGAAGCAGCCGGTGGTCTGTGTGACTCACAAACGATCCACACACTCAGATGTGGTCTCTCTCTCTCTCTCTCTCTCTCTCTCTCTCTCTCTCTCTCTCTCTCTCTCTCTCTCTCTCTCTCTCTCTCTCTCTCTCAGTAAGTCCTTAGCTTTAGATAACAACAAATGAAAAACAACTTTAAAAAAAAAAAAGTTTCCCACACGAGCAATGTGCAGCTATACAGTTCCTATAGTTGCAGAGGAAGCCAATATTACAGTTGCACACCCCCAGTGACCATTTCTAAAACCATCTTTAACCTTTAGGATTCTTTTCAGAAATATCTCCTTGCGATCCAAGTTCAAGCAAAATACAACCAAAGAAACAAACAGCTGTACAGTCCTAGTACAGTTAACAAAACTTAAACCTGAAACTAAAAGCAGAGAATTACTGCTGATGGTTAAGGTTTAAGGTGTGATCTTGAATACATGTTTATACCATCTAATTTACTGTCCCGTCCACATTGTACTTGTTAGATTAAACAAAGGCAGAACTGACAGAATCTGATTGGTTTGGAGCTTCAGCATCACTGAGGAAGTGCAAGAGGTTAGAACTTTTAGAAGCCCTTCCCATATCATATTTGAGCATGGGCAGTCAGAGATGAATCATTTTGTGTTGACAGCGATTTCTCACAATAAAAGTAAAGAAAGGGGACTGGTGCCATCACTTCAGAATTGGGTCACTTTCAAGCCATGATTTCTTAGGAAGTTAGTCCACTTTGTAATTACAGTACTCTATAATTCAACTCAAAAGAAATTACATACACTTTAAAGGGGAGTAGAATAAAAATGCAACCCATCTCTTGGTTGACAGTGGAGTGAACTCATTTTAGTGGCCACAATAGAACCATACCCTGCTCATAATCCTAACCACACCTAGATCAACAGCCCTGACTGACAGAAGTCTTAATCCTTACAGGATTTTCACCTGGTGCTCTCCCCCAGTGCCTGCCAAGCTGTACTTCCAGTTGAGGTAACAAGTTACAAGAGGAGGGATGTATGAGAAGCGTTAACAAGCAGGAAGCTGATGACTGCAGAGCTCGCTGTCAGAACATAGGGTCCATTTCCATCAGGTATCAGCTCTGTTGGTCCACACTACTCAGGTCAGAACTCCCAACAGGGGGAGACAAACCTAAAGTACAAAACACAGTATCCATCTTTGCCTCAGATATTTCCTGTGTACTCCTGTGTCAGAGGTTTGGAATGAATCGTCACTTTAAGGGGCCGTGCATGTTTGCAGCCTCCTGATTAACATAATTATCACTTGCCTCTCAGGGGTACTTAAGTTGGGGTACAATACTAGCTACAGCTAGCAACATCAACTGCTGGATGGCTTTCAGAATGTGAACCAGATTATACTTATTTTTCATTTGACTCGTACATGTAATAATGATCGCCAGATGTCTTTCAGTGAACTGAAGATAAACTGCTACCTACTGTATGCAAGAGCTGAATAAATAAGAGATAGCTTATTTTACTTTAGTTTGGAGTTATTTGCTCAAATTAAGATTAAGAATGAAGACCTAAAGCAACACAAATATTCTTCACAGGTTCACAGCCTGAGGTCATTGAGCCTGTCCGAGGGTGGTTACTGGAACATCCCTAAAACAATGCAATGGCATCTCCCAAGTTTAAGTTCTACTAAACTGCTGTAAACATCAGTATTCTTTTCACTGCTAGTCACACTTAAAGGAGAGTCAAGCATTCTGCACTATTTACTATTGTGTGAGGTTTCAGTAATGGTAGAAAGCAAGGCAGGAAGTCCAAGATGGATGGTGCAAAAACTGAACGTTTAACGTCTAAACATGAGAAATAATATAGAACTTTTAGCACTGTCCAAAAATTGACAAATTTTTGGCAAATAAGAGGGTCAATATGCTTCAACAGAGGAATAAATTGCCTCTAGCTTCTAGCCTTTCGAAATGTTACATTTTTCAATTTTTGTCAACTAAGAAACTACAAAACAATATTGCAAAATTCTATCGGTAGCCATAACAGTAGTACAGTATTTCATGTTAGATTTTGAAATGTCACATTTTTCAATTTTTGTCAGCTTTTTGTAAAGTATATGGAAAGCTACAATGTGGTATGTAATTCAATATGTTAAGACAACATTATTCATCAGGTTTCATTGACTTTATAAAGCTAAATTAGTTAATTCTATAGAGTGATGCAAAACCTTTGGCCATAGCAGTTGTTCTCGCCCCCCATTAGGAGTAGCTTGGTCGCTCTCACTAGCTCTAATATGAATGTATACACTTTTTGGGTTGTTGTCTAGGATTCATTGCACCCTCCATGACCCAGCTTCTCGGAAATATTGGATTCAGTGGACAGGAACTATGGTGTATAGTGAAGGCTCGGCCCAAGGAGGCAGAGAGAAGTAGCAACTGTCTTTGGTTGAGGAAGAAAGAGCCTGATTGGGGACCCCAAAAGAGAGGTGATGGATGAAGTTAACATCAGTGAAATGGAATGGATGGCTAAGGCAAGTGATGGAGGAATGTAACATCAATAAGAAGGAATTGATGGCTGAGGTAAGTAAACTAGGCTGGGTTGGGAGGAGAGTGGTGCTGGGAAACCAGCACCACTGGCGAGCCTTACTGAGGTGTCATGAGTTTGTCGACAACGTGCCCCATCCAGCCCATTCCAGACAGTTGCCATGCTGAGGTGCTAAGGAGACCACACTTTAGTTAATTCTCGGAGTCAGCACCGCTGCCGTTGTGAGTGCTGAAGCGCCAGGTAGGCTGTAAATCAGCTGATCCCTAGAGCCAGCATTACACTTCAGCCATCAACACTAGGCCAATAAGAAATCCACATTACCTGGAGGAAAAACACTGAAGGCTCATATATAACAGTGAAGCTACATCTTGGTTGGTCACCACCATTGCTATCTCATTTTATCTTGGCAAAAGCCGGGTATAATATTAGCATGCAGTAAATAACAGCTACTCTCATGCAATGAACTGTTGTCAAATCTGCAATGTACATCTTTAACAGTGATACAGTTTCCATTGTCTGTTCTTCATGTGAGGAGCCCTGTTTCCAGTCTCAAGTGATGTGTTTGGTTGACTGAAGTGTGTTTTTTGTAAATTTGAGGTTGAACTGTACTGCAGATTACTGCAATTTCCTATACTATATTTGCCAAGTTTTCAGGCTGCAAGATTGCATGGTCTGCACTCAGTTCAATTGTAAAGACCAGTGAGGTATGATAAAGTGTATCAATAAACATGGCAAACTATGGTAAACTGTAGTAAATACATTGTATAATCATGGGGAAAGCATGGGATAACTGCAAAAAATTAGATGGTAAGCTTTTCTAAGGGACTGGGAGCAGCTGTCCATACAGTCCAGCATACACAAGAAATCATGTTTGTAAATATTTCCTCATGTATGCTGGATGTTTCTTTATTTCCAGAAACAAAAGAGGATGTTTACTGGAGTAGATGTGACTTCTGAGAAACATTTTCCCAGAAATCTGTACTCTGTGCCTTCAGGAGTATTTCACTCAGTGATAAGGTGACACAGTAGCAGATCTCTTTGAAGAGCTGCTGAAATGTAGAACTTTATTGAGATGTACAGAGACGGCCCAGCATGTGATCACTGCGGCAGCACCACTCACTCAAACGCAAAATCCATTTGCGACCGTGACGTCAGGGGCAAAGTGTGGTCTTATTATAATCCTACAAAAGAAACGGAAAAATAAAAACAAGAAAAAAAAGATGAGCAAAGGAGGGGTTTGGACATTTAAAAAATACAGTTTGCTGTGATTAGTGCAGTTGGTGACAAGGGAAAGACCTTGTGATGGCCTGGAGAGACACCTGACAGGAGGAAATAGACCCAGTTGGGGCTAGCAGCGGTTAATCACCCTAGAATGGAACAGGATGCGGGAGATACCCATTCAAGGCTGCTAAAAAATTAAAGCGACAAATATCCCTAGAGTCTGCAAGAGCTGAGGTGGAAGATGACTCAAGGTTTGACAACACGGTTAACTAGCTCAAGATATGCAGTTAGCAAAGACATGGGGGTCCAGGTTTGTGTCTGTGGCAGGAGCAAAGTGACAACGGTTAGGGGTTTGAAGATTCATCAAGGGAGAAATGCTTGAGGGAGAAGGGACAAGGGCCTCACATTGATCAATACTTTTTACAAAGTCAGTCAAGTCAGTTGAATGAAATCCAGTGACAGGAAGCAAACCACAGCTCGCAGGATATCAGCACCCCTGTCATAAATGAGAGGATGTCTAGCATAAACACAACTAGTAATGAACCTAATAATCATTGTGAACCTGGTTAGATGAACCAGCGTAAGAGAGAAAAGAACCTCAAAGAGTACAAGCCTGGAGTTAAATGGCCAACAGCTTCTGAGAAAACAGCATGGGACACAGTAAATACGGATCTCTGTTTTGCATTGGAAAGGTTAAGTGGAACAGTCGAAAAGAAGCTTTATAAATTTGGGGATACCATCTACGCATATGGAAGCGAGCAGTTTTTAGTTGAAAAAAGAAAGGAGAAAGTACAAACTTCCTGTAAAGTCTAGATGGCAGCAGGAGATTGAGCGCTTAGTTAGAGAAAGGAGGCAGCTGAGAAAGCAATAGAGGAGAGCAGAGCAATGTCAGAAAGAGGCACTCAATCTATTACAAAGGGTCATAAAAGATAAGCTTGCGACATTGTGCAGAGCTGAGAACCTACGAAAATGCTGCAAAAAGAAGGAGAGTGTTATAAGGACCCATTCAAATTTGCAAATAATTTATTCACTAGGGAGAAAAATGGCATATAGAAGGCAACTAAGTCTGAGCTGGAGAGATATCTTGAGGAGTCTATGTCAGTTCCATCTCACCTATCAATCCATCAGAATAGCAAATGGAGGACTGCGCACCTATATGGAAAGAAGTAGAGCAAGCTGTGAAAAAGGCAAGGGCGTCATCATTTCTTGGGCCTAATGGAGTTCCGTACAGTTTACCAGAGTTTAGAAAAGTGCCCCTGGTGTTCTACGAATCATGTGGCAATCGATGAAAGTAGCATGGGAAAAACAGGTTGTATCAAGAGCATGGCACCGAGCAGGTGAGATATTTATACTATATATTATATGTTGAGAGCACATCAGTGTTATCTAACAGCAAATTCAAACAGCTAAAAAGAAGAGGAAGGAGCTCCATTTGACATTCCTGGATTTATCTAATGCCCACGGTTTAGTACCACATGAGCTTCTTTGGCAGCATTTGATTTTTTCAGTCTACCGGGGACAATAACAAACTTAGTGAAAGCCTACTTTGGATATATGTAATTTAGTTTTTTTTAACTTCAGAATTCAGCACTACATGGCAATGCCTAGAAATTGGAATAATGGCAGGATGCATCATTTCTCCACAGGCTTTTACCATAGCAATGGAAGTAATTATTAGGGCTTCAAAATGGCTTCTGGAATGCTACTGCCACCAACTAGAGCATAGATGGATGATATGACAATCATGACTACAACATTAGCCTGCACTAATTGGTTATTGGGCAAACTAATCAATAACATCGAATGGGCACAAATGCAATTCAAGCCCACTAAGTCAAGGAGCATCTCTATAATTAAAGGTAAAGAAATGGATAAAAGGTTATTTCTAAACTAATGGTGAGGCAATACCAACAGTGTCTGAGGAGCTTGTGAGAAGTCCTGGGAGATGGTGTGATGAGGACTTAAAGGACACAGTTTGTGTGGGACAAGTAAGACAACAAGCAGTGCAAGGGTTGAAGAGCAGAGACAGCAGTGCTTTACTGGGCAAACTTAAACTCTGGTACTTAAAGTTTTGACTACTGCCAAGACTTCTGTGGCCACTCACTGTGTATGAGGTTTCCTTGACAACAATAAAGCTGGAAGTGTTAAATCAGTTCATACATCAGGAAATGGTTAGGAGTTCCACGCTACCTCAGCAGAGTGGGACTGTATGGTAATGGGATTCATCAGCTGCCAGTCTCAGGTCTAACCAAAGAGTTTAAGTGCGCCAAAGTTCGATTGGAAATTACATTAGTAGAGTCACACGACAAATGCGTGAGGGATGCAGCATCTGTGTTGAAAACTGGAAGAAAGTTGTGTCAAAGGAAGCTGTGGAAGATGCAAAGGCTGCCCTTCATATCAGTGATATTATGGGGCAAGTACAGCATGGAAGAGAAGGATTTGGTCTCAGTTCAGCTCCTCCTACATGGCACAAAGCAGCTCCAGCTCAACAGAGGAAGCTGGTAGTCAACAAGGTGCATGAGATGGGACAGTGTGGCAGTCGAACGATGCCAGATCAGTTTGCGAGATCTATGGAAAATGGAACAGAGCAGGATCAGTTTCCTCATCAGGTCAACATATGATGTTCTCCCATCACCACTTAACCTTAATCTATGGGTAGAAGAGGATCTGTGGTGTAATTTGTGTTCATCACCAGCTACATTAAGACACATTTTGACAGGATGTAAGGTGGGTCTTAGCAATGGACAGTTTACTTGGCGTCATGCCCGGGTGATGCGATGTTTGTCCTTAGCGTTGGAAGACAAGCGCAGCATGAACAATAGGTTGCCACCAATTCCAACAATATGTGACACACAAAGAACAACAATCCTCCATCCAGAGGAGCAACCACCAAGAAAAGGTATTAAAACCAACTCATCTAGGACAACTGGAAGCTGCTAGATACTGGAAAAAGCTGGCAGATGTTGGACAATGGACTATTTTTCCACCTGAGATTGCCACCACTAACCTTCGACCTGATATAGTCTTGATCAGCATGCCTTAGTTAACAGTGCCTTGGGAGGATGCTGTGGATGAGGCGTATGAAAGGACAAAATTTCGATTCGCTCAACTAGCTGCTAAAGAGGAACAGTGAGGAAGAACAGTCCAGGTTTACCCAGTGGATGTGGGTTGTAGACGATTTGTGGCACACTCTACAACGCGGCTTCTCAGAGACATCGGATTCAGTGGTCAAGAGTTGCATAGTGAAGAACTTATCTGAAGCAGCACAGAGCAGCATCAACTGGCTCTGGTTGAGATGAAAAGATTCTGGTTGGGGATGTCAAGCACAGTAGAAAGAAAGTGACATTGATGTAAAGGAAAGTAAGTAAGCTGGGCTAGCTGAGTGGTGGACGGAGGGGGTTGATGCTGGGATGCCAGAATCACTGTCGAGCCCTCTTAAGGTGTGGTGGGATAGTCGACAAAACACCAAGGACGGAAGGTGCCTACTTGAAGACCCCAGAGAAGTACCCTACTCAGTTCAGTCCAGACAGTTGTCCTGCTGATACGCTATGGAGTCTGCACATTGGTTGGAGCAAGCATTGCAACCTTTGTGTGTGTTGCTGCACCAGGGAGGCAAAATAGGCTGATCCCTGGAGCCAGCATTGCACTTCAGCAATTAACACCAGGCAGAAGGATATGTATATCCTCAGATGTAAGGAAATGCAGATGGATCACATTAGTTCATAGTAAAAGAAGCTATGTCTTAGTTGTTGCTTATCTGGGCAAGTCCAATATCAGTCCAATGAAGTTTTAACACCTACTCTCAAATAATGGAAATCATTACATTATATATATATATATTATATATATTATATATATATATATATATATATATATATATATATATTAGCATAAATACCGTACCTACATAAAAAAAAAATAGCAAACTAAATAATGCAAATAAATAGAGGTACGATTTACAGGTTACGTAGACATTCCTTACCTTTATTTTAACAATTAAAACTGTTCGATACATACAGAACTGTACAACTTTCATAATAGTTGGCTTCAAAAAATATTAACCCTTAATAATACCAACTGCTTCAAATTAGGGGGAGCTGAAGAGGGGTGCAACCAGCCTAGGAGAATAGATACAAATATGATGTAAATTATTACTTTACATAGATATTTAGTTAATGTATTATAATTTTAATTTAATTGTGTCAGATACTGTATGAGCTGTTTCATGCTCGCATCTCAGCTACTGCTAAACAATGGTGCTGTATGCAGGGTTATATGCATATGGTTACAAATTGTTATTTCAGCTCATCAAAGAGTATATAGTTTTAAATACTGTCCACATCTGTTGTATAGTTTAGTATAGAAGCAAGTGGGGCCAAAAGAGTTTATATGAAACTAACTGGAGAATCAAAACTGATCCACATACAAGTTTAAGGGAAAGATCTACATGAAAATCACACATGAAGTTCTGGAACTCTAAGCATATTCTAGATCTCCTATAAGGCATCCCTAGATGTACTATGGAACATTCTGGTGTAAACACTGTCCGTAGTCACCCTGGCGAACAGGACCCAGCTATATAATGTGAAACAAATATTGTAGTGGAGTCACTACTCAAGTCATTTACCCTAGTTAATAATACATATACATTAAGATATATATATATAGTAATATATATATAGATAATATATATATTATATATATATATATATATATATATATATAAAGTTGCACAGGTCATCCATTTCCGAGGCTCCAGGGCCCTTGCATATGGCATTTTTTTTTTTTTTATTTTTTATTTAATTTTGTACTTCAAAAAATTATATTACATTGTTATATACATTTTCATTTTTATAATACTGTATTTTTAATGTTTACACAACACTGAATAAAAACCATCTCGATGGCACAGATTCAGAACAATCAATGGTTGTGAAGGGTCACGATACTATCGATGTAACCGAGGACTTAGTGCGAGTAAACGACTAAGATGATGACGGAAGACAGTATGGGAGGACAGTAGAAAGCTTACAATGGTTAAGCCCATAGAAACACACAACACGTGTACCTGGAAAGAGACATGCCGATCCTAACCGTAAGAGAGATTGTCAAAAACAAAGAGATCTCAAACAGCATCTCCCCTTCTAGCAAGATCAGACGCTCATGATGAATGATTACCAATCTGCATTTTGTTTAATGCTTTGATGCTTTAGTCCATGCTTTACTTCCACACCTGTCTTATAAACCCACTGTTTTTCTCCTGACTGAGAAAAACAGGAATCTGACAGGAATCTGCCATCTGTATTGGTCAGTGATGAACACAATTGAGAAACCTCTGTTTTGGAGACATTCTCTTCTTGTAATTGACAGGTTCATACTCCGATTAGCTATTAGAATGCAGCTGGGGGGGGGGGTTGATGCTTTGATAAGTAAAACTTCAGGTCTTTGGTTTTTATAGTCTGAGCAGTCTCACACCTTAATACTGCCGTCTTACAATTTATAACCCTGAACCTCATTTTACTTTATTGTACGAAGTAATACTAATAAGTGATTCTATGAATCACCCTAGAGGGAACACCATAGCTGGACTGATTTTGAGTTAAAGAACAGTGGTATTGGGATCAGTCATTAAAATAGAGTCCAACAGATCCTTGCAAGGAGCCTTCATCTAACACTGTACCATGAACCAGTGTATACATTGGCATTGGTGTGTTCTGGATTAAATATAACAAGGTACCCGCTTTATAAAACAGTTGCACCCCTTTAAAACTGCCCGTTTAAAAAGGTTCACCAAAAAAGCAACAGAACAATAAGGTACAGGTATTAAAGGAAATAGGCACTTGAGGGTTAAACAATACATAATAATACTACTACTAATAATAATAATAATAATAATAATAATAATATTGGAGTAATCAAAGTATTTCCTGAAACACCTGGTCTATCGTCTGAATGGGTGAAGCTTAAAGCAACATGTGCACAGCAGACAGAGAACAATCCAAGGGAATGTTAGACTTTCTTCAGCAAGACCAGCAGCTTCAAGTAAAAACTGTGAAGGAGGGAAGATATATAAGCAGGCCTGCAGACTATCATGAAAGCTAACGGACCTGATCTGAACAGGAAGGCTGGGACATTTTGGGGGATTCTAGTGCCATGTAGACCCTGGGATGAGTTAGGAGACAATGATTTCAGGAGAGCGAAGGTGATCTTTAGAAACCAACAGCAGACATATTTAAAGCGTAAGAGAGGGATCAGGATTTGGGTCCCCAATCCTCTTGGATTATGATTGTCAACTGAGAACTTGCTTGTATTGATAATAAGATCCAGAAAACATGTATTATAAATAATATATCAAAGATGTGTTCTGTTCCCCTAAGAAAGTCAGTAAAAATAAACAATCTGAAACACTAGCGACCTTCACCTTCAGCAAATCACAACTCTATCCTGAGATCATTGTGAAACCATCTGCTGTGTGCAGCAACACAACTAGCTTATTACAGGAAAGGCATGGATCTCTATGCACAGCAAGAGCCAGTACTTCTAGTGCCATGGCAAGCAAGCAGGGAGCATCTCCTTGGGTGAACCCTTACAGATAGTCTAATTCACCAGGAGCCCAAGGGACACATTTGCTTTAGTGCAACTGATTTTATTGCAAAACTAAAGTGAAACTAATTATTGCACTTGCTTCTTCTCTTCATTGGCATGAACAGTTTCCATGGAAGGAACCGAAGGAACCTGTATATTTGGAAGACCCTATAATTACTGTATAGAAGCCACTGAAAAGATGTAGGCTGTAGGGTTATTGCAGTATATACCCTCACAGAAATGTTAGGATAGGATAGACCTGCTAATCTGTCATGAAACTCTTCAAACATTCATTATTATTATTACAAAAACAAAATGGTACTTCAGTAAAAACATGTTTAATAACATAACTTTTTTTTAAAGTTAGAATATCAGGTATGATTCTGAAATGATTTTAGTCATAGCACTTCCATAAGCACATTGGTTATACTGGCTCACTTATTAGGAGTTAGCCCATTCTCACTGAGTGATTGACTTGGGGGCCGTTGGGGTAGGGGGAGAGAGCCAATGCTGAAATATTTTGTGCATTTTGTATTTTTTAATATCTGCTGCAGCATCCATATAGCACTGAGGTGTCTGTTAGCTCTCAAGAAAGACATAGATCATGTCAATAGCAAGACAGCCAATATAAGGGCTTCCTCAGGGGCCAGACTGAAATCAATTCTGAATCACACATGCTTGGTTGCTAGCCAATTTATGGCCCTTAGTAACTTCGCAAACACTATAAGAAACCTTATTTATTTCACTGATTT